>NC_138556.1:19024087-19624087 GCF_964273705.1 Natrix helvetica
AACCCTACACCACTGTTACCTTTCGCCTGTCGCCTTTCTTGAAATCTGTTTCACTTGGACTTAACAGAGTTTGCTTGTCACTTGATCAGGGTGCAATGCGAGAGGTGAGGACGGTCCAACCAAGAAGAGCATAGAACTTTTCTACTGACATAGATGAATGTTAGGGGGTCTTTTTTCTACCATTTTTATAGGCCTCCTATCCCATGGCTCCATTTGATGGGATGAGAAAGGATGGCAGGTAGGAGGAAAGTTGTCATCCGAGTCCTCTGGCCCAGGAGTGAATTGAAAGCTGCTTTGTGGTGTGTCAAAATGCTGTGCTTCAAATACCCAATCAAACTTATTGGGGTGACCTTCCAGGTGTCGATAAGCTGCAATTCCCAGCATCCCTTAATAAGGTTGGGCAACTGGACTGCGGGGAGTTATAATTTAGCAACATCTGGAAGTCCAGATATCACCCAACGTGATGACATTAGGACAGAATTAGCATCGCACACAGGCTAGAGAAGGCGGCTTTGGCCGATGCCTCCGTTCCTAGATTGTTCTCGACATGATTGATCTTCTCCCCCAAATCGCATATTAAATTACAAGCCCCTGTTATTGTTTCTTTGCTGGTTACCATTGGTCAGGGAGCAAATGGAACGAGGAAATGGGTTTTTTAACCTCAGAATCCCGTAAACAGTATACAAATGAAAGCATAAAAGAGGAGCCATAAAGTTTATAACGTAAAACGAGCCATCTCCATCTAAAGCCATCCACAAAGAGGAGGGGGAGGAGGGCCCACGGACCATTACGTGAAATGGCCCCCAGAACACCTCAGCCCATTTTCTGCTGCTAATGAAATTTATCTCTCTCCATTTGCATGGTTAGTGCCAAGAAAGCAACGACGTGATTGCAAACTTCTCCTGCGTTGTTGTTAGTAGGAAAAAGGTTGCTTCTCTCTCTCTCTCTCTCTCTCTCTCTCTCTCTCTCTCTCTCTCTCTCTCTCTCTCCCTCCCCCCCTTTCCTTCCTACCAATTCTCTTTCCTTCCTTCTTTTCTTCCTTCTTTCCCTCCCTTCCTATCATTTCTCCTTCCTCCCTCCCTCCTTCCTTCCAACCATTTCTCCTTCCTTTCTTCCCTCCCCCTTTCTTTCTATCATTTCTCCTTCATTCATTCCCTCCCTCCCTATCATTTCTCCTCCCTCCCTTCCTTTGTATCATTTCTCCTTCCTTCTTTCTTCCCTCCCTCCCTCCTTCCTTCCTTCCAACCATTTCTCCTTCCTTTCTTCCCTCCTTCTATTCCTTTCTATCATTTCTCCTTCCTTCCTACCCTCTCTCCCTCTCTCCCTCCCTTCCTATCATTTCTCATCCCTTCCTCCCTTCCTCCCTCCCTCCCTTCCTATCATTTCTTCTTCCTTCCTTCCTTCCTTCTTTCTTCCCTCCCTCCCTCCTTCCTTCCTTCCAACCATTTCTCCTTCCTTTCTTCCCTCTCTCTATTCCTTTCTATCCCTTCGCCTTCCTTCCTACCCTCCCTCCCTCTCTCCCTCCCTTCCTATAAGTTCTCATCCCTCCTTCCCTTCCTCCACAAATCCACAATCTCAGAAAATTAGAATATTACATGCAATCAATAAAACAAGGATTGTACATAGAACAATATCGGACCTCTGAAAAGTATAAGCATGCATATGTACTCAGTACTTGGTTTGGGCCCCTTTTGCAGCAATTACTGCCTCAATGCTGCATGGCATGGAAGCTATCAGCCTGTGGCACTGCTGAGGTGTTATGGAAGACCAGGATGCTTCAATAGCGGCCTTCAGTTCTTCTGCATTGTTTAGTCTCATGTCTCTCATCTTTCTCTTGGCAATGCCCCATAGATTCTCTATGGGGTTCAGGTCAGGAGAGTTTGCTGGCCAATCAAGCACAGTAATCCCACAGTCTCCAACACTGGAAGATTTCAAGAAGAGATTGGATAATCCTTTGTCTGAAATGGTATAGAGTTTCCTGCCTGAGCAAGGGGTTGGACTAGAAGACCTCCAAGGTCCCTTCCAACTCTGTTATTCTATTCTAAACCCTTTACATCCCATTTACTTGAAGATAATATTCTTCCTGATTATGAAACTGATCCATGAAACTGGCTGGTTGGCAGGAATTGCAGCAAAAACCCCCAAAAATATTTGCCTATAATTAATCTAAACGTTACTCTTTGGAGGCCCAAGGAAACTTACTCCCAAGATCTGTCTCCTTTTAACCCGAGGATGACTTAATAAATAACTTGAACTCATAAAACACACACACACACACACACACGTTGTCGCTTCTGGGCATTGTATGTATTGTGAGTTTGTTGGTGTTAATTCTCAGCGATGGGTCCAAGCCCAATGCAATTAAAGAGATTCCATTCATAATGCAGGAGATGATAGCAAAAGGTTTGCGATATCAACGATGCCCTGTGGCAAAGCAATAGAAAAACACACTCTGATCTTTCGGTATTTATACTTGGTTGAGCTTCTAACTTCTTCTTTTTTTAAAGACCGATAACATCACCACAATAATAGCTAGATAATGACTGGCGCCCTCCAAATGTATTCTTCTCCGGATAAAATTCTGATTCTATTGAAGAGTGAAAATTCTCCTCTGCATTAAATTACATTTACCCCCACCCCACCCCCGGCATCTCAATCTCTTCAGTGCACAAACAGATGTCTCTGGATGCTCAAAGTAAGACATCAAGGCGGTTGGCTGCCTTGTTCTTTATCTTTTGTGTTGAGCCAGTAGAAAGATAAAATCATAGGGCTGGAAGGAACCCTGGAGATCTTCTAGTCCAACCCCACACTGTCAGGGTATTGTTTCAGTAAACAATATCCCAACCAAAGAATTGTCGAACAAGCTAACAATACACAGCCTAAATTAAACACTTCTGAGACGATTCCCAGAAACACTAACAGGGCAAGCCACTAAAATATAAAATAGTGGCAAGTCTCATTCCTTACTGCCACTGATGATGTAACCTAGTTTGGGTAGTGAAACGTCTGCAAGAAAATAACCAAGCTCAGAGAGCATTTGAACGTATGCTAAGAAAAATAACTGGGTGTTTCTTTGATATGAACCACGATGCTTACATCAGTCTGCAGGCAGTGTATTGTAACTGAGAAGAAATGGTTTCAAATGTCAGAAAAAGGAAATCTTTGGAGTCGACTGAACGAAGTAACCTGTCTCGTATGCAAATTGTGAATGTGTTCCCGGGGGTGTGGATGCGACACCGAGCCAAATGAGAAGAAAATATTGCCTAATTTAGGAGAAGGCCCAAGGTTTACAGAAGCTGAGTTTACACAGCGCATTAAGCCATAGCAGGGTTGTTTGGCTTTGACATAACCATCCAAGTGTGCCTTATGCAATAATTATGGCTCAGCCCATGATAACTTCATGCCATTTTCTGAGAAGAAACCCTCCCAGGACTAGAGGAGCATCAGATGTGTGTAAAGGAAATTGCTGCTGTTTCTTTCCCACTCCCCGAGCGCGCTTTAATTCCGCGGTATCTTGTTCGGCGTTCGTGCTCTCCGTCGGACTGCAAATGAGACGGTCCCTAATGGGATGAAATTCACACCTCAGGAGAAGGTGAGGATTTGAGTACAAAAAGAGGTCAAAGAAAAGATGAACTATCCCATAGTTAATTTAATGCTCTGCCTCCCTCCTCCTCCTCCTCCCGTTTAGGATAATATTCTATTCAGCATTTGGTTTAGTTTTTTTTTTTAAAAAGGCAACGAGACAAGAATGAAGTGTTCGGCCCAGTTTGGCCCAAATTGTGTCCGTCTGCCATTCTCTGAGGGGAGGCAGCCGATCTTAGGGATGGTTGGACGAGGATGGCAGAGGAGGGGTTTCTATGGCAACAGCAGGGAAGGCAGCGCACGGAAAAGTAGGCTTGGGGGCTAACGGAGAATTAGGTCAGAAAATAACTTTATATGCAACGTTGCCCGGAGTGGGCATCTGAGGAAGGCTGCAGAAAGGCGACGGCTTCACCTTGCAACCAGATTGCTATGGAAACTACCTGTGGACACAGCTTCGGAGCATCATGCACCATTGGCCATAGGCGAGCAGTCGAACAATTCTCGTGACTTGCCTGGCTTTGCCAAAGGCAGACTTGGTCATGCCACGATCTGCCATCTTGATCCCTCGACCAAACTGATGCCGATCCAGAAGTATGGGAATCACGGTTCTGGAACTCCTTGGTGTAATAAACAACTGGGCATTGTGAACTGAACATTTTTGGAGAACATTGGCTTGGTCTGAACCGATGTTCCTCATCCTTTAAGGTGTGCAGACATCAAGCCCAATATTCCACAGTTGGCTGAGAATTCTGGGAGTTGAGTTTCACTCATCTTAAAGTTCATGAGGTTGAGAAACATTGGTTTAGTCTGAATGTTGGGTTTAAATAGAACGGTTGCAGGAACTGGGCATATCTAGTTTAATGAAGAGAAGGACTAGGGAAGACCTGGTAGCATCTTCCAATATCTCAGGGGCTGCCCCAAAGAAGAGGGAGTCAAGCTATTTTCCAAAGAACCTGAGGGCAGGACAAGAAGCAATGGGTGGAACCTAACCAAGGACAGAAGCAACCTAGAAATAAGGAGAAATTTCCTGACAGTGAGAACAATTAATCAGTAGAACGACTTGCCTTCAGAAGTTGTGAGTGCTCCAACACTGGAAGTTTTTAAGAAGAGGTAGGATAGCCATTTGTCTGAGGTGGTGGTGTAGTGTTTCCTGCCTAAGCAGGGGGTGGGACTAGAGGACCTCCAAGGTCCCTTCCAACTCTGTTATTCTAAGTTCTAAATGATATCAGGTTGCTTGGAAGGAAGTTATTCACAGACTGATCTGAACATTTTCTGTACTAAGAAAAGACAATGAACCCATAGTGAGAAAGCAGGGCTAGATCTGTTCTTTGCAAAGATATTTTGAGAATCCCATCCAGCTACAAGTAAAAAAATCCCATTCTTTGATCCCAGTCTTGGTTAGCACTTTTGGTTTACAGGAGGACCATGGACTCTTTTTAATGCAGAGAAGCTATTTATCTTGAATGCAGAGAAATCAGGGGTGAAAGAACTCTCTAGGATTCCCGTGTGGTGGGACTTCTTCTTTCTGCTTTGCATCTCTGTGCTTGAGGTATTGAAACTTTCTGCTCAGATATTTTTCTTTTCTTTATTTTTTTAAAAAATCAGATTTGCATTTGGCAGCCAGCACTATCGCTTTCTGTTTTGACACCCCTCAACCGATGCAGCTATTTTGAATTATATTTTTTATGCTGATATGCTGAGGCTGGGGGATGCACCAGAAAGCTAAACCAAATGAATGAATAAAACTTTGGGGCAGGAGATGAGATTTTTAAAGGGGAAAAAAACCAGGCTCGTGTTCCCCCCGCCAGCGGCTGAATTCTGTCGGCTTTGCTCCCAAGAGTCTCACTTTACTTCAAAAACCTTCTTTCCATCGTTGAAAGATTTTTGCACAAATGCCTACCCTGTTCAGACTTGAGAAAGTGTAGCTGGGGGCAACGTAAGGCACGCATTTTGTTCAAAGAGAGAGCAGGCCACCCATCCACCCCCCACGCCTGGCATCAATGGTTCTTATTCATAGAAAAAGAATAGCGGCTGATGGCATCCTTTGTTATACGCTGCACTAAAAGTGCCACGCAAGCCACAAATCTGATTAATACCAGCATATAAATAAATCCGGTGCCAATAACTAAGGAGATCAAGTCTAGAGGGAACAAAACTAGGAACGAAAGGGAGGACAGAGGATAGGAAAGAGAGAAGCAAATCCTGCAAGCCCCAAAGGTGCTTTTTCAGGAGGCAACAGGACTTTCGTGTTTTTTTCTTTTGAAGATGTTTCGCTTCTCACCCAAGAAGCTTCATAAGCTTCTTCAGCTCTGAAGCTTCTTGTGTTGTGGCCTGCCAGTGGCCTGTGGAGCTGGCAGCAGATTCGGACAGTGAGGAGGTTGGGAAGGAAGATGGGCCAGTCCCGGAGTCTGGGGAAGGCTCGGACGAGGGCTCTGTGTCAGAGGCAGAGAGGGGGCCAGGGCTGTATGCTAGTTATCAGCTGCCTTCGGAGTCAGATATCAGTGGGGCAGAGGAGCAGCTGGAGCCCATTCCCAGTGTGTGTATGCGCAGAGTTGCCAGAGGAAGGGAACAGCTAAAGAACAGGGGTCAACTTGTGAGTAAGACCACATGTGGACATTGAACGGCCCCTCCCAGAGGAAATAAAGAGAAGCGAAGGGGGAATGGAGTTTGCAGGAGACAATTAGTTCGCTTAATTGGTTCCTGACTCTCCGAGACTCCTTGCCAGGTTTTGCAGAGATCGTCCTGGCTGCTCTCCAAGCCAGAGAAGGTCTGTGACTGTAAATCCTCCCTCGAAAGACTTTGCTGGATGTGGATAAGCAGAATTCACAGTCAATTAATAAAAGAGGTTTTTGTCGGGACCAGGAGTTTGCTTCACACTCTTGGGAAGCCTCGGTCAGAACACCCTGCTGAGTGCCAGATGTCAGGGGAAAGTCCCACAGACGTTCCTGATGTTTAAACTCTACAATTTTGCAGATGCTGCTCACCTCCTTGTGTTGCCTTGAGGTTAAGCAACGGCCTGAGAGACAGAAACGCCAGCAAGCAAGCGAGCCCAGGCTCTGCTCCCATTTGAAAGTGTCTCGTTCAAGGAGAAAAAGATCCCTCTGCGAGCATCACCAGGCCAAAGCAATCTGGGATGAATGAAGTGACTCTCGCTCAGCCAATTTTAAATTTGTGGCCGGCTTCATCCTTCAGAGTTTCATTCCAGACTTCGACCTTCTGGGCTGTCTTATAGATGGTTTTTCAATTCACCTCGGCCGGCGTCGGGAACAAGTGCGTGTCTGGTGTTTTAGAAACGTGTTGTTGCCTAGCAGAGGAGTGAATTTGGCAACTTTAAGACTTGTGGACTTCAACTCCCAGAATTCCCCAGCCAGCCATGCATGGCTGGCTGGGGAATTCTGGGAGTTGAAGTCCACAAGTCTTAAAGTTCCCAAGTTTGGATACCCCTACTCTAGCAGTTCCGATCCATCATGGCCTCTTCTGCTCTGCTACCACAGGGAGTTCTCGGCTTACGGCCACAACTGAGCCCAACAGTTCTGCCGCTAAGCGAGACAGTTACATTAATTTTGCCCCATTTTGCCACCTTTTTTTTGCCTCCGTGGTTAAGTGAATCGCTATACTTGTTATGTCAGTCACACGGTTGTTAAGCGACTCCAGCTCATCAGAAGGTCGCAAAAGGGGGGGGCACGTGATTCCGGGGACACTGCGACCGTCATAAAGATGAGTCAGTTGCCAAGAGTCTGAATTTTGATCATGTGTGACCACGGGGATGGTGCAACTGTCAATAAGTGTGAAAAAATGTCATAACTCATTTTTTCCAGTGCCAGTCTAACTTTAAATAGTCACTAAGTGAATGGTTATAAGTCAAGGACTACCTGTATTTTTCTGGTTTTATCTATATCTATCTATCTATCTATCTATCTATCTATCTATCTATCTATCTATCTATCTATCTATCTATGTATCATTTATCTATCTATCATCTCTATCTATCTATCTCTATCTATCTATCTCTATCTATCTCTATCTATCATTTATCTATCTATCATCTCTATATATCTATAATCTATCTTATCATGTATCTAGTCTCATCTATCTATCATCTATCATCTATCATCAATATCTATCTATCTATCTATCTATCTATCTATCTATCTATCTATCTATCTTCCACATTTCTGAACTGCCTTTCTCACTCATATATAGACATATATAGATTTTTCTGCTTAGATACCAATGTGAACATGTAAAGCCATACCAAAATAAATGGAAGGGGGGGGAGAGAGAGAGAGAGATGACAAATAGACAGAGACAGATAGATGATAGACAGACAGAGACAGAGATGATAGATAGATAGATAGATAGATAGATAGATAGATAGATAGATAGATAGATAGATAGATAGATAGATAGATAGATAATAGATAGATAGATAGATAGATAGATAGATAGATAGATAGATAGATAGATAGATGATAGATAGATAGATAGATAGATAGATAGATAGATAATAGATAGATAGATAGATAGATAGATAGATAGATAGATAGATAGATGGATAGATAAAATCAGTGTAGCTGCCCTTTCAGTAGGACACCATGACACCAAAGCAAACCACAAATAAATCATCTTTTCTCAAATTTAAAAAAAAACCAGCTTGCTGGTTTGCTGATTGATCGCTTGATCGATTAATTAGACTTCTACCCACCGCAATCAAAAGACTCTCAGTCGTACAGAATATAGTCTTCAAATACAGTATATCATCCACAGTATAAACCTTTTTTTTTTTAAAAAAAAAGATAAATGCAAAAGAGAAGACATGAAAGCATCCCCAGCAACTATCCAGAAAGTAACATTATTGTGGGCTGACGAGATCTTTAGCAGCATAAAAAAAAAGTTAGCCATACTACAATTACACTGAAGCGTTATTGTGGCGGAAAGTTTCCTCTTGAGGCACTGGTTTCATAGTGACTAAATGGGGAATGAGATGTATTTTCTTCCTTTTTTAAATGTGATTTTAAACCACTCTGAACAGGCACCAAGATAAATGCTGGAGAAAAAGCTTGATCATCTCTCTCCGAAGCCTATAAGAAAATGCAATATTTCTAACAGAATTTCAAGATCTTTGAAATAAGGAGGAATTTCCTGACAGTGAGAGCAATCAACCCATGGAACAGAAGTTGCCTTCGGAAGTTGTGGGAGCTTCATCCCTGGAGGCTTTCAAGAAAAGACTGGACTCAAATCTCCACAGACGTCATTCATTGAATAACTGATCCTTGGGAGTATCGTGATAACCACCTTGCCTTCCATAAACCATAATGTCTGCATTCTCATGGCATGGCAAATGCAACTTCAACTATCTCGAGTAGCTAAAGGGCAACCCATGTCGGGATAAAACCTATTGACTTAACAGCTGGATAAATGCTGGGCAATGCTATGCTGGATCTTCAGAAGGTTTGACTTCTCTCTGGGACTGTGTGTGTGTGTGTGTGTGTTTGTGTGTGTGTGTGATGAGTGCAAGCCATCTTTTCTTTTGGACTTCAGGCCTGCCACGTTTTTGACTGTCTACATTCTATTGTGGGAAAATGGGAAGAGGTTGGGTGATATGTAGCCATAATAACATTCTTCTTAGAAAGTCAAGGTCATCCTTTGTCTCTGCACCTGGCCAGAACTGGATGGGTGGAATCTGTCTTCCTGGCAGTGGAAGATTGGACCACGTGCTGAACTTGTGAGTGTTGGGGAGCAGGATCTTGAACTTTCAACTGGTAGGAAAACCTGGAAGCTTTCCGATTCAGGTTTTCCCAGATGTGCCAACGTGGCTCTTTTAATAAATTGCAACTTTGAGGAACTTCTAGCCTTGGAGTGTTATTTGTTTGAGGATGATATTTGGAACCCTGACATTGTGTGTGTGTGTTTGTGTGTGTCCATTCGATTAGTTGTTAACTACGACGTGTCATGTCCAGCCCACTCCTAGCCTTCCCCAGCCCCCAGGAGCAAAATTACTTATTGATTTTCGAAAGAGCTATCTTATTCCTCTCTAGGAATCTGTTGCTGCATATAAATATCAGACAAGCCACAAACCGGCAAGCAAATATATAAAATTAGGAGGCACTAAACACAGATCGCCCTCGACATATGACCACAATCGTGACCAGAAGTTGCTAAGCAAGGCGGTTGTTAAAGGAGTCGGATCCAATTTTACGACCTCTTCGGCCAAAGTTGTTAAGCCAGTCACGCTGGTTGTTGAGCGAACCAGAGTGCTCGTTTAGCGAATGCAAGGGTCCCCCCCCCCTGTTTGAGCAGGGGTTGGACTAGAAGACCTCCAAGGTCTCTACCAACTCTGTTATTATTTATTTATGGGGGTGAATAGCAGGTGGAAGTCAACCACATATCTGTGATAACTTAGGAAGAATGGGAGACTGGCCAAGAGAGAGCCATTTGCACTGAAACTCAAAATCACAGTATGTGTTCAGCCAATTAAATACTTCTGCTGTGCTATAAGACAAAAATGAGCCATTTGGTGCTTTAATTTTTCCTTGCATCCTGCTAACTCGCACTGGCTTTCTTTATTGTAGGAAAGGCACCAACTGTTAAAACCATTTTTTTCTTGCTTTCTTTAAGGGTTCCTCAATTTTCCTGCAATGATGTCCAACTTGAGCACCAGTGATTAAATTTTATTGGCATTTAGAAGGACATTTATTATTGTTGTTGTTGTTGTTGTTGTTATCATTATTACTATTACTATTACTATTATTACGACTTTCTTCATGAACCAGTATTTCCAAAACATTTTGCACCATAAACCTGAGACAAGTGGGTGGAAAAGGAAGGAAGGAAGGAGAGAGAGAGAGAGAGGGAGGGAGGGAGGGAGGGAGGGAGAGAGGGAGAAGGATGGAAGGAAGGTAGGAGGGAGAGAGGGGAGGAATGGATGGTAGGAGAGAAGGAGGGAGAGAGGGAAGGAAGGAAAGGTAGGAGGGAAGGAGGGAAGGAAGGAAGTAAGTCTTGGACAATTACTTTGCCACCTTTTTAGTTCTGCAACGAACATGAGATATTTGGCAACTAAGGAATTGGCAATCGGCAAAACCTTTTCATTCTGCTCTGAGGCCTCACGTGACCCCTGAAAATGATTTCATTAAGCCAAGCCGCTCATCCTGCTCTTTCAAAGTATCTCTCGGAGTCCTTAGATCCAGGGAAGGATTTGCATTTGATTATCTATTACTCCTTCCAAATGAAGGGCTTCCAGTCTTGAATCCTTCATTTAGACGGTTACTCCAGCTAAAGCAGACAGAGGCAGATCTTCCCAAGCATTCGCCAATCGACTCCCAGCTGCCATCAACCCTTAAAGGGAGCCAGCAAAGAGGAGATTCCGGTCAGTCCATTATCCTTGGGATCAAGTAAATTACGCCGTTTTATTTACTGATCATTTCCCCAAGTCAGACAGAGAAATTGTCTGGAAACCAGCCTAAGATCCAGGAGCCACACAAATCCAAAAAGATAGGTTTCAGGGACCGGGAAGGTAACGGAAGATCAATAAGTGCCAACCCCTTAAATTGTTTGTCATTGTGAAGAGCCCCGATTGTAATGTTTTCGTACTGGAGAAGCAACCTGCTTGGGGGCATAGTAGCTCCTTGTAATTACGAGGTTGTGGAAAGATCCTTTATGCTATTAAGTCTCATACTTCCACCTGGCACTTCCAACAGTCTTCGGTTTCTAAAATCATCTTCATCAACCACCTTGGTTTGGCCTTCTAGATGCCGAAACCTCCGTCAGTGCTCCATGCTCTCCATCCTAATGCGCGCCTCCCTTTTCAGAGGGGGAATTCTCCTGTCCTATGGGGATGTAGTGGTATGTGAGAAAGACCTTGAGAAGCGAGGAGATGCTGCTTAAGAAACAAAAGTACTTATGTTTTATTTTCTTTGAGCAGAGTAGTCAATTTTGGCTGAAATGGCAAAACGGTTTTCTAAGTAGTGAAAAATAAGTGATGCAGAGAATAAATGATGGGCCATGGTAGGTAAAACTCTACTGAATATGTTTAACAATATGGATTTGTTAATGATTGCAAAATCTCTAAGATGGATGGATGGGTGGATGGATGGGGGAGTGGGTGGATGGATGGATTGGATAAATGGGTGGGTGGGTGAGTGGGTAGATAAATGGTGGGAGTGGGGGTGGATGGATAGGTAGATAAATGGGTGGATGGGTGAGTGGGGGTGGGTCAGTGGATGGATACTAGACACATTCCTAAATAAAGTATACATTCTAGATCATAGTTTCTCAACCTTGGTAGCTTAAAGATGTGTGGACTTCAACTCCCAGAATTCCCCAGGCTGTGATACCTTTCTTGTGGGCCTTGCATTGACTGATTGTTAGTTTCTAGGTTCTATATAAAGTGCTGGTCTTAACCGAAAGGTAAAGGTTCCCCTCGTACATATGTGCTCGTCGTTCCCAACTCTAAGGGGCGG
This sequence comes from Natrix helvetica, assembly GCF_964273705.1. Classification (NCBI taxonomy): domain Eukaryota; kingdom Metazoa; phylum Chordata; class Lepidosauria; order Squamata; family Natricidae; genus Natrix; species Natrix helvetica. The sequence goes on from NC_138556.1 coordinate 19,036,129, forward strand.
TGCTCATCTCTGTTTCAAAGCCGAAGAGCCAGCACTGTCCGAAGACGTCTCCGTGGTCATGTGGCCGGCATGACTAAACCCCGAAGACTCACAGAATGCTGTTCCCTTCCCACCAAAGGTGGTTCCTATTTTTCTACTTGCATTTTTACGTGCTTTCGAACTGCTAGGTTGGCAGAAGCTGGGACAAGTAACGGGTGCTCACTCCATTACATGGCGCTAGGGATTCAAACCGCCAAACTGCCGACCTTTCTGATCGACAAGCTCAGCATCTTAGCCACTGAGCCACTGCGTCCCTCTGGTCTTAACCTATAGACCCCTTTATGGCTTGTCACCTGACCTGAACTACATCTCCCTGCAGAGGTTGGCTTCGTTGTTAGAATCCTGCTGGGAGAAGCAGCTGGATGGTTGCTCTTTTTAAGATTTAAACAGGTGAGAAGATCACCCTTGCCCATCGATCACCATGGGAAGGCAGCTGTGACAACCGAGCACATTACCCACAAACGGGCAAGAATCCAGCTGTAACATGGCAGAAGACTTGGCTCTCCTCATTTAGGTTTGATCAATGACCTACTAAATTGCACGGCTCGATGGCTGGAAAGAGTTGCATTCTGACGGTTTTCGGAGAGGAAAAGGCTTTCCATCACCCACCGAAGGTCAACACCAGTCAATAGATAACTTTGTTTTAAGAAGGAAACAAGGAAATTTAAGTTTCAGGTCATTCGCATGCGGTAGGCAGGTCCATCGGAAGACCTGAATTCAATTCTGTTCCTGAATTATGATCCTGCAGCCTCGTACATTTCAGGAGGCCAGAGGGAACTTAACACGTTGTTGGACTTCTTGTGATCACTACTTCCAAAACAGAGTTTTCCATATCTCTAAAGGTAAAGGTTCCCCTCGCACATATGTCCTAGTCGTTCCCGACTCTAGGGGGCGGTGTTCATCTCCGTTTCAAAGCCAAAGAGCCAGCGCTGTCCGAAGACGTCTCCGTGGTCATGTGGCCGGCATGACTCAACGCCGAAGGCGCATGGAGCGCTGTTACTGTCCCACCAAAGGTGGTTCCTATTTGTCTACTTGCATTTTTACGTGCTTTTGAACTGCTAGTTTGGCAGAAGTTGGGATGCAGTGGCTCAGTGTCTAAGACGCTGAGCTTGTCGATCAGAAAGGTCGGACTTTCGGCGGTTCAAATCCCTAGTGCCGTGTAACGGAGTGAGCTCCCGTTACTCGTCCATATCTCTGGACCCTTGCTATTCATTTTCCTCTCTTCTTTTCTTTACCAGATATGTTACATGGGTAATATCTAGCCACGCATACCCCAAAATAGGGGGGGAGCCATTAATCTTCATTTGATCAAATAAATGTCTGTTTCTGAGCACTGACCTACTACTACAGTGCACAGGAAGAGAGACATATGACAGAAAAAGGTTCCCTCCCAAATGGATCACAGTGTAATAACTTTATCCTTCTTAGTGTTTTATCAATACAAAACATTTCTCAGTGAGGCAGAGAATGAGAGGAGATACAAGCAGCTCCGCTTGGCCCAACTTTGGACTGTGTTTCCTAAATGTGCTTAATTCAAACACATGGAACAGAGGAGAATGCAGAGAAACACGAATGCAGAAAGTGTGGGATGATTAAAGGGCTGGAATTGAGAACATTCCCTCCAGCGTGAAGCTGGGTTTCCAGCTGCAAAGATTTCGAAGGCTCTTCCCCGCTATCACTCCATACTTCCTGACCCCAAGCTTAAATAATGTCCATTCTACTGTAAGATGTAAGCAGAGTTTGTTCTAATAAGGAAATTGAGACATTCAATCTGAAGAAAAGAAGACTTGGGAGAGAGGCAGAATGAGAGAGTTGGAAGGGACCTTGGAGGTCTTCTAGTCTAACTCCTGTTCAAGTAGGAAAGCCTTGTGCCATTTCAGACAAATGATTGTCCAATCTCTTCTTAAAAACCTCCAGAGACGGAGCAGCCACAACTTCTGGAGGCAAGTCATTCCCCCAAATTGTTGTCATTGTTAGGAAATTTCCCTGTAGTTCTAGGTTGTTTCTCTCCTTGAAGATGGCCAAGAATGATTTTCCAAGACCCAGAAACCCTGGTCAGAAATATCAGGTATAATTTGCAGCTACCTAGATTTCATTAAAATATCTGTTGGACAATGAAAGTCTACAGGTGGAAGTGGTGGGTCCCCTATCTCCACTTTTTGAAGGTTGAATTGAGAGTTGGACTAGATGATCCTTGTCACTTCTTCAAATTTTATAGTTGTATGATTAGTATAATGGGCTTCCATTTTCAATAGATATGAAGGGGTTTTTTAAAGACCAAATCGTTCCTAATTTCTGGAACATCAGAGCAGGAAAACCCAGAATTTAAAGAGGGAATTACTATCCATCCTGTGGGTTGTTTTTAGAAGAATTAAGTTCTAGGATGCTACCTGGATACCTAATACTACTTGCTCGATTAAAAATGAATTCACTCAGACATAAAAATGTTGAGAGGATGTCTCCTAATTACCAACATTTGCTTTGGCAGCTGCTCACAGGGCCTTGGGCTACTCTTCAGACTGTTTCCTGGTTCCTTCTGCCCTTGCGGATGAATTAGTTGGAAGCTGCCAATATTGCTCACCCATGGCATAAATCTCACCAAAGAAATAGTCTGGGTTTCACAAGCATCTCTAGAAAAAACCACCAGGCCTCTGGAGTGTGAGGCTCATAAAAATGAAGACAGTGGAATTCTTTCTTTCTTTCTTCTTCCTCCTTCTCCTCCTGGTGGTATTCTTCTTCTTTTCTTCTTCTTTTTCCTCCTCCTCCTCCTCCCCTCCTCCTCCTCCTCCTCCTCCTCCTCCTCCTTCTTCTTCTTCTTCTTCTCCCTCTTCTTCTTCTTCTTCTCCTCCTCCTCCTTCTTCTTCCTCCTCCTCCTCCTCCTTCTTCCCAACTATTGCTCTTCCCTAATTAGGGTTCAATCAGTTCAGTTGGGACCATAAGCAATCTGCAGTGGTGGCAGCTGTTAACATAACCAAAAAACATAACCAAGAAAAACACCTATAAGCAATAGGCAGTTATTACATTTATATTAAGCAATGTCAACTAACGAGGCTTTTTCCAGCTTGACAAGAGTCTTGCAAAAAGAAGCATTTCACGGCGTGGTTAAATTGCAAGGGAGAGACATCCTTCAAGAGGGAGCTGAGCCTTAATGCGTTTAGCAATGTTGGCCCATCACACTTAACCATCAATTGCTCTCCTGAGACAGAAAGGAAGAAGAATCAGACGAAACGGAACTTCCCTGACCAATCTTGAGTGTCAGAAACAGATTGTCCAGGTATCCTCCAAGTGCTTCAATCTTTCTGAGTCTCTGGTCTCAGCATGGGATGCCTTACAACACTTCTTCTCAACTATTTTAGATCTGACAGCAACGTAATTGGCCGTCTCCGATTATTTCTGGGCCGTGGCATGACTACTTGACAGCTTGTGAAATCACAGATGGGCTGACAGTTGAAAGGAGTCTACAGCACTCAAATTGCAAATGTGATGCTCTGGGTTGTTGTTTTTTCCCTGGAGGGTGGAAGTGGAGGGGGAAACGAAATAAGCAAATGGCCCTAAGCAGCTCAACTGGATTATTTAGCAAATATGGGACATTTATATTGATTCCAAGTTCTTAATCACACGTGCAGAGAGTTATTGCAGAGGGAGAGAAGAAAAGGAGCATGACATCAAGATAATGCCCGAGAGTTCAACCTTCGGGTGGGTGCAGAAATCCAAAGAAATGTTATTTTCTTGAGAAATAAACAGCCATCTAGGTTTGCCTTCAGGACCACCACACTTCTATATGGCCAACTTTTACTGTTAAGAAATTGATCTAATGCAGGGGTGTCAAACTCAAGGCCCGGGAGCCGGAGCCGGCCTGCAGGGTGATTTGGTTCTGCCCACGGGGCCACCCTGAAAACAGTGAAGAACCGGCCCACAGAGGCTTAAAAACCACTGATGTTCATATCCAATTTTTTCCTGAGGAGTTAGACCGAAGCATATCTCAGAATAGGTGGTAGAACTCAATTCAGCCAGAAAACGTGAGTTTTGACCCTGATCTCAGATTTGGAAAGCAAACACATATTTCCTGTTCCTGGTGCGGCTCTGGAAAGCAGAAAAACCACTTCGTTTTCAGATCTGAGCTTTCCCTGAGAAGTTAGCCCAAGCCATATCCAGAGGCAAGGGAACTTGAAGATGCGTTTTCCAAATCTGAGCTCTGGGTCAAAACTCACGTTTTCTGGCTGAATTGAGTTCCACTGACAATTCTGAGATATGGCTTCCTCTGGACTGCCATGCAGTGGCCAGCAAAAATGGAGCGTGAGAGGGCTATGGGCAGCCCTCCCAAGCTCCGTTTTCAGCGGCAGAGGGTTGCAGGAGGCCATTGCAGCCGGAAACGGAGCTGGGGAGTGCTCGGGCCACCATAGGTGCCCCCAACATGAGTGACACTGAGCTGGCCACACCCACCCTGACCACGCTCCCCCAAGGTCAAACACAACCCTGAGCCCTCAATGAAATCAAGTTAGACACCCCTGACCTCACGCACAAGCGGAATTTGCTTTCAATAGCTTAAGAGTCCACAAAGAGAGTAGGAGCTCACTTTGGGGGAGGGCAATGGAAATTTTGCTCTCCATTGTGGTCGTAAGATGAGGACTACCTCTATCATTCCCACCGCGCGTTGACTAGAAGCACAGCTGACAATTGTAATGGGCCTTTAACGCACCCTCTTGCTCCGTTAACCCTGTTAAAATAGTTGCTCAGAGAGGCGGTTTATTATTACACACCTGGTAAATACTTGCTATTGGAGTTTAATTCAATTAGTGCCACTTGCAGTCAATCAAACAGAGAAGGGGGCTATTGCCAAGTACACACACGACAATATAACCAACACGGAGAGAATGGGGAGTGTTTTCCCCAATCGGTATTATCTGTGAGTTTTCTCCTATTGATCTGCCTGTGTGCTATGTGTACTTGAGGGCTATTGAAAACAGAGCCCCAGTGGAAGGATTAACTAGGCAGTTTTCAAATCTTTGACGGGCCTTTTACAGTTCCAGCTTTCTCATATTTCCTTTCTACGATTCCCTTTATTCCTATATTTTCACTCAATTACTGTACCTGCCGGGGTCTTCCAAGGAGAATAATCATTTGGTTCTCCTCCCCCCTTTCCTTTGCCGGATTTTTATTTATCATTTCATTTATCTGTTTTTGCCCTCTTAAAAACCAATTCTACGGGCCACGCGCAATCAAAGCAAAGGAGAGCTATAATTCTACCATCTAGCCATGCAATCACGAAATAGACATAGTAGGTTAGAAGTTTAATAGCTGCTAGCAAACAAAAGATTGGAGGGAGGGAGAGGGGAATAAAAGAGCCTGCATTTGGCCAAATTTTGGGAGAGAGGTGAGAGAGAGAGAGCAAGAATGAAGCTGCTAATCAAAATCACAAGCTACAATTGCTTCGGGATGGGTGAAAAAAGAATTTGGCACAGATTTATTTATTTTTTTTGAAGCACATAAAGTGCCATTTATGGATGACTGCAATTTGCCGCAAAAATAATTCTTGAGCATGCTTTAGGTTTTTCCTGGGGATAGGAGAAAGTACTGCTTATGGAAGCCTGCAAACTGGGGATTCCAAAACACAGATGACCTTCCTGTTTAGCCACAGCTTTTACAAAGAACAGTTGGCCAGTCAAGTTCTGATTTGAATTTTCCAGAAGCTTCTCATCAGAATCTTTTACTTGTTTGCTGGTAAATATGTTCCTCTGCCCTTCCTTTAAAGTCATTCCAAAGCTGGGTGCTATGAGATGTACAAAGAAAATCAAAAACAAAAATTGGTTGATCTTCGGTGACCTTACCACCGAAATCAGCAGCTGCAATCTAGGTTGTTCTCCAGAAATATGGCCTTCAAATTCCAGAGGAACATCTGCTGGCATTCCAGAATTTCAGAACAAAACAGAATAACACCGTTGGAAGGGACCTTGGAGGTCTTCTAGTCCAGCTCAAGCTCAAGCAGGAGACCCCATTCCGTTTCAGACAAATAGTTGCCCAATCTCTTCTTAAAAACCTCCACTGATGGAGCAATCACAATTTCTGGAGGGAAGCCATTCTGGTGATTAATTGTTCTCACCGTCAGGAAATTACTCCTTAATTCCAGGTTTCTTCTCTACTTTAGTTTCCATCTGTTGCTCCATGTTCTACCTTCAGATGCTTTGGAAAATAAGTTGACCCCCCTCCTTCTTTGTGGCTGGCCCTCACATATTGGAAGACTGCTATCATGTCTCCCCTGATCCTTCTTTTCATTAAATTAGACATACACAGTTCTTGCAACTGTTCTTTGTATGTTTTATCCTCCAGTCCCCTAAACATCTTTGTTTCTCATTTCTGTACTCTATATAGCGCCTGACCATATTTTTTATACCATGGATGCAGAATTCTAAATATGGTCTTGCTAGGATTTTATAAAGGGGGACTGATGCTTCACAGGTTCTCAGGCAATTTTAAGCCGACACAGCTCTAGATTTTTATTTTATTATATTTTTAGCATTGATTTTGCTCAGTTTTTTTCACAGGGATCCAGTTGAAAGACTCCAAGCAACTTACAGTCGCTGCATAAAGCGATGGAGCTAAAAATAGTCCATTTTCTTTTTAAAAGGAGACGACTAGAAAATATATATATATTTAAGTACTTTCGTTCCATCTTCATCTCAACCATTCATCTGGTTCCCACGGGCTTTTTTTAAAAAAAGATCAGGACTTCAAAGTGTCTTGCAACTTAATAGAGGTGGCAAAGGATGCAGCAGCTATAGATGAGCTCAAAAAAAAAGAGAGATGGGAGGCAGCAGGAGGGGTGTTTGGAGGCTCAAAGCAAAATGCAGACATTAGCTAGACAGGAAAGCAATTCCATCGATGAGAAGCTGATATTGATCAACTGATTGGTCTGTTTCAGCAAAGTTCTTCTCAGATGTTTTGAGCTGCGCAGAACAAATCTGCCAAATGAAGGGATGCTTCTATTTACCAGCTGGGAAACGCTGCCCTGCATGGCTTTAACAGAGGGATAGAATCAAGACCACGTGAAGGTTAATACCACTTTATAATGCCTTGGTAAGGCCACACTTGGAATACGGCATTCAGTTTTGGTCGCCACGATGTAGAAAAGATGTGGAGACTCTAGAAAGAGTGCAGAGAAGAGCAAGAAAGATGCTTGGTTTGGCTTAACGTGTTGTGGGAAGCCAATGCTTGTGGGATACACAACCTCTGCTGTGGTTTAGCTGGTTGCTTGAACCCAGATAATTGTCGTTTATGTAACCCACCATAGATGAAGAAATGTGGACATGAGATCCCAGGTCATTTTCCTCCAAAGAGGGCCCATCAAAAGCAGATTTTCCAGCCATGGCAAGTGTGTGGGGACACTGTGCAAACTCTGCTGAAATACAATAATTTTTCCGTCCTGGGAATGTCTACGATAAGTCAATCCCATTAATCTTGCAAAGACTTAACCAAGCAAGCTTCCGTCACTCAAATACTCCACTGAGGATTATGTGAACCCGGTTTTCCTGATTTGCAATCAAGGTAGAGATTCCTCCTGTCCAGGTCTGTAAAGCAATTACCCCAAAACACACCTCAATTCACACTTTCTCCAAATGAAAAGAACATGGTCACTGGAGTCGTGAGATCAGGGGTATATTCTAGGACAAGGTTTCTGCTCCTTGGCAATTTCCAGGTGTGGGTAGTTCAACTCCCAGAATACTCATGAAGGACTACATGGGGGGTGGAATTCTGGGATTTGAAGTCCACCTATCTGGAAATGCTCATGGTTGGGAGACACAGCCATACAGTGTGGTCAAAACAGTGAAGATGGCAGCTGCCATGGTGAGGTAGAACCTTCTGGAAGCTCGAGGAAAGTCTCCGGAGCCTGGGGAGGGTGAAAATGCTCCTCCCACCATGGTGCAAGAAGCTGAATAGGCCACGCCCACCATGGCTATGTCCACTCAACAACTGGGCAGAGAACTGGTTGCTAAAAATTTTCGATCCCACCCCTGCTTCGAACGCTGACATAGCATTTTATTAGGAAGAGAAGGAGTTTCTCCACGGAAGGCAGAATTGTAGGCAGGTGGAGAGACTCCCCTCCATTCTCCTTTTTCATTGTGGAAGTCAGGGAGACTTTTCATTCCTGAAGGGTCCCATCCATCGCCTCTCGCTGCAGCTATTGTGGCATCTCTGTGGGATCCGGCTTCACAATGCACTGACATTTTCATTCTTTGTACTTTGTCTGAAAGGTCACTCGTTCCTTTTTTAGTTGTGTGTTATTATGGGGGTTTGCGGGGGGGAGGGGGGCAAAGACACCAACAGTAAAACAGTAACAAATCTTTCAAAGAATGCAATTGTCTGCTCTGGAAACCTGCAAGCAGGAACCCCCCCCCCCTCCCTCAAGAAAACAAACTATTTTGTCTAGTTTTTAAAATAAACTTTAGAAGACATCTTAACTTTTGAATCTGAAAACCATGCAGGATGAAGATGTGTGATGCCCACAGAAGCGAATTCCTGCCTAATTTTCTTCTGCTTAGAATAGAATAGAGCTGGAAGGGACCTTGGAGGTCACCTGCCAATGACCTCCTACTGGACCGGAGTGCCCTGCGCACGGTCACTCATGCGCTGGTGACGTCTCGCCTGGACTACTGCAATGCTCTCTACATGGGGCTTCCCTTGGGACGCGTCCGGAGACTGCAGCTAGTTCAGAACGCAGCCGCGCGGGTTATTATGGGAAGTACACGTTACTCCCACGTAACACCTCTCCTGCGCGAGCTGCACTGGCTACCTGTGGCCTTCCGGGTGCGTTTCAAGGTATTGATCACCATCTTTAAAGCGCTCCATGGCAGTGGACCTAGTTACCTGCAGGATCGCATCCTACCACACACGTCCCTGCGACCTATCCGCTCACACAGAGAGGGGCTCCTCCTGGTGCCGTCTGCTAGTCAATGCCAGCGGGCGACACCTAGGAGTAGATCCTTCTCTGTGATGGGCCCAACCCTCTGGAATGACCTCCCCCCTGACATTCGAACTACCACCGACCTCCGTTCCTTCCGGCAAAAGTTAAAGACTCACCTATTTCAATCAGCTGGCCTGGCACTTTCTTAGTTCTACCTCCCGGGGATTTATTCATTTTAATTGGGTTTGGGGTTTTAAAAAGTTTTTAATACACTATATACTATATTTAATATTTATTATTCTATGTACAGTCTTGCAACCTCCTCCACCTACGTATTTAATTATTTAACTGTTTTGTATGTATTTTATAACGTATTTTAGTGACTGTACACCGCCCCGAGTCCCTTTCGGGAGAGGGGGCGGTCTATAAATATGAATAATAAATAAATAAATAAAACCTAGTCCAACCCTCTTGCTCAAGCAGGAGACTCTAGACCAGTGTTTCTCAAACTTGGCGACTTTAAGTCCTGTGGACTTCAACTCCCAGAATCCCCCAGCCAGCATAGCTGGCTGGGGAATTCTGGGAGTTGAAGTCCACAGGACTTAAAGTCGCCAAGTTTGAGAAACACTGCTCTAGACCATTCTAGGCAAGTGGCTGTCCAGTCTCTTCTTGAAACACTCCAGTGATGGAGTACCCACAACATCTGAAGGGAAGCTATTACACTGATTAATTGTTCTCACCGTTAGGATATTTAGTACCTCTCAAATGCAAATCACTTTGCAAATCATTTTGCAAAGTGTAAGTTTCTCTTAATGCATGCATATTGCCCCGATGTAAACTCTTATTTTATTTATTTATTTTTTATTTTTAAAAAAGGACTTCCCTTTGGATTTTGCAAAAATCCTCCTGAATTTTGCAGGATCCAACCTGAGTCAAGTCACTGGGACAAAAGGTTTATTCTTCCAAGCTTTTGGGTTCATGCTGGAGCCCATCCATAAAATGTTGGTCATGGTGACTGACTCAGATTGGATCCTGCAACATTGTTCTGGGTCACAAATGTTTGCCTTCAAGTGATTTTTGTCCAGAGAGAAATCAGGAAAGTAGTACCATATTTTTCGGAGTATAAGACGCTCCAAAGTATAAGACGCACCTAGCTTTTGGGGAGGAAAACAAGAAAAAAAATCTGACTCTGCCTCCCAGCAATTTACCTCCTTGCAGCAAGCAGCAAGCAGCCTGTTTCAATTTCAGTTTCAGCACAGCCTGATAGGCACAAGCAGCTGATTGTCGGTTGGATCAGGCTCCTACAATCAGCTGTTTCAGGCTGCAGGGATTGCCATCGCCTATTGCCGCCTCCGCGCACCCCATTTTCAGCCTCCACATCCCATTTTCAGCCTCTGAAGGCCCCGTTTTCAGCCTCTGCGTGCCCCGTTTTATGCCTGTTCTGGGTGGTGGGGATCTGAATGGGCAGAAAATGGGGTGTGCAGAGGCTGAAAATGGGGCGCGCAGAGGCAGCCATAGGCAATGGCAATCCCTGCAGCCTGAAACAGCTGAGGGTCGGGAGGCCGATCCAACCGACAATCAGCTGCTTGTGCTAATCAGGCTGTGCTGCAGTTGAAACTGAAACTGGCTATTTGCTGCAAGGAGGCAAATTGCTGGGAGGCCGAGGCCAAAGGATGAGGGGTTGGCAGGTGGGCCAGGCTACATTCTGTGTATAAAACGCACCCAAATTTTCACCCTCTTTTAAGGGGAGGGAAAGTGTGTGTGATACTCCAGAAAATATGGTCACTCACCCATTCCCCCCAATTCTGGACTGATGCAATGACAGAATAAACCCGTTCTTAGCACGTGGGACATCCCTTTTTAATTCAGCATCCTCCCTCAGCTTCAGAAAGGATGGCTCAAAACAATTCTGTCTGTCAACAGCAGAAAGGGGCATCAATGGCCAAAGCATCACCTTGGCATGCTTCAACAAGCTCTCGAGATGAGGCGAAAGGACAGGCACCTGACAGCTCTTGCAAACACTTGGCACCTCTCTTCCCATTGTCAAGGGCCTGGAAGAAATCATTTAAGTGATATTTGTCTGTTCTGCCTTAGCAGGCTCGCTTCTCTCTCTTTTTTTTTTTTCAATCAGTCCGTTTCTGCTTTTATTCCATCATGCTCAACCGGTCTGACTCCCGTTCGCAGCCAAAGGTGTTTTGCTGCAAAGGTACAGTGCCAAGGGCTGCGGGATTTTCTCATTTGCACATAATGCTTGCATAGATGTGCTGCAGCCCTGCAAGCATAAGCAAATTGAAAAACCAAGAGGTGGTCAGAATGGATTGCTCTGAGAATCGTCGCTTTGAACGGTGGGAGACATTAAAGTTTCTGGCTCTCAAGGTGACTGCAGGAACACAGGTTGGGGAGACTTCAAGTTGCAGCAAAAAAATAAAAGACAAGCTTTCCCCAGGGAGAGGGGGGGTATTCTTCACTTCTCTTATCCATTATCTGGATTCAAAAGATTATGGTGTCCCAAATGGTCCTTGTTCTGAATTTGGCGATTCCATGAAAATGTATCTTGTTCGAAGGAGGAAAGGTTTTACTCATTATTGTTAGGGTGGAACACACGACCAGACAGATGTTTAGACTGCACTTGGAATTTTTGTCCATCTATTCAATCCTTCCCAGCACCTGGGATAGGGAGAGGTTGTTATTCAAAGGTCTCATCATAGGATGTAAGCTGTTCCAAGTCACACTGCCTTTTGCAATTGACTGACTGGGATTTTGTCAATGCCAATGGTGTTTGAATGGTGGTCCAGATGCTTTGGGGTTGATAGCATGTTTGGTCACCCAGTCAAGACAGATTTTACACTGGATTGGGCATTTTTGTCCACTTACCAAGTCCTTCTCGAGGATGTGGTTGTTTGATGTTGTTAGTGTTATGGTTGCAGGATGTAAGCTGTTCCAAATCAAGGCTGCCTTTTGCAATTGACTGCTAGGATTTTGTCAATGCCAGTGATGTTCAACTGGTGGTCCAGATGTTTTGAGATCATACCAAGGCACCTATTACTATTGATACTATTTTTTCCCTTTCTTTTATCACAGTCATTCCACTTTTATTTCATTTTTTGTATATTAGTTCTATTTACAGATCTTCATATTGGTTCTTTATCATATCCAGTTCGTTCTCTTCTCTTCTCCTGTCTCCAGGTACTGCCACATCCACTATCCAGACTTATTTGTCTTTCTTAATGACAATTGTTAGTATTATTGCATTTAGTTCACTCCTGCTGAAGAGACTGGATAAATCTCCTGGGTGGAAACGGCGAGATCATTTGGCTTCCGATCCAGGACACGTTTTGCTCATTTCTAAGCCCCTTTTTATTTGGTTTGCAATATTTTATTTTTCATTAAAACTCCTTCTTGCCAACCTGCCAGTCCAGTCCAGCCTCTTCATTAAATGTCCACTTTTATATGCATCGCATCCTCGAATTCAAATTCTTCAAATTGGATGCCTTTTCGATGCTTTTATTTTTAGCCGGGATTGGCAGAAATGCAAACCTTGAAAGACTGGAGGTGACTGGTGTGCAATTGAATAAGCCCAATGAAGCTGGCCACTTTTAAAAAAAAAAATTGCCCCCGGCAGAAAACCCAGGAGCAGGTCAACTTCTGAAATACATGATTCTAATCATCTACAGATGTTAGAGCAGGAGGCCGTAGAGAACATTTCGACCGTGTTGGTCTTGCATGGAGACGGCCTCATGAATAAATATGCCAATACCCTAAAATTGTCATTTTCAGCCTTAGCTTCATGCTTTCTCTCCTGCCTGCCTGCTTTGCCTTCGATTGTAGGACACCCAAAGATGGGGGGGCCCTCAGGGGACACATCCATTTCCACAAGGGAAGAAGGGAAGGTGAAAGGGATGGAGGGATGGTGGAGCTGGAAAAACTACCGTTCTAATGAAAGAGAAAGATGTATTTATTTATTTCATTTAGTTTGTCAAACATATAAAAGGTAACAGGCATAACTATAAAGGTAAGTATGGACATGGTAAATGGGTACAAATAAATGGAGACAGTAGGACAGAGACGTCAGGCATGCTTATGCACCGCCCCCTTTACGGACCTCTTAGGAATGGGGTGAGGTCCATAAAAGACAGTTTAAGGTTAAAGTTATGGGGGTTTGAGGATGTAACAATGGAGTCAGGTAGAGCATTCCAGGCGTTGACCACTCTGTTGCTGAAGTTGTATTTTCTACAATGGAGTTTGGAGCGGTTTACCTTGAGTTTGTATTGATTGTATGCTCATGTATTATTGTGGTTGAAGCTGAAGTATTCATTGACAGGTAGGACATGGTAGAAGATAATTTTGTGTACTGCGCTTAGGTCAGACTGAAGGCAGCGTAGTTGTCAGTTGTCTAAGCCCAAAATTTCAAGCCTGGTGGCATCAGGGATTCTATTGTGAGCAGAGGAGTGGAGGACTTCTCGTGTGAAATATCTCTGGACATGCTCGATTGTATTAACGTCCGATATGCAGTGCGGGCTCCAGGCAGACGAGCTGTATTCGAGAATTGGTCTAGCAAAGGTTTTATATGCCCAAGTTTGCAGCACAATATTTGTGTAGTTTAGTTTCCAAAATGGAAACTAAAGGTTTAAATTAGTCAAGGTTACTAATAACTAATAAATAATACTAGGAAACAAATGAAACCTATATAAATTGAAAGATACAAGCAACATGGATATAGTCATAAATGGGAAGAGATAGATACTAGGAAGGAAGAGAAGAATAATAGTAATACATTATCTTAGTAGATAATTTGACAGTGTTGTGGGAATTAGTTGTTAAGCAGAGTGATGGCATTCAGGGGGAAAACTCATTTAACTTAAACTTTAACTCCTGCAAGTTCTCCTTTTTGCGGCTCCTTTCACCAGATAGAAGATGCAGCTGGTTTTAAAAACACCTGGCTGAGTGTCTCCAGCAACTACCAGCAGTCATTCGGTGCCACCCCCTTCCAGATTCTTGGAATCTACAATCTTTTGTTTTTGCATTCTTGCAAAAGACGAGCAAGAGGAAGACAAACCGATAATTAAATTTCTTTACAAAGCATTCTTTGCATCTGGACATCCATTGTCATGAACAAGCTTATCAGATGCTGTTCCTTGATCGCCAAACAGCCTCCCTGTTCCTAATTGCTAATTATTATTATTATTATTAGCATGATTACAGGATCCTTTGTTTTCTCCGTTATACATTCGGAACAATCTCAAGGAAAACACAGCAACAGAAAAGAGAACTAGTATTTAGTTGTACAACTGAATAGGCAGCAGGAATATTTGGGGGGGGGGGGGGAATGGGGACAACAGAGATTGTGAAAATCCAAGAAGGGAACCTGTATTGTTAAGCCTTCTAAGTTTGGGTGGAAGGTATAAATTAATATAGGCCAGTTTTATGCCAAGAGTGTCGCTTCTTTTTTAGGTTAATGCATTTCTTCTATTTTTGGCAACAGCCTGCAAGTGATAAGCTTTCTATTAGAGTAGTAAGCACGTCACGAAGAAACCCATCTTACTCCATGTAGCCTTCCCTGCTCCTCAAACATCACCTCCAGCCAACATTTCTAGACCCACTCTTCTTCTCTCCAGATGTTGAGAGAGTTGGGAAAGTTTTGATGGTCGCCAGATGTCAGCAAAGGAATATCTAAAGCCAGTTTGGGTTGGCCTATTTTCCCCCCCATATTTCCATGTGTCCTTTCAACTCATTTGCATCCAAGTGGCTTCAGCTCTGGGCTTCCATAGATAGCTTCATTGATGCTGTTTCACTTTGCATGATTATTTCTCCTCCTACTTTCACTTTGCATAGTGATTCTTGTCCTACTTTGCCTGGTGGCTTCTCCTCCTACTTTCACTTTGCATGGTGGTTCTTGTCCTACTTTCACTCTGGATGTTGATGCATTTCCTACTTTCAGAGCAATTCTGGTTGCTGGGTCAGACCTTCCTCTCTTACCCCAATCCTGCAAAAGCTCTAAAGCATTGTGGGAAATGAAACAGTAGAGAAATGCTGGGCCCAGACAAGGCTTCCATACCTCAAGGGTGGACCTTCCAGAATCCAAGAGATGTTATGTGCTGGGCAAGACGAGTTGTTGTTCTCCATGTTCCTCCTTGGAAAAGACCCTGGTGGCTTCCTCCCCGGTGGGCAGCTGACTAATGACAATGACACAGCCACAATAACATGTTCCAGCAATGAGATTTTCTTGGCTGTCACTGCACTCTGGAAATAGCTTTATTTCTACCGACTGACAGCTGACGGGTCTCCCCAAAGACTCTGTGAGTTCCAGCAGAGCTGAGATGGCACAGCCCCTTCTTGGGAGGAGAGGACAAGCATGACTTTGGAAGGTCTCTGGGGCGAGGACGCTGCCAGCCTGAGTGACACTTTTAATATTACACTTATTATCGGTGGCACATCAAGGGCAGTTCGAGTCCTGCTGTTTTCTGGACCGTTTCCTTCCTATATGTTGCCCGTCTTCCCATTTAAGGGGTGTCTGGTTTTGTTTTCATGAAAGAAGAGGGAGCGAAAAGGCACTGCTACTTCCAGAAGGACCAGCCCATTTTCATTTCTTCCATATATAGGGTAATCCTTGACTTACAACCACAGTTGATCGCCGACTTTCTGCTACTCACCGAATCAGTGATTAAGGGAATCACTGCAGTTGTTAATAGCAATAGCACTTAGACTTATATACCGCTTTACTGTGGTTTACAGCCTCTCTAAGTGGTTTACAGAGTCAGCCTATCGCCCCCAACAATTTTGGGTCCTCATTTTACCCACCTTGAAAGGATGGAAGGCTGAATCAACCTTGAGCCAGTCAGAATCAAACTGCTGGCAGTAGGCAGAGTTAGCCTGCAATGTTGCAGTCTAACAAGGAAGGAAGGAAGGAAGGAAGGAAGGAAGGAAGGAAGGAAGGAAGGAAGGAAGGAAGGAAGGAAGTCTCCTGATCCTTCTCTTCACTAAACTAGCCATGCCCAGTTCCTGCAACCGTTCATCGTATGTTTTAGACTCCAGTCCCCTAATCCTCCTAAAATACTTTAAATATATAAATAAAATACTTTAAATATATAAATACTCAATCCTAACTGTAAGATGGGGAGGGAGGGAGTAGGAGGATCGGGGAGGGAAATTGTTATTTCTTTGAGAGAGTTGTTTTTAAAAACACATTTCTGGGTCAAGTTGGATTTAATTAAGATGCATATAAAAGAAGTCAGCATAGAAGAAAACACATGCTAGAAGCAGCAGTGAGACAAACTCAGATTAAAGTAATAGATTAATTATCAAGTCAACTGCATGCAGTACATTGGAGGTAGCTCCGTAGCAAAATATGTGACTTAAGATACCTACTTAGCTCACATGATCTAGAAATATAACAGACAAAATAGATTAAGAAATATATACCCTGTTTCCCTGAAAATAAGACCTCCCCAGATAATAAACTCAATCAGACTTTTGAGCGCATGCACTGAAATAAGCCCTCCCCTGAAAATAATCTCTCCCTGAAAATACATCCCATTGGGGGCACTTTTCATGTCCCTGGCATGAGCTGGAGCGAAGGACAGGAGCTCAACCCTGCTCCATGGGTCTCGAACGTGGCCTTGCTAACTTCCAAACCAGCGTCTTAACCATGTGAGCCACCCTGCTGGTGGGAACAGATCATTCTGGAGAAGACCCAACTATGTGGTCACTAAGAGTTGACACCAGCCTACTCAATTAATCTAGGGAATGATCCACCTGGAAAAGGTGAAAGGAAGGAGTAGATGAGAATGAGGGATGGGTAGACTCCGTTACTAAAGTGGCAGATACACTGTGGGGAAACCTAAAGGACCAGGATGGAGATTCCTTCAGCCACTCTGCTCCTTACAACCCTGTCAATTGAAGACATTTCCATTGGTACCCATTAAAAAGAAAACAGCTAGCAAAATGCAGGATCAATCCGTGGATTTTCCTAACATCTTAGTTGCCCCTGAACCAAGTTTCCCTTCAAAGGGAGTACGTTGGGGGTGAATGTGCTACCCATGTGCCCTCAAATTGGTCAGAGCAGAGAAATTGAGCATGCAGACAGTAAGCTGGCTTTCTGTAACCTTTTCCAAGAAGCCATTCGGATGAGGCCTGGATCCCATCACCCACCCTCCAAGGCTGGAACCCCCTCCCCGGTCCAACTAATTTCCCCCACCGCCATGATGAATAGCTCTGTCAACAGAGTGACAACTTTCTAATCTGCTGGAAGACAGATGGGCTCCCTCTGAGGAGAGGGAAAACTCACCAATGAAGCTTGAACGGGACTGAGAAGAAAACAATGAGGTGGAGAATTGGGCTGGGGGGTGGGGGAAGAGAGAGAGAGAGAGATGGGCAGGGGGGGAATGACGAGATGGTGGGTTTTTTTTGAGATCCTCACAAACCTTAGCTTTCTATTTTCAATTAAAACTCAGGTATTGTTTGAAGATGGGCCGTTGGGGAAGGTGGAAACCGAGATTGTAATCCGAACCTCCGCTAGGAGATACATGTCCTCACTTTGCCGCTTCTCCTTCTGCCTTCCACATGCACACAATCCCAGGCCCAGAGACACGTAGGCACACGCCCTGCTGCCAGATAATTGGCTGCTCCTCTGTGTCAGAAGATGCAGATAAATAGTTGTGTATTTCAGATGATGAATTCTAGCTGGTACCGTTATCCACTGTTCTGGCTTGTCTTGTCTGGTGCCTAAAATAGTTAAGCGGTTTTGAAAAATGAGGAGGATTCTCAAGAGTTCTTCCAAGGTTTTCAGCTCCACGGTTGCCAAGGGTGTGTGTGTAATGAATGAAAGAGGAGGAGGAGGAGGAGGAGGAGGAGGAGGAGGAGGAGGAGGAGGAGGAGGAGGAGGAGGAGGAGGAGGAGGAGGAGGAGGAGGAGGAGGAGGAGGAGGAAGAAGAGGAGGAGGAGGAGGAAAGGGAGGGAGGAAGGAAGTGGGAACGAGAGGCAGGAAGGGAAGGAGGGAGGGAGGGAGGGAGGGAGGGAGGAAGGAAGGAAGGAAGGAAGGAAGGAAGGAAGGAAGGAAGGAAGGAAGGAAGGAAGGAAGGAAGGAAAAAGATTGAGATTTCTGGGAGTTGAAGTCCACCCATCATAAAGTTGCTACGGATGAGAAACGCTGCATTAAAAGAATCCTGGTGGATGAAAACCAACTAAATCCAACTAATCCAACACAGATGCATCCATTGAACCCAGCTCTCCAATCCTGGCATCCAGACATATTGGACTACGCATGGTGGGAAGCCTGGATGAATGCAGGATCAGACTCACAGGCTTGGTGTAGTTCTCCTTCACAGGAACGGTCACAGCCCAACGGAGGATCGTATGCAGAAGATACCAGACTTGATAGTCCCATCCTCCGAATTTTTATTTTTATTTTAAATATATATCACATTCCGGCTAGTCCAAGAACAACGGTCAGTTTTCCCTCTCCAAATGAGAGCCCTATTGATCCTTGGGATTCATTTCTAAAGTCTAGCTTTTAATTCTGGATGCTTTGCCACATTTTGATTCTTTTTCCCCTCCTTCTTCTATGGTTTTTGGCAGGAACAGCTTCCCTGCAGATCCAGATGTGTAGATATTAAGGCCCAGTTTGCACAGGCCTGTTTAGTATCTGATGATGCTGGCAATTAAGCAGAGGCTGACAACAAGTATGTCATAATAACCACCAAGGTTCCCACACCACAGCGAGGGCCCTTCTAATAACTACTAAATCAACTGCTGATCCGAACCTTTTTCCACGGCGTTATTTTTACCCTCTTCCCGTTCAGTTTGAGGGAGCAGATGTGGCTTTTGATGCCCCCCTCAAGGAGAAGAAAAATTCTGCAAAGCTGAAGAAATTTTCTGAGCCGAGGAGAGAAAAGGGAGGTTTCAAACCAAGGCAGACGCAGATCACTTTCCAACCATACCTCAAGTGAGTCCTGAGTCCATCCATTAGGAAGTCCATGTGATGTCAGATCAAACAGCTCGCAATGCCTCTGCCTTAATGTATCACTAATTAATGAGAGCTGGAATGTATACATTACCTAATTTCTAGGATTCTGCAATCTAACTCTTTTTTCCCCCCCTGGCGTTAAAACCTGATTAATGAGATCTTGTGTGCTTGGTTTTGTAGGACTATCCTCAAGGTCCTTCTCACGGGTGTTGGGGTCTGCCGGCAGCCTGCAGAGCTGGCAACAGAGTCGGACAGTGAGGAGGTTGGGGAGGAAGATGGGACAGTCCTGGAGTCTGGGGAAGACTCTGATGAGGGCTCTGTGTTGGAGGCAGAGAGGGGGCCAGGCCCATCTGGGAATTATGTGCTGCCTCCAGAGCCTCCAGAGTAGGACAGCAGCAAGTAGTTCAACTTGATTGCATGGCCAACACTCAACTGCTTGAGGACTTCTGATGGTCGCCATCCTGACCTGGAATAAGAGGCACTGGCCTAGCCCCATTGCTGTTGAGGTGGCTTCCATGATGACTGGCACCATCTTCCTGCTTCTCCTCTGAGGTCTCCCAGATCAACTGCAATCGGAAGTCTCAGCCTGAGACTGTGTTCTGGTTGGTAGGAACAACAGCTGGTGCTTCTTCTCTTTCTCCCCCAGCTGTTTCTTATCCTGCTACCCCTAAGCCTCCAGCAGCTCCTCCAGCCATCTCTTCAACAGCCCTGCTTTACAATAGCTTGCATCACGATGAAACTCTGCAGTGTTAATCAAGCCAATCACAACTAGAATCATCGATTTGATTCAGCGAAAGGATCCGATTTGATTGACTGTTCTTCTTAGGCATTCAAATTAAACCATCAAGTTGATTTCATTTGGATTCTGAATTGATTTTCAAAAAAAGAAATAGGCTCTTTTGGCCCATGGGCAAAAGTGTGCAAATCACTCCGCTCAATCCAATTCAATCCGACAACTTTAAACTGACTTTCTGATCTGGAGAATCGGAGCAGAACCGCGATTGCAGCCCAATCACCTTTGAATCGAATCTACTTGCACAGCCCTCCCTAAAAACCCAGGGCTTTAAAGCAAATCCTCAGTTTTATCTGTAAAAAAGAAATAGCAATGCAGATGGAATTCCAGAGAAGCTGTTTTGGGGGAGAGGTTTGCCTTGACGCCATGGATGGCTGGAGAACAGCAGTGCGTGGGAATGAATGCTAATTGAGGGTGCAACTTCTAAAGCCTCTCCAGAGGTGGTCTAATGCCAATCCAGCAGTGGTAACACTGACTTTGGGGGAGTTGGGATGGGCATGGAAGGGAAACTAAAGTAAGATTCCCCATTCATAACCTTGAATGTGTCAGAGCTTGTTGCAGAAATCAAACCCAGAAAGCACACACAGGTAACTGATGCAGCAGGAGTCATTCTCTTTATATACATAATAACACATACCATATTTTTCAGAGTATAAGACAAAAAAGAGGGCGAAAATGTGGGTGCATCTTATACACTGAATACAACATTTTTGGCCTACCAAACCCCCACCCCCTTCACAAAAATGGATGTGCAGTGGATTTGGGAAGCTTGCAAAGTGTTCCTGGGGGCTGGGGAGGGCAAAAACAAACACAGAAACAGGTCATTTTTGCTCATTTTGGGGGGGCAGCCCCAGGAGCAATCTACAAGCCTCCCAAAGCTCTGCATGGCCCGCCCTTTTTTTTGTTGCAAAAAAACGAGGCATGCAGAGGGTTTGGGAAGCCTGCAGAGTGAAAAAACTTTTTTTTAAATTTGCCTCTTCAAAATCATGGTGCGTCTTATACTCCGGTGCATCTTATAGTTTGAAAAATACAGTAAGTCATATACAATACCAATGGCTAGTTCTTCCAATGTGGTAGAGAGAAGAGATTGATTTCGGTTCCAGCAGCAGAAAGACAAAATTTAGTTCTCAGCACAGACTTGCAGCTGTGGACTAAGCCCCGCCCAGGGGCCTAGCTGTCTCCAGCAAATACTTTCAGTTTCCAAACAGCCCTCATTGGCTGACTTAGTTGCTATGCCTATTCATTGGCTGACCTTGTTACCAATGCCCTATTCCAGTTCATGAATATTCTGACAGTGTCCTCTAAGTTATTCATCCCTTAGTTAGATATTCAACTCTTATTGTAGCATGAAGACAGCAACAGCTGGATAATGCTAATTATTAGTGAGAAAATATACAAGCATAGTTTAAGTCACCCAGATCATGGTTGTCTCAAAAGTGTTTTTTTTTTCCTGAAAGGCAACTGGGCTATGTATTTCCCTTGAGGAAGGAGACATTTTGCTTCTTATCCAAGAAGCTTCATCAATTCTAGTGAGAAAATGGTCAGAGAGAACTCAAGGCCAACAATCAACCATAGAAGAGAAGGAAGCAACATTGAGGTTTAGAGTGGAGATTTGGCATTTTGACCAATTAATTCCAACCTGCTTCCAAAAACTCCTAACTTCCCTTTCCTTCTTTCTTTCTTCCTTCCTTCTCCTTGTTCTTTACTGGATGGTCATTAGCCACCAGATCCACATCAGAGGAAAATTATGGTTCCGCTAACAACTTGTGGCTTTTGAATATGGCTGGCATCCTCACGAAGTTGCGCAACTATTGAGCATAACACTACAAAGTCTTTCAAAGAGAACAGAGTCCAACAACATCTGGTCTGCATTTTTAGTCAGGTTTTTTTTCCTTGTAATTATAGTATTGCTTCATTTAGGAACAGTTTCAAACTGTCATTTTTTTCAGTGTTTTTTTGCAACAAAATTCAGCACAATATTATACAGAGTAAATCCACTGAAAATTCACTCTTATGTTGTCTTCTCCCTCTTCATGGTCAATGTCTTCTCCACCATCTGATAATGCACAGTTCATCTTTCTCTGATTATTTAAGATCGATAAATAGGTGATAGACAGACAGGGTGACAGAAATATGAGTATGCAGGTGTACTTATCTTACTCAACTAATCCCAATTTGTGATTTTCAGTTTCTCACAATCAAGATCCATGGTGGTAAATAAGCACCCGAAAAAGTTCACCCAAGGCACACCCATTTATGGAGTTTATTTCCTAAGTGTAACACTTTATCTGGCACACTTAAATGCCTCTTCTGTACTTGCAAACTGGCTGTTACACCTTCCCTAATGTGTGCAGAACATTTTGAATATGTTCTCATAAATGTACAAGCTTGAGGTGTTGCACGACAAAGCTTTTCACACAGGCTTGAAAATGCGCTTTATGGAATAGAGACCTTGGATTCCTAGAGTCTTGGGTTTCAGAAGGAAAGAAGCTGGAAGCTCGGAGAAGGAACATAACAGTTGGAGAGTTCAAGGCAGAAGAAAAATACATTCAGTGAAAGTCTTCCATGAAAAGGCTTCGACTCTGATTTAATTTTGGATGTTGTTTGGAACGCTGACCCCATGTTGACTTACATGAAAGAAGAACAAGTGAGAAGGTCCAGAGGTATCCTTCTTTCTCTTCTCGAGGACAATGAGACATTTCAGTAATGGGAACATAGAAAGCCTAATCTCAATTATTATTAGCATTATTGTCATACCAACACAGCATCTAAAAAGATCCAGAGCCAGGGGAATATTTCAGAACACAATTCTGGATCCTTTTTCCAGTAGTCATCTGGATCGGATTGGTGAGTCCACCCACCCCCAATTCTGAATTAAATCAAGATAGCTTAGCTACATGAATTTCACACATGGAGGATAGGGTTGACTTGGGATTCTGCGTGGTGTGCAGTTCTTTCTTTCTGGATTTGCATTTCTGAACAATCACAGAATAAATACTGGCCCATCCCTTTACCTTGGGGAGTGTATTTCTGGAGACTCTGCTTTCTCCTTGTTTTCTTGTCATGTTGGGTTGCTATCACCTACAAAAGGTAGAGATTCAGTGGAGGTGGTCCAGATTTACTCCAAAATCATAAGACGAGGGTGCCATCTTCTGGAGAAGGTCTGTAATCCTACCACTACATATTGTATATTCCTTGGTGTTGAGTATACTTGCTGAACTACAGTTTCCAGGAGTCCAAGGCAACTTGGCCAATGGTGTGGGATGCTGGGAAATGTAGTCCAGCATCATCTTGTAGCTCATCTTTTGAGCCCCAAGTTAAGATATCTACTCAACTGAATTCCAACTGTATTTATGGCAGAGTTTCAAGGTGAAATAATTCAATTAAATCTCTGGATTACTGTAAATAATCAAATTACTTTCCCAAAATGGACAGTAGGATCCAAGGCCCCAGGAGAACTCCTGCATCAAAGAAAGTGTACTGTGGACATACGGTCTAATAAATTACTTTATTGTACTCTAAATAATCACAGAAAAAGGACAATTTGTCTCCCTTTTCTTCAGAAACCTTTTCCAGCCATAGATCCATGGTGAGGAGTAAACAATAGATAAAAACAATTTCTTGGGGGGGAAAAACATTATCAGGTGATTCCAGAAGGGCAAGAAAGAAGTCAGGAAGCACTTGCAGTTGCAAGAACCAGTTGCAAAGGAGAACTTTGGTTCCATGGACTGAAAAATGACCTGTAGCTCCAACTGAGCCACCATCCATCCACGGCTTCTTAAAACACTCTCTCTCCTCACACTGCCCACCAGCTAGCTTGAAACCAGTGGATGAAGCTCTCTCAGGATGAGACCCTTGGTAGCCGAACCTTGCTGAAGATCTTCTGGTCTTCCAATTGTGGTCCACGCTCACTCTTGGATGAGGCAAACCGTAGGCGTGCCATGGGAATATTCGGAGTGGCGAACACCCAGGCTGAAGCATGGGGCTCTGGGCTTGTGGAGGGTGACCTGTTCCGCGCTATAGTCCAGAGGCCCTGGCGTATGCTCCTTGCAGGAAGGAATAAACCTTTGAGACATCGTGTAGGATGGCTGATGTCGCAAGTAAACGTCTGGCTCTGGAATAGTGTAGGCGGCTGGGCCAGGGCCTTTTCTCACCACATAATCTCGTCCGGGAGCGATGGAAGAGATCGACGGGCAGGGATATGCCCTTTTGTTGGGCACCTTGGGGCCCAGGGTCTCAGGCAACGCATATTTGTTGGGAGCCGGAGTTGGGCTGTTCAGCCAGTAGGGAGTTCTCGCACCGATGGTATACGAGGGAGCATTTGGTTCATCAATGGGATGCAATTTCTCCACGTGATACTCATTCGGGGAAGGAGTTACCACTACATCTAGGAAGCCAGAGAATATTATTACTGGCAATGAGTCTAAAAGAATAACAGAGTTGGAAGGGACCTCGGAGGTCTTCTAGTCCAGGGGTCGGCAACCTCAAACACTCAAAGAGCCATTTGGACCCGTTTCCCACAGAAAAGAAAACACCGGGAGCTACAAAATATTTCCCGTGCCTGTCTATTTCCCAAGCGCCCACAGAACTAGCCCAGGTAGTTGAATTAAACGTTCTGTTTTCTTCTGAAACTTTTCTTTTCTTGGATTTATCCATGGTTGGCATACCAGGGGTCGAAAAACTCAATAAATGACGTGCATATTGGCAGTTGTGACACACACTTTGAGCAACAGGGAGCCGCAGCAGAGGGATGAAAGAGCCATATGCAGCTCAGGAAACATGGGTTGTTGGGCCCTGCTCTAGCCCAATTCCTGCTTAAGCTATGGGAGGGGAGGGTAAAATATAGAAATGTATAGAGTAGAATAGAACAGGAATAGAATAAAAGTTCTGTCACATGTAATCAGTGGTGAGTTCCTCCCAGTACGGTATGGTACGGCCGTACTGGTAGTAGCCAAGAGCAGCTGACAGCGTACTGGTACGGTGGCTCATTTGCCCCCCGTCCCACATTCTATACCTGTTTTTAAAGCAACTGGCCAATTGCGCCTGCGTGCACAGCGCCTGCGCGAGCCCCAAAAAGCAGCTGGGTGTCGCAGGGGCTGTGGATTGCGCATGTGTGTGCAGCATGCGTGCATGAACAGGACTCGTGGCCCCGTGAGCAGTGTACCAGTAGCGGCGGTAAGAGCAACCCACCACTGCATGTAATGTAGACTAATCAGCATACATTATAATGAAATTTCGCTGCGCTCAGCTCTCAAAAGATAACCATTATGCACAGACCCCCATACACCCCCATATATGACACAGAGAAACACGACAGTCTTGTGCAAATTTATCCATATGCCTGGTGGAGGGAGAAGAATCCTGTGAATTTACCATTCAGGATGTATATGGTCTCCTGCTTGAGCAGGGGTTGGACTAGAAGACCTCCAAGTTCCTCCCAACTCTGTTATTCTGAAATCCTGCCATCCCATTTAAAAGAATTAGCTGAGTTCCTGTAAAACATGCTGGTCTGCTGCTGGGATTAGGAAGGTCAAGGAGACTCCAGATCAAGGCCAAAGGAAGCACGTATCTGATTCTCCATCTTGAATATGGTTGTGCTTGGGGTGTCTAAGCTTTTTGGGACCTCTTGAAAAATACCATATCAAGAACTTACGTATCTTTTCATCCCGTTCATGGTTTCTAAGCGAGGCCACCAAGACATTTCTCTTTGACTGGGAAAAACTTCGTTTCATTCTCAGGAAACTTTTCACCTCCCATAGCTCCACCCCACCCCACCCCCAATCATTCCAATGGAAGCACCTACAACTTGCAACTTACTTGTGCTCTTTCCTCGCTGTTGCATGAAGAATGAGACCGGCCTCCATATCCCTAAGCGGGAAACACTAGGATCCACATAGTAACAAGGTCCGGGGCTCTCCAGAACCATGATGGCTTGCAAAGGAAAGAAGAATCGTCTTAGGAAGCCAAAGCTGGCTTTCTGGATGACGTCATGTGGTTTTAATGACCGCCCATTTATCTAGCTACCCAAATGCTTGAGGTGGCAAGAAGGGCCACTTTCCAAATAAACTGGTGGTCACAGTCTTTCAGGAGGTAATTAACTTCTAGCTGAGCTACGGTCCTTAAATTGCAGATTCAGAAAATGAATGCATCAAAGCAGGCCTTTATGAGTCATCTGCTGTGGAAAGGAAACCACTCAGTCCACTTAATTCCCAGCAGGTGGCCATACAACCTTTGTGTCAACTTCTAGTGAGGAGAATCGAACATTTTATCCAGCCCTTTAGAGAGTCTGCTGTAATAAACTCTCAGCTGGACTTTTATTTTTGCAACGACTTTGGGAAAATAGCCGTTGCTAAGCCATCAAAAGATATGGAACACATCGCTTCAATATTAGACCATCTTAGTTTATTTACTCAGTTGCCAAGCTCAACTCAACGTTTCGATGGAATGAATATAGATTGCTTTTCACCCATATATACACGTATATAAATATGGGTGAATATATATATATTTATATATGCATTAAAAGTTCTCTGGAACTTTTAAAATACATTGCTCACTGAGCTTTGGTTAGCCGCTGCTAACATCGTCAGAGTGTAAAAGCCATTAAAGAGATACCTGCCTTTATACACTGTTAATCAATTTGGCCATTGCGCGTGTGATAGGCCCATCCACCTGCCTCCCACCTGTGATTAGCTTTGTTGTTTTTACATCAGGCATGTTAATCAATGCTCCTATTCCTTCCTCCCTTATCGAACACAGCTTGGGCTGTTCCTTCCCAGGAACATGCCTGGTGTAAAAACAACAAAGCTAATCACAGGTGGGAGGTGGGTGGGTGGGCCTATCACACACACACAATGGCCAAATTGATTAACATTGTATAAAGGCAGGTCTCTCTTTAATGGCTTTTACACTCTGACGATGTTAGCAGCGGCTAACGAAACCTCAGTGAGCAATATATTTTAAAAGATCCAGAGATCATAATGTGTGCTTCTTTGATAACTACACCTGGAACTCAAATATGTGTGTGTGTGTGTGTGTGTGTGTGTGTTGTATTTGTGCTGATAAATAAATAAAGGGAGACTAGTATAGAACCATTTCAAGCTATTTAGCTCTCAACAGCTACCCATACCCTTACTGGAATTCGAACCAGGGCTTACCAGGGGGGTTGTAACACAAATGCATATATGTGTGTGTGTGTGTAGGTATGCTGGTCTTGTTGCATTCGGGTCTTTTCCCGTGTAAGATTGAGATTGTCTTGGCAACGTTTCAGCGAGGTCTCGCTTGCCATCTTCAGGCTGGTAGATGGCGAGTGAGACCTCGCCGAAACATTGCCAAGACAATCTCAATCTTACACGGGAAAAGACCCGAATACAACAAGACCAGCATACATACATACATACATACATACATACATACATACATACATACTTACATACATCCTGGATTTGATATTCTGATCAGTCTGTCAGTTCTTGATGAACTGCAGGTCCTGTCAACCCTTAGCATTAGTCAAGCTAAGAATTGTTGATGAGAACTAAAGTTCAGCAGGTAGAGAAGCCACAGACTGATCATCCTTACTTTAGATCAGGGGTCTCCAAACGTGGCAACTTTAAGACTTGTGAACCTCAACTTCCAGAATTCCTCAGCCAGCCAGGTTGGCTAAGGAATTCCGGAGTGTTAAAGTCCATAAGTCTTAATGTTGCCAAGATTTAGATGAACTCCGAGGTTTTTCTCCAGGTTTTCAGCCATACAAGAGCTGCTTATGAATCAGGCCACTTCAATCATAACCTCATTACATTGAGAATGTCTTCTGAAGAAGCCCCAACAGAGTCCTCCACCCTATCCTTAAGACCTCATTTCCTCTAAAGCATTGAAAAGGGTCACTTAGAATGGTGAATTGTGTCATTGAGCTGATTTCATTCAGGATTAGTTGAAGATTCTGTTGGAAATACATACGATAGTGAAGGTTTAACACTGTTTGCTTCTGGCCTAGGTCTTTTAAACTCCCAAAGTCCTGTTTTGATTTTTGCTATGAAGATGAAAATAACAGAATTTAGCTTTTCTCGGAGTTTTGATCACAAATCTCCTGAGATCTGTTCATTTTGGGCCTGAAAACATGGTAAAAAGGTAAAGGTTCCCCTTGCACATATGTGCTAGTCTTTCCTGACTCTAGGGGGCAGTGCTCATTTCCATTTCAAAGCCAAAGAGGCAGCACTGACCATTTCCATAGTCATGTGGCCGGCATGACTCCACGGCAAAGGTGCACAGAACACTGTTGCCTTCGCACCAAAGGTGGTCCCTATTTTTCTACTTGCATTTTTTATGTACTTTCGAACTGCTGGGTTGGCAGAAGCTGGGACAAGTAATGGGAGCTCACTCCATTATGTGGCGCTAGGGATTCGAACCGCCGAACTGCCGACCTTTCTGATCAACAAGCTCAGTGTCTTAGCCATTGAGCCACCGTGTGTAGGCCTCAGGAATACAAATTGCACAATACAGGTAAAGTTTGCTTGGTGATTAGAACACAATGCATTCATGATTAGCATGAATCAGTAAGAATCCTTGATGAGTTTCTTCAGGATCCAGAATCCCTTCCCCTGCTTACTTTTTGGGCTGGACTTCACACGCATGGTATAAGCTGGCTCAGCATACTTGGTGAAGTCGTGATTCTTAATACCAGTACAAGGCCATCGGTTATACTTCCCAGGTCCTGGACCTAAAATGGGATCAAAGCTGTTAATGGGATCACAAGCAGAGAACCAGAGAAAGCTTTCCTGGAAACACAACAGGACAGGTGGAGCCACACACAAAGTCTTGGCAGAAAGCAACAGGGCTTGGTCTGGTCATTCTTTTTCGGGAGCATTAATCACCTGGTCATCCAAGTTCTCTTGTGAACATTTCCCTTTTCCCGCAAGCTCGAATTTGGCAAGACTACTAGGCAATATGTACCCCATTGGGTCATTGTTTGGGAGGTATTTCCTTACCTAAACAAAGAATTACCAAAGGTGGGTCAAAAAACCCAGGATTGATTTCCTGCTGGCTTCCCCATTGAGTTCCTTGTGAGAATCTGGCAGGAAGCATTCTAAATCTCCCCTTCCCCTTTTCCTTTCTCTTCCCTTTCCCCTCCTCTTTCCTTCCCTTCCTTCCATCCTTCCTTCCTTTTTCTTTCTTCCTTCCACTTCTCCCTTCCCCTTCCTTCCTTCCTTCCTATTTCTTTCTCCCTTCCCTTCCCAGCAGACAGGTAAGTGGCTGCTGCTGGATGGGGAAGGAAGTGAGGGATTGCATGACTGGCTAGGAAATTGTCCCAAAACATTGAAAATGAAGATCATCTGACCACAGCAACAGTAGCCAGTAGTACTGAAACAGCCGCAAACGTTATTCCATTAGAAGTTGTGGGTCCCGGATTGTGGCTGCATTCTGTAAATTAGCCCATCTGTGGTGCCTTGATTCAAAAATTGTTGCCCTACGATGCAGTTTTCTCCCAGTTAAAAGTCACAATGACAGTGTTCTATTAGTCTGTTCCAGAAGATGATAACTCCTTTCCTTTATCCTGCTCTAGGTTTTCTAGTAGTCTCACCCCATAATTCTGAGATGAGATGAATAGACAAATAAAGCAGTGGGCTAGACTGGATCCAATGGCTGAAGGCTGATAATTTTCTATTTGTGGAGACATCAAGAAGAATAGAGTAGAGCAGAGCAGAGCAGAACAGAACAGAACAGAACAGAACAGAGGAGAGGAGAGGAGAGGAGAGGAGAGGAGAGGGAAAGAGAAGAGCAGAATAGAAATAGAATAGAAAGAAATAGAATAGAATAGAATAGAATAGAATAGAATAGAATAGAGAATAGGAGAGGTGAGGTGAGGAGAGGTGGAGAGGGGAGGGGAGGGGAGGGGAGGGGAGGGGAGAAGAGAAGAGAAGAGAAGAGAAGAGAAGAGAAGAGAAGAGAAGAGAAGAGAAGAGAAGAGAAGAGAAGAGAAGAGAATACTTTGTTGTCACCTTGAATGTACACTAATCGGCATACATTAAAAAGAATTCACGTTGCCTACAGCTCTCAAAGGGCCTCTAATATAAACATAGACATGACAAGCAGCTAAGAGACCCTCCTTTCCTGATCATTGGGAAGACTCCTGTATTTGGGCATCGTTTCTTTTCCCCCTGGCACCCAACTCACCTTTAAACTTGGCACTGATTAAGGCGTACTTTTTCTGGCTTACTGGTGATCTGGCTGGATTTGTAGAGCAACCAGGCTTGATGAAGTAAGCAACTTTCTCATTGGGTTTCTTCAGTGCAGAGGTTGCCATTGGAATAACAACGCTACGTTCTGTGGGGAGGAATACACCACTACCTTCCCTCTGAATAAAACAAAATTGAAATGACCTGAGTACATGCAGATCTGGAACCCCAGGAGCGGGGATCAAGGCGAAGGGACCCACAAAGGCAAGATGGCACCCAGGATGCTCTGTGATCCAATCCTCACCCAACCCAAAAGGTTGGGTGAGGATTCCTTCCTTAGCCACGCTTGTGACTCCCCCTCCCTCCCTCCAAGTAATTGCTTCAGTTGATGGCAAGATGCAAATCTTTCACTATAAGCTACAGATACGAGCTGGGCACCCTGGTATCAACAAGAAATTGTTTAGACTACTTCAAATACATTCAGACAAATGGATGATCAATTTAGATAAGAAGTAAAAGGTTACATCGGTGTTAAATATCATTTCAAATATGTGGATAAACATAAGACAGAAGGGAAGGAATGGAAAGGACAGAGAGTAAAGGAAGGGAGGGGAAGGAGAGGGAGAGGGGAAGGAAGGAAGGAAAGGGAGAGGAAGGATGGGGAAGAAGAGGGAGAGGGGAAAGAGGGAGAGGGAGGGAGGGGAAGAAGAGGGAGAGGGGAAGGAAGGAGAGGGAGAGGGGAGGGGAGGAAAGGAAGGAAGGACAGACAGTGCCAAATATAAAAAGTGGACACCTCTGTTTATCTTGACAACCAGTGAGCAAAGAACCCCTTCTAAGCCACGTCGACCTATCCAACCTTGACAGGTCTTCGGAAATTCAACCGGCCTGAAGCTGGCCAAGGCTGGGTAGGGAGATCCCTGGGAAACCCAACAGGCCTCGAGGCTTATACTGTGGAAGAAGCCAGATGGTTCTTGTCATGAACGGGGAATGGACCTGGGGTGGTTCTTATGACAACCAATTAAAATCACCACTCTTTGCTTCAATGGTGTAACTCTGCTGCGGCAGCTTTTGGGCTTAGCTGGGAGGTGAAGCAGGCGGTCGATTGAAAAGAAATCATTTCTGAAGCATCTTTCCGGCCCCTTCCCCTGGATCAACACACCCACCAGCTGCCTTGTGGAACATCAACAGTTCCTCCTCTCCACATTGGCTGCCCGGTTGCTAAGGCAACAGGGATGCAGGCCAGAAAGGCTCACTTGCTTATTCTCCTTTTGCTATGGCTCTGGCAGAATATGTCCAAAACTGGCCTGCATCGGAGGCTCCTGACTTTCTCCTTGCAATGAACAGGAGCTTCGGAGACTTGGGGGCAAACCTGGTCCTTGAATAGCCCCACTTATTTTCATTCCTTCCAAAAGAGGTTTCTCTCCCTCTTTAGTCTTCTTCTTGAAGAGCTCTAGATGTTTCTTTGTTTGCTTGCTTGCTTATTTCATCAAGCATGGATTGGATAACAGATTAGAAGTATAAACATGATTTTGAATACATGAAAAGGATACGAATAAAAAGGGAATATTAGGACAGGGATGCTAGGCTCATTGGTGGGATTATGGATGCCCCTTAAAGGCCTCTTAGGAAAGGGGTGAGGTCGACAGTAGACAGTTTGAGGTGAAAGTTTGGGGGGGTTGGGGATGAAACCACAGTGTCAGGTAGTGCATTCCAGCCGTTGGCCACTCTGTTGCTGCAATCAAGTTTTGAGCAGTTTGCCTTAGGTTTGCATTTATTGTGTGCTCATGTATTGATGTGATTGAAGCTGAAGTAGTCATTGACAGGAAGGACCTTGTAGCAGATAATTTTATGTACTACGCTTAGGTCAGACCGAAGGCAGCGTAGTTGTCAGTTGTCTAAGCCCAAAATTTCAAGTCTGGTGGCATGAGGGATTCTGTTGCGAGCAGAGGGACTGGAGGACTCTTCTTGTGAAATACCTCTGGACTCGCTCGATTGTATTAACGTCCGATATGCAGTGCGGGTTCCAGGCAGACGGGCTGTATTCGAGGATTGGTCTGGCAAAGGTTTTGTGCGCCCTAGTTTGCAGTTCAATATTACCGGGGAAGAAGCTACATAAGATTAGGTTAACAATTCATCCAGACTGTGGGTGGTATGGCTTAGACCATCTTCTACTGAAAGGAGAGAGGCGGTTTTGAGTTCGGTTTCTGCAATAGTGCAAGAGGAACAGGCAGAGATCAAGACAAGCAGGCCACACAAGAAAGCTTAAGATTGCAGGATCCAATCCAGGTCATTCCCCAAGACCAGGGGTTTAATCTTCCAAGTTTTCAGAGTCGTGCTGGAGCTCATCCTCACAGAAAGTCTCTCAGATTGGACCCAGATTGGATCCTGCAACATTATCCTGGAACACATATATTGGTCTTCATTTGTGATGTTTAATATCGTTTACAGCTGGTGTTGGCGATCACAAGGAACCAATCCTGGTCATGAGTTATGTGACTGTCAGGTATCTTGACTGAAGACTCCTATCGCACGTCCCGTCAAAGCAAGAAATGGACATTTCAGGAAGCAAATGTCAAATGGAAACCTCAAGATGGACTCTGAAGTCCTGTTGCGGTGGACAATTTTTGCTTGAAGGCATAGCAACTGGAAAATGGCACCCCTTGAGAACATTTCCAACAGCAATGGCTTGGCGTGGTTTAAATATCCATTTCGTTTTTGCAATATTAGCTCTGTAAAGAAATTAAGAGAGGGAGAAAAAGAGGAAGAGATAAATAGAAAGACAGAGAAAGACAGAGGGGGGGGGGAAGAGACAGAAAGAGAGAGTGAGATAAAGAGAAAAAGACAGAGAAGGGGAAGAAAAAGAGAGAGAGAAATAGACAGACAAAGAGAGAGAGAGAGTGGGGAAAGAGGGAAAGAGAGAGAGAGAGAGAGGTAGAGAAAAACACAGAGAGAGAGAGATTAAAGTTAGAAGAAGCCATTCCAGAAAAATAATGCGTGTGCCCCATAAAATTATTTTTTGTTTGTTCATCAAATGTTGGTACTCCCCATCTCGCTCTCTTTCTCCCCCCCAACTTAGTTTCTTTTGGACCATCTTGGGTGCTCAAGCTCTGCATGTGACCCACTGGGAGTATTTGTAAAAGGCAGGTGTTCCGTGCTGCCTTGTGGGAAGCCAGGGGAGAGATGTAATTTGCTTATGGGCTCTTCAAAAGGCTCTTAAAACATGACATTCTGGGCAGACTTTCTCTTCACCAGGGATGGCTTCCAATTCATTTTTCATATTCATGGTTTTCACCTTGGTTTTATGGCCTTATCGTAAACTGCCTAGAAAGGTTGATAGCTGCGGTAGAGAAGAAATTCATCGTTACCTCTGTCTCGGGAGGAGATTTGCAGAAGTGATCACGGTTCTTCTCTTTTTTACGACTTGGGTGGGCGACGCGCCATCCAAAAATAACAACCATCAGTGCCATCGCGATTCAGTGGGGATTTTTTTAGGGCGGAGCCCGGGTGTTCAGGATTCAAAAACAGCACACCATTGCTCCTTGGATGGGTTGGGGTGGAACTGTTGAAATCTGAATCCTTTGCAAATTTACTCCTCGGGTTTGAGACCATTTGGGGCCGAACCAATTCATTTATTCCTCCTTGACGTTTGGTGTTTTGGCAAAAGAGATTATCCTTGCAATGCTGTCCTTTTGACCCACACGAGGGAAAACATCTGTTTGGAGGTGCAGGAAAAGTGGGGTGACTCACACCAGTGCCTGCTTTGGGCACCAGGGTGGGGGAGGAAGACCCACAAACGATCCTACGCGGACTACATGATTTTGGAGAGGAGAAGAACTTGGCAAGGGCCGATCAGTGGCCGAAGAAGTCCAGAGCAGTTGGTGACAAAGGCTCTTCCCTCCTGAACAATGAGAAAAAAAAGACGATAGCATCTCAGAACTTCTCCAAGGAAGAACCCAAAGAGCTACAGTCTGTCGCAACCATAATAGGGAAGTTTGGTTTATAGGCAGAGGGCCAACATCTCATCCTGGGATGGAGACACTGAAGGATGTTGAAGGCATAGCTGTGCACTGCACAGGAAGCCAAGCCCCCACCCCCAATGGCCTGGATCCCTCACAGTTGACTCTTCTCCCTCACACGTGGATCCAGATGTTCAGCTGGAAAGGAAGAAAAGCCAACAACTGCAGAGAAATGAAATGTTTCTACGGACAGCAGCCTTGGCTGGAATTTTATTTACAGATCCCCAGGACCTTTTTGATATTGAAGGAACCAGGGGGAGGGGAAGGAGCATTGTTATGAAGTGAAGGCCCCTATATAATTGACTGATTGATTGATTGATTGGATTTGTTTGCTTCCCATCTCATCACAAGATGACTCTGGTCCATCCCAATATTTTCTTCGACAGGAATCAGAATTAGGAGGCAAATGTGAGTGAAAATGACAGCCTGCCTGCCAAAACCACCTGGGAAAAGAGGGCTGCTCCTCACAGGAGGTCCAGGATGGCCTGGGTATTCACAGAATGCCATGATAAAATATGTATTATTTTATTAATACAAATAGAGGAGGATGTTTATACGTTGGGGTTGAACAGTGGGGTCCTTGGTGCTCTCTGAGCTGGGCGGTTTTCTTGCAGACGTTTCAAGACCCAACTAGGTAACATCATCAGTGCTAAAAGAGGCTTATGGAGAGGAGGAGAAGGAGGAGGAGAGGAAGGGAAGGAGTGGGATCCATTTTGGGAGGATACCCTTCCATTCAGGAGTATCTTTAGGAGTATTGAAAAAAGTCAAGTGGGCTACCCTAACTGCCCAGTCAAAGCCATCCAAACTCAATGTACCCCCCCCCAAAATGTACCAGCAACCCTTCCCCCCCTCCCTTTCATTTTTCCATCCTCCTATTTTGGCTCCTGTCCTGCTGTTGTTGTGATGAAAGTGACAACTGGTTCCACATGTCCCACCCACCCACCCACCCCCGAGGCCTTTGAGAGCGTTCGGCCTTGGCTTTCACAAAGAGACTCTTCTTGTGTTTGACACAAACACGGTCAAGTGCTCGGACGATCATCTGATAGGAGGATTAAGGAAGTCCTCAAATGGGAAGCACGCTGGCCGGGTGCGACTGTGATGGCATGATAGAGGGAACCGGCAGAGTGGATGGATTGCCCTTTATTGCAATGAGATCGAGAAGATTATTGGTTGCAGCTCATTAAAATCTCTTTACAAGGCGGGTGGAAATGGGCCAGATCTAAATGGTTGTTAGAATCAGGTTGTAGCAGGATAGAATCAAGAAGATAATTTGGAAGATGGAGTACTTTTTGCTATTTGTATCCTTCCTTCCTCCCTTCCTCCCTCTTTTCTTCCCTCTCTCCCTCCATTACCTTTCCTTTCTTTCCTTTCTTCCTTCATCCCTTGTTCTTTGCCTTTCTTCCCTTCCTCTCACCCTCTCTTCCTCCCCTCCCTCCCTCCCCCTCCTTTCCTTTCCTTTCCTTCCTTCCTTCCTCCAATCCCCCTTCCCTCTTTTCTTCCCTTTCTTCCCCCAATCCTCCCTCCCTTCCTTTCCTTTCCTTTCTTTCTTTTCTCCCTCCCTCCCTCCTTCCCTTGTTCTTTGCCTTTCTTCCCTTCCTCTCACCCTCTCTTCCTTCCCTCCTTCCTCCTTCTTTCCTTCCCCTTTCTTCCCGATTCCCTCCCTCGCTCCAACCATGGTAGAAGGAGCAACCACACAGCCAAACCACAAAGAATCATCCCAAGAGACTTTTTTGAATGTTAACTCCTGGTGGTGAACTGGGCAAAGATTTCTCCACCAAGAGTCACTCCCAACTGAACCCTGGGAAGATGCTTCAATAGTCAGCGCATCATGAGTTATGCCTGCTTTTCCTTCTTCTCTGGTGCAGAAAGTAACACCAATAATAAGGCTTGGAAATCTCAGCTTTGTACAGTGCTGGAGATTTTATGCCCAACCTCTTGGAAATGCTGTGCCTACAAGCACCAGCATTCTAGGAAAAGGGAAGGAAAAGGAATGGTGTAAACAGGAGTTAGCAGGAGCAATGAGCTATACATTGCATTGTTATGGGGTGTTGCCCATCGCCAGCCTATAAATAGGACTGTCAGAGTGGGAAGAGCATTAGACCCAGCATGAAGGAAATGTTTGTCCAGGCAGTTGGCAGTGGGGTGAAAAGAGATCCTTTGGGTCTGGAGCATGAAATAATTGTGTAGGAGAAGAGACGTCCATTAATAAACCTTACTGACTTGGTCCTACTGCGGCTGTTGGTCACAGTTGGTTTCACTATAAGGCAAAGGTTCCCCTCGCACATACAGTGTGTGCTAGTTGTTCCCGACTCTAGGGGGCGCTGCTCATCTCCATTTCAAAGCCGAAGAGCCAGCGCTGTCCGAAGACGTCTCCGTGGTCATATGGCCGGCATGACTCAATGCCCAAGGAGCACAGAACGCTGTTCCCTTCCCACTAAAGGTGTTTCCTATTTTTCTACTTGCATTTTTTATGTGCTTTTGAACTGCTAGGTTGGCAGAAGCTGGGACAAGTCACGGGAGCTCACTCCATTACGCAGCGCTAGGGATTCAGGAAAATGCTCCATTTTGCCTGACGGTCTTGCATGCGGGGAAATATGTTTATTTATGTAAAGCTACAACTTCGTGTCAGCATCTGTGACTTTTATTTGGATAATTTGCACAATTCCCTGACAGAGTCATATCTCTTCTCCTTCTACCTTCTACCCTGCACAAGTTTGATAATCAGCCTCCTGCCTCCATTAAAGCTTATCAAGACAGGAGAAGCATCTTAGCAGTCCCAACGTATTGAGCAGATTAATGTACATAGGGATGGATACCAAAAACATCTGGGATGTATCGTATTTGTTTGAATATTTGTCACCGCCATGTGAAAAGTAGGGGAAAGGATGGAAGCATCTGGCCTTACTACCATGCGGAGCTATGACAGGGAAAGAGAAAAGAATCTGTTGTAAAATCCAATCAAGCCAAATCACTCAAGCTTGGCCAAAGACGAGATTCCAGAATCTTAATCCAATTAAGCAATGAATTGACTAAAACCCAGAGGGAGAGGCTCATAAAAGTCTCCCAGAGCCAAGCAAGCACTACATTTACGTAAGATCTTTATTAATGATCTAGGAAACAAGTATAAACAACCCATTAATTCCGTTTCATAGTTCTTGCCCAAACAGGAGCCATCACAGTTTTTGATTCAAAAAAGAAAAAAAAAAGAGGTCAGACTTTCAAGTAGAAGCCAGCAAATCTCCAAGCAGGTCCCCAAGCTGGATCAAAGGCCCTGCTTGCCTAGTGTGAATTGTGGGTATTTGTGAAAGAAGCAATCCTCGCAAAAATTGGGGCTCCAGCAGAAAGCTTGCTTGATTGGAAGGCCAACCAGCTGCAAAAGCAGTTGTTGTACCATGCAAACCCACCCACAAATTTCACTCCAAAGCACAAAAACCCGAAGCATCTTGTTTGAAGTGGCTTAAGGATCCTCAAAGTCAGGGGTGGGCAATTAATTTTCCCAAGTTTTCCATGCAAAACTGGAACTATTGGGGGGGGAATCAATAGGGCTATTACACACCTACCGTATATACCTGGGAACCCTAAAATGCCCAGGTCTTATCAAGGTGGATTTACAGAAAGATCTGGTGATCGGCCACATACATCTGTGTTACAAATTGTTGTTGTTAGTTAGTTGCGAAGTTGTGTCCGGCCCATTGCGACCCCATGGGCAACATTTGGGGAGAGGGGGCGGTCTAGAAACCAAATAAAATTGAAAAATTGAAATTCCTCCAGGCCTTCCTGTCCTCTACCATGCTCTGGAGTTCATTTAAGCTCACGCTGACTGCTTTGGTGACTCCATCCAGCCACCTCCTTCTCTGTCTTTCCCAGCATCTTTCCGAGCATGAGGCTCTTCTTCAGGGAGTACTTCCTTCTCATTAGGTGGCCAAAGTCTTTGAGTTTCAGGATCTGGCCTTCTAAAGAGCAGTCAGGGTTGATCTCCTCTTGGACTGACTGGTTGGATGGCCTTACAGTCCAAGGGACTTGCAGGAGTCTTCTCCAGCACCAGAGTTCAAAGGCCTCCATTCTTTGGTGCTCAGCCTTCCTTATGGTCCAACTTTCACCGCCATCCATTGCAACTGGGGAAACCATAGCCTTGACTAGACACGCTTATGTTGGCAGGGCAATGTCTCTGCTTTTTAGTCTGCTGCCTAGATTTGCCATAGCTTTCCTCCCCAGGACCAAGTGTCTTTTA
The DNA here is from genome assembly GCF_964273705.1 of Natrix helvetica. Classification (NCBI taxonomy): domain Eukaryota; kingdom Metazoa; phylum Chordata; class Lepidosauria; order Squamata; family Natricidae; genus Natrix; species Natrix helvetica. The sequence goes on from NC_138556.1 coordinate 19,074,240, forward strand.
ATTTCTTGGCTGCAGTCCCCATCTGAGTTGATCTTGGAGCCCAGGAAAATAAAATCCTGGGCTCCTTGGAAATGAAGATTGCTATTGATGTGATGGGTGCTCAGTTACTAGAAGTTTTCAAGAAGAGACCAGACTGCTTATCAATGCATAGAAGGAAAATATCTACCATGTCTATCTCTTCCAGAGGCTGAAGAGATATTCCACACTCCCAAAGCAGTGAAAGAGAAACCGGACAAAACACACAACTGGTCAGTGATTTTTCAAGAGCTAATCCACCAGATCCACATTACAAGTTGGCCTTCAAGTTTGAAGTTTTCTCTGCATCGTAAAGCATCTTCCTGTCCCCCCATGAAAACCAGAACGAGATCAACCACTCCCCTGGAGGCCCGAAATAATTTGGGGAGAGAAAGAAAAAAGAGAAAGAAAGTGTTATGTGCCTACGAGGAGAGGAATGGGGAGGAATTGACGTTCCCTTTAAGAGGGGAACTCATCTGTAATATGAGAGGTGCCTGCTTTAAGCCCAGCCTGCTTGTGACTGCTGAGGAAATTCAGATTGTCCCTCCCTGTCCCAGCAGCAAGTTTATTAAATATAGTAGTAGCTGAAAACTCAATTGGAAACAGACAGCCTCTGTTTCTAATGCCTGGCTCACCCACTTGATGCTTCTCGGGGTAAGAGGAATGATCTGAAGCCACTGGCCACAGTTGTAGGCAATATCATGGCATCTAAACTTCCTCCAGGGACCTGGGTGTGTTGGCCAATCTTCCAACTTCTGCTACATCTTCTTCTTCCCATCTACGCCGATCCAACTTCAGGGGGTAAGTCATCCTTCCTCCTTTTCCTTATTGTTTCTTCTTCTGGATCTGTGTTCTTGCTTTCCAGGGGACAAAAAGCAAGGATGATGGAGCTTTAGCCAAAGAAAACTATGAGCAGAATTCACATGTCAAGCCAACTCAATTGGAGGGTAGAAGGTTTGCATCCTTAAGGGACAGAGGGAGACAGACACTTGTCTGGCAGCCTTGCAAGGAAAGGGATGGGGGCAAGGGGTGATCCAGAAATTTGAAGAGAGATACGTTTTTTGGGCGGAGGGTTTATCCTTCCAGTTAGAATTTTTGGGATTTTCAAGCACGATGTTTGGTGATCTTTAGGGGGAAAAAAACCATCTATACTTAAATTCCAATTTTCAAGTAGCAGAAAGAGCAGCCTTCTCAAAGGCAGACTCTGTTGAGTAGATGAAATCAGAGATCAGTAGAAGCATAGATCTACAAGAGCACCAACCTGAGGTGGACATCTCAACTATAATATGTGAGATGTGGACACAGATATCCTCGAGGTCCCAGTTTGCAACAGTGACATGTTGGGTGCATGCTAAGCTCTGAAATGAGTCTCATTGGTGGAAAGGTGAGAAGAGTTGACCTCGCTTTATCTTTTTTTGTGGGAGATTAGAAATGAGTTCAGTCTGAAGGTCAAGGTTCTACCGAGCAAGTTGTGGGGTTTGAATCAGTATCTTCTTCAGATCTTCTTACAGAGGGGGCACAGCAAAGTCCTCAGCCCTCCTTTCCCTTGCTGAGATGGCTCTGAGGACATCACTTCTTAGAGGGTAACAGCCATGGAGATGTTGAGTGCCAACTACTGAATGCAAACAGTGTAGAATCTGAGCAGACCATCTGCCTAGTTGCTTGAATCTAGCTGAATATTAGGCGATGAATAATGTTTCTTGACATACAAGGAATCCTAGGTCTCTAAAAACCTGAACTGCTGATTGTTCTACCATGCAGAGAAACTGCTTTTCCACTGTAGAGCTAGTCAGCAGTTACTTGAAAAGAAGCATGACCTTAGATTTCATTACTATCAAGAGGAAACTGAAAATGTTACAGATCCGATAACGGCTGTGAAGTTGAAAGGAAGCTGCATGTTAACTGCAGACCTTGTGAAGCACCGATTCATCACTGCTGCCCATTTATGACGCCATGTGCTTCTTGCCCTTATATAGCAGAAGTATTTTGCCCTTATTTTATTTATCTTTCCAATTGGAATATGCTAGGAGAAATAAACGCATCTATTTTTATTTCATTGGGTTGGCCTAGGTTCCAAAAAATGGCATGCCGTACATGTCATCCTTTATTTGTTCATGAGAAGGAAGCTTTTGATGCCCTTTGCCTTCACAAACTGGTTGCCTAGAAAACAATTCAGCTTTGAGTTGAACTCCCATGTAGGAAAGGGAAGTCCTAAAGCTGGCTAGAGTGGAAGAAACACTGATTTACATAATACTGGTTGGTTAATGCCAAACAAAGGTTTATTGCACCTCAAAGTCTTCCTTTGGCGTTCACCAACTAGTATCATGTACTAATATCAACCAACTAGAGACAAGAGGAAAGGAATTGGGGTGCTGAATATGTGGAGAATGGGTTGAACTTTCAGGAAGAGTAGGTTCCTTTCAGGAAAACTCTAAACTTCTAGGAAAATCTGATTTAGGAGAATCAGACATTGGGGGGACGGGGGGAGGCTTGATCAGAGAGAAGAAATCTCATGGTTCTTAAAATTTGGAAAGGCTGATTGATTGAATGAATGAAGAAGGAAACAAATATTATGGATGTTGGTCAAAAGTAAACCACTAAAGGTCATTCTTTTAGGGTCCAAGACTGAGAATGGGATTTGGTTTAATTACCGAAACCACAACTCACTATTCCAAAATTAAGGAGCTAGGACTATTTGCTTTAAAATAACGTTTGTATCAGATGTCTGCTAGTGATGATCAACCTGAAAAGGTCCTCATTGCTCTGATCCCCAATTCCAGCCTCCCTCATTACCAACCATATAATGACTACATGGAAACCGCAATAATGTAACATCTAGAAGTCTTTAAGTTCTTCCCCCCTTGGCATAACCTTAGAAACAATTCCTCCATAGGTGCACTTTGTGCCTACCATGCATGCTCCACCATTGATGGCCTCAGGGACCTTTCATGACACTTAAAGCAGGAGGCCACCAAAGATCATGGTGGTTTTAGAATGAGAGAGGTTGAAGTCAAACGCATTGGGGGAAGGCTACTTTCCCCATTTTTCCATAAATATCTTGTGTATGTCTGCAGACTTTGGGCTCCCTGGAGCCTACTGAAATATTCCCCCGTTTATGGAGTGGTGCCACTTTGGCTGGAGCAAGCAGGGAGTGCCCAGCCCACATCCTAGAAATAGAGAAAACCCTGCCAGTGAATCTGTCTCATTTGAATCTGCTTGTTTTTTTGAAAGTGTAGTCAGGTGGTGCCATCTAGGTGGGGAACGGATCCCGAAGAATGAACAGTTACATTCATCCTGCAGGATAAACAAGCATGCAGAATGCCAGCCAATTTCCAGAGGGTGTTGACCACATTTTATCCACTGGGTGGTTTTTGTAACTTGGCCCTATAAATCTTTGGCAGTTCTCCCTCATTTGCTGCACTGTCTTTTCTATTCCATCCTGTTCCTTGCTAGGACAGCCCTCTAAATCCTTAAGGAGAGATACAGTTACAGGTTAACGGAGTTGGAAGGGACCTTGTAGGTCATCTAGTCCAACCCTCCCCTGCCCAAGCAGGAGACCCTACACCATTTCTGACAAATGGCAGTCCAGTCTCTTCTTGAAGTGATGAAGCTCCCACAACCTCTGAAGGTAGTGAGATTGTTCTCACTGTCAGAAAATTTCTTCTTACTTCTAGGTTGAATCTCTCCTTGGTCAGTTTCCACCCATTGCTCCTTGTCTGGCCTTCAGGTGTTTTGGAAAGCAGCTTGACCCCTTCCTCTCTGTGGAAGCCCCTCAAATATTGGAAGACGGCTATCCTGTCTCCCCTGGCCCTTCTCTTCACTAGACTAGCCGTGCCCAGTTCCTGCAACCGTTCGAGTCTTACCCATTTGGATTCAACATAAGGCTGCATTCTTCTGACCATATTAGAGGTTCCTCAGCTTCCCCCTGGCTCTTGCTTGAATATTTTGTTGCAATCGAATACAGAATAACAGAGTTGGAAGGGACCTTGAAGGTCTTCAAGTCCAACCCACTGATTGAGCAGGAAGCCCTGCAGTACCATCTCAGGCAAATGTTGTCCAATTTCTTCTTTAAAACCTCCCGTGCTGGAGCACCCACTAATTTCCACTAATAATCAGTGGAGAAGCAAGCCCCTGCACTGATTATTTTTTCTCACCGATTTCTCCCCAATTCTAGGTTGGAATTCTTAATTCTAGGTTGCACTCCCAGGTTAGAATTCTCCTTAATTCGTGTCTCCCACTTTGTTCCTTTATTTCCTCTTCCCCATCTATGAAGGAGGGTCAGATTTACAAGACAGACAACTCTTCCACCGACCTCAAATTTGCTGAAAGCCAGGTTATTTTTTCCAACATCACACCCCTACGTTGGAAATTGCTGAGTTTCTTTTGTCAGTACCTGTCATGAATATTTCTTTCCATTATTGTTCATGCTTGTTCTGGCATCATCCATTGATCGTGCTTTCTGTAAAACGCATGGATTTGAATTTTTTTAAAAATGATGATGGCAAGATGGTATTTCAGTTTATAGCCACATGTTGTGAACTGCGCTTTGTAGCTAAGAGGTGGAAAAAATTACCCAGAGAAGAGAAGTAGTTGGTGGTTTGGGGTTTTCTTTTCTTTTTTTTTTGTGCCCTAGGAAAATTGATTTGATGACTATCAAGAACAACTGCCTTATGAATTCATAGTCAATATTTGAGTCAGGTACTGCTGAGATATATTGGGTTGGATAGATAAGCTAATCTTCATTGCAGTTCTTAGAGAAACATATTGGCCCATAAATATTGTGCTTAGATATTTGTATATTTAATGCCTTGAAAGATTTTGTCACTGGCTAATTGCTTAATTGATTGAGCTATTGGATTTGGTATTTTCTGGCATTTAAAAGAATAGAATTAAATTACATATACATGGATTCAGATAGCTTGTTTGCTCATCAGTTTAATGAGCCTGATTAACGGTAATTTATTTTCTCTTGAAAGCTAATGTGGAATTAATAGATTCATTATCGTGAAGAGATCATCAAAAGAACAAAAGAACTGTTTATGTATTTATTATTGGAAAATCAGTAGATCACTAATGTGAGAAACGTTTTCAAGGTAATAACTGTATGATGATAAATACAATTAATTATATTACTTCAGATAAATCAGCCAAATAGCATTATGGAATATTTTACATTATTCTCTGTGTGCATTTCTGTACAATTCTTTGACCGATTTTGCTAGTCATTAATTCTACAGTCTTACACATCTGTTCTGACACCATATTTCTTATACCATCTGCTGCCAAACTTCTGCATTGAGACAACACATCGCTGGTTCAGTTCTAATGTTATGCCAAAGGTATGCAATGTCTCATTTTTTCCTTTTTTTTCTGCAATCATCTCACCCTTGATCATGTCAGCCCAATTCTCTTCTCCACAAAAGAAACCTTGAAAGCTTCTTCTTCTTCTTCATTCACCAAAGTAATTTTTTTTCTCTCCACTAGCTCAGACTCTTCTCTTTTCCAGTTTTTTTTTTAACCCAATCAACTTGAACCAGACATAACCCCTGATTATTTCATTGGCTTGATTGTAGCTCTGGCTGTGAAGTTTCAAACAAGGACATGATTTCCAAAATAGAAGGGGGGGGGAGATGGATCATCAATCTTGGGTCCAGCAAAACACCAGGGATGTTGAGTTAATGTTCCTCCTGGCTTTCATGGAGAAGACAGGAACAGCTTCCAGCTACCTCAAAGAAAGCATTCTTCTCAGGCCTTGCCGTTACTCACTATTAGCACATGGAATTGAATGTTCGGGTGTGACTAAAGCTGAAAGGAATGGTAAAATGTAATTATTTTTCTTTGATGCTGTTGTTTGCCATTCCTGACATTAGTTTGGATTTCCTGCTGCAGCCTATTAGTTTAGACACACTTCCTGGTCCAATATCTGAATTCTCAAGATTCCTGATATTTTCCCTGGTTCTTGGACCAATTAGATGCTCAAATGAACCAGGATATATCCAGGAACTGATTGATCCTTGCTGTCACTTGCCAATCTGAATTCTACCAGATTAATTCCTCTTCGTTCTATTAATTCAGTATCCACCTGCCAGTCCCACCAGGGAGGCCATCCCAGGGAAAACAGCCCCATAAGAGGCTAAAACAGGGGTGTCCACACTTGGGAACTTTAAGACTTGTGAAGTCCACAAGTCTTAAAGTTCCCAAGTTTGGACACCCCTGGGCTAAAACTTTGGCCAGGATGCAAGCTGTTCCACTGATGAATCGTTCTCACTGTCAGAAAATTTCTCCTTATTCCCAGATTCGATCTCCTTTTGATGAGCTTCTTGTCCTGCCCTCAAGTGCTTTGGGAAACCAATTCACCCACTCTTCCCTGTGACACCTCTTCAAGTATTGGAAGAGGCTGTCATGTTTCTCCTAATCTTTCTCTTCATTAGACTAGAGACATACAGTACTTAGTTTTCTCAACCATTCATTGCATGCTTCACGCTCCAGACCCCTGATCATCTTAGTTGCTCTTCTCTGCACTCTGCATTTTTTTTAAAAAAATCTTTGTTGTCTAAACGTGTCAAGCTGATCTCAAAGACATTGTCGATCCCTGATGGTGAAGGCTTTGGGATTTTTATCATTTAGCAAATGGGCATTTCTAGAGGGACTTTACAAACTTACTTTCCTGTTTCTACAGGCTTCTTGACCTCAAAAATCAGGACAGCCCCTTGCAACACCCTTGGCAGGGCATCTGGCTGAATTTTCTGTGCTACTTGGAACTATCTGAGTAATTTACTCGTCCTCTCCCTATCCCGCCTGCCCCCACTCTTCACCGCCTCACTTATTTTAAGGCTGCTGTTCTAAAACAGATGGGAAAAGGAACTTCCAGCTGATGGGAACCAGGGGATAAAAAAGAATTGAGTCAGGAGAGGGAAGAACCACCGATATCGTGGGAATCTAAGAGGGATATGTTGACCTCACTCTCATTTTTAGCAACTCAATGTAAATTCATAGGGCCATGTTCCCCACCAAGGTTAAAATGGGTTTAATCCAGGGGTTGGAATCTGTTTTATTTTTGTAGACTGATTTACAGTCAGCAGGAAATGCGGTTTCATCAGCAGATAAGGAAGGATGATGTAGATTCTCCAGGAGCCTCTGTCCTTTTTCCCAAAGTGGGATGAATTTTACTCTTCTAAGGGGTCAAAAAATGAGGGCAAAATTTTATTTTCTTTCTCCCACCCACCCCCTCCTCCTCACTCAATGGCAAAATTGTTCATTTTGTTGCAGGGTGCTTCACGTTTTGTGAATTCTTGCCTGCAAAATGTCTCTCCTTCCTGGGAGGCAGCTGAGTAACACATGAGCTTTAGAAGCAGAGAGGGAGGGAGGGAGGCAAAGAATTAGAGAATACACAATGTGAAATTCAGAGTGAGTTACGAGCTGAGCTCTAACATCTCCAAAGTTGGGCACAGTTTGGAAATAGTGTGGCCGTGTTTGTAGCCCAGCTTTGGAGCTGCCTGCTTCCTTGCATCAACTGATGCAAGAAAATCTTATTTATGGATTTTAAATGTAAAGGTATTGCAGTGTTTCATTGATTTATAGAGTGGGGAAAGATCTTGTTAGGATATCAATCATCTATCTATCGATCCACCCATTTCTCTCTGTGTCTTTCTCTCTCTCTCTCTGTCTACCTATCTACCTACTTACCCACCCACCCATCTGTCTGTCTATCTACCTGTCTGGCCACCTGTCTAACTATTCATCCATCCATCCACCCACCCATCCACCCATCCATTATCTATCTATATCTATTTTCTTAACTATATCACCAGTATTTATCTGTTTATCTGCATTCAGCCAACAGGCTATACTATTTAACACCTCTCAGGGTTCTACTTCCCCTACAAATAGAGTTGGGAAAATGGAAGAAAACATCTGAAAAGCCATTGTTTCACCACTATTTCTCAAAGTCTATGAAGGCACATGGATCACCTGAGAATTTAATTCACTTTTAACAACAACGCAAATTATTTAGAACTAAATCAGATCTGAGCCTCCATAGGAGAATTACAAACAAGCTTAAAACCAATTATTCTCAAGTCCCGGCGATATTGTTAGAAGTTATATAGCTACGTTTTTGCTATAAATTGGCTGAGCAAACACACATTGCAGTAAACCATTACATGGTTTCGTTGTTTCTGGCTTAGCTTAGAGTATAAATCTGGCTATTTGAGTTATAACTATGGTTTATATCTTCACCTTATCTGTGAGCCTAACCAGCTGTGTTTTATTCAACACCCTTGGTTAAGCAATTAATAGCTTGGTGCAATATAGGAATTCAGACCCTTTAAAATGACATGTTTTGATTTATATATTGATCAATGATTTGACCAAATTAATATGCATAGAATAAAAAAAATAGGATGTAACAGAGGATCTTCAAGATAATCTTGCCCAAAGATGTTACCTATCTGATTTGATCTAAGTTACAAGGCCTGTTTGCTAAATTGCCACTTCCATTATGCCTAAACTGAAAACTTGCCAAGGCCTGAAGTTTGAATGGGACTGGACCCTCGCAAGCCCAAGGAAAGTTACAACCTTGATAGATCCAAATTCCACATTTTGCCGATTGATAATTTGTCCAAGCAAAATAGAGGGAAATGTGGACTTACATCTTAGCTCTAAAGGTTATTGAAAATGTCAGGAAAATATCAGCACAGAATCAAGATTTTAATTTCCATTAATCCCTTTTTAATAGAACTTTATAAACATAATCGTGATTTGGGGATGAGCATTTCTCCTGTATTTGAATATGCACGTATGCCTATTTAGTCCAGTTGGATACAAGCTATATTGCCTCAAGAAAAGGTTTAATCAGAAGAGTGCCCAATGAGTTCTAGATCAGTATGATGCCTCTTAACTAGTAAAGCCCTTAAAACCATTTTAATTATCGGTATGCCATCCCTGCAATATTAAAAAGAGAGAAGGGAAAGTTTAATGGGGGGGAGGGAGAAAATATCTCTAAGCATTCATACTTTCACCATCTACTCTCAATAGAGATATTAACGTATTCTCCTTCTCACTTCAGCCCTCTGAAAACTCAGATTTTTAAGTCTTTTGGTCTTTAAAAAAATGCCATCCAATTCTAAGGGAATTTATGAAAAATGTGTGTCTGGCAGTTTTAATATGCCCAAATTGCTACGTTTCCTCCAGGGTTTGGGATTAACTTTAGTTCATTGTGGGGGTTTTTAGAGCGGACTCTTGAATTTGTGATAGAAAGGTGATGAAGAAGGGTGAAACTTACTTGAAATGATAGTCATTCGTGACACCAACAAGGGTTGAAAACTCCTGTTTTATTGGGGTTGCTTTGAAGTGATGGAGTCAACTTCCAGAATTGCCCGGCCGAATATAAGGTAGTCCTCAATTTACAACAGTTCATTTAGTGATTATTCAAAGTTACAATAGCACTGAAAAAAGGGACTCGTGTCCATTTTTCACTGTTCATAGTGATAGATCCACATGGTCATGTAAGGAACAAGATCCAATGGCTTGGCAACTGACTCCTATTTATGAGGGTTGCAGTGTCCCAGGGTCATGTATGATCACCTTTTGTCATCTTCTGACAAGCGAAGACGACGAGGAAGCCAGATTCACTTAATGACCATGGGACTGTTGTGGTCCACCGGCGATCGAGTCAGACAGAGAGGAGGTTGGGGAGGAAGATGGGCCAGTCCTGGAGTCTGGGGAAGACTCAGATGAGGGCTCTGCATCAGAGGCAGAGAGTGGGCCAGACAATCTGGGAGTTACGTGCTGCTTCCAGAACCAGACATCAGTGAGGCCGAGGAACAGGGAGAGCAGAGCTGCCAGAAGGCAAGAACAGTTAAGACAGAAGGAACGGGATTAAGGCTTGGAGATGAGTGGCCCCTCCCATAAGACATAAAGGAGGAGCAAAGGCACATGAGCCTTTGCAGGAAGCAACTTTGTTCATTCTGGTTGGTTTAAATTCTGAAACTCCGTTTTGACTCTGTGCTCCGTGTGGCCTTGCAAAACTAATTGGCAATTAGGTCTCTGGCAGCATTTCAAGGGAGATAAAGGTGGGTGCTTATCGGCCTTACTCTGAAAGACTGTTGCAGACTTCTGTCGGACTCTTCACAAACTGTTTGTGACTCATTACGGGCTGTGAATGAACATAATTCATAGCCGTTGAAATAAAAAGAGGGTTTTTTGGACTAAGCGTGTGATTTTTACTGTCTCAAGGAGCCTCGGTCAGAACAGTGACTAACAACTGCAGTGATTCAGTTAACTGTGGCAGGAAAGGTCCTAAAATGGAGCAAAACCTGTTTAACAAATTAGCAACAGAAACGTGGGACTCAACTGTGGTCATACGTTGAGGGCTGCCTGTATTTCTTTGCTAAATGGAGAGCGCCTACAAGAAATGCCCCATTTAACATTCCAGGTTTCCATAAAGAGCTAATCCTCAAATGTAGACCACTGAGCCAGAATTGGTGAATTCACTTTCTAAGAATTTCAATCTTGGCAACGTTTAAGTATGGTGGCTGGGGAATCCTGGGAGTTGAAGTTGAGGCATCTTAAAATTGCCAAGATTTGGAAATAGCAGCTCGAAGTGTTTCTAAGTGCGTCGTTTCTATCATCAGAACAATGCCACCCTCATCCCAAGAGCAATGTCCACTGTGGTTTATGATAGATGCCCAAGACAGTTTCCCAGTTCCATCCCTTTAGGTTTAAGCCACTGTGTGAATCCAGTTTGCAAACTAGGGCCTGTGACTAGTAATGTATCGCCCACAGGGATGTCCGCAAGATATGGTCCAAGAAAGACGGTCAAAGAAAGGTCAAAACATTGTAAGTGGACCCCACCAGATTTTTCTCAGCAAACCCAGATGTTTCCATTCAATCCCCGTACCCTGAAGACCCCCCCCCCTGATCATGCAAGCAGGGGGCAGTTGTGGCTTATTCCACAGATACAGATAAACCAATATCTCAGCATGATGGATGGACCTCACCTACATCAAACCCCAATAAATCACATGCCAGTTTGGCACCGAGCACTATAATTTGATCGCTGCAGCCTTGGAGAAAAGATTGGGGAGGGGGTGAGGAAACAGGCACAGGAATGGGGAGCTTTGTATTCCTTGCAACCAGAAGCTGCAAGAACAGCCAGCAAACAAGAGCCAAGGGAGATCTATGGGTTTATTTTATTTTATTTTATTTTAGGATACCCTGGAGATTTCCCCAGTCCTCACAACTGTGTCTTCAAATGAATCAGAGTCGTCTTCAGTTTCTCCTCTCTCTTGCCTTCTTTTTTTCCCCCGTTCCTTTCCGACTAAGGGAAAGGGTGAATATTTATTTTCAGCTGATGAATACATATTTTCCACTCCTCCTCCCTTCTAAGGCATGATCCGCTCGTTGTAATATATATAATTTTTCAGGACAGCTTGTGCAGTACGATTGGAAACCACCCCCGAGATATTACAGCACCATTGGCTGCTGGGCAGGATTGGCAAAAGCTGAGAAACAACAGCCCAGAAAGAGAGAGAGAGAGATTTTTTCTCTCTCTCCGAGAAGCTGCAGACAAGGAAAACTGCAACTAGATTGAGGAAAGGGGTGGGGTAGGGTGAGGCTGGGCATGTGAGCCCAAAGAATAGGAAGATGCTTTAAGGGGGGGGCAATGAAGACACCCAAGGAACAATTGATAAGTCAGCTTTTCAGAAATGCACTTCCCTGGATTGCACGAAGGGATTAAATCCTTGGGAGAAGGAATTTTGCAGAGAAGAGCAACTAAGACTCTGTTGTTACATCCTCAAACCAGGGGTAAAATTCAGCAGGTTCTGGAGAACCGGTAGCAGATATTTTGAGTAGTTCAGAGAACCGGCAAATACCACCTCTGGCTGACCCCAGAGTGGGGAGGGAATGAGGATTTTGCAGTATCCTTCCCCTGGAGTGGGGAGGGAATGAAGATTTTGCAGTATCCTTCCCCTGGAGTGGGGGGAGAATAGATTTTGCAGTATCCTTCCCCTGGAGTGGGGAGAGATTTTGCAGTATCCTTCCCCTGGAGTGGGGAGAGAATAGAGATTTTGCAGTATCCTTCCCCTGGAGTGGGGAGAGAATAGAGATTTTGCAGTATCCTTCCCCTGGAGTGGGGAGAGAATAGAGATTTTGCAGTATCCTTCCCCCTGGAGTGGGGGGAGAATAGAGATTTTGCAGTATCCTTCCCCTGGAGTGGGGAGAGAATAGAGATTTTGCAGTATCCTTCCCCCTGGAGTGGGGAGAGAATAGAGATTTTGCAGTATCCTTCCCCCTGGAGTGGGGGGAGAATAGAGATTTTGCAGTATCCTTCCCCTGGAGTGGGGGGAGAATGGGGATTTTTATTGGTGGTGCAATCCAGAAGACCACGTAGAGGGAGGCTTCAAAAAAAAACTAACCACAAACTACAAAGGGACAATTCTCATTCTTTGGTCAACCACAACATGATCTAACACCTCTCTGGGGGAACAGGAATACACACATTATTCCACAATTGACATTTAAACCTGTTTCCTTCCCAATAGGAAACAAAAGTGGGATTAGAGCAGTCAGCAATTCCAAAAAGTCCTTCAGTTGGGACACCATGCAGGGGAAGCCTTTTTTGGGGGGTTTTGGGGGAGTATGGTTACTTTTCTGGGTTTTCTCTTTTACAGACAATATGTGCTTAATGAACCGCGTACTGTCTGGGTCGACTCATTTACATCTTAAGTTCCTAATTTCCACCTTGTTGTCCTACCATTGACAGAGTAAGTCCCAAGTTCGAAAGTATTCTCTGTCTCCTTTTTCTTTTATCTTCAGTGTTAATCTATCCATTTCTGCACAGCCCAATATTTTTTCAATTACATCTTCTTCAAAACTTACAAGATCCTGTTAAGATGAATTAAGCACGAGAATCCTTTTAATCTTGCTGCATCAGTTAAGAGCCCAATAAAACATATCCATTGTCTTCTCCTTTTTAATTACCAAGTTCAAAGAAGACCTTCAAGAAGACTCTAATTGAGTCTTGAACTAAATGAGGACAGGAAGATGATAAGTGATATAAGTGAAATTTGGCAGGTTCTGACAGGTTCTAGAGAACTGGTAGCGGAAATTTTGAGTAGTTCGGAGAACCGGCAAATACCACCTCCGGCTGGCCCCAGAGTGAGGAGGGAATGGGGATTTTGCAGTGTCCTTCCCCCAGGAGTCGGGTGGGAATGGAGATTTTGCAGTATCCTTCCTCTGGAGTGAGGAGGAATGGAGATTTTACAGTATCCTTCCCTTGGAGTGGGGAGGGAATGGAGATTTTGCAGTATCCTTCCCCTGGAGTGGGGAAGGAATGGGGATTTTGCAGTATCCTTCCCCTGGAGTGGGGAGGGAATGGAGATTTTGCAGTATCCTTCCCCTGGAGTGGGGAGGGAATGGAGATTTTGCAGTATCCTTCCCCTGGAGTGGGGAGGGAATGGAGATTTTGCAGTATCCTTCCCCTGGAATGGGGAGGGAATGGAGATTTTGCAGTATCCTTCCCTTGGAGTGGGGAGAGAATGGAGATTTTGCTGTATCTTTTCCCTGCCCCGCCCACCAAGCCATGTCCACAGAACCTGTAGTAAAAACATTTGAATTTCACCACTGGATATATGAGGCTTGTAGCTTCTTATAACCAAAAATCCAAGTGTTTTTTTCAAAAGGCAACTGGACTTCCTTTGTTTTCCCTGAAGACTTTTCACTTCCCATTCCAAGAAGCTTCTTTAGTTCTTCAGAAAGGAAATATCTTCAAGGGAAGCCAAGAAAGTCCAATTGCCTTCTGAAAAAGCACCTTTGGGACCACCAGGACCTGGAGGACTGAGCATCTCCATAGACAAAAACCCAACAAGACGATGCTTTCTCAATTCTGGTCGACCAAATCTGTGAGAATTAACTGCAGAAAATGAACTCTGTCAGGATCGCCTTATCCAGCCACCCACTCCCCGTAAATGAGAGCCCCCCGATGCCTCATTTCTTCTAAATTATTATTTGGCCCTGCACAACAAACCGAATCTGGGGAGGCCTTCGGGGAGAGATTGGAGATGATGCTACATCAGCAAAAGGAAGCCGGCTGCCAAAAAACGGAGTGTATTAATTAAAAACAGATCTTTCCTTGCCAACAGATTAAATCTAAGAATGAAACCTCTCTGCCTCTGGGAGCAAGGAAGGTCCCCAAAGAACGTGCCCGTCCTCTCCTCTGCTTGCTTTTCTAAAAACAAGGATGTCGGTGGTCTTTTTTTTTATGCATCCTGTCCCACAGAATTTCAGGGATGCTGGTGTCATTTCCTCTGAGAACCGAGGCGGGGGCTGGCTGAGAAGAAGACCAAGTTGGGAGAGAGAGAGAGAGAGAGAGAGAGAGAGAGAGAGAGAGAGAGAGAGAGAGAGAGAGAGAGAGAGAGAGAGAGAGAGAGAGAGAGAGAGAGAGAGGAAGGTGGGCTGGCAGAAGGGAGAAGACAAAGGTCCGATTCTGCCTTTGGTTTCTGCAACCTTCACCGCATCTAAAACTATCTTGGGGTTAGGTTGAGGAGAGCCATCATTTAACGCCTCCCGTACCTTGTTCTTGAGTGGAAAGAAAATCTGGGTTGTATATTTGGGTCCTGAAAACTTGCCTCGCCTTTACAAAACCACAGGAGGAAAGAAGCTCTCAGTTTTTCAGGCGGGGTGGGAGAGAAGGAAAACCTCTGTCAACCTCTGTCTGTCAGCCTATTTTCAGAAGATAGTCTTCTTCTAAGCAGAGCCATTCTTTTTAAGAAAATGAGCATTTATGTTCATCCTAGGGGGAAAGGGGGTGCAGCTGTTTTCTCTGGGGTTGTTCCCAGCCCTCCAGCTTCCTAAATCCATTGGATCTCAAGGAAAGATACCAAGGGGGGGGGGGATTTCTTGAGGCAGTGGAGTAGCAGCAACTTTTTTGTCAAGGTTCAGGTGGAATCCAGCCCTTGAGATGTTTCACAAACCAACTAGGTAACATTATCTAGAAGGGGATGGAGAAAAGAAGAGGACAAGGATGAGGAGGACAAGGAGGACAAAGAGGAGGAGGAGGAGGAGGGGGATGTGGAGGATGAAGAGGATGAGGAGGACAAAGAGGATGAGGAGGATGAGGAGGAAGAAAAAAACAAAGAGGATGAGGAGGATGAAGAGGATGAGGAGGATGAGGAGGATGAGGAGGATGAGGAGGATGAGGAGGAGAAAGAAGAAGAAGACAAAGAGGAGGAGGAGGACGAGGAGGACAAAGAGGAGGAGGAAGAGGAAGAAGAAGAAGAAGACAAAGAGGGGGAGGAGAATGAAGAGGAGGAGGAGGAGGAGGACAAAGAGGATGAGGAGGATGAGGAGGATGAGGAAGACTGTGAGGTCTTTGGCGTTCTCTGAGCTTGGTTGTTTTCTTGCAGATGTTTCATGATCCAACTAGGTAACATCATCAGTGCTAGAAGAAAGTGGGATTTGCTCTCTTTTTATACACTGTATAAGTAACTTGGTCTATCAGTGTTGGTGGGAGTTTTCCGGGTGGTTCTTTGATTAGCCTGTTGTCCACTAGGTATTAACTTGTTTGTCTGAGCTTATGGTTCCTTGACTGGGATATTGTTTACTGCTTGATTGTTGATCTAGTGTTAGCCTTACACCTAGCACTGATGATGTGACCCATGAAAAGTCTGCAAGAAAACAACCAAGGACCCCACAGTACCTTTTACCCTTACCGTAAAGGGAAGTGATAAAGGAAGAAGCATTTTCCTCGTGTGTCCGGAAGGAATTCCTCTTGAAAAAGGATCCTTTCCACAGCTTCTCTATGCACTCGTTTAAAAAAATAATAATAATAAAAGAGGCGCACTTGCTTTTTAAGGCTATTAAAACCATGCGGAGATGTATGCTGATTTCATTCATAGATTCACCAAGTAGAAAGCACTCAGCTCGGAAGATAATTGAGCGAAAGCTTTTTCACTGGGCTGAAACCTAGTCTAAAGGTCATCCAAGGGAATTTAACTTCAAATAAAGACTGGTGGGATTTTGTCACTTTAGGAAAAACAGTTTAATGTTTCCGCTGTCCTGCAATTCCATGGAGGTCTGGGCTTTTTCAGTAGTAATTTGCAGCCATTTCTTTCCTCGTTTGTGACGAGAGTGGTGTATCTCCCACAATCAGTGAGAAGGAGCTGGATCTTCATGGCATGGCAGAGAGTTTATTGGCCAAAGGCCCAGATTTCATTGTTTCTAGAGACCTATGGTATAGCCACATCTGGAATGGCAGTTCTGGTTACCATAGTTGAAGTGGACTCAGGAATCAAAACCCAACCAAGTGTCTTCCTTATGTGTAGATGTAGACAAAAGGAGGGAGGGAGGAGGAGGAGGGGAGGAGGAGGAGGAGGAGAAGGAGAAGGAGAGAAGGAGGAGGAGAGAAGGAGGAAGAGGAGGAGGGTCTGTGGAATTCTTTGCCATAAGATGTGGTGCTCTCACTAACACAGATTGTATTAATGTGCAATTGGATAAATTCATGGAGAATGGGAAATCAGAGCTATTTGTCCCCTCAAGCTGAAGGGGACAAACAGACATACACATTCCAAGCAAGAGGGACATCTCCATCTTCTGCTTGTAAGCCCCCCCCCCCAAAAAAAAAGGTCTGCTGCTAAGAAACAAAATGCTAGACTACCATAGCCCTTGGCCTGATCCTGCTGGTTTCTCCTTATGTTCTAGACATCTCCAAATAGGGCCATTGTTAGCCTCTTCAAATAGATCTGGCAACCAGGCCTGATCTCCATCGACTGAGTCAGCTCGAGGGGACCAAAACAGCTTCCTGTGTTCCTAATTTAAATCAGCTCTGTGTTCCGAACATTAAGGACTGCAGTCCTACATTATTTTTAGGGGTAGACCATAATGAGTTCGTGGTAAGGGTGGGCGCCAGCTTTGCCCACAGAAGTTCTATCCTGGGCAATTCTGAAGAGAGCTGGCCAAGATGGGAACTGTTGAGCATTACAAAGAGAGAGCTTAAACTGAGAAAAGTGCTCAGTAGTCCTAATACATAAACTTCCTGGGTTCCTACAACATGGCTTAAGTTTGGCTTTTTGAACAAACCAATGGTTTGGCACAGTACAATACCTTAAGCTAGGCATCCTCAAACTATGGCCTGCCAATGCAAAGGATCTGGCCCATGGAGTGATGGGATGAAAAGCAGCTGCCAGCTTGTAAAGAAGTGCTTTAAAAGTCTTTAAAAACAGCCTTTCAGATGTTTTTCACAGCCATGTGATCCATTACAAGTCTTTAAAAGTAATTAAAAGTCTTTAAATGACTTTAAAAACAGAGTTTCAGATGTAAACTTGCAAGGGCAGGAAATGTTATTTAATCATCTTAAGGCACTTTCAGGAACTACATACCCCCCTACAAAAAAAGCTGGAAGGACACTCAAGGAGCTGTACATCCCTTCAAAATTTACTCCACAGTTGGGCATTGCTGCCTTGCCCCTCTCATGGCCTCATGAGGCTTGCAGAGATAGCTGTCAACATTGGGTAGGAGGGCATGAAGAGTCCCTGACCCAGCAGCACAGCACACCCACCAGAGACCAGCCTCAAGTACAATACGTAACTTCTTTCTAGATGACACGACGGGATAAGAAATTCCACCAGAAATAAGAAGGCATGACATGGGAAGGAAGAGATCATGGCGCTGGCCACACCTCAAGTGCAAACTTTACAACGGGGGACTAGCTGAGTCCTGGATTGCACAGTAGAGACTTAATAATAAGTTCGCTTTCCACACCTGCCAATGTTTCACTATTAATAGCTGTGAGTCATGCTTTTCCTTTCTTTATTTTCCTTTATTTTTTCCCCTTCCATGCCAAATGGAGTTTGCTGGTCCTCCATCAGAGGCCCTTCTGGTCTTCCCACAGTTGTCTCAAGGCCAAGAGATCCCCCAGGAACCTTCCAAGGGGAGGTTCAAAAAGAAAGTTGGTGGCCTGCCAGCAGCTGCATTGGATGAAGAGAAAGGGAGCAGATTCCTAGGAGAAATTTAGCAACGGGATCTGCAAGCAAATGATTTTTTTTCAGCCCACACAATCCGTCCTCTGGGTTCGTGAGCAATGCAGCTCCAGTCTCAGCAAAGGTAATGAGTTCCTGAGGGCCAAAGGGCTGTAGAAGACCTATGGAATTAGAGCTTTGTTCCAGTGCTGGCTTTTAGATCTACCAGCTGAGACCATCCTTCCTCAACCAGTTACAACACCCAAGATCCAATTTGGGTCAGTCACCAGGGCCAGAGGTTTAGTCTTTCAGACTCGTGCTGGAACTCAACCTCAGGGAACTTCCAGAAGTTGGATAGGCTCCAGTATGAATCCAGAAGCTTGGAAGACTAAACCTGGTCCCTGTGTCCTACCCAGATTGGATCTTGTAACATTATCCTAGGACACATATATTTGCCTTCCTTCATGGGTTACAACACCATCTCCCTTAGAGAAGGTTGACCCATCCATATTGTGCCCAAGGTCTTCGATGCTTTGTTCCTTCTCTTTTTCCTAATATTTACAAGTTTCCCCTTTTTTTCTGGGCAGCTGTTCAACAGTATCTGCTCTGTAGACTTTTCCCTGGGGGGAAAACAATTTATGAGTCAGCCACAGATGAGCATTCTTCAAAGCTGATGCCTCTGGAGGTCCTCTGGCTCCGTTTTAGTATCATTCCTCCAGAACAGGAAGTTTCCCATTCCCAGAGGAGACTTTTCACCCTCAAACTTCCTTTTTGTGTGGCTTTCCATGGCCCAAATCTACATTGCTGAGGTGACCATTTGGGGTCAACATCTTGCAAGGAACTGGGGGGGAGAACTGTTACTGTTTCTCCGTATTCATGCACATTAACAATGTGCTGTTTCCAAGCTGCCACTTGACTGGGGTCAACCTCTCAACTAGACCAGACTGGAAACATGACACGATGAGCTAATCTTACTTTATTGTAGGGCTACATTGACTGAATCTTGCAAGTCTGAAAGTATAGGTCTCCCATCATCTTATTTTATTCCCTGATGGGTTAGGACAGATCCTTTCTAAGTTTTTTTTTTACTTCCTGTTATTCAGCTCTGGGCTCCCCTGCCTTTTATCAGATCATTCTCTGGATAGCATTCTCTCCCCTTTGTTTCTTAAAGTCATTCCCAGAAATCACTACGTTTTGTATGAAGGAAGAGATGGGCAAAGGCCCCCAGGTGAAGCTCTTGGCCAAACTGTCCCCTTTCTAGAGTCTGCATTGAGTTTCTGCTTCCTCAATGCAGGGTGAGGGAGGGGAGAGAATCAAAGAAAGGTATGATGGCAGTGGCATGTAATCCTGGCCCCACGACTTCTTACCACATTGTAGCTGTGACCCATATCTTTGATGGCACCATTAGTTCGCCATCTTGATATTTGGGCACCCACGTTCAAGAGTTCCCTACCACTGGTGTCTTTCATTGACACATGAAAACCCCATTCCTGCATGGACAATTACTTGTTCTAGAACTCAGCTAAAATTTGATTGAACATTCTGGCCAACGCTTTGGACATAGCAGGCAGCAGAAAAGCAATCTAATTTTTAAGCTCTCATTTACTCATCCTTCCCCTCTCTCTTCTACTAATTAGCAGCTTTCCTTGAGAGTCGTGCATAATAAGATTTGTCACCCTTTCAGATACAGTGGGCCTTGGCTGTTCTTCGTAAGGAAAGATAATACGGCTACCTCTTCAGAAATTAAGTACCGATAGTTGTACTTGGAGCATTAATGTTCATTGATTGAATATTATAAGAGCAGACAAAAGTCCCAAGTACATCAACCTCTTATTGATGTCTGCATTTCTCTACTGATTGC
Source organism: Natrix helvetica (assembly GCF_964273705.1). Classification (NCBI taxonomy): domain Eukaryota; kingdom Metazoa; phylum Chordata; class Lepidosauria; order Squamata; family Natricidae; genus Natrix; species Natrix helvetica. The sequence goes on from NC_138556.1 coordinate 19,094,073, forward strand.
TTTCTTCCCAATTGAATCTGGTGCCGTTGAATCTGTTGGAGAGCCGTCCTCGAGGTCAGGTGGAGGGATCAAGTGAGGAATTAGTTTGGACTCCTTACATAAACACAGTAGGGCAAAGTCTGATCCCCTAAATGCCTTTGAGCCTGATCTACTTTTTCCCAAGCGAAAGTTGCCAGTGTGGGGAGATTCCTGTGTTATAGGCAGAGATCAATAAAGTAAGCTAGAACTAGTCTCGGTCTAGTTGTCTGACAGAATCATTCTTTTCCCCACTGTTCCGTGAAAGGGAGCAGACCAGTGATGAAATTCAATTTTTTTTACTACTGATTCTGTGGGCGTGGCTTGGTGGGCATGGCAGGGGAAAGGATACTGCAAAATCTCCATTCCCTCCCCACTCCTGGGGCCAGCCAGAGGTGGCATTTCCCCGTTTCTCCAAACTACTCAAAATTTCTGCTACCGGTTCTCCAGAACCTGTCAGGACCTGCTGAATTTCACCCCTGGTCCAATTCATCAAATGAAAGCCCACCAACCTTGCTTGGTCCCTCTCCAAATTGGTTTTAGGCCAGAGAGGCTGTAGACCTTCGCAATTCCTCATCTGCTATCCAGGTTGGAGATGCCTTTTTTGCAGAAGCTTCCCCACAGGATAGAGAAATCTGGGAGTCAGGGTGGAGTCCGGATGTCCACACCATAAAATAGAAAGAAGGAGAGACGGGGGGAAAGAGCAGTGGGTGAAGTTTCAAACCACATCCTGTGGGGCCGTGATCATCTTCCCAAGCCAAATTTGCTCTGGCAGGGCCTTAGACCATGAGCGCAGCTGAGTCACACTACAAAGGCTTCATTTAGACGAAGAAAACCTCCGTCTCTTCCCCTCTCTGGCTTCGCTTCCCTCTTCTTGTGCAGCTTCAGCCTTCGTTTCCAACTGTTTGGGGAGAGGTTTTCCAAGACGTTGAAGGGACGTAACTTATCCTCATTTGTTCCACTCGACAGCATGCTAAAGATCCATTCCTGGCTCGAATGTGGTCTGCTCTTGACAGACATCAGCCCAAGCCAGGATCTGCCTTTCCACTGTGCACAAGTCTTCTTCTGTTGCTAAAAGAGAGCTTGTTGGCTGTGGTCTCAAACTTCTGCAGAGAGATTTTTTTTCCCCCATATTTCTCTGGACAAGATTTTGGAGCTGACTTCGTTTGGGACAATGGAAGATGTGACTGTCTTGTTCTCTCAGCCACATCGTTTCATTTCCCCCCAAAAGGCCCAGACATGGGACTCCCTTTGGGGGGGGGCTCTTCTTCAGGATTGAAGAAGATTCCCATGGGGGAAACCAAGGCAGGCTGTAGACCTTTTTGGGACAAACTCACCCATCTCTTCAGGAGTTTCCCTTGGAGGTGCTAACATCTTCATGTAAATAGTTATGGCGTTGCATGCATGCTGGCTGCAGCATTCTGGGAGTTGATGCCCACCCATCTTGAACTTGTGAGATTGCTGAAAGACATCTTTACAGCTACACACCCCATTCCCCCTCCTCCTCCTCTCTTGAAAACATGCTTCATCATTCACCATCACTAAACAAACTCCATCCTGAGTAATTGAGGAGAAGTTCATGAACCTTCTTAACTTTCCTTTTCCCAAAATTTTCCATTATATTTTCACAGTCGTTCAAATTCCGTTCGGGACCTCAGATCCCATCGTCCAATTCTTCTGACTTCCCCAAAGCAAGTGCTTATTAGAAGGAAAAAGTGTGGTCACCACACTATAAGAAAGACGTGGAGACTCTAGAAAGAGTCCAGAGAAGAGCAACCAGGATGATGAGGGGACTGGAGGCTCAAACATACAATGAACGGTTGCAGGAACTGGGCATGGCTAGTCTAGGGAAGAGAAGGACCAGGGGAGACATGATAGCAGTCTTCCAATATTTGAGGGGCTGCCACAGAGAGGAGGGGTCAAGCTATTCTCCAAGGCACCCGAAGGCCAGACAAGGAACAATGGATGGAAACTGATCAAGGAGAGATTCAACCTGGAAATAAGAAGAAATGTTCTGACAGTGAGAACAATCAACCCATGGAACAGAAGTTGCCTTCGGAAGTTGTGGGAGCTTCATCACTGGAGGTTTTCAAGAAGAGACTGGACTGCCTTCTGTCAGAAATGGTTTAGGGTCTCATGCTTGTGTTGGGGGTTGGACTAGATGACCTAAAAGGTCCCTTCCAACTCTGTTAATCTGATCTGATACATTAGCACAGTATTAGTTGGTCTGCTGCCACGAAGTCTCTTTCCAACACATTGAGCACAAGATGAGCTTCAGAGCCCATCCATTTGGGGGAGGGGGGATCTTGACTTTTCCAATCAAGCCTCTTGAGGTCTCCTTCTCCATAATGGGAGCCTTTGTCTCTCTCATCCAAGCTGCCAAATCAAAATTTTGCTCTGAGCAAAAAAACAAAAAAAAAACTGTTATTGTTAGTCAGAAACACATACGGAGTGGATCTTGTTATAATTATTATTGCAACTGTTTTATTTACACATGGGGCGAAAGAAGGAAATTGTTCGTCCTGCAGCAGAAGGGGAGAAAAGGCCAAGGGGAGTGGGCGATGTGGCTGGCCCCTTCCTGCTGTTAGGAAGGGAGTGGGGGTTTTTTTTCCCCCCTTGGAGCAAATCGGCTGGGCTTTCTGTGCAGGAAGACAGGCCAGTTGGCAAGGGTTGACCAAGCTTTTAGTGGGGCAGGACTCCATCCGGTGATCTCCTGCAGGGCGTCCGTAAAAGTCTTCATAATTCTGAATGCCAGCCTTGTTATCTGGCAGGATGGATTTGAAATACTGTGTGGAGGTGGTTGTGTGTAAATGTGTAGTGTATAGGTATATCTATCTCTCTAAATATATATGTAGCTGAATCCTAATCTACATATCCACACCTGAATCATCTAAATCTATCAATCGATCCATCTATCTATCTACCTATTTATCTACCTACATATCTATCTATATTGTTGTCAGTTGCGAAGTCGTGATCAACCCATCGCGACTCCATGGACCACATTCCTCCAGGCCTTCTTGCCCTCTACCATCCTCTGGAGTCCATTTAAGCTCACGCCGGCTGCTTCGGTGACTCCATCCAGCCACCTCCTTCTCTGCCGTCCCCTTCTGCTTTTGCCCTCCATCCTTCCAAGCATGAGGCTCTTCTCCAGGGAGTCTTTCTTCCTTCTCATTAGGTGGCCAAAGTCTTTGAGTTTCCTCTTCAGGATCTGGCCTTCTAAAGAGCAGTCGGGGTTGATCTCCTCTAGGACTGACCAGTTTAATCAGTCTATATCTCTATCTATCTATCATTATCTATCTATCTATCTATAGATCTATCTATCTATAGATCGATCAATCGATCGATTGACTGATCTACCTACCTATTTACCTACCTACCTATCTACCTACCTATCTATCTATTTATCTATCTATCTATCTATTTATCTATATCTATCTACTGTATCTATCTATCTACTTACCTACCTATCTATCTATCTACTGTATCTATCTATCTACTGTATCTATCTATCTCTATATCTATCTATCTATCTATCTATCTATCTATCATCTAGCTAACTAGCTATCTGATAGCTCTCTATCACCTCTATTGATATCCATACATCTTTAAACATCGTTTAAATAAATAAATAAATAAAAATAAATTTGCAAAATGAAGAAAAAGATAACAAAGGCGTAATGGATGGAGATTTTTGATCCACACTTTCTCTTCCAGAGGTTTGAAAAACTCTGTTGACTGCAAACGTTCATGATAAACTTGCATTTTGGAAGACAGGCCCAGTCAAGGCTGTTTATACTAGTCGGGGGTTGCCATTTAAAACGCCTTAATATTACACATTTTAAACAAGCTTCTCCTTTCTTAAGTCCATACTTTTCTGCGGCAGAGTAAATGGAAGCTAAAAGCAGGGAATGAAAAGCCTCCTTTTTCAAATGTTGCAGCTGTGGGAGCCTCAGAGTGGTCCCTGGTGGGTTTATATATAATTGAGTCTTTTTGCATGTGTAGAAAGTGGGAGGGGAATGCGTTCCTCTAAAGAAGACATGTTTGTACTGAAGCGGAACCGGAGATCTGGAAAAAAGGAGGGTCTCAGAGCCTCTTCTGTCTACCTGAAGGTGGGTGCCACCACCCTTTCCGGTCTCTAGATTTCAGCTTGCCCACAAATGGTCTTTCAGAATTCTCCACCCAAATTTGTGGGCAAAACAACCACATAGATGAATCTCTGAAGGTCTCCAGATCCAGGAGAAATCTTTCAACCATCGCTGATGAGTGATCATCCCTAGGAATATCACTCATGAATAAGATTCTGGGAAGAGATCCTTCAAGGTGGTCTTGCTTAGAGTGGAAGGGTCAGAAGCCAAGAAGGCTGCAGATCCTTGGAGAACAGGTGGAGTGGCAATTTTTCCCAATCTCCTTGCTCAATGGTTGGCCCATTTCTGAAACTCATCTGATGGATGGGGCAGATCTTGGAGAGAGAAATGCAAGATGATTTGTCTGCATTAGCCCACTTCTTCTTGTTCTCTGCTCTCCGGTGTCACGCCCCACCACTGCAAAAAAATGGGAAAGCTGGGGCTCTCTTCCATCCATCTGGGCCTGCCTTTCAGAAAAAATTGGCCCCGTGCACAGCTGGCTTGGAGTACACAAAGTTTGTTTCTACCTTCCAAGGTCCTCCTTCGATCCCAAACTCTGCTTCCAATGATGCATGGAATAAGGTGTGTGGGAGGGTCTGGAACCCCTTAAAAGGACAGCCGCAAAACAAGGCTGGCTGGGGGTGCAATCCTTGAATGCCCCTCTTCCCTGGAAATGCAAAGCCCCCCATTTCATAGGACCTATGAAAACTAAGAATGATTTGTTGGGTTCCTTCCAACCTATTTCTGCTCTTCCTGCTTTAACTTTTCTCATCCTGTAAGAATCGTACAAATAAGCATACAAGTCACAGAATCATGGACTCCGTCAAGCCAGATGTGCTCAGGAATGCGGTTATTCCTCTCCTTTCCTCCATCCAGTTTTCCTCTGAGAATTCCAGCTTGGCTTTCCTAAAAGAAAACATTGAGTTCCACAATTTCAGGATGCTCCTTTGTCTGCCTATAATGGCAGGCATTCTTTCTTCCCCAAAGTAAAAATTGGGAAGAAACCTTTGAGCACCTGCTCCGAAATGGGTCCTGTTTTTGCTGTCCTCCTTTTTTTCCTAGTGCAACTGGCAAGGGGAGCTAGAAGCTTTCAAAAAGGTGGATCTTCTTGAAGGACAGCCCTTCTCCACACAGAAAGACCTGGGAGGGACCCCAGGTTGGATTCCAGGGTGGAGGTTTGGGGGTGGACGACAAAGATGCTGCAGGGACGGCCTGACTCGAGAATGTGGGGCCTCTTGGACGATTGCAGCTCCATGGGAATAAGCACACTTTGCCTGCTTTTTCATTCAATTAGTTGAGAGAAGGGAAGGGAGGAAGGAAGGAAGGAAGAAGGAAGGAAGGAAGGAAGGAAGGAAGGAAGGAAGGAAGGAAGGAAGGAAGGAAGGAGAGAGGAGAGACAAGAGAAGGGAAGGAAGGAAGGAAAGGAAGGGAGAAGAGAGATGAGAGAAGGCAAGGAAGGGAGGGAGGGGGAGAAGAGAGGAGAGATAAGAGAAGGGAAGGGAGGAAGGAAAGAAGGAAGAGAGAGGAGAGACAAGAGAAGGGAAGGGAGGGAGGGAGAAGAGAGATGAGAGAAGGGAAGGAAGGAAGGGAGAAGAGAGAAGGGAAGAGGAGAGGAAGAGAGAAGGGAAGAGGAGAGGAGAGGAGAGGAGAGAAGAGAAGAGAAGAGAAGAGAAGAGAAGAGAAGAGAAGAGAAGAGAAGAGAAGCTGCCTCTCTCATCTTCTCTGAAAGCAGCTTTCAGTTTTGCCTTCGGCCTCAGGAAATCGCAGGGTGGCTTAGCTCCCAACACGTTCCACAAACACAAGCAGACAAGGCCCCGGCTGTTCGGCCCAGCAAGGAGGTCCATTCCCCGACGTGTTTTTCTGCCTTAAGAAAACAGTGCGGTTACAGCCAGAAACGGACGAGAACAGATGGTCCCTTTCAGGGTGAGAAATACTCCGTGTGTGCTCATAGGTAATTAAAGAATTCTTTTAATAAAATCTTGCACACGCCATTGATTTCCTCTGGAACACCTGCCATCTTCGTTTTCTCTCACACACACACAAACACACACATGCAACACAAGCTCCTCTGGGTTTTTTTCATCAAATGCCTGGTCATTCTTCTTCTTATCGGCTGGAACCTCCCTGTTAAAACACCCTGCGCCTTTCTACAGAAAAGCTCTTTTCCCATGGATGGGCCAACCCCTCAAGCTGAGTTGAAGATTTGACTCCATCCGAGACCCCTGCAAAATTCCACCAATTCTTCAAGCAGATTCTGCCAACCTGCCTTCCATTGAGGACCTGCACACTGCATGAATCAAAAAGAGGGCCGAGAAAATATCTACAGACCCCTCGCATCCTGGACATAAATTGTTTCAACTCCTACCCTCAAAATGACGCTATAGGGCACTGCACACCAAGACAACTAGACACAAGAACGTTTTTTTCCCGAACGCCATCACTCTGCTAAACCAATAATTCCCTCACCACTGTCAAACTATTCACTAAGGCTGCATTACTATTACTATTAGTCTTCTCATCATTCTTATCACCCATCTCTTCCAACTTATGACTGCAGGGTGTAACTTTGTTGCTTGTAACCTATACGATTTATATTGTTTCCTGATTGTTTATTTGTACCCTATAGCTATCATTAAGTGCTGTACCTTAGGATTCTTGATGAATGTATTTTTATTCTCCTTATGTACACTGAGAGCATCTGCACCAAAGACAAATTCCTTGTGTGTCCAATCACACTTGGCCAATTAAGAATTCAATTCTGTTCTATCCTATTCTATTCCATTCCATTCTCATTTCTATTCTATTCTACTCTATTCCATTACATTCTCATTTCTATTCTATTCCGTTACATTCCATTCTATTCAAAGATCCCGACTGGATTCCGTAACTTGGTCCCAGTTCCTTCACTGCTGAACAGCAACATGGTCCAGATAGCTATCTTAACTTCTCCTGTGGCATTGCTCTCCATCCATTTATGTATCTGTTGGGATAGCAGAAATAATATTTATGCAGCCTGTCTTAAAGGTGGCTATGTTTCTTTTGGAAACAGCGACAAGAGATCCTTTTTGATTATTTAATATTTTTGTTTTTTTGTTTTTTAAATAATTTTGGAATTTTAGTTCAAAGCAGTTGGATAATACCACCTCACCGACCTCGTGCTACAGGAAACGATGACTAAGAATTAAGGTAGGAAATGACTAGATCTGCTATGGACTGTTAGGCAATTAATGCATAATTCATTAATCAAATTAATTCACAATTAATAGTATAAAAGTAAGCCAACGCATCCTCTCTGTTGCCTTTCAAGTAAAACTCTCTCTCTCTCTCTCTCTCTCTCTCTCTCTCTCTCTCTCTCTCTCTCTCTCTCTCTCTCTCTCTCTCTCTATTTTCTGCTGTCCTGATCTACATTTGCTGTGTATAGGGAGCCACTGACTTTAGCGGGGTGGCTTAAAAACTATTTCAAAGGATTAAATTTCTTTGTTCCTAGACTCAGGAGTTCCTCTTTGCTCGCTCGCTCTTTTTTGGATGAGCCACTTCTAAGAGTACAAATGAAGTTCATGCTGGCACTGACTGTTCATTGTTTGGAGACAAAACAACACACAATAGCAATCAAATACACAAGAATCCTGCACGAGTCTCTCCGTCTCTTGCAAGATTCCTTCTCTTCATCCACCTCTCCTCCATCTTTCTTGGGTTTTGAGATGCAAATCTTCGTTCTGGAAATACAACAGAGTGAAGTTTTGAAAAGCAAGGAAGAGCTGATGTTGAAGGGTCATGGACCATATCTATCTGTGGGGGTGGCAGTGTTGACCTATTTGCAAGTCAAGAGATGCTGTAGAAGATGAGTTGATGTAATAGGGGAAATGGAATTTCTAAACTATTTTTAAAATGAGATGGTCTGGGGACCAGAGAGGAGGGACAGTCCTGCCTTGAGTTCTTCTTTAGAGAAATGACAATCTGGGTCTTGTATATTGGGAAGGCAAACATATGCATTGGAATTCATTTTTGGATGTCCAACCAATGATGATGTAGAGAATAAATTCTAAGACAGTGTTTCTCAACTTTGAAGGTGGATGGACTTCAACTTCCAGAAGTCTCCAGTCTACCTGTGATGGCTGAGGAATTCTGGGAATTGAAGTCCACTCATATTCAAGCTGCCAAGGTTGAGAAACACCATCACAGGAGAAGGATTGTGGGGGAAAGCTATGGCATTGTCACTATTGTTTGTGCAAATTGGGAATTTGGAAAACATTGCATGGTTTCTTCTGTCTGATTGCCCTGCCAATATTCATCATATGCTCTGATGAAGCAGAAGGATGTAACAGAGGTTTGAAGCTGGGAATAAGAACTAATTGCACTTGGGGAGCTAGTAATTTGGAGCCTGGGTGGGAAAAGAACCACACAACAGCCCTAAAAACACTAGTTATCACTCCCTGAAATCATTGATGAGGCTCATTTTCAGGAAAAAGTGGTCTAAGATCCACATTCTAGTATCTCCAAGGTTGGACAATTTTCTGGAAATGTGGAAGACGAGTGCAAATAATTTGTGATCTGATTGGGTATATGAGACACAAAACCGCTGATCTCATAACAAATCAATTGATCAGGTCATGAAATATCTAACTAGACATGCCAATCTTAGTTAGCTTTGTTGTTGCTGTTCAGTTGCTTAGTCATGTCCAACTCTTCGTGACCCCATGGACCAAAACACGCCAGGTCCCCCTGTCCCTCACTGCCTCCCAGAGTTTGCTCAAAGTGATGTTCATTGCGCAATGATACTGTCTAACCATCTCTTCCTCCGTGGTCACCTTCTCCTTTTGCCTTCCATCTTTCCCAACATCAAGGTCTTTTCCAAGGAGTCCTCTCTTCTCATTTGATGGCCAGAATATTTGAGCTTCAGCTTCAGTATCTGTCCTTCCAAATGAGAGTCAGTTAGGATTTTAGGATTAGCTATCATTAATCTTGGGTAATTGATAGGAGAAGGAGGCAAACTGTAATTTAGCATGTCATGTAAACCAACTGGTTTGGTTAGGTAATTCCACATGTTGTATGAATAAACCCCCTTTATCTAGTTCAATGTTGATAGAAACCCATCCAGAAAGAACATAGAAGAAGAAGAAAAACCACTAGAACATATCCTACTCTGTGTTTTGCTTCCACTTGTCAAGCAGTGTCACAACGGTGCTTTTTCAAAAGTCAATTGGGCTTTCTTCATTTTTGCTTGAAGACGTTTCTCTTCTCATCCAATAAACTTCTGAAGCAACTACATCTTCAAGTCTTCAACGTCTTCTAGCCAAAACTAAGGAAGTCCAGTTGCCTTTTGAAAAAACGCCTTTGAGACACCCATGAACTGGATGAATATGAAGCTCCATAGATACTTGTTAAGCAATGTTTGAAAAGGGTTGATGTGAAGAAGGTCCGTGGAGACATTCTGGCAAGGCTCCATCTCAGTCTGATTTATGGTCAGGGTTAGAGTGATTACTATTATGGTATCCATCATGAAGATGAATGAGAAAAAATGGATCTTCTTGGCTTGCCAGCCAACTTGGAAAAAACGTGAACTGCAAACGACAGCTCTTGGCTGGGTTTCTAGTGAGTTATAATTTTTATCGGGCATTTGATATACGCAGTTTGCATCCGATCTGATATGAAGTCAGTACAAATAGATATAATGGTTTCAAATTTCCCCGCATCCATTTCATAGCTTAGTGTGTAGTGCTTCCTCTAATACATGCTGGAAATCAATAAATGAGCTTGTCAGCTTTATGCCAGAGTGGGAAATGCAGACAATGAGCATTTATTAAAGGAGAAATCATTTGCTTCCACTGTCTCTTATACATTTTTAAAATGGCTTTTTAAATGTAGCGTTCTTCTCAAATTCTACTTGTTCCTGGGGTTGTGAAGAGGACAGGCAAACGATAAAAGTGGTATTCTATTTTCTTAAAATGAAAGATGCAATTCTCGGAAATGAAGATATGCCTTAATTAAAACCTGGAATGAGACCGAAATGTCAAACTACTCAACAGAAATAATTACTGGAGGGCCAATAGAATTGTTTTCAGAAACTCCTGGAAATTATTAAACATAGAAAACCAACATGTAACACTAAGTATAATTTTCCTGTTAACATGCTGGAAGACACTTCTTTTCAATTTAATGCAAAATGATAGGCATGGTCTTACCGAATTTTTAAAACGCAGGGTTCCAATTGTGTTTTTTTTTTAAGATGTAATGCTAAGAAAAAGCAATGTGCTCCTTGCTTTAGGTGGGTTCTGTTTCTTTGGGAGATGCAATTTCTTTTGAGTCTAATAGGGTAGCAGCTGCCTTTTCACCAAAGGGAAGCAGGAGGTTTATAATGGGAGGCTGACCTTCAGCGTCCTCTACAGATAAAAAAGGAAACTAATCCCTCCGTTTTTCCAAAGGGCTGGATGTGTTTGGGACTCCAGACGCTGAGGCCAAGTGTCAGTCTTCAGGCTGGGCAAGAAGTCCCATGGCCTGGTGACATTCATAGTCCTTAGAGGATTTGAAAATGAGGACAAGGTTCCACCAGATCTTAAAGTCTCCCTGCTTTCTAGATGAAAAGATTGCACAAGGCAATGGGAGCAAAGAGAATGGCATGGAATTCTGAGGTCATCTTGATCAGAAGGGAGGAGGAGAAGAGAGGTGAGATTCAGCAGGTTCTGACCAGTTCTGGAGAACCGGAGCAGAAATTTTGAGTAGTTCGGAGAACCAGCAAATACCACCTCTGGCTGGCCCCGCCCCCATATATTCCCTGCCTCCTGAGTCCCAGATAATCGGGAGGAAATGGGGATTTTGCAGCAACCTTCCCCTGCCATGCCCACCAAGCCATGCCACGCCCACCAAGCCACGCCCACAGTACTGGTAGTAAAAAAAAATGAATCCCACCATTGGAGGAGAAGAGAGAGAAGGGGAAGAGGAAGAAGGAAGGGAAGGGAAGGGGAAAGGGGGAAAGAGAAAGGCATGGTTGTTTTCTTGCAGACTACAGAACATAATCTACAGAACATAATCAGTTCTAGAAGGGAGTGGAATTTGCAGAAAGGAGAGGGGAGGAAGAGGAAGTTTGTTTTGTCCAAGTGCATATCTTGCAAACAAGCTTTGAATTGTTTGAACAGGCTAAAGGTGGATAGACTCTAGGCCAGTCTTCCCTCAATCTTGGCAGCTTTAAGATAAATAGACTTCAACTCCCAGAATTCCCCAGTCATGCAAAATCTGCACATTCTTTAATGTCGGGCAATTAGAATACACAATTGAGAAAAGTGCAGCTTCCCAAAGCTAATTGCGTTTCATGTCACAATATTGGCACTAAAATGTATGTTTGAGTAAAGCTGCAGCATCCGATGTAAATAGAATTAATTTCTTCTACGATCCTTAAATAGAAGGAACAGGGTTTTTTTTAGGAAATTGGTCATTTGTCCCCCTTCTGCCTGGAATCTGACCAAGAAGCTGTACAGTTAGCACACCCACTCTTGAAATGAATTGCTGCCTTTGCAATCGGTCCCTTCTCCCCTGCGAATCTGTTCTCTGAATCTGTTGGGAATCTTGCAGAAAGAGGAAACATAAAGCTGTTCTCTTCTTCAGAGAAACTAGCTGGGCATTAGTGGACAGGGAGTAGTTAATTGGGGAGGGGGCTAGATGACCTTTCCTCAGGCTGGTGTGGGCGACATCCTTTGCCTCCTGCCATTGTGGAGATTCCATCGCTTGAAGTTTTCAACCAAGCTTGGATAGTCCATTGTCTGGGACAATGTTTCTCAACCTCAGCAACTTCAAGATGTGTAGACTTCAACTCCTAGAAAACTGGCTGGAGAATTCTGTGACCCGAAGTCCAGACGTTTTTAAGTTGCCAAGATTGAGAAATACTGGTCTGGGACAATCTGCGGAGTCCTGTCAGAACGGACTAATAGAACTCCAAGATTTCTTCCAACTTTGGGGTTCTGTGATTTGTCATCCTGCTAGAAGAACAGACAGACCCACTACTCCCACGGACCGATGCTGGTGATAACAAAGCTTTCAAGATCCACTCTTTTCAGGGACAAGTTCTGAAGAAAGCACGCCACTTTTCTAAGCATGTAACTTTCCCATTTGATAGATTATTATTATTTTTTTGGTCCATCTCCCAGACTGTTTTTAATCCAAGTAATATGGCCTTCAGACAAAAGCATTTCCTCCCTTCCGCCCAAATGCACCATGTGTGGGGATTCTCTGGTTAGTGTTACTCAACTTGCAATGCCTTCCTTGGATGATGATGTTGCATCTATTCCTTCTTTTCAGGCCTTGAAAACTGAGCTCTGTCACAAATTAAGCAAGAGCTGGGTTTTGTAAACTGTAAATCCGATCAACTAATAAATAGGTTTCATCAGTAGCTAACCTACATTTGGAGTTGAGATGGTTGAGTGTTCAAGAAACTGGTCTTCAAAGGGTGATGTGGAGTTATCTCACCATCTAATGTCTGTGATTGGTACTGCAAGCTTTACCTCTTGGAGGTCCTCTTGATTTCCCTCCAGCCAATCACTTTGCAAAATCAGTTCTCCCGTTGCATTTCCAGGAAATATTCTCAAGTGCCTCGCTGGGCTTTACCCAAAAAATGATTTGTCCAATCCATCTGCTGTAGTTGTTTTTTGCAAGAAATTGTTGAGGGTGAAGAACATCTCTCTCAACGTTGCTTCTTTTTCAGTGTCTTTTTTTGGAGGTGACCATGTGGAGGTCCCCTTGGTCCACACCTACAGCACCGTCCATCTTCACATCCAGTTTCTCACCAGCTATCACGGCGCCCTTCTCTTCTTGGCTGCTGGACAAAAGGACTACCTTCTTCTAGAGCTCCGTGCTGGGGTCCTACAGGTCAGCAAAATATTTCCCTGGCTTGGGGAGGGAGGAGGTAAAAGGAATGTTTAGAACACAGAACATAGAAGAATAGGTTGGGAGGGACCTTGGAGGGCTTCTAGTCCAACCTCCTGCTCAAGGTAGGAGAGACCATATACCTATATCTACCCTATTGCTATTTCCCATTGCTTGGAGCTAAAAAAAGTAGGGGAAGGGCGGGAATAGAAGCCTTTGGGAACAAGCTTGCAATTATGGACTGCAGAAAAGCCTGTGATTAATTAAGAATTAAGCTGGAGGAACAAGAGAGCTTTACTTCCTGGGGATGGAGGGGGTATGTCTAAATGTTGAATGCCAGAAGGAGAATATTGTTTTTCCTTGTTTGTTTGAAAAGGAATGGTGTACATTTGATGCAGAAAGGAGCTTGGAAAAAAGACTGTTCCTTCTCGGTTTGTGCCATCTGCAAAAGTGAAGTCATCCTCTCTTCACTTCCCCCATCATGGCGGCTAGCGAAAGCCAAGTTCTCCCCATCCTTCAGAAGATGGAAGCTAGCTGGCTGTCCAATGTGTTTCTGATGCCTTTTGTCTTCTCTTTGTGCAGGCCAGAATGGACCTGGGCTCGGGAGAACTGTCTGTCAGGTCCCCAGCAGAACTACAACTCAACAACCTTGCGACTCACGATGTTGATCTTTTGGTGACGGATGGCAAGATGATCTTGATTGTGGATGGGCTCTTTAATGCCTCCACAGAAATCCCAGAGCCTCTTCAAGAATTGGACATTGATTATGGGCTCTATGTGGCCGGTACAGGAAATCTGGAATTGCCATACCTCACTGGAGTGACTTTGTCATTCCGGGGCTGTCTCCACACTCTGACATTTAACGATCATGATGTTCTCTCTGCACTGGCAACTGGCACTGGCGTCAAAGCAACTCATGGCATCCGTGAGGGATGCAGTGAAGAATTCTCTGCTGGCCCCGAGGTTCCTTTGGGCTTCCTAGGATCAAACTCTTACATCACATTTCCTGGTTGGGATGCAAGAAACGAAGGAAGCATAGAGTTTGTGATCACCACAAGTGCCAAACAGGCCCCTCTGTTTTACCAATCGGGGCTGGGAAAGGATTTCTTCTACCTGGAGATCTTTGATGGACACTTAAGAGGTGTGGTGGAGAAAGGGAATGGCCCAGTGCTGCTTCACAACAACATCTACCTCAGCAACGAGCAGGATCACTTCGTCAAGGTCTACATGGACAATCGAAAATTTGAGATCCTGGTTGACTACTATGTCTCACAGACATCTAGCAAGGGGATCCATGGCTACTTTGATCTTCAGGGACCTCTTTTTCTCGGCGGTCTGAATGAGAAGGCTGCCGGCAGAATGAAAGACCGTGGACTGGACTTTATACCTGCCAACAGCCTCTTCAATAATTCCTTTGTGGGTTGCATAGAGGACTTGAGGATCAACGAGGAAAGGATGAGCCTAGGAGACGCTCTTGTCACTAAAGATGTAAGTGCTGGCTGTGGAAAGCCAGATCAGTACTCAGATTATGATAACGTTTATGAACAGGATGAGGCCACCACGAGCTCTCCTCTGGACAGTTGGCAGGGCCCTGTTATGGAGCCCTGTCGCTCAGATCCTAGCTTGCCCGCAGTCTTCACCAACTTCACCAAACTATTGCACGTCAGTCCCCTGGTGGTTGCTGAAGGAGGCACGGCTTTTTTGGAGTGGTGGCACACTCAGCCGACTATTGACCTCAACCATGCAAACATCAGGCAATCTCAAGTTCTCTTCAGTGTCACCACAGACCCAAGACACGGGCAGCTGGAATTAAACCTCTCCAAAGTCAGGAGCAGAGGCAAGTTCACCCTCTTGGACATTGTCAATCGGAAGGTCAAGTATGTCCATGATGGTTCTGAGGGCCCCATGGACCAGTTGCTCTTGGAGGTCACCGTGACTGCCAGAGGAGATATTCCAGAGTGCTTGTGGCAAGGCCAGATATATTTGCTCCCCATCAAGATCAACCCAGTCAACGATGCTCCTGAGGTGGTTTTTCCACATGGAGACTCCATGGTCATCCTGGAACACACACGCAAACATCTCAACCCAGCCATCTTCCAAGCCCATGATGACGATACCCCCTGTGACAGCTTGCGGTTCCAAGTGCTTGGTGGGAAGAGAACGGAAGAAGGATATCTGGAGTACGACTTCCATCCTGGAGTCCCGATTGAAGAGTTTTCCTGCAGAGATCTGGAAGCAGGCCAGGTGGTCTATGTCCATCAAGATGGGCCTGTATCCACCCTTACCCTCCAAGTGAACGATGGCATGGTGATGAGCCCAGTGGCCACCTTGAGGATAGATGCAGTGGAGCCAGATATCCAGGTCCACAACAACACGGGACTCTTTGTCCTACAAGGGGACAATGTTCCAATAACCAAAGCCAACCTTTCCGTAGATCTTAATGCCATCCAGCAAAAAGTACCAGTGTTGTATCACTTGGCTTCCTCTCTCCAGTATGGTGAGATCCAGAAGGAAGGAGGGATGAGTGGAGAGTGGAAGAAAACGGAATCTTTTTACCAGCAGGATATTGACCAAGGACGCATCCAGTATGCTAGCACCGACAATGTACATCGAGAAGAAGACACGGTGGAGAAGCTGCAGTTCACCATCCAGGTAGGCCAGAAGGTTCTGAAAAACAACACCTTCCCCATCAGAGTCCAGAAGGCTGCCATCAGGATGAAAACCATGGTCCCCCTCCAGATGAAAAACGAGAAAGAGAAAAACATCACATCTGCTGAACTGGAGGCAGCTTTGGAAGGAGCAGGTTCTGAGCAGGTGACTTTCCACTATGTCATCCTTCAGCCACCCAAAAAGGGAAATCTTGAACTTCGGGGCACCAGGCTGGCCGAGGGCTTGAGTTTCACCCAGGAGGATTTACAGAGAGGACAACTGAGTTACATTGCAACTGTTAGAGACTCCAAGGAAGCTGAAGATGTTTTCCAGTTCCGGGTCATGGCTAAACCCCATTATTCCCCTGTGTATTCTTACAAAATAGAAATAGGGGGAGATCCAGATACCCCTGTCTTGACCAATGTCCTCTTGTCCATTTTAGAAGGGGGACAGGCCATCATTACCAAGGACTACTTGTTTGTCAAGAGTGCCAACAGCGTGAATTACATGTATGAGGTGATAGATGGTCCTACCCATGGGAAGCTTATCTGGAGAACCTCTGAGCCTGGGACAACCAGGAAGGAGACGATAACAACATTCACAAATGAAGACATCCTACAAGGTCGCCTTCTCTACCAGCATGATGATTCCGAGACTCTAGAAGACGACATCCCATTTGTGGCCATCAAGCAGGAGGAAGGAAGCTTTGACTCAGAGGCTGAGGAGGTGAGAGGTGTCTTCAGGGTCTCCATTCAGCCCGTCAATGACCACACCCCAGTTCAGGTGGTCAACAAGGTCTTCAACGTGGTACGTAATGGTCAACGCCTGATGACCACGGAAGACATAGCCTTCATCGATGAAGATTCAGGTTTCTCAGATGTTCAGCTAGTGTTGGTAAGGAAAGATATTCTTTTTGGCAGCATCATCGCCGCTGATGATAGAAACAGCCAGCTCTATCGCTTCACTCAAGATGACTTGAGGAAGAAAAAAATCCTCTTTGTCCACTCGGGAGCTGACCGAGGCTGGATTCAGTTCCAGGTTTCTGATGGTCTTCACCAGATCACAACACTTCTGGAAGTGCAAGCTTCAGACTCTTACCTCAAGATCAACCATACTGCCTTGGTCATCCACCAAGGTAGCCAAGAGGCCATTGACTCCTCTGTCCTCAGGTTGGAAACCAACATGGACATCAGGAACGACCAAGACGTTCTCTTCCGTATCTTGGCCCCACCCATGTCAGGAATGTTGCTACGAGATGGCCAGGAAGTATCATCTTTTACCAAAAAGGACCTCCTGGCAGGTGATATTATTTACCATCACAATGGGAGCAGAAAGTCCCAGGATGCTATTCATTTTTCTGTTGAGGCAAATCAGGTGTCTGTGGAGGAGACACTGAAGGTTACCATATTAGCAGATTCCCATCCTGACCCACTAAATCTTGTCCACAACGAGAAGATACATGTGCTCCAAGGAGAAGCAATGGCGATTAAAAATGACTACTTGCTGGTAAGCTCTACTTGGCCTATTTTTTGTTGTTGTTTCTACATTTACTTTTTCTTCCCTCAAGACTTAAAAAAAAGCCTCAATGAAAATTCTCAGGTCATCCAGGCCATCTCAAAGGTGCTTTTTCGAAAGGTAACTGGACTATGTTTTTCTCATTGAGGAAGAAGATGTTTCGCTTCTATCCGAGAAGCTTCATCAGCTCGGATTCCATCTTTCCACCCTCCACACCATCCCGTCAGAACTGATGAAGCTTCTTGGATGAGAAGCAAAACATCTTCTTCCTTAAGGAAAAAGCATAATCCAGTTGCCTTTTTGAAAAACTACCTTTGAGACTGAAAAAGAAAAAAAGAAAGCAAGAGGAATAGGAATATTCTGTGAATTTATGAATTAACAGGTCTTTAAGACTTATTGTTTAGGGATGCGGTGGCTCAGTAGCTAAGATGCTGAGCTTGTCGATCAGACAGTTCGGCGGTTCAAATTCCTAGTGCCGCATAACGGAGTGAACTCCCGTGTCTTGTCCCAGCTTCTGCCAACCTAGCAGTTCGAAAACACGTAAAAATGCAAGTAGAAAGATAGGGACCACCTTTGGTAGGAAAGTAACAGCGTTCCATGCGCCTTCGGTGTTTAGTCATGTCAGCCACATGACCACCGAGACCTCTTCGGACAGCACTGGCTCTTCGGCTTTGAAACGGAGATGAGCACTGCTCCCTAGAGTTGGGAACGACTAGCACATATGCGCGAGAGGAACCTTTACCTTTAAGACTTATTGTTTAAGGGAATTTAGATAGCAGTCTTGTAATATGTGAAGTGCTAGAAGTCCTTGTAGCCTACCTAAGCTCACCAGACTTCTATTGCATTAAGAGATCCAGATGCTTATTATTAACCTTACCATGAGAGGAACTGGTTCCATTCATGAATCACCCTTGTTCTCAAGAAAGCAAACCACCATCAAATGTGACCGGTGTGAACCAAACGTTTCCTTCTTCATCCAATTTGCAGGTTGAGCATGATGAAATTGAACCCCAAAACATCATCTATACAATCCTCAACTCTCCCAACTCAGGGTTTCTGGTGGCTTTGTCTCAAAACCATGCTTCAGATGAGCCTCCAAGCCTGGATCCCATCCAGACCTTCACCCAGGAAGATGTAAATGAAGGCAAAGTCCTCTTCCTCCATTCCAGCCCGGAGATTCAGAGGGATCAGTTCCTGGTTGATGTTACCGCTGATGGCGTGGATCCTCTGAAAGGCATCGTGGTGGACCTGGAGATTCTCCCCATTTCAGTTCCTCTGGAGGTCCACAACTTCACAGTGACCGAAGGCCACAGCCAAGTGCTTTCCATGGACATCCTGAATATTCCCAGCACTTACTCCTCGTCTTTCGATGTAGAATTTGTGGTTGTTGAGATACCAGAGCATGGCACCTTCCGGAATATGGAAAGACCTGAAGAGGGCAGCTTAAATGTTTTCTCTTGGTATGAGGTAGGAAGCAACACAATCTCTTCCAAGTTATTATTTTTTTTTTATTTGAAATAAATAGACGTACGTGTTCATTCATTCCAGGCCTCTGGAAATATCTCTGCTGGCTTAGAAATAATGCAGGATTTACTATCACGTTTGAGAAGCTCAGGTTGAATGGATGAAAACTAATTCTCTAGGTCTTTACGACCCTCATAATTTACGTCTATAATGGGCAGGCTCCAATACTGTCATAAATCAAGAAGTACCCATAGTTCTCCAATCTGCAGGTCTGCAATTCTATATTTGTATGCAAAGGAAAACTACCTCCATTGGGAAAATGAAAGGGCATTTTAATTTAAAACAGGGGCTGTGATTTTTTTGTCCAATCATACGGACACCTATAGAGCAGTGGTGAAATTCAATTTTTTTTACTACCGGTTCTGTGGGCGTGGCTTGGTGGGCGTGGCAGGGAAAGGATATTGCAAAATCTCCATTCCTTCCCCACTCTGGGGTCATTTTCCATTTCGCCGAACTACTCAAAATCCCTGCTACCGGTTCTCCACAACCTGTCAGAACCGGCTGAATTTCACCCCTGCTATAGAGGAAACATGAATTACATACCTGATAGTCATCCATTGTATGGAATCCATTATATGGACATACACCTTTGCAGGATGCAGTCTTAGGTATATCAAAAGTTGCCTTATGTTCCTCATTTTGTCATATCATCTCCCTAGACTATTTGGGATCATGTCTAATCTCTTTAGGATTAACTGGCTGGGCTAACTAGTCCCGTTTTCCTCTTGACTCAACACGATCTGTTAAACAGGTTATGCAAACAGAACTACCAAATTAAACATTTGTCTATTAGTTCAAAGAGTAGATACTCAATATTGTCCATCTAATAGGCCGCATCTCTGGGTTTCTAGATTTCCCAGTCCTCCACGGCACTGACTAATCTTTCTATATCTGTATATGCTGTGACATTTAGGCATCAAGGAATATTTGTTTGCTCAAACATCTTGGTTGACTCAACTTTCAGATTTGACTGAGAGCCACCCCAGTTTAATTGAAATTTAATTTCTCCATAGCGCTTCTGGAATAAATATGAAAGGAGCAGAATTTGAGCCAGGAATCTTATCATAATGTCCTCCTTGCATTTAGGTAGAGAATCAGCTCATCAAGTATGCACATGATGGAAGTGAGTCCTTGACTGACAGGTTCACAGTCATTGCCAATGTTTCTGAAGTCAATCAACAGAGTCAACCCAAGACCATTTCCATTAGCATCTCTCCAGTCAACGATGAAGCACCTGTGCTAATGGTCAACACAGAACTGCAGGTATTTACTTCACGAATGCTGGATGGAATGTTGAAGTCATCTCAATGGGTTGTCCCCAGAAATGTTATTCTAATTATAGCTATTAAGTAGAAGCTTCAGATGGTCACGGAGACACCCATGGCACACTCTTGGCCTAACCAACAGGCGTAGCCTAAAATATATATTTATTGTGGCTGTTTTTCACTTGTTGAGTTACTTCCAGCTTTTTGTGACCCAACACAGGGATCATTTTGCCGAGACTGAATTTCTTTCAGCCTTGTAAGGTCCTCACTGTACAACCGCAATTGGGAACAGAACATCCACTACTAATCAAAGCAGTTGTTAAGTGAGCCAACATTCCCTGGAAGGGAGTGCCCAAAAACCATGTCATTCTTTTTGCCATCGTTTGCCTGGCAGTGTAAGAAGTTGGTCGCAAGATGGCAGTAGAAACCTATGCAACAATTCCCAACTTGCAAGAGAAGTTGTGGCCAAGATTATTATTTTTTTAATATACAAGAGGAAAAAGGAAAACATCCACTCAAAAGCAGGGAGTTTTGGATCCCTGTGGATTTGCTTTCTTGATCAGGGGTTCTGGGAATTGTTATTTATTAAGAGGTCCAATCTTAAAAGTTGGGAAACCCTGCTCTAGTTTATCTCTGACAGAGGACCATCCAAGGTCTCTCCTGAAGCGGAATTCATGTTTTGCAGCCAGTTCAATCCTACCATTAGGAATTTCTTCCCTTCCAGTTTTAATCCTCTAGTTCTCATCCTTCCTTCTGGGATTAATAAAAGAACTGACTGCCTTGTGTTGTGATGACTTAGCAAGGAGTTTTGTGCTAATCCAAACAAAGAATAATGCTTGCAAGTGAAGGCTGCCAGCAGAGTCCCTAGACATTTATGACCGCCAAATCCCTTCAGTCAGTTCTGCTCTAAACGGATTCCAAAATTAATCCCCCAAAGAATTTTAAAAATACCAAATCTGCAGAATTCCAGAGAACCATTTCCAGGAAAGATGGAGTTCTGTTTCTCCTTCTCCAGCAGATGAGGGTAAGTGGTGTCAAAGGCTATCTCCTGAAGAACATGTCCATTGGGTCAGCACAAAAGATGACGCTGGACCTTATGCCAGAGGAAGGAGGACAATTTCCACATGGAGGGTTTTTTTGTTATTGTTGTTTAGTTTTATTTTGAGAAATAGGCTGTTGTGGAGGAAAAAACTGAGGGGGAAGATGTTATTAAGAGAGACTAAATCCAAAGTGACCGAATGATCTCATTGTTGACCAGATGCTCAACAGGATCTTTCAGGGGCCAGAATTTTTCTGGGATTCTTTTTTTTTATTGTTTTGCTTTCAAGGACTTGTAGCAACTCAGGATTTATTCCTGACACGATTCTTGCTTAATGCCAGCGACCAAAACAAATTGAAACAAACAAGCTCTAAATGAGTTTTCAGGGTCAGAGGTGGAGATTTCTGCGTTCTCCTCAACCGAAGCATTTTTTAATTTCATCTGTATCATATTCAGACTCAAAGCTGTGTTGGTGACTGACTCTAGTGGTTTTCTCCATCTTTCCTGCCAGATTGAAGAAGGGGGCATTGCCGAGATTACCCCAGAGATTCTCCAAAGTGAAGATGAAGACACCCCTCTAGAAGAAATCATCTATTCCATCAGGACCCCAGTCAACGGGAAGGTGGTGTTGAAATCATCACCTGACAGTCCAATCCAGCGGTTCACCCAGGCCCAGATAAATAGCCA
Organism: Natrix helvetica; assembly: GCF_964273705.1. Classification (NCBI taxonomy): domain Eukaryota; kingdom Metazoa; phylum Chordata; class Lepidosauria; order Squamata; family Natricidae; genus Natrix; species Natrix helvetica. The sequence goes on from NC_138556.1 coordinate 19,115,747, forward strand.
TCTTGTTCAGTTCATCCATGAAGGTCCGTACCAGAATGGAGGAGAGCAGGAGGTTTGGGTTCAGAGATGACAAAGTAGACAAAACTCTGCCAAGTCAGATGGTTGGATTAAGTACTTCAGCTTTGTCTGCTCTTCAAAGTTTCAGATATGGGTCTCCCCAGTCTTCCCCCCAAATGCCAAGATTGTACTTGAGATCTTTCTCCAAACCATGACATGAGATGAAAGAAATATTTCTCAACTCCCTATGACTCGAATTCACGAAAGTTATCTAAAAGCAGAGTCCCTCCAACATGAAATCACTTCTGAATTCAGTTGAGTTCTTAGTAGCGTCAAAGAGCAATCAGGACATAGTTGGATTCTCTTGGCCTTCTCCTAGAAGGTCTTCAAATTTCCAAGCTAGCCTGTGGTTAATCTCCCATCTCAGTCCTACCCAAGGTCAACCTTACTTAGTTGCCAAGCCTACGCAAGATTAGCCAGGTCTTTCCACCTGCTAAGACATACTTTTAAATCCTTAATTTGCAGCCCAGCCCAAGGTCACCATTGAATGAATCTGTCCAAGGGGAGCTTGCACAATCCCAAACATGCATTATGCTTACTTCCCCAGTAAATTCAAGCAGGGAGTGCGACTTTCTATGTGGTCAAGACAAGATATGAAATCCTAACTTTTGCAAGGGCAGAACAATTGATTAAACATCAACAATACAAGTGCAGATTAAACAGCAGAAAGTTTGAGTGAACAGATGGCCATTAAAAAAAATGGTTGGTGAACATTGAATGAAAAAGAAAAATAAGCAACACACTGGCGTATCCCAACAGAAGGGCATAAGCAGAATGAGCCTTACCAGAAGTAGAAAATGCATATCAACATTTTTCTACAGGCCCCACTGCAGTATCCAATATCCAAAAGGAGCAGCGGTCAAGAAGTTAGGGTATGAATGACCACATCATGTGTCCTTGTGTTCTAAGCTTGTTTTTGGTTGTTTATCTCCAGGACATCTGGAGGGAGGGTTTTCCTTTGATCTATCTGATGGTGAGAACATGTCTCCAGGACACTTTTTTGCTGTGAAAGCCCAAAAGAAACTTGTCATCATTCTGGAAAATAAGCAAGATCTGATGGTGTGCCCAGGTAAGATATCTACCGAGGTCTTCTGCTTCAGAGACAACATTACACTTTGTGAAAGGTGAGTCTAGTCCAAGTTCGGACTGATGATGTCATCCGCTTTGCTGTGAAATCATCCCTGGAGCACCTGTCACCTGATGTCTCCTTCATTAGGTCCCCAGCTCTACTGTTGAACTAAATTTCCTCTCTTCTGCATTAAAGTCACTTGTGCTTTCATGTGTTGTCAATGCGTGATATGTATATGGAATACATATCAAGAAATTTCCTGACAGTTTGGACAATTAATCAGTGGAACAACTTGCCTCCAGAAGTTGTGAATGCTCCAACACTGGACGTTTTTAAGATGATGTTGGATAACCATTTGACTGAAGTGGTGTAGGGTTTCCTGCCTAGTCACGGAGTTGGACTAGAAGACCTCCAAGGTCCAATTCTGTTATTCTATTCATTTAGAACTTGGAAAAACCATTTGCAATAGTTTTATAAATGAGCAACCTTTTCATTGCGTGGCATCCTAAGGGGCAATTCTCCCTCTCTTTTCCTTTTCAAGGTTCTTCTGAGCCAGTCAGAAATCAGAACCTGAAAGCAGTGACCAGTCCAGAAGAAGATGAGAAGTCTTTATTTTACATCATACGACAACCTCCACGTTTTGGCAAGCTGTTGAATAGCCAGAAGAACAATGGAGAAGAGCTGAGAAATTTCACCCAAGCTGAGGTTAAAATATTTGGGACTTTTTTGTGTGTGATGTAGGCCACCGATAAAAGATCTTAATAATGTGCATTGATCATTAACTCTAGGGGGTGGGCTAAAAGGGATCATCTTTTGGGTGGGAGAAACCATTTTCATCTCTTCCTGGTTTGAGTGATGACCAGATGTGGTATGAAGCTGTTTCCTTTTAACTATGTGCAAACTGGTCTTACAATATTCTTCCTGATAGGTTTTTTTGAACAAGGACCCAAAAGAAGAAAAGGAACACAAAATCCATACACTTTTTCAGGGGGTCAAAGTCAGTTTACTATCACCTGAGTGCACCAAAATTAAGTTGCGCAAGACAAACACCATAACAGGGGTCTGATGTCCTCTATCCCCATGGGGAAAAATACCATCAGGACATGAAAGAGCTTAACTGGTGGCTGTGGAAGACCACCAGTATTTCCATGGGGGAAAATAGAATGAGAAAGGATACAGGAGAAGAGAATGTGGATGGAGTGAAGTAGGCAACCTACATATCAACTTTCTCCAACAAGATGTTCTCATGAACTTCATCTCCCATCAGCCCCCAGTCAGAAAGACCCCCTTTCATGCTGGCTTGGTTTTATAGGAGTTGATGTCCACCATATCTAGAGAAACCCAACAGGGGAAGGTTCCTTTTGTGTGGACATAAGTAGACATACCTAGAACCCAAAGGGCTAGAGAATAAGAGATTCCAATCAAACGAAGGCTCGTCTTTCTTTTCACCTTAATGGACGTTTTGCCCTTCTTGTCTTTTGCAAACAGGTGAATGCTGGGATGATTGCATACCACCATGACATGCCACCAGAACCTTTCTGGGTCCGTGAGGATAATTTCCACTTCCAAATTTCTTCTCCGTCGGAGACCACAGACCTATTTGTTCTCGGCATGATGATATCGTTCGAGGCCAGCTGTCCTCAGGGCTCCTCTCAGCTGTGGAGAAATAAAGGTAGGAAGCAGAGATGTGGAGACATGCTCAGAAAGCAGATCTGTGGCTGCTAGGAAACCGGTAGAGTTTAAAGGGAGTGGAGTTATTTTGCAATGGTTGGGCTGATCCATGAATCAGAGCACAGTTATCCAACCAACTGTGTAATTCTTGATTTTTTTTCCGTTGTTTTTGTAACAGAGATCTCCTCTTCTGGGTGGGTACAAAAATGAAGTGGGAAAGACATGCATACAAAATTCAGAGTTTAGCATGATGTGGGTGTAAGCATTGGAGGAGAAAGATGTTCAAGGCTCACATGCAAATATTCATGCCTTTAAAAATGAAGAAACTGGGAAGAAAAAGTCGTGAAACGGGCCTGGAGCAGAAAGAAACAGATTGATCTGTTTCTAGCAGTGCTTCTTCTGAGAAATGAGAGCAGGTGGCAGGAAGAGAAGCCCGGGGGAAAGGGAAATGAATGTTCTGTTGTTATTTGAAAAAATAAATATGGGTTATAGAAGTCCTCAACTTATGACCGTAATGGCGGCCTGCCGAGTCACATGACCTCAGGAAGGGCCAGCCATTGGAACTTTGGAACAGGTTAAGTCATGTGCCCCCAGGGAGAGCTGTCAAAACGTAGTATAGAAGAGAACAGAGCTGGAAGGGAACTTTAAGGTCTTCTAGTCCAGCCCCCTGCTCGAGCAGGAGAACCTATACGATTTCAGATAAGTCAAAGACAACCTGTAGAATTTTCCCATGGCCAGGTATGAAGAAAGGCAGATTAAGTACAGCTCAAGAAAGTAGTTTCAGACGGAGGACCTCTGGGACCTTCTGATGCTACTTTCTTGTACTGTACTTAATCTGCCTTTCTTCATTCTCTTCCCTTTTCCTATTTCCCCTTTCCTTGTCCGTTCTCTCCTTCTTCCATAGCAGCTTCTACGTTGCCTCCTTGTTTTGAAACAAGATGACCATCCCTTGCTTCTTCTCTTCTTCTCTCTTTCAGGCCTCACTGTCCCGAAAGCTCAAAGTGCAGCGATCAACCTCTCATTACTTGACGCTTCCAACCTTCTTACCAAAGAACTGGAACCAACAAGGACTTCCTACGACGTGGTCTTTCTGGTGACCAGATTGCCCATGTATGGGACCCTTTCTCTTCCAGATGGTCGAGTGAATGACAAACACCCCTATTTTCTGCAATCTGACCTCGCTGCTGGTGGATTGGAATATTCTCACAACGGTCCTGGATCCCTGCATGATTATTTCAGATTTGATGCTTGGCTCCGGCCCAACACAAACAGATCTATTAAGCCCCCACAAAATGGAAAGGAAGTCATTATTTCTGGGTTGTTCAATATCACAGTGAAAGACAGTAATGAGATGCCACCAAAACTAGTCAGCCAAGGAAAAGTCTTACAAGTTCTCCAAAGTTCCTCCAAGGTGATCTCCCAGGAACATTTGAATGTCATAGATCCAGACAGTTTCCCTGAAGAAATCCAATTCAACGTTAGTTCTGGATCTCCAACTGGATTTGTAGCTAAGGCCCATAATCCATCTGTAGTCATAACCCAGTTCACACAAGCAGACATCAATGCAGGACATCTGATATTCGTTGCCAATCGAACAAGTTCTACTGGGACTTTGAAGCTTGTTGCATCAGATGGACTCCACAAGCCAATTTCTATTTCTCTGGAAATCATGGTTCTTCCCGCAACCACGTGGGCAACCAATCAGACCATCTTGGAAATACCCCAAGACTTGAACATGGCTTCACTGTCTCACAAACATCTTCTAGGGTCTTCAGGCCAAGGAGAGCGAAATACCTTCTATGAACTCATCAGGGGCCCAGAGTATGGGCAAGTGGAAGTCCATCAAAAGGCCGTGAGACGTTTTTCACAACAACAGGTGGACAAGGGAGAAGTTATCTTTACTTTCACAGATTTGGCCTCCTCCAGAGATGAATTTCAATTTCTTGCCACCTCAGGAGCCATCAATATTTCAGGGATTGTGAATGTAACAGTCAAGGCCTTAGTGAAAACCGAGCAGGAGATTCTCTGGCCGAGAGGAACCACTGTCCTGCTTAATACCAACGTCCTTGATGCCCACGATCTGGCCGACAGGACAAACAGCACCCCTGAGTTCAGAATTCTTCAAGCACCTCAAGGGAGCAAGTTGGTGAGAGTCTCCAGAGGCAACATGGATCGGCCTGTCTCCATCGATGCTTTCACCCAAGATGACCTCAAGGAAGAGTTGATTGGATTAGAAATCTGGGAGGCAGAAGATTCAGGGCCAAATCTCCAAGAGGACCGTTTTCAATTTGAATTGATTGCGAAAGGTGTGCCCCCTGCCTTGGGGTGGGTGGAGTACACCACTGAGACCTTCAACTCCTCAACCCCCTATAAGGCCACCTTGGTCCATATGCCTGGTCCCCAGGAAAGCAGCCATAGCTCTACCCCACAGAGCATAACCTCCCCCTTCTATACTTTCACAACCATGCCTTACGAATCCACAATGCCCCCCTCTAACTCCAACAAGTCCCACGTCCTCCCAACAACCAGATCAGACCAAGGATCAACATCTCAAACCGAAAAGCGTTCTCTCTTGGGTTTCATTGAAGCCAACATGTTCAGTATCATCCTCCCCATTTGTCTCATTCTTCTGCTTCTGGCGTTGATCCTACCTCTGCTCTTCTATCTCCACAAACGGAACAAGACTGGCAAGCACAATGTCCAGGGAACACTGCCCAAATACAAGAATGGAACAGTAGTGGACCAAGAAACCTTCCGTAAGACTGACCCTACTCAAAGCATACCTCTGACCACCATCAATACCTTGGAGGCCAAAGAACCAGGATCCAACTCAAAAGGACCCGGGCCGGGAAGACCAGAGGATCCAGAATTGCTCCAGTACTGTAGGACATCTAACCCAGCTTTGAAAAACAGCCAATATTGGGTTTAAGTACTGGAATCAAAGACTAAATAGCCCATCAGTCTCCCTGCAGACTGCCAACGTTTCTTGAAGTTTTCCTTCACCTCATCCTGCCATCCTTTCTCTTCTGCCTGCAGATATGCAGAAGAAATCAAAATCTTTTAAGAGTATGATGCTTTGGTGTCTTCAAATATATTTATTCAGTAGGAATGATGCCTTTGGAATAAGGGTGGGCAGCTATGGCCCCTTTACGACTTGTGGACTTCGACTCTTGAGAATTCCTGAATTAGCCATGGCTTGCTCAGGAATTCTGGGAGTTGAAGTCTTGAATCAGCCATGATTGGCTCAGGAATTCTGGGAGTTGAAGTCTTGAATCAGCCATGATTGGCTCAGGAATTCTGGGAGTTGAAGTCTTGAATCAGTCATGATTGGCTCAGGAATTCTGGGAGTTGAAGACTTGAATCAACTATGGCTGGCTGAGGAATTCTGGGAGTTAAAGTCTTGAAGCAGACATGGCTAGCTCAGGAATTCTGGGAATTGAGGTCCACAGGCTGTAAAGGATCCATAGTTGCCTATCCCTGCTTTGGAGGGTATCATAAACTACTGAAACTCTTTAGGAGAACTAAAACTTTTTAAAAGATCTATTCTTATGTCCTTGTGGATGCAACAGGGGTCTGCAGTTGAAATCTGAGAACCCAAAAGGAAACCTGCCATGATATCCAGAAGAAGGTGGGAGAGGTTTGGGGCAAGATTCGTTGACTAGCAAAGGCCATCGTGAACATATGGGAAAGTGGAACCATTGCAAAGTAAAAGATGCAAAATATAAAAGGGAACAAGCTAAAAACACCCTTTACCCTTGTGCAAAATTCCAGCTTTTGTAAGATCATGGAACTGAAATGGGTTTTATGCAGAATTTTCCGTCTTCTTGACCCACATTCTGAATCTTAGGAATTAACAAGGTGATTCCTAAAAGAGAGTTAAAACATGCAGATGGCTTAAAAGTTCCCCAAAGATAGTCAGGATATATGTGTTTTTTTTCTTTCTTTCTTTTTGAGCAACTAATGTTTTCGGTGTTTAGGTGATTAAATGTCAGTTGATCCCACAAGAGAATAAGCGCCCTTGAGTGCCTTGTTCCAACAAGCCAAACATGGCACAGTTCTAGATTACATTTGTGTCATCCTGAATCATTTGCTCCGGCTTCTGACAGGAATTTCCCACATGGAAAGTTTTTGAAAAGTTGTTTGTAGAAGTGAGTTAGAAGTACAAAAGTTGTTTCTCCCAGTATGAAGCCTAAAAAGCTTCTCACACTGGTTTCAGAGGGAGAAATAGATTTCTCTAGCAGATCTAGAGAATCTAAGGAAAAGCCATGGCTGAAATCTGGAATTACAAATAAGAATCTCCAAATCAGAAAAAAAAAGCAAGGGGAAGGAAGGGAGGCAGGAAGACACGCAGGCAGGCAGGCAGGCAGGCAGGCAGGGAGGGAGGGAGGATGGATGGATGGATGGAAGGAAGGAAGGAAGGAAGGAAGGAAGGAAGGAAGGAAGGAAGGAAGGAAGGAAGGAAGGAAGGAAGGAAGGAAGGAAAAAAGACTATTTTTCTTCTAATTTTCAAGCTACAATAAAAGGGTCCTATTAAATTCCAGCTGCGGGATAGCTCAATGACCAGTCTTTATTTTGAAGGAGATGTGTATTTAATGCAATTTCATAATTTTGCAAATATTATGTCTGTGTTTATTTATAAATTGGTTATATATATATATATATATATATATATATATATATATATATATATATATATATATATATATATATATATATATATATATATATATATATATATATATATATTCTGATCTTTCATGAGCTATCAACTTTCAGGCAAGACTCTAACAAGAACAGTAGATTATGATACCCAGTTTTGCACAGGGCCTTGGTTTTAAATAGTCTGAGTGGGGGGAAAGGGGGCATTTCGCATGCAGAAGACCCAAGTAGGGGAGCCAACATCTATGAAGGTCATCTGAACACCTGAAGCAGAGGTCTTCTCCATAAAGCATAAGACTTAGGAGGTGAAAAAAATCAGACAAATTGAGATTGCATCCACAACATAGTTAACGTGGACCCTCGAAGACCAAATGGCTTCAAACCTAATAAGTTTGCTTTGTTTACACCATAATTGTATGGTTTGGGTGGTTGTGTAGTTTATGCAAACCCAACAGGTTGATGGGTACCCAGCTTTGTGTCAATTCAGAACATGGGTTACCTCCCTTAACTGGATGAAGCATGCAAAGAAAGATAATGAGGAGAAACGAATGTTCTCCATCTTGAGAAGGTAGAGTTTCTTTGACAGTAAAGATTTAAGCAACATCTGCCCACCAGTTGTAGCTGACACCTGTATGAAGGAGGGGGCTGGATGGGTGAGTGATTGAATCATGCTGTAACTAAGGTGGGCCCACTGGATTTTCTCTCTGTGGTCCACTCTTCAGCAGTAAGCATCTCTCATCCTACAAACGTGAGACCAATCCCTTCATCCTTTTCTCCACTCCCAAGAAATCCTCCAGACAATAACATCCTCTGCTTTGGTCGTCCATAAATTGTCAAGGAATGTTAGTGATATTTCAGGAGACAGCAAGGTACACCCCCCCAAAAGGAATGAGTAGCACAGATCTCCATGAGTTGGTTAAAAGAAATGCCCGAACATTTGGAAAAAAAAAAACAGTTCTTTTCCCATATTGCTTCACGCTAATTGAGCAATGTGGCCAATTTTGTAAAGGATAAATAAAGCAGGTTATTTTTAAAAATTGTGGGTATGTGGAAAATTCTTGGGGGTGGAGGGGAGAAGTTGCCTTTTAAAGCCAAGCAAAGATATTTGTCTGACCTTCACATCCTTCAACTGGAAACATCTGGAATCTGTCTTTGAACACATGGATACAGCTTTGAACCCACAGTATTTATTTCCATTGCTGCGTTTCTCAACCTTGGCGGCTTGAAGGCGGGTGGACTTCAACTCCCAGAATTCCCATGCTAATTGGGGACTTCTGGGAAGTGAACACCCAGCTTCAAGTTGCCGAGTTTGAGAAACTCTGATTCTAGCTTATTTCTATCAGACAAAGAAATATACAGTCTGGTTTGTAATGTCATTGAGCAACTCCAGGAAATATCCTGGATAACTCTAATAACTCCTGGATCAACCTATGCCATTTTCTTGGCATCAATCCAAAAGGTGACTTCTGACACAGCGGTGAGTCTGAAATACGGACCAGAGACAGACATATGGCTATATAATTTCATCTACCACCGGTAGAACGGTAAATGATGGATTACTTTGGTCCTTGGTGGTCTTCTCCTTCTCCAACTCCCCCCTCCCAATGTGGTTGGGCTACACTAACCATCGTTCTGGGAGCTGCAACCTGATGCTATTGAAAAGCCACCCAACTGGAGAGGACCGCGTGGAACGAAGTGGGGAAAACGGATTTCAGGCTTTAGTTTTCACGTGGCCCAAGCCGAATGGGGAGAACTTCATTTCCTGGTGAACCTTCCCTGGATGTAGAACATCCTGTTTTTCATCTCAAATTTTCTGGAACAAGTTCCAGGGAGAATCATTTTTCTCTTTCTGTTTTGTTTTCTTCCGATACGTCGAAATCTTGTTTTGTCCACCCTGTATGTTCCACAAAGGAAGGCGGAGAGTGAAATAGCCACATAAATAATGTCCAACGCTCACCTAAGTAAATGTCAAATGGTCATCAACAAACAGCTGCAATCCACCCACCCAACTGGCTTTTTTTTTGAGATTTCTACAGCAAGATCACATTCCTGATGTGGTCATGAGCCAAGATCTGGGCTCTGTGAGACAAGCTTCAACCACAGACATTGATCATGCAGTTTTTACAGCCAAGTGTCGACATTCCCCAGGAGAGTGGGGAGTGGGGGGGGGGATTATTTTTCAATATGCAATCTCCAGACTTAAGGACACAACTTTCTGAAGCGACGTGGTTGTTGCATGGGAGGCATCCAATCTTATGACTCTTTTTGTCACAGTTGTAAAGTGAATAACTGCAGTTGTTATGATTCTTAAATGAATCTGCCCCCCCCCCCCATGACTTTGCTTGTCAGGCTCACACAATCCCAGGACACTGCAACAGTCATAAATACGAGTCAGTTGCCAAATTTGTGTTCAGCGTGGCGATGCGACGACGGTCGTAAGTGTGAAAAAGAGCTCACTTTTCCTTGTTCTTTTTTTTTCTTAAAATCCCTTTTTTTAAAAATAATAATGCATTCCTGTAACAATCTGGAGACAAACCCAACCTGTTAGTAGATGACAATTACAGTTCACACATTTACTTCTACACAAGACGGGTAAAATGAGGGTTATACAAACAATTGTTGCGGCTGAGTTTTTTTTTAACGGGAAACTTTTTGTGTTTTACTGTGTCCAATAGATTGTACTTTTCTATCAATAAAAAAGAGAGAATGGTACAACACTGAATCATTCATCCCAGAACCATCACCCTTCTCGAGCCCTCTCGACTGTCCCAGGAAACAACAGAAAGAAAAAATGGCCCAGAGGGAAAAATAAAAAACGACAAAGTTTTTTTTTAAAAGTCACTTTTTCAATGACATTGTAGCTTTGAACCGTCAAAGACTACTGATATACCCCACGGTTTTGAAGAGGCAGTTGCCATATCCTACGCTATTTATTCCCCCAAAATCTTGTCTTCTAGTTGTGCGATTTTAGACACGACAATAATGTTTGCCGTTCCAGTTCAAAATGTACTCTGGTGAACTCTGCTTCAAATTAAATTCAGTCTCTTTGCTCTGACTGGGTTAAAGGGAATGTAAATACATGTAACGAAAGGAGACAGACTAGCCCAGCCAGATTATCAATACTTTCAAAACCTTTCAGTTTGTAGAATTCAGCGCCAAGCGTAGAAATCCTGAAAGGGCTGCAGCAACAAGCTTTTTCATTCTTTTCCACCACTCTCTGCCTTTACAGCCGGGGAAACAAAAATAAGGTTGGGCCCATTTTACAGATGCAGTGGCTGCAAATTCAGCATGATACCAAGTGTACAGCTAACAAGATCCAAAGCAATGGTGGGATTCAACATGTTTTACTACCTGTTCTGTGGGCGTGGCTTGGTGGGCGTGGCAGGGGAAGGATACTGCAAAATCCCCATTCCCTCCCGATCAGCTGGGACTCGGGAGGCAGAGAACAGATGGGGGCAGGGCCAGCCAGAGGTGGTATTTGCCGGTTCTCCAAACTACTCAAAATTTCCGCTACCAGTTCTCCAGAATTGGTCAGAATCTGCTGGATCCCACCTCTGATCCAAAGGCTCCAGTTTTGGCAAGCCTACTTAAGCTACACGTAAGTTTGCAAGAAGTGACTGTCGATCTGTTTGATTTTAGAATCGAGGAGCTGAAGTCCATGGCTGGCTGGGGGATTCTGTGAGTTGAAGTCCAGACATTTTTACGCTGCTGAGGTTGAGAACCACAGCTCTGGGGAAGCAAGTTATCCAAACAAGACCTTTCCCGATAAGGAAAGGTTATATAAAATTCTGCTTATTGGACAGCAGATATCTCCAGGTTATCTCTTGGTTGTCCCAGAAATTACACAACCATTCCTTTGGTCAATTCTTTGAGATAATCAGGCCCAGAAATAGATTGTAGGGTGTCCAGGAATCTTTATTGTTGTAGGGTATGTTAACAGATTTTTGAAACTCTATCCATGTTTCTCTCCAGCTCTTAGAACATAGAACCATCTTGGAAGGGACACCACAGGTCTTCTACTCCGATCCCCTGTTCAAGCAGGAGACCCTATGCCATTTCAAACAAATGGCTGTCCGATTAAAAGCCTACAGTGATGGAGTACCCACAACTTCTAAATGCAAAGCATTCCACTGATTAATTTTTCTAACTGCTAGGAAATTCCTCCTTCGTTCTAGGTTGAATCTCTCCTTGGTTAGTTTCCACCCATCGCTTCTTCTCTTATACCAAATAAAGCCTTATTCCAAGCAAAAACAAGGGGGATTATTTTGAGTTTGTTTCTCGCTCTTTCTTCTATCTCTAGATAGTGTGATCTCTTCTCTAAGTCTCCCCTTAACAGCTGGCTCCTTCCTCCAGCCTCTCTCACACCTTCCCCAAGATCATACTGAAATCCTTGGGATCCTTGGGGGCTACCTAATGAATGAGGTCCTTCCTCCTTCAAATCTGCTAACATTCATAGAATAGAATACAGAATAACAGAGTCGGACAGGACCTTGGAGGTCTTCTAGTCCAACCCTCTGTTCAGGCAGGAGATCCTTTATACCATTTCAGAAAGGCCTCTCCTTAATAGAGACTCTGTCTCCTCCCAAAAGTTTGAGAGCTACATAATTTGGGCATGAGAGGAGACATACCTTGAGGCTTTGACAGACGGACTGTAAAGGCACGGTCCAAAGACTCGGTGAGAACCACACAAAGATTTGGAGGAGACAACCAGGAAGTCAAACGATATTTGATGCTGGGTATGAGAAACACAGCTGCAGGTACAATGATTCTCCAGACCTTTAATCATCTCCCCTATTGGTTGCGCTGAACTGTTTACCTGTTGGTGGAACCTGCTGGGTCAGGTGGCTGCTGGGCCCAAGGCTGTGTGGCCTTGCGGTGTTTGTGTAGCCCCGGTTTTGGCAAGATGTTCAGAAAAGTCGAAGCCTTCCAAAGTACAAAGGAGGATGTTGGACTTACTGGAACAGCTATTCCCCAGAAGAATAACGCCCTCTTTGTCCTCAAAGCTCCACTAACCTCACCTGATCCCCAAACAATGACAGGTAGGAGAAGAAGCAGGAAGAATCGAAGGCGGCAGCAGGTGGTGGTTTTTGTGTTCCACAATAAGGAGTAATATAAACTTGACTCGGAACAGCATCTCAAATAACTAGGGAATTTCATTCTCTCGGTTGTCTCCTGGGAAAGAAATGCCACCCGTGGGAACCTCCTCGAGCAGAAGGCAGTATCAAGTTTTAAGGTGCAGACCATTCTCAAGAATGGAGCGAGCAGTTGCCTACTTTTACCGTTCAGCTTAACATTTTGCAGGTAGCTCACTTCCTGGTTTTGCAAACAGGTAATATCATAAGCCTGGGCTAAGTTTAGCTGCTTATCTGCCACTCCATTAACCTTAGATATACAACACTTCTGGACTTTGGGATTCAAAGGAAGCACCATTAGCAATTGTCAAAGAGAAATCTTGAGCAAACTATCAGCTCGATAGGTAAAGATAAAGGTTCCCCTCGCACATACAGGAAGTACTACTGGTTCCCGACTCTAGGGGGCGGTGCTCATCTACATTTCAAAGCCGAAGAGCCAGCGCTGTCTAAAGATGTCTCCGTGGTCATGTGGCCGGCATGACTAAATGCCGAAGGCGCATGGAATGCTGTTACCTTCCCATCAAAAGTGGTCCCTATTTTTCTACTTGCATTTTTTTACGTGCTTTCGAACTGCTAGGTTGGCAGAAGCTGGGACAAATAGCGGGAGCTCACTCCGTTACGCGGCGCTAGGGATTCGAACTGCAGAATTGCCACCTTTTCTGATTGACAAGCTCAGCATCTTAGCCACTGAGCCACTGCGTCCCTATCAGCTCTACAGAGATAAGCAATAGCTCAACTGTGTAACTGGAGACCCTGGAAATGTTTGAAGGTACAACTGAAATTTGTGAAGTTATTAGTCCTCATCACCTTTTGCTCCAAAGTTCTGGTGGAGAATTTCCAAGAAGATGTCTATTGTCATTGACTGCACGATATGCAAAGTATTGGTCGTTTATTAACATTAGAGCATGCAAAACATGCATACACGCATACAATACCCTACTTGAGGTGCTCCAGAACATGGGCATGTTGTCCCTCCCACTAATTTGCAAAGAGAATAGAAGCTTCATCTGTATTATTTTGCATCGGTTAGCCAGAGCAGCTGATTCTTCTCCAACTGGTGCCCTCCAGAGATGATTCCCATGGAGTCCCCATAGTTCCCAACCAACAAGTCTGGAGGATAATGGGTTTTAAAGTTCCATATCATAGGAAGGCACAAAGCAGAACAAGGGAGAAACCATAAAACACAAATCCTGTTTTGCAGCTTTGGGTTGTTGTTTTTGTGTGGGTTTTTTTGGTGAATTTAAGAGTTTCCATCTATTATCTAGAAGCTAAAGAACTAAGTGAGACCATAGCTGAGTTTTCTGCTATGGACAAAGTGGGGGGGGGGTGCTTCCAGGAGACAAATGACCTCTGTTCAGACAAGTAGCTGTTAAAAAAAAAAGATATGTTTCACTGTCGTATGAAATGGAATTCGAGTAAAAAAAATATTGAAGATGAAATGGGAGATTGGAGAGAGAAAAGACAAGGTGCATAGTTCTGTAAATCCAGGTTTTTTTATTTCTAAAGTGCACGGTTTCTTGTTTTTCTGTCTGGCTTCCTCTTCATTTCCACTGCTAAGCATGTGGATTTTATTTTTGTAAAAATTCAGCTTGGAGGGAGTGAAGTCACATTCCTCAGATTCCAGAGGAAAAGAAGAAAACCTGACAATTTGTGTGTAAACCACTGTAAGCCGGAGTCCAAAATTGCTAAAGGGGGTTTACTGTGTATAAGCTGGAGGAAGGAAGAGTTACGGCTTTGGTCTTCTGTGGAGCAATGGACAAGCATGATGGGGAATGGAGTTCCTTTCTTAAACTTCTACCCATGAAAGACTGAAGAACTAAAGTGATATCTCCATGAGAGGGACCAACCTGTCGGAGATCCAACTGGCTGGAGGGTGTGGAGTCACTTTTCAAACTGAATACAAACACACACACACACACGCCACACGCCACACATTTGTTGCTTCAACCCAGGAACCAGAAACATCAGACCGTGTTCAGCCTTTCTCTAATTCAGTTTCAAATCAAAGTTGGTCAACCCCATCATTGGTGATCTGGGGGAATGGACTCCCCTGCCTGTTTTAGTATCTATATATATATAAAAGCGAAATACCACTCACGCGTCATCACAAAATCTGCAGAAACATCAAGCCTACAAACTTGAAATTGTGGCACGTATGTTCCTCCTGGCTTCTAGGTGCTCGCTAAGAAAGGATTTTTCGAAATGACCATGAGATCATTAGCATTCCTTATACAGTATTAACACGCTCTGATGCTAAGGAGTTCTACTCCCCCTCCCCACCTGAAAAGAATTCTGTTTCAACTGCCAGTTGTCTCACATTCCATTACCTCAGTTCAACTGGCAGACATTCCACTCCTTCACTCAGGAGCGGTCTGGGCTCCTTACAGTACTAAACGTTGGTACCTCACCAAAATGTCAATGCCTTCCACCTGTGGAACTGCTTCCGTACTCAAGAAGGTGGGAGTGATATTCCCTTATGTGAAGCATGGGTATCCAGCTAGTTATTAGATGTGCTTAGCAATCTAGAGTTTTGTAGTGTTCTGTTCTCTCTCTGTTCTTCCATTCCCAATTTCTCTCTTCCGCCATCATTTTCCTGTGGTATTTTGGTGGATAGATGGATGGTTTTTGGAACTGATGGGGCCAAATGACTTCTAGTTGCCCCTACATTAGACTTCCTACTCATTTCCATGGAGAAGGGGCTTCCAGTTCCACCCCTGATCACCTTAAGAATGGAGCGCCCACAACTTCTGAAGGCAAGCCATTTCACTGATCAATTGTTCTCACTTGTCAGGAAATTCCTCCTTTGTTCTAGGTTGGTTCTCTCCTTGATTAGTTTCCATCCTTTGCTTCTTGTCCTGTTTTCTGGTGCTTTGGAAAATAGCTTGACACATTCTTCTCTGTCTCCCTCTTCTTTGTGGCGGCCTCTCAAATACTGGGAAATTACTAATACTTCAGGTATTCGGGTTCCAAATTCAGGTTAATGTCAGAATTTCAAATAGCATCCAAAAGTAAATCAGAGTCAAAGTTCCAATTTATTGAGAGAGCCATGTTGGCACATCTGGGAAAACCCGAATCTGAAAGCTTCCCGGTTTTCCCCACCCAGTTGAAAGTTCAAGAACTTGCCCCTCACACCCACCAGTCCATCCCATGGTCCAATCTTCCACTGCCATGCTGGCAGCCCTCCACTCATCCAGTTCCGGTCAGGTGCAGTGGTGCAGAGACAAAGGATGACCTTAGCTTTCTAGAAAGAACGTTGTTATGGCTAGATATCATCTAACTCCATTTTCCCACAATAAAAAATGCATCGTAGAATATTAGAAAGTGTGGCAGGCCAAAGACCCAAAAGAAAAGATGGCTTGCAGGACTGACAGGTTAATTGTTCTCACTGCCAGGAAATTTGTCCTTCGTTCTAGGTTGATTCTCTCCTTGATTAGTTTTCATCTGTTGCTTCTTGTCCTGCCTTCAGGTTTGTATGTGTGAAAGTATTTAAACTATGAACACATAAACCTTTCCAACAAAGATATTGTTTTCTTCTTTCCGTTGGTTACTTTCTTTTGCACAGGAAAAAAAACAACAACCCTGCCCCGTCTGTTTATGTCTCTTACAATATACTTTGCCTTGCAGCCAGAGTAGGCTT
This sequence comes from Natrix helvetica, assembly GCF_964273705.1. Lineage (NCBI taxonomy): Eukaryota > Metazoa > Chordata > Lepidosauria > Squamata > Natricidae > Natrix > Natrix helvetica. The sequence continues at coordinate 19,131,972 of NC_138556.1, forward strand.
GAGGTCTGGAACCAAACTAGCAGAATTCTGGTCCTGGGAGGCGTTGCAGCCCTGGATACCCAGGAAAAGCAAATGAAAAGACATGTCAGCAAGTGTTTTAGTGATTATGCATTTTCCACTTGCGGTTCCTGGCGTGGCCTCGTTTCAGATTCCCGGTTGCTTTGAGAATCAGAATCTACTTATGTCTCTTCCCCCAGAACAGCCTTAAGCTTCCTTTCTCACAAAGGGGAATAATAACCGACATTACGTAGCAAGAGAAGTCAGGCAATTTTGAAATCGGTGCAAAATACCCCGTTTCATGCGCAGCCCAAAGCAATTCTGGGAAGAATAGACTTTTCTTTAATATGCACTGAGCCGCTCTGAATCTGCAAAACAGATGTTTTCCAAAAGCATCCTCTTAAGTGCAGCAGCATCTGGATGCTACCTATCTTAGGGGCTGCCCCAAAGAAGAGGGAGTCAAGCTATTCTCCAAGGCACCAGAAGGCAGGAGAAGAAGCAATGGTTGGAAACTAATCAAGGAGAGAAGCAACTTAGAACTGAGGAGAAACTTCCTGACAGTTAGAACAATTAATCAGTGGAACAGCTTGCCTCCAGAAGTTGTGAATGCCCCAACACTGGAGGTTTTTAAGATGATGTTGGATAATCATTTTTTCAGTTAGATTCCCCCCCCCCCTTTCCGTTATTTTAGTTTAAAATTTCATTTAGTGGCTAACTAATACAAACTCTTACTGGGCAGGGCCATTAATAACCCCAGTCACATTTCTGTCTCAATATTCACCAGTCCTCTTAAAGGTAAACACAGGGAGGATGAATTATCAGACGCAAAGACCAATTGGGGGAAACAGAGTGGTTTTCTATTTTTCCAAAAATAGAGAGTTGTTGTGGTCTGCTGGTGGCCTGCAGACCTGGCAGCAGATTCGGACAGTGAGGAGGTTGGGGAGGAGTATGGGCCAGTCCTGGAGTCTGGGGAAGGCTCGGATGAGGTGCTCTGCATTGGAGGCAGAGAGGGGGACAAGGCCATAAGATATAAAAGAGGAGCAAATGGGAGTGAGTCTTTGCAGGAAGCAATTAGTTCATCTGGTCGGTTCAAGCTTTGAGAAGTTCTGTTTGACTCTGTGCTAAGTTTGGCCTTGCAAAACTAATTTGGCAATTTGGTCTCTGGCAGCGCTTCAAGGGAGATAAAGGTGGGTGCTTATCAACATTCTCCTGTGGCAACTTAAGCAGACATCTGTCGGAATCTTCACAGCCGTACAAATAAAAGAGGGTTTGTGGGACTAAGATTGTGATTTATGCTTTCTCAGGAAGCCTCGGTCAGAAAAAGGGCAAATAAAATGTTCAGGTTCTGAATTTTGCAAACCGGAGGACACTGATTCATCCCCATTGATCAGGGATTTGAATCAGGAAGGATCCATTCAGAGACATCCGAAGACTTCGAAACACACGGGAAACTCATCTACAGTTTTAGCTCGCAAGCGAGAGAGAGAGAAAGAGAGAGAACGGAGACCCATCTGCCTCGACTCAAGGAAAACCAGAAACACACTGGACCATTCTGTGGCTCTCAGTGTTATTTTCTTTCGACCAAACCACAAGCGAAATGAAAAAAAAAAAAGAGAGGCTGGATCGAAAATAGCATTGGAAACCACTAAAATACTTCTTTTCTTTTTAAAAAATGGCCTTCCTGCATTAAATTAGATCAGTTTTTCCGTTACAGCCTGGCATGGCAACGTGGACATTAGAAGAATGGAAGGAGGAGGAAAACACTTGTAGTGAAGAGCAGCTAGATGGTGATTCAGAAGAAAGATACCAGTCCTTCTCGCCCGGCGAAGCACATGACGGCGACGGCAGCAGCTGTTTTGCCGACCAGAGGACTTTTCGGCGGCCGATGGCCCACCTACCACCTCTTTGAGAGCCGCTTTGCAAAGCATCGGTGCAAGGGAGCGGCGACCGGGTGGGCAGGGTGAGGAAGCAGTGACAGGGGGACCAGTTCGGGGACGTGGCCAGTCAGCCATCACTACCGGTTCGCCAATCTCAGCCAAATTTCCACCACTGGTTTGAGCAAACTGGTGCAAACTGGGTGAATACCACCTCTGACTCACATACCTTATGGGTATGGTGTCAGTTGCTATAGAGAAATTGAGGGAAATCTCCATGCTTCGGTTTCCTTCACCTTCCTATGGCTCAGCAGAGTCTTTTTCATTGTTGTTCTTGAGATCGAAGGTCTTGTAGCTTGAGGTGCCTCAAAGTTTGGGCTCTCTTCATGTAGACCAGGGCTTTTCAATCGCAGCGGCTTTCAGCTGGACGGACTACAAGTTGAGGTCCATACAGCTGACCTCCACCTAAGCTCAAAGTTGCCATGGTTGAGAAAAAAACATGTGGACAAGAATAATAAGGGAAGTTGGGATGAAGCCACCTAATCTGGAATGTTAGCAGGAGACCAAAACCTAGAGGTGAAGTAGGGTACCTGCAGAGCCCCCTGCCCTGACTATCCCGCAGGCTTGTCAAAATTGGAGATTTTGCTTCGGCTAAACCACATTATGTTCTGATAACAACAGCTGGTTGCCGTAGAGATGGGATGAAAAGTAAAATATTGGAAGGCGACGTTGGCCTTTCTTTTCTGACCTTCCTACCGTATCATCCAGCACAGTTAGGCAGATCATATCAGTGGTCTGCGGGATTTAAAATGATGAAAGTAGTGGCCCCTGAGGTCCGAAAGGTTGGTGACCCCTGATTTAGATCATCTTAATATATCTTTTAATCACCTATTTTTCTTTCATATGTGCACCCAACTCTCTTTCCTACACTGCCCACATTCTGCCAATCAAAGGACAAATTCTGGCTGAGTGCCTGCAGCCCGCAGCCCTGCTGGCCCCAGTCCGTCCTCCTCCTCCTCCTCCTCCAATTGAACCCTCACCCCCGTTTGACAGCTGCCTCTTCAAACTCCAGAGTACGTGCCTATCGGTCTTGGCAGCCTCCATCCGCGTGCAAAGAAAGAGGTTGTTTGTTTGAGGTTTCTGCAGAGACTGCCTCTCAGAGACAGAGCCCACGAGGACGCATGTATTGGCCTGTGGCTGGCTTCCCGCTGGCCCGCATACCTTATCTCTGAGCTCACCCTCTCTGCAGCAAGCTGGGCATGGAAAGGCACGCAGGGCGCAGATTCTTTTGCTTTTGCTGCTGATCTCAAAAAAACCAAATGGAGCCCAGGCTGTGCAAAAGTTCTGCAGCCTGGCAATCTGCTCCTCGGAAAATCCCTGAAGGAAGCAACAGCACTCAAGATTTATATCCCACTTCACAGTGCTTTAAAGGCCTCTCTAAGTGGTTCACAGGATCCGCCTATTTGCCCTCCACAACAATCTGGGTCCTCATTTTACCCACCTCGGAAAGATGGAAAGCTGAGTCAACCTTGAGCCAGTTAGGATCGAACTGCTGGCAGTGGGCAGAGTTAGCCTGCAATGCTGCATTCTAACTATTGTACCTCGAAGGAAGGAAGGAAGGAAGGAAGGAAGGAAGGAAGGAAGGAAGGAAGGAAGGAAGGAAGGAAGGAAGGACACTTAGACTTATATACTGCTTCGCAGTGCTTTACAGCCCTCTCTAAGCTGTTTACAGAGGCAGCCTCTTGCCCTCAACAACAATCTGGGTCCTCATTTTACCCACCTCGGAAAGATGGAAAGCTGAGTCAACCTTGAGCCAGCCAGGATCGAATGCCAGACTGTGAGCGGAAGTTTGCCTGCCATGCTGCATTCTAACCATTGCGCCACCACAGCTCTTAGGTAGCTCTTGGCATATTCACCTCTTGCAAATTTGCACAGCCAGCTTAGCCCAGTTCTCCGTTTCCAGCTTGGGGCCATCAAGTAAGCAAGCAGGATTGGCATGGCAGAAGACACCAAGCCACATTTCTCTTAGTTGAAAACCTGGAGATGGTTGGACTTGCAATTCCCGGAACTGGCTGGCTGGAGAATTGTGGGAGTTGAAGTCCTCATATCTTCATGCTGCCAAAGTTGAGGGACATTCATTCCGTGTAGAGTCATTGAGTGATGACTGTAATTGATTCCACAACTTGAAGATGTCTGGACTTCCAACTCCCGGAATTGCTGGCTGGAGAATTCTGGGAGCTGAAGTCCACCCATCTTCAAGGTGTCAAAAAGGCTGAGAAACTCTGCATTGCTCTAATGTATAGCTATGGCTTAGTGCAGGGTTTATAATTAGATCTGGGAGTCTGGAGGTTTGTACTTCCTTTTCGGTGTGTGGAGCCAAAGTCCTGGTCCGAAGCCCCACCGGACTTGCAAAGTCTTCTTGAGAGGGTACAAGCGACGTGTTTTCGATAAGCAGAGCCAGGAATCTGCTCCTTCCGGTCCAAAGTTCACTGAACTTCTGCAAAGCTGCTTGCCAAGGAATTCTTAGGCAGAACACCACGCTCTGAAATCCTGAGCAAGGAGGCTCTTGGGGGGTGGGGGAGGGGAGGCGGGGGGGGGGGTTGCGGGTTGACAAGAAACAAGAGCCTCTGATGGGTGATGACAACCTTTCTCCAACTTGTCTCATATTGGGGCAAAATTCCCAGTTTCTTTGCGGCGATCTTTGCAGAGTTCCACTGGGAGTTTGTCAAATGCAGGGAGCAGAAAACCAGCTGCACAGAGATCTGATGATGTTACCTAGTTGGGTCATGAAATGTCTGCCAAGAAAACAACCCAGTTCAGAGAGCTGCAAGGACTCTACAGGATCTTGCTTCCTACCTTGTATACAAATCACTTAAAAAAAAAACCTGCAACTTTTCCTCCCAGTCTGTGTGCATATGTGCACCAGGCCATTAAGAGTTTGTTGCTTTGGGTGTTGCATCATTTCTCTTGTCTGTTGTTGTGAAGACAGCAACCCACTCTACCAATTGCTCTTACTACCCTTCGGTAAAGAAATAGTCATTAAAAAAAAAAACCTAGACACAATCCACTCATCATTTAGCAAAACCACCAAAAGAGCAAAAATGCAACTTTTCCCTGTGGTTTTCCACAAGCTAATTTTGCCTGGAAAAGGAAACCAACAAAATTGCTCGGATGAGGCCAGCAAATGTGAAGGGAGTTTGACTTACTAGGCCAGACAGGAGACGGCGCAGAAGAAAATATTGGAGATTGGGAGATTTGGGGAGAGGGGAGACACCCCCCCCCCTTCTCTCTCTCTCTTTCCACCCACCCCCAAAGCACAGGTGTGAGTTTGGAAGCTTGGATGGAAGAGCCAAAAAAAAACTCAACTTCCTTGGACTGCAAGAAACTTGAGAGTGGTGGAATTTGATTTTAAGCTTGCTGCTTATTTGAAACAAGATTATGACACCCAAAACGTGCCCAGAATTCTAGTGGTAGGATTCAAAAAAAATTGCTACCGGTTCTGTGGAAGTGGCTTGGTGGGAGTGACTGCAAAATCTCCACTCCCTCCCCACTCCAGCGGAAGGATACTGCAAAATCCCCATTCCCTCCCGATTAGCTGGGACTCGGGAGGCAGAGAATAGATGGAGGCAGGGCCAGTCACAGATGGTTTTTGCTGGTTCTCCAAACTACTCAAAATGCCTGGTACCAGTTCTCCAGAACCGGTCAGAACCTGCTGAATTTCACCCCTGAATGGCACAATTCCGAGACCCTTTTCATGCAACAATTGAAACCAGGTTCCTGAAGCTGCGACTGGCCCGTCTCTCATTTTGCGCAGATCTGAGGATTCCGTGCAAAATAAGAACCGATCTGGATCAGACCTGAGAAATGGGTTTCCTTGCTTGTTTCGGGAGGCTCCTTCTATTTTCCAAGGAAGTCAGGTGATGGCCTCCGTCTGCTCGGGAGGTGCCAGGCTCCTGACACAACAATAAGCAGCTCTGTTGCTGGTCCCGAGGTCACAGTTGTGTTTTGTGTGTGTTTCCCGACAAGACTAATTGTTTCCTTCTTGCCCTGGGTGACATTTGGGTTGGCTGCCTTCCTTTCCGCACTTTTGATTTATCAGCAAAATCTCCCCGCAGAAACAATTAGCTGGTGCCTCCAGCCAATGGACCGTCCAGCACCAGTGAAGTTTGCAGGGTCTCCAGCTCCAACCTCCACACCCTGGGAAGGAAGTGCCTTCAAAAGCTGCCTGTCCAGCTTCTTCCCTAGGATTCTCTGCCATTGCGAGGAATTCAGGTAGTCCTCGGGCCTACGTCCGGCCGCTAAACAACCATTCAAAATTGCAATGGATCCCCAAAAGCTATACCAGATCCAGTGACGTCTGCAGGTTTCCCCTGCCCTCAACCTCCCCGCCTCAGGAAATAGGTGCCCTCAATGGTTGGGTGTGTCCGTTTCCTTCCCTAGAATTCTCTGCCATTGCAAGGGACATGGGTACAGGAAGTCCTCCACTTACAACACTTCGCTTCGGGACCGTTGGACGTTTCAACAGCCCTGAAAAAAAGCTCCATTTTTCACACTTGCAACCGTTGCCATATCCCCCGTGGTCATTCGGTCAAAATTCCTCTATTTGGCCCCGGACTCATATCTATGACAGTTGTAGTGTCATCTGATCCCCCTTCTGACAAGCCAAGTCAAATGGGGAAGACAGATTCACTTAGCAACCGGGTTACCCATTGGAGAATGGCAGGGATTCACTCAACAATGGAAAAGTCGTAAAATAAGAACCGTAACTCCCTGAATGAATTTCTCACTTAGCAAACCTAAATTTTGGGGCTCCGGTGGGGAAGTGGGGGGTCTTAGCTGAGGATTTTCCCCCAAAGACAATGAAGACAAAAGTCCCTTTAACTCCCAGACCCTAGATTTTATTCGCCAAGCATTTCAAACCCCCCAATTCTTTGGAGACCAAGAGAAGGAAAGAAGGAATGGATAACAGCAGGTCAGAGGAGAAGCAACACAGAGTCCCGAGGAGCCATTTCCTGATTAAGGCCATGTACGGCATCCGTCTCTGAGTCCCATTTACTACAGAGAAAACCTTTTTTTAAAACAAAAACAGGTCTGGGTCAGTTTGGACCTCCGAACCTACGTCTTGCAGACACAAATCAAAACAAATAACTGTCGTTTCCACGAACTGCTTGGATTTCAAAGAGGAGGATGGTGGAAAAAGTAACTCTGGATTTACTCAGGGGACTGCAGAGGTGAGTGGTTTTAACAATGTGTACCTATTACCTGTATGCCTATATGCAAGTAGTCCTCGACTTACAACAATGTGTTTAGTGACCATTCAAAGTTACAACGGCACTGGGGGGGAAATGACTTCACTCTTACAAGCATTACGGTTGTAAGTCACGTGATCAAAATTCTGAAGTTTGGTTCGTATTTATGACAGTTGCCGTGTCCCGGGGTCATGTGATTCTCCTTTAGCGACCTTCCAAGGAGCAAAGTCGATGGGAAAAGCAAGTTCACTTAGCGACCGCATTGCTAACTCAACTGCAGCGATTCGCCTAATAACTACGTCAAGAAAGGTCGTAACGTGGAGGGGGGAAACTCACTTGACAACCCAACTCGCTTGTCAACTGAAATTCTGGGCGGGATTATGATCGTACGTCGAGGACTACCTGCAACAGACCTCAGAAGTGAGATGGTGTTGCTTGTGCGACTTCCACGAAAGAGTCATTTGGGGTGTGCAAAACGTTTTCATTCCTTCCACTTCCATTTTTGCTCTCTGTTCTCTTGCTTTGCACCAGGGGCCACCGAACTTGGCACTTGTGGACTTCAACTCCCAGAATTCTGAGTTGAAGTCCACAAGCAGAGCTGGCTGGAGAATTCTGGGAGTTGAAGTCCACAAGCAGAGCTGGCTGGAGAATTCTGGGAGTTGAAGTCCACAAGCATAGCTGGCTGGAGAATTCTGGGAGTTGAAGTCCACAAGTCTTAAAGTGGCCACGTTTGGGGACCTCTGCTTTGCACAATCATATCCTCTTTAGAGAAAGGAAAAACGCCAACAATAACAACAACCCTGAACTGGGTTCAACCTGATTTTGTTCCTTTTCTGGAGGGGAACGGGGAGTTGCTGGTGCTGGAAAGGATTTGGATAAATAAGAGTGTGTAGTTTTTGTTGTTTTTTTCCAGAAAAATCAAGCCTGAGAGGGAGGGGGGAAGGAAGCTGGCTGGAGTGAAAAGCTACATTTCCTTTGGAAAGTAAATTCTTTTACTTCCTCTGTAAACAACAAGGCTCAAAGCTCTTCTGGAGGAAAAGAATTCCGCTCGTCAAAATGTCTTTTGTGCAACGCTGGGTCCTTGCGATTGGATCGGGATGGGTGGGGAACACACCATCCCGAGCTTTGGTCACGACAGGGCTACAACCTTCCCTTTCGACGCCCAAAGTTTAGCATCGTGAAGACGACGGAGAGCACAAGTCAAGGGGGAGAACCTCCCAAGATCCACCACTGAGGAGAAGACCTCCCTTCCCCAGAGGCAAGAGAAGAAAACACAGTCGCAGCGGAGGGCATGGTAGCATTGAGGACCATCCTGAGCACCAACATCTGGCGGGCTTTACTAGAGGCTGTCGTATCTCCTAAGCGTCTCTTCTAGCTTCTGGCTGACCCTCTGGTAGAAGACGATCTGCTCCCGGATGTAGGACTGCATCATCTTTTTGAAGTCCAAGATGCGCCTCTCGTGGAAGTGATTCATTTCGGCCTGCAGGGCGAAGCCAACCACACGGCAACGCTTCCGGATCCCGTCAGCCTCCTCCTGGTCCATTTTCCCTTCGTCGCTCATCCGCTGGCTCTCCTTCACTTTGGCAAATGCACCTGTGGGAGGGAAGCAAAAGGACAGCTCACCCAGGTTATAAAGCCCTCCGGAGATCAAAGTGGCCAACGTCTCATCCAAGATGTTTCTGAGACCCAAAGAAGCTTCTTGGATCAGAAGCAAACTATTTTCAAGGGGGAAAAACCCAAGTCCAGTTGCCTTTTGAAAATAATCTTTGGGACATTCGTGATGGTCTTTATTTTTTGCAAAAGCCGGCCAACTCTGGTCAGTCAACCCAAGTTTTCCATTTAGGTTCCTGGGTGAACTCATTTATGGTGTCATGTACAACATGCCAGCTACATGTTCAGACCTAGGCTTCCTGAGGCAGTAAAAATCACACGCTTAGTCCCAAAAATCCTCTTTTTATTTCAACGGCTATGAATTATGTTCATTCACAGCCCGTAATGAGTCACAAACAGTTTGTGAAGAGTCCGACAGAAGTCTGCAACAGTCTTTCAGGATAAGGCTGATAAGCACCCACCTTTATCTCCCTTGAACTGCTGCCAGAGAGCTAATTGCCAATTGGTTTTGCAAGGCCAAACGGAGTACAGAGTCAAAACGGAGCTTCAGAGTTTAAACCAACCCGAACGAACAAAGTTGCTTCCTGCAAAGGCTCATGTCTGTTTGCTCCTCTTTTATGTCTTATGGAAGGGGCCAATCATCTCCAAGCCTTACTCCCGAGTCGCCTCTTTTGTCTAACTGTAACTGTTCTTGCCTTCTGGCAGCTCTGTGCATGCGAGCACTGGGAACAGGCTTCCCCTGATCCTCTGCCTCGCTGATGTCAGACTCTGGAGGCAGCACATAACTCTCAGATGGCTCTGGCCCCCTCAATGCCTCCGACACAGAGCTCTCGTCCGAACTTTCCCCAGACTCTAGGACTGGACCATGTTCCTCCCCAACCTCCCCAACCTCTTCACTCTTCCACAGGCAGCCGGCAGACCATAATACTACATCTCAACCCAGCCAATCGTGGTTTGTTCCCTGAACTACGTTGCCTTGCTGATGTTCTCACCATTCAGGCGTTAGGCAACAGGGCGTCCGTTGCTACCTCCGCTTGCGTGCCTCGAGACCTGCAAAGATTTGCTCTCCCCCGTGATTCAGACTTTTGGGAGAAAAGAATACAGCAGCCAGGGCCAACTTCACCTTGAATGACAGGTGTGGCTTTGGTGTTGTGCGTGAATCACCAGGGAGATAAAACCACGCCAGCCAAACAACCTTGTCCCCAGGTCCCCTTATGGAATGTGCTGCCCAGGGACAGGTGGCAAATTCTATCACACCTGTCCAAATTTCAAATCATTCTCCTGTCATTCATAGATTTTTAAGCCTCAGGGGAGCATCTGTTGCACGCACAATAGTTTTCGACACTTTACAATAGTTTTTTAATGCCTTGGTAAGGCCACACTTGGGAGTTGAAGTCCATACCCGTTAAAGGTGTCCCGGTTGAGAAACACTATTCCAGCAGAATGCAACTATAAATTCAGCCTAAGTGCTGTGTGGATGCTGTTAAGGGATTGTGACTTGGAGACACACATGAATGCTGTCTCTGTTAATATTAGTTTTCCGCTGATGTCCGGGACTTCAGCCAGTGAGATAAGACACTTGCGCGGCATGGCACAGAGAAACGTGCGACTCTGCTCAAGCGGCCCTTTGTGTGTTTTGAATGGGGCAGCCGTTTAAATATTAACCGTGGTATGTATTGACTGCAGCGCAAATAACCTATGCGCAGTATTGGAAAAAAGAAAGTATCCCATCAGAGTTAGGCATAATTAGAAAAAAAATTGCCCTGTGCGGAAGCAGATAGGCTGACCCTAGAATTAAAAAATAAAGTTGGAATATTATGAAGTTTGGAACATATTTTGTTATTGGTATAAGACAAGACAACAAGATTGGAACAAATTGTAAATAATGTGATTGGACAGAAGGATACATAATGTACTAAGAAGACTAACAGTATGATTATGTGTATGTACTGTGATTGTATGGCCATAACGACTTCACTTCGCTGCACTATTCTAAATGTAAAAACAATAAAATATATTTTAAAATATATTAATTGTGGCCGCCGGAGCTTCCCTTGGTCACACGGCTAAGGTCAAGGCAGATGGTTGCCTACTACAGACATTAAATGAGGCAAGCAGGGAAGTGTATGGCAAAACCCTTGGGCCTGATCTACCAAGTTATAGGTCCCAATCCAATGCCCAGAGTTCTGATGGGGAGAGGAAGGGAGTTGTTTTCCACCTTGAAGAAAAACAGGAGAGGCATTTCCAACTGAATTACACACTGATCTGCATAAGTATTGCAGACGCCTAGATGGGGAAGGAGCCTGAATTATTTCTAGCATTGCAATGGAAATGTAATTCGGGTTTATTGCAGGGCTATACAAAGGGAAGGGAAGCAGTCTTTTAACACCTTTTAAAAAAAAGGCTCCTGGGTAATTCTGCAGCGATTAGGCTGGGATGGGGAAAAGATAATAGGTCTTGTCTCTCCTACAGCAGATTAAAAAGCAGAGACATCACCCTGCCAACAAAAGTGCATATAAACAAGGCTATGGTTTCCCCAGTTGCAATGGATGGCGGTGAAGGTTGGAATGTAAGGAAGGCTGAGCGCCAAAGAATGGAGGCCTTTGAACTCTGGTGCTGGAGAAGACGCCTGCATTGAGTCCCTTGGACTGCAAGGCCATCCAACCGGTCAGTCCTAGAGGAGATCAACCCTGACTGCTCTTTAGGAGGCCAGATCCTGAAGGTGAAACTCAAAGACTTTGGCCACCTAATGAGAAGGAAGGACTCCTGAGGAAGAGCCTCATGCTGGGAACAATGGAGGGAAAAAGAAGAAGGGGACGACAGATATATATACTGTATGTGTAAAGGTAAAGGTTCCCCTCGCACATATGGATTTATAGCATCAAAAGGTTGACACCAGCTGTAAACTTATATTAACATCCAGTCTAAAGTAAAGGTAAAGATTCCCTTCGCACATCTGTGCTGGTCGTTCCCAACTCTAGGGGGCAGTGCTCATCTCTGTTTCAAAGCCGAAGAGCTAGAGCTGTCCGAAGACGTCTCTGTGGTCATGTGTGCCAGCATGATTCAATGCCGAAGGCACACGGAATGATGTTCCCTTCCCACCAAAGGTGGTCCTATTTGTCTACTTGCATTTTTACATGCTTTCGAACTGCTAAATTGGCAGAAGATGGGGCAAGTCACGGGAGCTCACTCTGTTACATGGCGCTAGGGATTCGAACCGCCAAACTGCCAATCTTTCTGATCGACAAGCTCAGACTCTTAGGCACTGAGCCACCGCATCCATATATACAGTGTGTGTGTGTGTGTGTGTGTGTGTGTGTGTGTGTGTGTGTGTGTATCTACCGACCCACCTACCTACCTATCTACTCCTGTTCCAAGCCTTCTTTATCCTGAAGAAAACAATTTGTAAAAAAAAATCTGGCAAAAATTGCTCCCTTTGGCTCTCCAAAGATCCAGGATTTTTCCACTGGAGAGGATTTCACTCCATCCCTGCAACCTGCAAGGTTTTTTTTGTTTTTTGTTTTGCAGCCAAGATAATCCTTCCGCTTCCCTCGGGGCTCCAAGTGTGAATTTAAGAAGGTGGACATCCCTGAATCCACCCAATCAAAGCCGATCATAGCTCTCCTACCTGTCTGTTCCGAGATGTATTAAGAGCACCGCTCTATCTTTAGAGACAGCCTTAATCTCTGGCGCTTGTTCCTCTAACCTCCGGCTAAAGTCAGCCTTTGGCTTCAGCCGGTTCGACCTGCTCAGACAAGCGCTCTCCCACTTCCTGGTTGGAGAACTTCTTCTCTCCAGGAGGCTTTCAACCCGCTAAAAAAGTCCATGGACAAAGCTAACCTTGTAACCCATCCCAGTGGTGGGTTTCGGGCGGTACAGCCCAGTACAGCCCAGTACAGCCATACCGGTAGTAGCCAGGAGAAGTGGCCATCGTACTGGTAGGGTGGCTTGTTTGGCCCACCTACCTGCCCGTGTTCCATGGCCATTTAGTAACACGACTGGCCCATTGCGCATGCGTGCATGCGTGACCTCCACCCAGCTATCTATCTACCTATTTACCTACCTACCTATCTCTGTCTGTCTGTCTGTCTCTATCTCTATCTTTCTATCAATTGTCAACTGTACATATTTAATTTAATTTTATTGTATCCTGTTATATTTTGTATGAACTGTACACCGCCCCGAGTCCCTTGCGGGAGAGGGGGCGGTCTAGAAGCATTAAATATTATTATTATTATTATTATTATTATTATTATTATTATTATTATCATCATCATCTATCTATCTATCTATCTATCTATCTATCTATCTATCATCTATCTATCTATCTCTCTGTCTATCTATATCTTTCTATCAATCTATCAATCTATCTATCATCTATCTATCTATCTCTGTCTATATCTATCTATCTATCTATCTATCTATATCTCTGTCTATCTCTATCTTTCTATCATCTATCTATCTCTGTCTATATCTATCTATCTATCTATCTATCTATCTATCTATCTATCTATCTATCTATCTATCTCTGTCTATCTCTATCTCTATCTTCCTACCTATCTACCTACCTATCTGTATCTATCTAATCTCTGTCTATCTTTCTTCATGTTATCACTATTTGTAACTTCTCAGCAGCTTCTAACAAGAAAAGTGAATTGGGGATGCTAGATTCGTTTAATAGCTGGGTGACTCACTTAACAACTGCAGTTATTCACTTAACAACCGTGGCAAAGCAGATCATAAAATCAGGCCCGACTCACATATCAACCGCTTTGCTCAGCCAAGTAAATACTACTCTCAACTGTGGTCGTAAGTCGACGGCTACCTCTCCTCCTAGCTCCTTCTGTTCAGCTGCTCACTGCTTACTCACAGGCCCATCCCCCTTACTTGCCCCTACTCGTCTTCCACTGTAGCTTCCGGAACACCTGGGATCCCTTTCCAGCACTCCTCCTCCTCGTCCTCCTCCTCCTGTGGGAACCAATTGCTTCTCTTTCTCACACACAGACACACAAACACACCAACTGCCGCCTGAGCCCTTGAAACGCCTGCCAACCATCTGCGCCCTCCCAACAGGTGAGGCAAGACCAAGGATGCCCCCAGTTACCCAAAGACAAGAGGGATGCATGCCATCACATCCTCAGAGCAGCGGTCACCAACTGGGGGTCTGCAGGATAAATTTTGGTGGCCTGCAGAAAAATTATTTGCCTCTTTTATATTGCATTAAATACTATTTATCGATTTAAACAATTCATATTAGTGGTCCGTGGGATTTAAAATTATGAATTTAGTGGTCCCTGAGGTCCGAAGGTTTGGTGACCCCCCATTTGGAGTCCCCAACGGACTTTCTCCCGGTTTACCTGGATTGGTTTACCTTTCCAGCAGCCCCCCCCCACTTCCTACTAACTTTAAAACGAAAACAGGTAGAGCACACCTGGGAGGCATTACAAAGAAATGGTGTGATCCCCGAGTAACTGGTTTGTGAGATCAGCTTCTTCTTTTCCTTCTTGGTCGACCCCTCCCTCCCTCCCTTCTTTCTCCATCACTGGAGGGTTTCAAGAAGAGACAACTACCTGTCTGAAATAATCCAGGGTCTCCTGCTCGAGCAGGGGAGGAGGGTGGGTTGGACTAGAAGACCTCCGAGGCCCCCTTCCAATTCCTGTTATTCAACTCCCAGCATTCCCCCAGAGGCTGCTGCCTTAGCCCTGAGCCCTGTGCACTGGCAATTGCAAAAGGGAGACTCTCTCCGCCCTCTGCCACCTGCAGCCCTTTTGCTCCTTGCCCTCTCCTGGGTGGTGTGTGTGTGTGTTTGTGTGTGTGTGTGTGAGAGAGAGAGAGAGAGAGAGAGGAGACAGAGAAATAGAGAATCAATCCAAGATGTTGGGGCTCATTTAAGAAAAAGGGGAAACAGCTTGATCACTTCCCCCCAACTTTCAATGGGAGAGTGACATTCCTGCCCCCCCCCCACTCTCTTTATCCAGAAGGGGGGGGGGGGGTTACCTTTATAATGTCCCCCCCCAGCCGAAATTTTCTTGGATTTGTGGAGTGAGTGGACAGAGCCTGGACGGGGGTCTGCATCTTTGCTGGTTGGGTCATAGGTTGGCTGTGCAAAACGGGATGCTAGCACAATGGGGAGGGGGCTGCTCCCCCCACTTTGCAAGGGAAAGCCTCCCCCACCTCTCTGGGCCCGATTCGCCTGCATCTCAACCCCCAAATCTCTTGACTTCCAGAGAGAGAGAGAGAGAGAAACGTTGGCTCTTGCCTTTTGGAAAGTCCTCCAAAGGACTTCCCATGAGATGAAAGGCCAAGAGGCTCCCAGAGGAGCCGACAACCCTGGCTGCAGCCTGCCTTCAAACCAAGGAAGTCCAACCTCTCTGCCCTTCCCCCCAAGGGGCGCACGCCACACAGGACAGGTTCTACCACATTGTTATCTTGGGCCCTTGGGGGCCAAAGCAAAAGAGAGAGGGCCTACCTTTCTGAAGATGGATGATGTCCGGGAAGTTGGAGAGGAGTCCCTGGTACAAGGATAGGCTGTCCAGCATGAGGAACAGGTCATTCTTGGGCTGCTCAGCAAACATCTCCCCCACCATCTCGTAGGTCTTGCCCGTGTGGGAGATGGCGTTGTTGAGGGCATCGAAGCTGTAGGGTGGGTCCATCTGGAAGGCTTGGCTGACGGCTTGGAAGGCATTGCCCAGTTTCTGGAACTCTTTACGGAAGCCCCCAATGTGCTTCCTAGCCAGCTCGGAAGCTACGCTGGTCAACTGCAGGACACTGTCGTCCATCTTCTTGCTGAAGGCCTTGAAGGTGTCCACGCGGTCCTCCACATCCTGCAGGTCTTGGTGCTCGGTTGGGATCTGGAGGGTCAGGAGGAAGCTGGCCCCCACCATCTCGTCCTTCTCCGCCCGCCGCTTCCCCATCTTCCACTGCTTGTTGTCGTCGCAGTTGAGGAAGTGCTGGAAGCCCTCGTACTGGGAGAGGGCCGGGTGGCTGGTCATATGGTCCATCCACAAGATCAACCTCCGCTTGCGCTTCTCAATGAAGTCCTCCCCGAAGCGCCCTGTGGCTTGCTTCTCCGGCAGGTGGGGCACCGAGACGACGGTGAACTTGTGCAGCAGCCGGTTGTACAGCCAGTCGAAGTGTTTGTAGCGCCGGTAGACGGGCGAATGGCCGTTGCTGGGAGTCAACCGGTAGGAGATGTAGCTCTTGATGCCTTTGAACTTGGTTTGTTTGGTGGGCTCTTCCACGGAGCAGAGGAAAGGGTGGGGGTTGGACCGCCACTGGGGGCCTTTGGAGCCCATGTCTATGTAGTAGGCCTCCGAGATCTTGCCCATCAGGGGCACATCCCCCAAAACGAAGGCCTCCACGCCAGAGCGGACAAAGCTGGAGAAGCGGTTGAGGTTGCGGCTCACCACGCTTCCTCTCTTGGAAGACCCGATGCTGTCCTGCCTCTCCAGAGACGGCTTGGGACGGCTGCCGCCATTGTTGGGGTGAGCGTAGGGCCTGGGGCAGGACAGGGTGGGTGACGGGTGCCCGTTGGTCCCTGCCCCGCTCCTGGGCTCCTCTACCACCGTGCTTTCCTCGTCCCAATCGTCCCAGTCGTCGTCGTCATCTTCAAAGCTGCCCTGGTGGGAAATGCTCGGGACGGACGCAGGGACGTAGAAGGAGGAGCCGTTTCCAGGAGACCCAGCGGGGCTGTTGGTGTAAGTGGAGGAGGACCTGGAGCGGAGGATCTCCACGTAAGAGGCGGGGAACAGGCCCGTCTCCCCGCGGGAGTTGGTGCCTTGCAGCCATCCGTCCAGGGACTTCTCGTTGAAGAGCATCAACTCTTCATTCTCGCGGATGCTGATTTCTTCCTTGTTCTCGTTCTGGAAATCGTAAAGCGCTCGAGCTCGGATTGCCATGGGGGTGTCCGGTGAGGCGGCTGGGTCTCTGCCCCCAGCCCCCCCACCTCCTGGGTGCCGTTGAAAAGGGGCCGTTCCCAGGAAGCTAGCAAGCCCTGCAGCAGACTTGGCAACGGCTGGAGACAAAGAGCAGAAGAGGACAACGTCCGAAGGACAAAACCATCTGGTGTTTTTTATAGAAGGAGGTCTATAGAAGAAGGACAGTCGCTGCCTTCCCAATCAGCGGAGGGAGGTTAAGAATGGGGCAAAGCTAAGCGCATTCTCCTCGGGGTCGCAGACCTCAGGCGGGGGCCAGGAAAACCAGGAAAGGCTCATCACTATAGCCCTATCAAAGCAGCCCAGGGGTTATCCGTCCATCTCAGGTCTCTTTTTGGAAGACTGAAATTAGAGGTCGGAATGAAGCATCTTGATCCGAAAGACGATTTGGTCTGTGCTTTTTAAATCGGTTTGCTCTACAATTAAGAGAAGGCGTGGGTCTTCTTATTTATTTTTTTTAACAATAAAGAGAAATAGAGGACAATTCAGAACTTCTCAGCCTTTCAATCCAACGGGAACGGGAGAAAAAAAAAAACAGGAAGAAAAGTCCCCGCTGTTATAAACCAGAAATGTTTTTTTTTGCAAGGCTGACTCCGAGTCGGATGGGATTGGAAACCCACCAGACTCCCTGAAGGGTGGAGGAAAAATGTGAAAAAGGCTACAAATCACTCCTCTCCATCCAGAGGTCACGCCTCAGTCCACGCACACAACAAAGTCCACGTGAATCTGTTGTTGCTGCCTCTCCACCGGATAACTCCTTGGTTTTTTGTCCACCCCACAAAAAAAGGAAGAGAAAGGGAGAGGGGGAAAGAACAGGAAAAACAGCCCCCTAAATAGAAAGTTTCACCTCTCTGCAGGATGTGAAAGTTTGGCACAAGGAAGAAGACTCCCCACCCCACCCCAAAGCAAGCAGAGAGTTCACCCAGCAAGGTGTCCTCCTCCCAACCCACCGGAGCTCTCTCTGCAAACCGATTCAGATCCACCAGCCAAGCGTAAAATCCCTCGGGGGCGCTCCGAAGATGTCTCTTTTGTTGTTGGCTCTCTCCCTAGTCGATTTCCAGCGGTTCAGAAACCAGGACAGCGGTCAAAACAGATCGCCCACAGGGTAGATTTAGAAGAGGGGGGGAGGAAGGAGGGAAGAAAGAAAGAAAGAAAGAAGAAAGAAAGAAAGAAAGAAAGAAAGAAAGAAAGAAAGAAAGAAAGAAAGAAAGAAAGAAAGAAAGAAAGAAAGAAAGAAAGAAAGAAATAAAGAATCAGAAAGAATGAGGAAGAACGCGGGTCGCCTGCCCGGGAGCCTGAATTTCTGTGCGCCCGCTTGACTTCGCAGCAAAGCCCCGGGAAAGCCGATTGCGCGAGGAAGAGGAAGAGGAGGAGGGTGGAATGCCAGGAGAAGAAGGAAGGACATCAATCCACCGCAGAGCTTGGAGAGGTCGGGAAGAAAGTTTGCAAGACTGGAGGGGAGACAGAAAAAAAGGGGGGAAGACGGCGGAGCCCCCTTTTTGGAGAGTCGCGCAGGGCCGTCTGGTATCCTGGCAGGCGGTCCAACCGGTTCCACCGCCGGCGCTTCGGAGAGAGACGAGCGACAGCCCCGGGGACAAGGGACAGGGCGCTGGCCGAGTCCCTCCTCGGGTGGCGCCGGGCGGCCGAGGCACCTAGCGCGGTCCGGGGTCCCCTCGAGCGCAGCCAAACGGTCCTCGCGCAGAGGATGCAAGCGAGCTCCCCCGCGGCCGCCTCGCTGGGGCGCAACGCCCGTCTGCCTCTCCGCGGGGCTGGCAAGGGGGTCTTCAGCGGCAGCCGGGTCTCTCGGGAGTGGGGGGTTGGCGCAGATGGCCTCGCGGGGTCCCCTCTCCTTCCGTAGGGTAGCGAGACCACAAGGCTCGGGTGCCTCCGCGCTGCTGGGCGCAGTTCACCCGCCGGGCTGTTCCATGACGCACGGGCGCAGCTGCTGCAGCGGCGAACTTTTGCCAAAGGCGCCGGGCGCAAAGCGACCCGCGGACGCAGCAGGCGGGCGGGCCAACCAACCTGCGGCCGCCCTCTATTGGCAGACTACGCGGAGGGCGCCGCCTTGACGCTCCGGCTCGGCCCTGGCACGGACAGCCGGCCCCCTGAAAGCCTCCGCCGCCGGGATTGGGAAAGCGAGCGGCTCTTCCAGCCCTCGGTTCTCTCTCTTTCTTCCTCTCTCTCTCTCTCCCTCCTCCTCTCTTTCGCCCTTTCTCTCTCCCTCCCTCCCTCCCCCTGTCCGGATTGTTTTGATTGCACACGCGGATTGGGGGGAGGGATCAATAGGAAACCATTAACACCCCCCCTCCCGCCGGCTCTGGCGCAAAGCCGAGGATGGCTGCTGAATTGCACCGATGTGAAATGATGTGGGCTGCTCTCTGAGCTTGGTTTGCTTGCAGACGTTTAATCGCCCACCTCGTTCAGAGGGTCTCAAGCTCCCCCAGTCATCCTCTTCCTCCCTTCTCCTTCACTCTGCAAACCCCCATCTCCTCCTAGCACTGATGACATTACGGTGTTGGGTCATGGAACGTCTGCAAGCAAACAACTAAGCCCAGAGGACCCCACAGTCTTCCTCCTTCTCCTCCCCTCGCCATGCCCCCATTCCCTAGTAGCATTGATAATGTTCCTTAGTTGGGTCATGGAACGTCTGCAAGCAAACAGCCAAGCTCAGAGGACCCCACAGTTCAACTCAGAGCCGCACCTATGCTCTTCTGTCGGGTGTGACATAATGAAATGTGGATGGCCTGCAAAGGTCGCATCTCTGAAAATAATCACCCCACTGTTGGAAAGTCCAGAATCCTTTATGCCTTCGCTGCATAAAGCAGACAATGGCTGCTTTAAGAAGGATGGACTTCAACTCCCAGAATCCCTCAGCAAGCCAAGCCAAGCCTGGAAGCAAAACCATGCTGGCTGGGGAATTCTGGGAGTTGGAGTCCACCTCTTTTAAAGCAGCCAAGTTGCACAAACACTAATAAAAAAATGGAAAGCTTGGATTGCAAACCTCATTTCGAGGTGGATAAACGCCACACACACACACACACACACACACCACGCACATAACCAAGAGAGGAGGGGCAAGCTCTAGCTTAGCCCCGCCTCTTCATCCGCCCATGCCTCCAAACGCGACTTGTCGCGAAACCAGCTGGACGTTCCGTTGAAAGATGTGCGCATGTGCCGCTTGCAAATTCCAAGCGGAGGGAGGGAGGGAGAGAAGGCGAAGAGGAAGAGGCGGAGCGGCCCTTCCGGAAGCCCCGCCCCTCCTCGCGCGGCCTGCGAGTGACGCCATTGCGGAAAAGGCGGGACGGAGCGCGCGCTTCCGTTGGCCGCGCGCTCTGTGGAAGGCGAGATCGCGGGTTCGAATCCCGCCTGGCGGCGAGCGAGGCTGAGTTGGGTAAGCGCCGGCCATCAGTCGTTCTTTTCCTCCCTGGTCCTCGTTCCCGGGTTGAGAGAATGAAACCGATGTTCATTTAAAAAAATAATAATTTAAAAGCAGTCCCCTGGGCATGTGCAGAGTGCATTCAAGCCGACCTCTGAGGTGGGAGTGGGGGAGGGGCAGTCGCCTCCTCCCTCCTTCTTTGGATTCCTCTCTGCTCTTCCTACCCCTGCAAGGAAAGGCCGGGACTACGGTCCCTATCCTGTCTGGGGATGATGGGTGTTGCAGTACCAGCCCTCCTGGGGCAGGTGTGGCCTCCAGCATCCCTCCAGGATGGGATTGGCTGGGCATCAGGATTGGTGCAAGAGCCGCGCCTGGTTTTTATGACCTGTTTTGAAAAGAAGGACCAGGGGAGACATGATGGAAGTTTTCCAATATCTCAGGGGTTGCCACAAAGAAGAGGGAGTTAAACTATTCTCCAAGGCACCTGAGGGTAGAACAAGAAGCAATGGGTGGAAACTAATCAAGGAGAGAAGCAACTTAGAACTGAGGAGAAATTTCCTGACAGGTAGAACAATTAATCAGTGGAACAGATGTTGCCTCCAGAAGTTGTGAATGCCCCAACACTGGAAGTCTTTAAGAAGATGTTGGATAGCTATTTGTCTGAAACGGTATAGGGTTTCCTGCCTAGGCAGGGGGTTGGACTAGAAGACCTCCAAGGTCCCTTCCAACTCTGCTATTCTGTTCTATCTGTTATATTCCTCCAGGCTGCCCCAGAGGAAGGATGGAGGAGCTGAGCCAGGCTCTGGCCTGCAACTTTGTCGTCTCCCAGGACCTGAACAGCCCTGCAGCTCCACACCCGCGCCTGGCCCAGTACAAGCCCAAGTACAGCTCCCTGGAGCAGGGCGAGAGACGCCGGCGGCTGCTGGAGTTCCAGAAGACGTAAGAGAGCCCACACACACACACATACACACACACACACTCCCCACAGGCATGAAAGCCAGCAAGTCTCTTGTCCTGCCCCAGCTTCTCTGTTCCTCTGGAGAGTCATAGCAGGATTGGGAACGCACCCCATTGAGTTGCTATTTCTTTCCTTCCTACCATCCTTCCTTCTCACTATCCTCCCTCCTTGTTTTCTTCCCTCCTTGTTTCCTTCCTTTCTTCCCTTCTCTTCCTTCCTCCTCACCAACCTTCCTCTATTTTCCTTCTCTCCCTCTTTTCCCTTTTCTCTCTTTCCTTCCTTCCATCCTTTCTTCCTCCTTTCCTCACTCCCTTCCTTCCTCCTCACTATCCTCCCTCCATTTTCCTTCCTCCCTTGCTCCCTCCTTCCCTTTCCTTTCCTCTCCTTCCCTCCTCCTCACTATCCTCCCACCATTTTCCTTCCCTCCCTCTTTTCCCCTTTCGCTCCTTCCTTCCTTCTTTCCATCCTTCTCCCTTTTTGGAGATCCATCATAACTTCAAACAGTCTTTAAGTGATCCACCCTTAAGTGAAGACTTCCTACATTCAAGAAAACTAAGCCCATTTTTTCCCTCGGTGACGTTTTGTGCCGAACTTCTCAATGTTGAGCTCACCTCGTTGCTGTCCCTTTGAGGGGTTTCTTCCCCTGTAGGGTTAAACTTAATTTTAGGTTTTTTTCTCCCCCCTCTGTCAAGTAAGCGGCTGGACTATGTAAATCATGCCAGAAGGCTGGCAGAGGATGATTGGACCTACACAGAGGAGGAGGAGGAGAAGAGAGAGGAGGAGGAAGGAGAGACAGCTAAGGCTGATGAAGAACATGAAGACATGGAGCTAGACATTATGAAGAAGTTACCCAAGCGATATGCCAACCAGGTAAGCGGGAGAAAACAGGGGTGAGTTCTCCCTTGTTTTTTCATTATTGTCATTTTATTTGTAAGGGGTCTCTAGATCCTCAATAAGGAGCTAAGTAACAGTTGCTGCAAGCGATATGTATTTTCAATATTTCTCTTTTGGATGGATTTTCTTTTTCTTCCTTTTTTAAAAAGTTTTTTTAATTGAACACAAATTAAAACATTGGACACAGGGTAACCGTCCTGGCAAAGTCTTTGCCATACCTACTAAGATATAAAGTTAAATATTATAACCACCGTTCTTATTTACAATTGTGCTATTCAGTATTTACAAATATAAAAATATCGTATTTCCACCATGTTGCTTTGTTTTTATCTTATACGTTTTCACTTGTTATAATTTCATACCTAACTCTAATCTCCATTCTATAAATCTTACTTATTGCTTATTTGGGGTCTTTCCTTTTTTTTTGTTCCAACCGTCAGTAAAATTTATCCCGGGTCTTATAATATTCTGATTCGTCTTTATTCTTCAATTCTCGTGTCAATTTATCCATTTCAGCAGAAATCAGAATCTTCCTAAATATTTCCTCTTCTTGTGGAATTTCCCTGAGTTTTTTTTCCCCCCGTTTTGGGCAAAGACCATTCTTGCTATAATAATATGTATTGTTAAGTAGATTAACCCCTTGTTACGCTTATCGTTTATGATTCCCAAAAGAAATAGTTCTGGTTTGAATTCCATTTCCTCTTCGGTTTTTCTTGATGGATTTTAATCGAAGTCATTGACGCCTCCAAAAAGTTCAGCTTCTCTAGAAAACTTAGGAAATAGACGTTGGTTTTTTACATCGGCATCATTCAGTAGCTGAAGGTGCAATTAATCAAAATAGTCTCAAAATATAAAGCTGATGGAGGTATGAAACAGCAGGCAGGGTGACCCAATTAAGAGAGTTTTAAAAAGTTTAACAATTTTTTTCCTAGTTGTTACAATTTTTTCTTCCCTTTAAAGTAACACATGCATTGAATCTTTAAAAAAAACTAAATAAAAGAGCAAAAACAAAGAAACGGGAAAGGAATACTTCATACATAAAAATAAACTTTACAGCAAAAAGTGTGGAAAGTCTTAATTTTTTGATGTAATCATATTTTCACATTCAGGCTTTTTTTAAATCTTGGTTTGATACAATAAAACGGTTGCTGTTGGGTTTTTTTAAAAAAGGAAAACCGTTCATTATTTTCCATACTCCTTACAGAATACTGTGGCAACTTTGTATTACATTATTCTTCAAACTTTAAAATAATGATAAGATCCCCGCAGGGAAAGAGAAACATTGGTGTTCAAACATTTTCTATGTGTGTATAAATGCAGTCGTGAAAATACATAATATTTGACTCATGAAAATCATGATGTTTTTTCCCACTCTAAATTCCTTCTTACCTGGACTTTTAAATGGTTTTCAGATACTCTAAATTCTGAAAAACACCAAGGAAAGAACAGCCACCAGGGTTCCTCCAGAATCCCTTTTTCAAACATAGTTCACAAAAGAACAAAAATTATTTATAACTAGCTGATAACCTGGCATTGCCCTAGTATTTATTTATAGGGGGAAAATGTCCAGGCCAAACATAATTTCTAATGTTAGATTTTCCACCCTTACCAGAGGGAGCCCCCTTGTGGAATACTGTGACACCGTTACCATGGCAACTCCACTGCTCTGTACAGTAGAAGCCATTTTACGGCAGTACGACACGACAGGCTATATCTTAACAGAACACACACCCCAAGGCGTGTTAGGGGTATCTTACCCCCACAGTATTTTTCTCCAGAGAGTAAGTCATCTGTGTACTATGTTTGGTTGAAATTGCTCAAGGCATTCCAGGGTTATGCTGGAACATACACAGAGAGAGAGAGATGGATGGATGGATGGATGGATGGATGGATGGATGGATGGATGGATGGATTCCTTCCTGTTTTTATTTCTATTGATCAGATGGGTAATCAAACTTCTAAACAAAATTATTCCCCTAGAAAACAGAGACTGCATTCTCCTTGGCCACTTTCCCCCTGTTCTAAAAAGGACCTTCCATTTCAGAAAAAAATCCTAGAGCGGGACTATTATATTATTTTTTATCTGTCTGTCTGTCTGTCTTAATCAAAGTTTTAACAAGAGCATTAGGAAGTAAGACAAACTAAAGTAGAACGAGAAAAAAAGGGAGAAATAAAAGAAAAGGTTGAAGGTACGAAAAAGAAAGAAAAGTAAAATGGAAAGAAGGAAATATAAAAAATATGAAAAAAAATGGCTTCTGAGCGTCTTCATAAGTACAATTATATTTTAACGGCTGTCTCTAAAGCTGCATCAAGACTCTCTTTCTTTCTATAACCCATCCTGCTTTCTCATCAAAACTACAAATCGCAAATTCATTTTTTCCCCTAAGGGGCTTCCAGTCACTGATAAACGTAGATATTGTCTGATGAGTTTAGCCATTTTCGCAGGTCCTGTCTCCTTCACGACTGTGTTGTTAATTATTTTGATGGCTCAATCGCTCGGCAAGGCCATCCTTATCACTCCCCAGAAAATTATCAACCCAAGCAACCAAATCTTCTCATTAAATCCAAGGTCTGTCTCTTGCACCTGTGTTTTCCTTTATTATTATTATTATTTTACAGAGGCTGCCCAAGGCTGATTTTTTCCTCTGCTTGTTCATTTCATCTTCTTACTTCTTAATAACTCACTATATTCTGCAAGGTGAAAAACAAGATGAGAAAAAGACACCTAAGACTTACAAAGAAAACCAGGTCTGTGGAGATTCTCCGTCACATCCAGGTTATAATTGTCCCAAAGGTGCTTTTTCAAGAGGCAACTGGACTGACTTTCTTTTCTTTGAAGACGTTTCGCTTCTCCTCCAAGAAGCTTCTTCAGCTCTGACAGGATAGTGGGGGATTTAGAAGGATTTATATTCCTTGCAGGCAGCTGGTCATTTGCTTCCTTTTAGAGGGTCACTGAGGCCACTTGGAGGTTTAGCGGTGGGTGTCCTCAGGGTCACCTGAGTGGTGCAAATGGTTCCTGTAGTCTACAGTTTTTGCTCTGGAAATCTGTTCAAAGATGTCCATCCCAAATTGTACAGCTAAAAGTCTGTAGAGATTCTCCGTCCTCCAGATTATAGTTGTCCCAAAGGTGCTTTTTTCCTTTTCTTTCACGAGGCAACTGGACTTTCTGTTTTTTCTTTGAAGACCTTTCGCTTCTCATCCAGGAGGCTTCTTCAGCTCTGACTGGATAGTGGGGAATGACCTCAATGGCCCTCTAAAAGGATGCCAATGACCAGCTGTCTGCAAGGAATGTAAATCTTTCCATTCCTCACCAGTCAGAGCTGAAGAAGCTTCTTGAATAAGAAATGAAACGTCTTCAAGGAAAAACAAAGGAAGTCCAGTGGCCTCTTGAAAAAGCATCTTCGGGACAAAGGAAACCATGATCACCAAAGGGCTTTGAACGTCCCAACACAAGCCAGGATGGGGTTTTAACTCGCAGTAGGATCCATTGAAAAATTAAGCTTTGGCAGTTCACCTAATGTTAGGGAGGTGGAAGCTAGTTGATCTTTGGAAGAAGAGAGGAGCAGACGGGGAGCTTCACTTCTAGGGGTCCTGCAGATGACCATCGAAGAAGGAGTTTGAGGCAGGTCCACCTTCTGGCAGTCTCTTCAATATCCAACTTCTGAGTTGACTCAGGAATTGGGTTGGCCAAATCCTGTGGCCAGTCAGATGTCGTGGAACATGAGAATCTGTTGTAACGTGTGCCATTGGTTCATCTCGTTGGGGGATTTCAGATCTTTTTTGGAGACATCAGGGGACAACTGGAGATCTTGGGCATTCACAGCAAGTACTCCAAAACTGACCCTCAACGTTGTGTTTCTTCATTGGGGTCAAGATGGCTCCTCTTCTTGTTCTGGATCTTTGGTGGGTTTCTCAGGGGGAGGGTTGAACCGTCTGCTTCCTCTTCTCTGCAGCTGATGCTCTCCGAGTGGCTGATTGATGTCCCACCAGATCTGGATCAGGAGTGGCTCTTCGTGGTGTGTCCTATGGGGAAGAGAGCTCTTGTGGTGGCTTCCAGGGTAAGAAACCAGGTGGAGAGCCAACCTGGTGTTGCGGTTGAGGGTTGGACGGTCAATGGGAAACCCAGATTCATGTCCAATCTTGGCCAAGGAGACTTTGTTGGGTAGTTTGGGGCTGGTTCCTCTCGGCCTTAACCTACTACTTCAGATTCTTATGGGGAAGAAAACGAGAGCGGTGCGTACATCAACTTGGGCTTCTATGTGAAGAAGTAGGAGAGCCTCCTCCTCATCTTCCTTTTTTCTCCTCTTTTTTCTCTTCTTCTTTCTTCCTTTTTCTCTTGTTGTCTTCCTCCTTCCTTTCCCCATCTTTCTTCCTTCTCCTTCTTTCTCCTTTTTCCCTTCTTCCTTTTCCTCCTTCCTTTCCCCTTCTTCCTTCTTTCTCCTCCTCTTTACCTTTCTCTTCCTTCCTTCCTTCCTTCCTTCCTTCTCCTTCTCTTTTTTCTCTTCTTTCTTCCTTTTCCTCCTGTTCTCCTCTTCCTCCTTCCTTTCCCCCTCTTCTTCCTTCTTTCTCCTCTTCTTTTTTCCTTTCTCCTTTCTTCCTTCCTTCTCCTCCTCTTCCTCCTCCCAAGCTCAGGCCAAGATGCCCAGGTCAAATGAATGCTTTGCCCTGAAAAAATACATATTCTCATTTTTCCCCTCTCGCTTCGCACCCTTCTAGGGCACCACGGCAACGTACACCAAAAGTGGTTTCTGTGTCAATCGGTTCCCTTCTCTTTTGCCTGGTGGGAACCGACTCAACTCAGCAACAGGGAAAGGTGAGCTTCCAGTTCTTTTCTCCTTGTGACCATCGACACCCTTGTCCTTGGCAAGGACAACCTCCCCGATATATGACACAGTCAGGGCTTAGGTAAAGGTAAAGGTTCCCCTCGCACGTATGTGCTAGTCGTTCCTGACTCTAGGGGGCGGTGCTCATCTCCGTTTCAAAGCCGAAGAGCCAGCGCTCTCCGAAGATGTCTCTGTGGTCATGTGGCAGAAATGACTCAACGCCGAAGGTGCACGGAACGCTGTTACCTTCCCACCAAAAGTGGTTCCTATTTTTCTACTTGAATTTTTTACGTGCTTTCGAACTGCTAGGTTGGCAGAAGCTGGGACAAGCAACGGGAGCTCACTCCATTACGCAGTGTTAGGGATTCGAACCGCCAAACTTTCTGATCGACAAGCTCAGCGTCTTAGCCACTGAGCCACCGTGTCCCTGTTAGTCACAACTTAACCCAAGTTCTGGGCTAATAATCTCGGTTGGTGTTACTTACAGAATACACCATCTTGGACTGCATCTACAATGAGGCCCAGCAGACATACTACATCCTCGACGTGATGTGTTGGCGGGGACACCCTGTCTATGACTGCCAGGTAAGTATGCCCGAGCTCCCGCCACAAGGTCAACGAGAGATGCCTCAGAGCTTCCTCCTAAACCTGGTTAGAGTTAGGCTTGATTTGGTAGCTTGTGAGTTAGGACGCTTGGGTGAAGCACAGATACGAAGTTAAATCTGTGCTGCATGAACCTGAAATGGGATGTGCGGATGACCTTGGGGGAGGAAAGAAAGAGCTTTTCACACATCTTGGTCCCCTTTTCTTCCCTTTTTCCAGACAGATTTCAGATTCTACTGGCTGCATTCCAAAATGGAAGAAGCGGTGGATTTGTCGGAGAAAAGCCGACTTAACCCAGTGAGTCATTTTTTTAAATTTTTATTTTGACCAAAACGGTGGATTAAAAATGGGGCTTCAATCACCATTAGAAGCTTGTTAGTTTGAATGCATGTCAATCAGGCATTGTGCAATGGAGCATTGATAGGGGTGCTCCCCAACTTACGACGGTTTGTTTAGTGCCCATTCAAAGTTAGAGTGAAAAAAATGGCACGTGACGTCAGAGTTCCAAATAGCATCCAAATGTAATACACATATATGCAAGGGGAACCTATACCTTTACTCACTTTTAATTTTGCTTCGTTCTGCTTTGTTTTGGTTTACTGACGGAAGGAGAACCGCTTGGTTTATGTAGTGCTGGCAGGGGAATTCTGGGAGTTGAAGCCCCCCCCCCCCCATTTTCAAGTTGCGGAGGTTGCAAGTGGCCTACCTCATACTCTCCGAGTTGTTTGGAGGTATACTGCCTCTAAACCTGGAGGCTCAGTTTCTCACTCATCTGATGAAACAAATCAGAGGGTTGAGGTGTGTATTTGTGTGTGTGCTGACTTCTTCGGCTTCTCTTCCAGTATCGGTTTGTGGGACTCAAGAGCTACTCCTGCAATTCAGGCAGCCTCTGTGAGGTTCTAGCCATGACGTTTCCCTTCGAGGTGAGTTGACTTTGTTCCCATGAATGCATCTCGGTTTTAACGTCGTCGTCCATAAATGGCTTTTCACACCAGGCGGAGTCTGCAAGGGAGGGGTTCTCCTGCTGGAATCCCCAAGCAAGGGGTCTCCAAGACAGCACCTTCCGGATATCAGCACCCCCATCACTGTCCTGACCGAGGCTTCCTGAGACAGTAAAAAGCACATGCTTAGTCCCCTCTTTTTATTTCAACGGCTGTGAATTACGTTCACTCACAGCCCGTAATGATTCACAAACAGTCTGTAAAGAGTCCGACAGATGTCTGCCACAGTCTTTCGGGATAGGGCTGATAAGCACCCACCTTTATCTCCCTTGAAGCGCTGCTGAAGTCCTAATTGGCAATTAGCTTGGCAAGGCCACACGGAGCACAGAGTCAAAACGGAGCTTCAGAATGGAAACCGATCAGCATGAACCAAGTCGCTTCCTGCACAGGCTCATGTGCCTTTGCTCCTCCTTTATGTCCTATGGGAGGGGCCAATCACCTCCAAGCCTTACTCCCAAGTCGTCCCTTCTGTCTTAACTGTTCTTGCCTTCTGGCAGCTCTGCACATGAACGCACTGGGAACAGGCTCCCCCTGTTCCTCTGCCTCACTGATGTCCAATTCTGAAGGCTCCGGAGGCAGCACATAACTCCCAGAAGGCCCTGCCCCCTCTCTGCTTCCGCCACAGAGCCTTCATCCGAGCCTCCCCCAGACTCCAGGACTGGCCCATCTTCCTCCCCAACCTCCTCACTGCCCGAATCTGCCACCAGCGGTGCTGACCGCTGGCGGGCCACAACAATCACATCCATACAGACCCCACACAAACAGCTCACTCATTAGTTGGGCATTCAGTACAGAAGTTGTGGGTGCTCTATCACTGGAGGGTTTTTTTAGGAAGAGATCTAGACCGCCATTTTTCTGGAGTGGTTTGGGGCCTCGGGGTTGGACTAGAAGACCTCCAAGGTCCCCTCCAACTATTGTTCTTCTGAATTCTGCTTTAAGCAAAGTCCCTCTCTGACCATATAGGCTTCTCAAAAGCGTAGAGCTCCCCCTGCTGGGCTTTCGGTGCAAAGATAGCTCCCCTGGTGGAGAAAGTCAAAACTACCCCCCAAAACTACTAGGAAGTTCCCCCTTCTATTAGGGGGAATGGCGATGACATGGCCCTGAGAGGCTGCAACCGTCCTAAATACGGGTTGCCAAGCGCCCAAATTCTGATCCCATGGCTGTGGGGTTCCTGCGACGGTCGTAATTGCGAGGACTGGTCATACATCACTCTTTCTTTCCCCCAGTCCTGCTCTTGCTCCGAATGGTCGTAAGTTGAGAACTCTCCTGTGCTTTCATCCAAATTCTTAAATCGGGAGTTCCAAATCACAGCGTTTTCGGTCGCCATCTTGACTTTTTTGCCCTCTTTCCCCTGGACGCCCGCGGCTTCTCCTGAAACCAGGACCCAGCTGTTTTCTTCCCGTTTCTCTCCTTGCAGGTAGACGGGATCCTATTCTATCACAAACAGGCGCACTATAACCCCGGCAGCACGCCATTAGTTGGTTGGCTGCGCCCTTACATGGTCTCCGACATCTTGGGCATCGTGGTACCCAGCTGCCCTCTCACCTCCAAGCCTGGCTACGCGGGGCAGCAGCTGCAGCAAATCATCGAGCACAAGAGGAATAAAAGCCAGCAGCCGGGCGCGGGCGACGAGCCCACCTCGCAAGACGGGCGTTACGAACTGGAGCATTTGTCCACTCCCCGAGCGGAGGCTTCTCCGCCCATCTCACCCGATGGGGGGTGCCAGATGGACAACTGACCGGAGACCAAAAAGGGGCGACCAAGATCGGTCAAGAATGTTCTCCGTCAACCCGGATAGGAAACCCAAGTCATAATATGCACACTTTCAATATTTGGGTGGAAAAATACTCCTTTAATGGGATATTTCCGTTCAGACGGAGGTTTTTTTTTTGGCTTTTGTCCTGCTTTAGAGCGGCTGCCTTAAATGCTCGTCCTTAAATATGAGTCAAAATCCATCCATGTCAACCGTTAAGTTTCGGAACAAATTGGGAGACAAGCTGGTCTAAACCTGGGTTCAAATTCTCACAGGTCACACAAACACACATACATACACACCCCTTGGATTTCAGGGTGTTTTGCCACAATCCTCAAGGCCATTGGGCTTCATCGGTACCAGATTCCAAGTTTGAAAAAGGTGTGAAGTTTCACACACACACACACACACACACACACAAAAAGACACGGATTGGGCCACTTGCACTGTAGGGAAGTTGGTTTCCAGCCTCAAGTCCATGGTGGTCTAATCCATTTCAGTGCAGGGCAAAAAGTCACAGAAGTCAACATGGCAGCCACTGGCTGGTGGTGGTTTATAGTGGGCAGAGCTTCGCCCATCTTGACTTTTCGGACCGTACCTTGTGTTCATTGCTGCGCAGATTGGAGGTTAGGGAGCTACACTATGCGCTCCTCACATAAAAGGAAAGAAAACCCAGCATAGATAAGAGATACACTGTTCACACGCTGAAGCCTTTTGGGCTTCCCTCTTTATTCTGCCACGTTTGTGGTGTTGGGAATTTTGGTATTGCACTCTTTGAGATTCGCCAAATAAAAGAATTTTTGAAAGATCTGAAAGAACTTTGGACAATAATTAATCCTCTGTCTCCCGCCCAATCCTTCCAATCACCCTTGATTTCATGGGCAAAGAGAATGGCTGACTCAAAGTCATTAAAATTCACTGTTAGTCCGATGCGTGAACCAGGAATCCAAGGGGACTCTTGGTTTCAAGTATTTTCTGATTGCGGATTTCAAATATTTTCTCCATTTCAAGTATTTCGATTCTTGATTTTTAGAATTTCTTATTCTTTCTTGGTTTAAAATATTTCCTGATTCTCTCCATTTCACATAGTTTTCTGATCCCTCGATTCATACTTCAGGATTCCCATTAGTTCCTGATTCTGAATATTTTCTGATTCCTGGTTTCAAATATTTTCTGATTCTTGATTTAAATCGTGATTCTTGATTCTCTTCCTCAACATTTTTGGTTTCCCCATAACTTCAGAACTACAGCCTGAACTACTCTGATTGTTCCTCCTTTTTTCTTGCTAGGGTTTGGAAAGCCCAGGAAAAGCCATTGATTTATATGTATATGTATATATATATTTGTTTTTGCAGAAATGAGTTAGGTAGGTGGCATTAAGGCCTGGTTTAAGCATGTTTGATGAGCTGGTTTCAGTTGCTACGTGAACGTAAGCCCTAAACCATGGCTTATAAACTTCAGTGAGTTTGTGACAACATGCCTGGCCTAATAGAGAAGGCTTCAGCCTCGACCACTTGCTCGTGGCTAACTCATGGCTGGCTGGGGAATTCTGGGAGTTAAAGTCCACAAGTCTTAAAAGTAGCCAAAATTGGACAGCCCTGGCCTAAGCCATGTTAAAGCCGGGCTTCACACTCAGGGACAACTTGATTTTTTATATTTTGTTAAAGAGGCTCTTTGGGCAGCTGAAAATCCAGACTTTAAACAAAACTTCTTGAGTTTCTCATGTTATCACCGAGGGCTTTGGAGCGCTGAGAATTTAGGGTCCCTTGAGTGAGAAAGCTAACTGCTTTCAGCCTGGGAAATTGGCTTTCCTCTCGGCATCCAGACAGGAAATGCTCTTCATTCTGGGGTGGGGAAAAGCATCATCTTAGCAGAGAAAGGGACTCCCCGCTTAGATCCTGGCCCTTTTCATCCAAAGCCAACTCCAAAGCATAGCGTTCTGGGAGCAAAAATCTGCAAAGTTATCCCTCCTCCTGCAAATTTACTTCCTTGCCTCATTCATTCATTCCTGGTCAACCCTCAGCAACAGATCCTGGCTTGCTGGGGCCATGATGTCCGTTTCTGCAGGCGGAAGCATTTTGAGAGGACTTTAAAAAATCAATATTTGCACTCGGCTCCTTCGGATTCTAAGCGAAGAGAGGCCAAATTCTGCAAATTTGGCGAAACCAGGCCTGCAGCTTGGTTTTTCACACCCTGCCAGAGAAAAGCCCTTAAGTCACCTGGGATTCAGCAGTCACCCCTGGTTATGTTTTCCTGCCATAAGAACTAGAAACTTATTTTCAAGTAGGCACCTCTTACTACTTTTCCTGCCGTAAGGACTAGAAGTTTCCTTTTTGCAAAGGAAGGAAATGGAGACCAACTCTTGCTAAAGTAAAGGTAAAAGGTTCCTCTCGCACATACGTGCTAGCTGTTCCTGACTTTAGGGGGCGGTGCTCATCTCCGTTTCAAAGCCGAAGAGCCAGCGCTGTCCGAAGACGTCTCCGTGGTCATGTGGCCGCCATGACTCAACGCCGAAGATGCACGGAGCGCTGTTCCCTTCCCACCAAAGGTGGTCCCTATTTTTCTCCTTGCATTTTTGACGTGCTTTCGAACTGCTAGGTTGGCAGAAGCTGGGACAAGTCACGGGAGCTCACTCCGTTACGCAGCGCTAAGGATTCGAACCGCTGACCTTTCTGATCGACAAGCTCAGCGTCTTCACCTCTCAGCCGCTGCGTCCCTCTACTCTCGCTACACTTTCCTTATTTATTTTTATTTTTTTAATCAATACCAGAACACCAGCAGGCCTAAGCTCCACTACGGTTGATCAGCAAAAAAAAAAAAAAGCAAAATAAATTAATAAATGTTGAATCTGCAC
The DNA here is from genome assembly GCF_964273705.1 of Natrix helvetica. Taxonomy (NCBI): domain Eukaryota; kingdom Metazoa; phylum Chordata; class Lepidosauria; order Squamata; family Natricidae; genus Natrix; species Natrix helvetica. Next base: position 19,164,899 of record NC_138556.1, read on the forward strand.
CCCCGTTGGACCGTTCAAAGCCGGGTGCTCCCCTTCGTCGAAAAATCCGTGGCTCCCAGAAGCCCCGGATTCGAGGAAAAGAGGTGCCAGGAAGCCAACCCGCAGCTAAAAAACACAAGGAGGTGCAAGGCAAGCTTTCTAACTATAAATATGGCGTGTGCAGCCGGTCTCCAATTCTCTGAATAGCCCAGGGTGGTTTTCAAGAGAAATGACATCATGGTTAAGAGGCCGATGCGTTTCTCGATAAACTCCGAGTCGCTCTCCATCTGCAGACAGTGGGCCTTTTTAAAATCCACCCCGCCCCGCCCCCCCACCCCCTCCGGCCCCCTTTTCTCAGAAAGCCACATTTTGCTTGCCAAGAATGTAAGCCGCTGGCAACTCATCGGTGGCTGTGCAACCAGAGAGCAACCTGGCCCAGGATTATTTTGGGGGGGGAGGGGGGAGAGAGATAATTCTGCACCCCTTTGCAAGCTAGAGAAAGCTCCTAACTTTAAAAGATGATGAGGGGACCGGAGGCTAAAACATAGGGAGAACGGTTGCAGGAATTGGGTATGCCTGGCTTAATGAAAAGAAGGACCAGGGGAGACAGGAGAGCAGTCTTCCAATATTTGAGGGGCTGCCACAGAGAGGAGGGGGTCAAGCTGTTCTCCAAAGCACCTGAAGGCAGAACGAGAAGCAATGGGTGGAAACTAACCAAGGAGAGAAGCAACCTGGAATTAAGGAGAAACTTCCTAACAGGACAATTAGCCAGTGGAACCAGCTTGCCACTAGAAGTTGTGAGTGTGCCATCACTGGCGTTTTTTAGAAGAGACTGGGCAGCCATTTGTCCAGAATGCTATCGGCCAGGGCTTTCTGCTGGAGCAGGGGGTTGGACTAGAAGACCTCCAAGGTCCCTTTCCAACTCTGATTGTGTTTTTTTCTGAATATATATATATATGAATGCAATCTGCAGACCCATGTCTCATAGCAAGGGTTGCCTTGAAGGGTTCTTCGGGCTGGGCTTTGCAAAGACCAGATCCCTCCTCATTTTGGGGTGGGTGGAGGTGGGGATGATGGGATAGGATTCCAGGAAGGCGGACTTGATTCTATGGATGGAGAATGTGGTGTCCACCTGGGCCTGAAGTTCAGGGTGGAGTTTTGCAAGACTTTCAAAACTCAGATGAGGCGCTCGGCTTCAGCATCCTGAGACCCAAAGATAGCCTTGGGTTCCCCACGCCTCCCCGCTAGCTGTGGGGAATTGCAGGGTCAAAGTGGCAGCCCTGCGAGGTAGAGCAGACTAGGAACATGACCTTGAGAGATGGTGAAGACCAGCTTGGCTCCAATAAAACTCAAGATTTTGCAAGTCTAACCGTGCTTCCCCCTTCTAATACTTCCGTGAATAAGGTATAGGTGTCTGCTGAAGGCCCTTCCAGATGTTGTCTGCTTGTTTTAGACCTAAAAAAAGGTTTAGGTGACAGGTTTTGTGTATTTCCATCAAGGTCACAGTGGTTCAAGGGACGCGGTGGCTCAGGGGCTAAGACGCTGAGCTTGTCGGTCAGAAAGGTTGGCAGTTCCGCGGTTCCAATCCCTAACGCCGCATAACGGAGTGAGCTCCCGTTACTTGCCCCACCTTCTGCCAACTTAGCAGTTCGAAAGCACGTAAAAATGCAAGTAGAAAAATAGGAACCACTTATGACCGGTCCTCGCACTTATGATCACTACATTGCCCTTGCCATCCTGGGATCAAAATTTGGGCGCTGGGCAACCAGCCTATGTGTATGAGGATTGCGATGTCCCCTGCTCAACATTAGCGGCCAAAGGTTGTTGAACATGCGGAGATAACTCTCTCTCAGCCCACCTCACAGGGTGGTTGTTGTAGGGAAAAAGAGGAAGCTCTGTTTTACTGCCTTGAATTATTGAGAGGAGGACAATAAATATCCGTAAAATAAAAATAGGTAAATCAATGTTCTTGTAACCCCTGAATGGTTTGATGCCTGTTTCTTTCTCTTCATCCTTTCTTCACTCCCCATTCCTCTTGCTTTTCTTCTTCCTGTTCTTCCTTGTCCCTACTTTTTCCTCTTCCTCCTCCTCTTCCTTTTGGTGGTTCTCCCTTTTTTCATTTTTCCTTCCATTTCTTCCTCCTCCTCCTCCTTATCCTTCCTTCTCTCCATCCTCCCCTCTTCTTCTTTCCTCTTGGCACTTACTGTCCGCATTCTTTCCTCCTCCTCCTTTTTTTCCCTTCTTCCTCTTCCTTCCATTTCTCCTCCTCCTCTCTTCTTTTTCCTCTCTTGGCGCTTCCCTCCTCATACTTCTTTCCTTCCCTCTTTCCTTCTTCCTCTTCTTCTCCCACCACTTCTCTACCTCTTCCCCTCCCTCCTTCCTCTTCTCTCTGCACTTCCTTCCTCATTCTTCTCTCCTCCTCCTCCTTATCCTTCCTTCTCTCCCTCCTCCTCTCTTCTTCCTTGCCACTTTCTGTCTGCATTTTTTCCTCCTCCTCCCTCTTCCTTCTACTTCTTCCTCTCCTTCTCCCTCTTCCCCTCCCTTCTTCTTCCTCTCTTGGCATTCTCTCCACATTCTTCCCTCCTCCACTACTTCCCTCTTTCCCCTTCCACTTCTTCCTCCTTCCTCTTCTTCTTCCACCCCCTCCTCTCCCTCCTTCCTCTTCTCTCCGCAATGTCCTCTCCGCATTCTTCCCTCCTCCTCTCCTTCCCTCTTTCTTTCCCCTTCCACTTCTTCCTCCTCCTCCTTCCTCTTCTTCTTCCACCCCTCCTCTCCCTCTTTCCCTCCCTCCTTCCTCTTCTCTCGCACTTCCTCTCCTCATTCTTCCCTCCGCCTCCTCCGGACCGCCTCCCAAACAGCATCTCCGCCCCGCGGGCCCTCGAATGGGATGCCGTTTCCCCAGGCTGGGGCGGCGGTGGTGGTGAAGGGGGGTGGGTGAGTGGGTTGAGCAGCCCCGGCGCCGGGAAGGGCTGGCCTCCCTCCCTCCCTCCCTCCCTCCCTCTGCTTTTGAGGAATCAGCGCTGGGAGGAAGGCTGGGCAACGGATCCGCCCGGCTGGGCGGGGAAGAAGAGGAGGGGGCGGCCAAGCCAGCGGGAGCGGATCCATCCATTTCCTAATCCTTCTCAGCCCCCCCCCCTCCGCCTTCTCAACACACACACTCACACTCACACAGACTGCTCCTCCTCCAGAAAGCAACAGTTCGAAGGAAAGTCTGCCTTTCCACCCCCTCCTCATTTCCTCCCACTCGGGGAAGGGAGCCCATCCGAATCGGGAGGTGGGGGGAGAGATTTGCGCTTTGAGACAGCGGAGAAACTTCCTTCTGCCTCCCCCTCCCCAATTTATCTCTCTCTTTTGCAAGCGGGCGGACTCCCCCCTCCTCTTTTCCCCTCCTCTTCCCCCCACCGGGTCATTTCTCCCCCCCCCCCCCCCCCATAGCTTTGGCGTGCTCGGCGGGTCGAGAAGCAAAGGACGAAGCTTCTTGCAACAATTTGGGGGTTTTTTTTGTTTGTTTCTTTTGCTTTTCATTGTTTTTCAAGCCAGAACTGTTGCAAAAGAAGGCAGAGAGAGGGGAGGGGGTTTCTCCTCTTTCTTCCCCACTCCCACGCCCACCCGCAATGCTCCGGAGGTCCGGAGTGGCCCAACCGAGCGAGCGAGCTTTTTCGGGCTGCGTTTTCCTTCGCCGCTGCTGGTTTTTCGCCTTCGCTTCGGATCGCTGCATTCGGATCCTCGGCTCGTCGTGGCCCTCCCCCTTTTGAGGGGGAGCCCGCGGGACCCCTCCCTTTTCGTTCCCCCCTCCCTCCTCCTCCTCCTCCTCCTCCTCTTCTTCCCCCCCTCCCCCCGGCTCTTTTTTCCAGCGCTCCGCCTGTCCCCAAGCGAAGATGCCCGGCTTGGATTTAGCGCGGAGGGCAGCTCTAGACCGCTGACGCCCCCCCCCCCCTGCTACCCCCAAAAGAGATCCACCCAACCCCGCTGGCTTTGCCCCCTACTCATTAGATATCAAATAAAAGAGGAGGGGGCCGGAGACCGCTTCAGGAGGGGTGGGGGGCGAGGCTGGCGACTTTGGCAAACTTGCGCCTCTTCCCCGGGGTGGCAGGAGCATGGCCGCGCAGCTGACTCCCGAGGAAGAGCAGGTAAGAGGGGGGGGGAGACCCCACCCACAAAATAAATTTGGAGCGTGGGGTTGGGGGGGGGGAGAAGAGAAAAAGAAGCGGGACCGGCGGGGCAGACCGTGGCTGCCTTTGGCAATGACGTTGAATTGTTGGGGTTTTTTTGGGGGGGGGGGTTGCGATCCGAATTGGGGAGAGGGTGAAAAGAGGGGGGAAGGGGGGAGATGCAGAGGCCGAGCCTCTTCAGGCCTGGCCTTTCCTCTCTCTCTCTCTCTCTCTCTCTCTCTCTCTCTCTCTCTCTCTCTTCCTTCCCCTTCTAAAAGACATCCCACCCATCCCTGGATTTCTTCGGCCCTTAAACGAAAAGGAGGTGATAATGAGCGGAAGTAGAAGGAACTCGCGATCCTCCCGGGCTGGGCCCGGCTTTGGGGTTGAGGGGGGCAAAGCTTTGGGGAAGGGGGGGTTGCCTGCTGCTTTCCTGGGAAGTGTTTAGACCCTCCCCCTTTTTTTCTCCCCCACTCCCACCTCCAAAGGTCTCTGTGCAGGTCATCTTGGCTTTGGGGGTGAATAAAGTCCAGTATCTGGGGCCTCTTTTTTGCTGGGGTGTGTATGTGGGGAGGGGGCTATCTTGGCTCTGAAGAGTACAGCTGCTCCCCTTCCAGCCTTTGATTGACCCCCCCCTTTCCGCCAGATCAGTGGAAGAGGGGGGGGGAGAGGCCCAGAGGTATCTCCCTGGTGATGTTTCCATGGAAGTCAAGAGATTTGGGGGTTGAGATGCAGGTGAATCGGGCCCAGAGAGGTGGGGGAGGCTTTCCCTTGCAAAGTGGGGGGAGCAGCCCCCTCCCCATTGTGCTAGCATCCCGTTTTGCACAGCCAACCTATGACCCAACCAGCAAAGATGCAGACCCCCGTCCAGGCTCTGTCCACTCACTCCACAAATCCAAGAAAATTTCGGCTGGGGGGGGACATTATAAAGGTAACCCCCCCCTTCTGGATAAAGAGAGTGGGGGGGGCAGGAATGTCACTCTCCCATTGAAAGTTGGGGGGAAGTGATCAAGCTGTTTCCCCTTTTTCTTAAATGAGCCCCAACATCTTGGATTGATTCTCTATTTCTCTGTATCCTCTCTCTCTTCTCTTTTCTGTCTGACTGTCTCTCTCTCTCCTCTGTCTCTCTCTCCTCTGTCTGTCTCTCTCTCCTCTGTCTGTCTCTCTCTGTCTCTGTCTCTCTCCTCTCTCTTATCCCTCTCTCTCTCTTCCCCCCCTCCCCAGGATTGGTATGTTTTTGTGGGGTAGGAAAGCAGATACTTGACTCCATTTTTCCCCCATGTTAAAAAAAAAAAGGATTAGGGAGAGGATGTGAAACACAAACATGTAACAACCCTCTGGCTTCACATCTTTTAATGTTTTAGGAAGTGAGGCGGGAGGGTGGAGAAGTTCAAAGCAGCCCTAACCCTTCTGGCTGCCACTTCGCTCTTTTAATGTTCCCCCCCTCCTTTTTTTTTATAAAAAAAAACAACCCTTTTCCCAATCATGGAACTGGAGAGCGAGGAAGGGAGGCTGAAGAAAGAAAGAAAAAGAAAGCGTATACGCAATGAAAGGAAACTGGTTTTTCTAGAGAATCTCCCAGCGGGTGTTGTAAGAGAGAGAAAAATAGCTATGTAGCTTTAAGCATCCTTGCTTTCATTTTAGAGCCTGCTGGTGGAATAGGTGCACTTCCTAAACTCCGACCAAATGCAATCCTTTGGGAGCCAAAAAGTACAATTATTGGGGAGCCCCCACCCCAAAATGCAATTCTTACAGAGTCATAAAAAAGGAGGTGTTTTTTTAGTTCTTTTGGGGGAGTCGTTGTGGTACGATGTGGGGTCCTTGGTGCTCTCTGAGTTTGGTTGTTTTCTTGCAGACGTTTCGTGACCCAACGAGGTAACATCATCAGTGCAAAATAGAAATTTTCTTCCCTTTTTAATCTCCTTTCTTTAAGCCAATCAAATACATTTTTTTATTTAGCAGTAAGGCCTCAAAATGCCCCCACACTGGGGGGGGGGGAAATGATCCTTTACAGATAGGGACAGGTTAAATTGGTGTCCAAGGGATGTTTATATTCTGAGAAGGAGCTTAGAAGGTCATTGGTCTCTGAATGGTTTGGACAGGGGTGCAAACCAGAAGCCAGATCAAATAAATTTCTGAACGTTTTTTTTCCCCAAAATGTACAATATATCAGTGTTTCTCCACCTTGGCCACTTTAAGATGGGTGGACTTCAATTCCCAGAATTCTTTGCTGGCTGGGGAATACTGGGAATTGAAGTCCACCCATCTTAAAGTGGCCAAGGTGGAGAAACACTGATAGATACATGATATTCATTCCAGCACTCTTGAGAGTCTGTTTGCCAACTCTATTGAGCAGCATTAAGCTACCCTGTTGGTGTTTTATCCTCCTAAAAAACGCTGCCCTGGCTAGCGAAAGAGGAAAAACTATCTGAATTTCTCCAGGGGTTTCCCCAGTTGTTTTGGAGAAAGCTAACGCCTGGATGGCTGCTGTACCTCTTACATTCCTGCTTTCTCTAGTGCATGCATGCATGTTTTGTCTTCCTGCTTTTCCCTTTGACTGTAAACGGCAAACGTGTGTTGGGTTGCGAAGTTTTCGGCTTGTGTAATTTTCCACTTCTGCATCTCCGAGGCTTTAAGGAAACAAGGAAAGCGACCCCCCCCCCCCAAAAAAAACCCCAAACCAACGGAATTCTCCTTGTGCAGAATGGAGAAAAGACTAGAACAGAATTAATTTAGACTCTTTCCCCCACACACACACCCCTGCTCCCTTCCCCCCCCCCCACCCCCCGGAGATCTGGTTCTGTATGTTTGTCTTAACTTCGACTTTTCTGGGTGTGCCGGGTGTGTGTGTGTGTGTGTGTGTGTGTGTGTGTGTGTGAGAGAGAGAGAGAGAGAGAGAGAGAGGAGAGAGAGAGAGAGAGAGAGAGAGAGCGCCCTTGGTTTGAAACCCTAATAGGTCCAGGGTGATAAGTGAGAAGCCAAGCTGATAATTGAGAGTAATGAGAAGTTGGAAAGATACTGAATTCTGCAAACCCAGCCGTCCTTTTGACCCTGAAGGATGAAACACAATGCTGAGTCAGTTAGGCCAAGTTGCTGGGTTGTCCTTCTGTGAAGGTCTCCCCCATGCCCACCCCAGATCAGAATTTTGAGGACAGGCTCCTCAAAATATGCTTTTCTAGGTCAATGTGGACCTCCCAAATATCTGGGACTTCATTCCAGGTGAACCTTAGTATCGCCAGTAACTCTAAAAGTCAATGCGTGAAGTCTTAACGCATCTCGTGGGGTGCAGCTAGTCCTTATGAACGTTCTGAGAATTCTCTCCTCTCCAACTCACGTTGGACTTCCGGCATCATCTGATTTGAAGCTGTGGCGTGATTCCCTATTTATGGAATTCTGAGAAGCTGTAGGACAACAGAGAAGTGGCTGGTGGCCAGGATGGTCTTTCTGAGATCCACCATTCCTTGAAAGAGGAAAGGTCTCCTTCAGATCACAGCCTCCTAGGCATGTTTGTGAAGTTGGCTTGGCGGAAGCCTTTTCCAAGGATATTTTGGGCCAAATAAATATTCCCTGGTGCTCCCATCCAAGCGTTAACTCTTTCTTGCCCTCCCTTAGTTTGTTGAGATCGGCCATTTTAAGACCAAAAAGTCCATCAATGAATTTGAGGTCAGTGTCTTTTTTTTGTTTTTTGTTTTTTGAGAAGAGGGAGTCATGAATGAACGAAATCCATGGTGCTCTCTTCGTAGACCAGCATGTGTGTGTGTGTGTGTGTGTGTGTGTGTGTGTGTGTGTGTGTGTGTGTATGTATGTATGTATGTATATATGCTGGTTTTGTTGTATTCGGGTCTTTTCCCATGTAAGATTGTAATCTTACGGGAAAAGACCCAAATACAACAAAACCAGCATACCTACACCCGTGAAAATCTACGAAAACATATATATATATACACATACACATACACACAAATACACACACACACACACATATAATAACATGATTGTAGACTGGGGAAAGGAACAAATTCAAGTTTTTGTATGATTTGGAAACGGAATGTGATATTGGAGGAATATTGAGCTCGATATCCCTTAACCCTCAGCCAATTTAAGACTCTGGGTGGACTTCAACTCCCATAATTCCCCAGCCAGCTGATCAGATAGTGCCGGAAGTCCAACGTGACTTTGAATTCTGGGGCGGAAGTCCATCCATTTCAAAGTTGCTGAGTTTGAGAAACGCTGACCGAATTGATCCTTAATTCAGAAATAGCATCTGCTTTCTAGGACAGAATAAATCAGGGACTGACAGCTCGCTGACTCCCTGCTGTTCTGGCCTACAGTCCCCATGATCCCTTGCCACTGAGTCACGTTTCCCAACATCCGGAATGTCTGGAGGAAATTTAATTGGATTATCCTTGGGAGTCCAGTCATCTGGGAGAGAAATCAGATAAGAAACCAGCAATTAATTGCAGGGCTGCCTTAAAATCAACTGGAATTCTTTTCGGTTGCAAAAGTTTAAAAGCCCTTAAATATTTTGCATACGATATTTATCGTCTCTTGCATTTTTATTTAGGGGCCTCTTTTTCCTCTTTGGGGAGGACCAAAATTCAGATACTCCAGGATGGAGAACTGTAAATGGGTGGCATTGCCCAATGAGACGAGCTGCAATTGGAGACAATAGCATCCTCAGAAGGCCTCGATTATAGCTAAAAACAGTATTGATATAAACCAGGGGTCAGCAAACTGGCTCTTTCATCCTTTTGCTGCGGGTCCCTGTCGCCAGTCGGTGCCACAATTTTGGGAGGAGTTTCCGGTTGGGGCGGGGAAGCACGGTGCGCCAGGAGAAGACTCTCATGTAAGGGGCTCCAAAGCCCAATTGATAGGGCTTTTGGTTAGGGAAGGTAGAGGAAAAAGGACGCCGTGCTAGGAGGAGACTCTATGGTGAGGGAACCGGGCTTCCGGTCGGCTCCAGAATTGAAAGGGGGGGGGGCTTCCGGTTGGGACCTGTGTGGCTCTTTGAGTGTTTATGGTTGCTGACCCCTGGTATAAACTCTTTAGACAACGGTGGCCCGCCATGTCGTGGTTCCAGAAATATTTCCTTACCGGATACCTCCTAATGCATTCAATAACAGCAGAGCTTCCTACATCCTGGGAAACGTTCTTACAAATTCAGGGAACTACGGCTAGTTCTCGACTTACAACCGTTCCGTTTAATGACCGTTCAACTGGGGAAAAAAATGTGACTTGTGGCCGTTTTTTCACACAATGCAGCACAACGGAAATTTTTTTTTAAAAAAAAAAGAATCCCCATGGCAACCTCCTTTTTTAAAAATAAAGAATTTCTCTCTCTCTCGTACTGAACTCTCAGCTGCCTAGATAGAAACATCTCAATGGAATTAGAAAGTTGGTAGAATCGAATGCAGTCCTTGGCTGCCTTGGGAAAAGGCTTTTATTTTTGAAACCCATTTCCTGTTGTCCCAGATGAGTGACGCCATTCATCTCTCTGTGTGTCTCTCCCTCCCTCCCTCTCTCCCCCTTTCTCTCCCTCCCTCCTTCTCTCTCTCTCTTCTTTTGTTGGGGACTCAACAAAAGGGAAGTTGAGTAAGGATGGGAAGAAGGTAACAGCTTTTCGCCTTGAAAAAAAGAGGACATTACGAAGCAGCCGGGTGGAGCCTGAGCTGCATTTTGGAGAAAAAAAATATGGAAAAACTCGGGAGGGGGGTGACGAAAGAGCCGTTTCCTGGGTCCTTTTCAACAAGTAACGTGTTCCTGCGTGACATTCCCTTGTCTCCTCGTTTCATGGAAAATAAATCACTAGTTAATCATTGCTCGAAACCCGAAGGCACCTTTTCTTCTGAATAGTCCCATTTTTTTAGACCCCGTTTCTCAGAACTCAACTTAACAACCACATTTTTATTGTTTCAGAGAAACATTGGTTAAGCCAGGTTGGCTCCGTTTTAACGAACGTTCTCGCCAGGCGTCATTAAGTGAATCAGCGCAGTGGTTAAGTTAGGAACGCAGTGGTTAAGTGAATCCTGCTTCCCCCTTGACTTTGCTTGCAAGGGGGTCGTAAAACGGGAATCGCGTGGCCTCCGGGGACACTGCAACCGTCATAAATATGAATCAGTGGCCCTGCGTCCGAATTTTGGCCGTGTGAACCTCAGGGAGGCTGCAACGGTCGTAAGTGTGAAAAATGGTCCTAAGTCATTTTTTGTAAGGCTGTTGTAACTTTGAAGGGTCATAGGTGAACTGTTGTAAGTCGAGGACTCCCTGCAGAGAGGAGCAATGGAGGCATCTTGCCAAAATCACGTGCTTGGCTTTCAGGTTGGCTTCGTGCCATGGGAAGGCACAGGGGAGGGGACGCCGTGGCTCAGGGGCTAAGAGCTTGTCGATCAGAAAGGACGGCAGTTTGAATCCCTAGCGCTGCGTAATGGAGTGAGCTCCCGTGACTTGTCCCAGCTTCTGCCAACCTAGCAGTTGGAAAGCAGGTAAAAAATACAAGTAGAAAAATAGGAACCACCTTTGGTGGGAACGGAACAGCGTTCCATGCGCCTTCAGCATTGAGTCATTTCAGCCACATGACCACTGAGACGTCTTCGGAAAGCGCTGGCTCTTCAGCTTTGAAATGGAGGTGAGCACCGCCCCCTAGAGTCGGGAACGACCAGCACATCTGTGCGAGGGGAAGCTTTACCTTTTTAAGGCACAGGTTGTGTTAAGTACAGCTCTACTTACAATAGTTCATTTAGTGACTGAAGTGACAATCGTACTGGAAAAAGAAACTTACTGTTATTTTTTCCCACACTTAATGACTGTTTGCAGCATCCCCACGGTCACGTGAGCCAAATTGGCCCCTGACTCATATTTACGACAGTGATCCCCTTTTGCGGCCTCCTGATAAGCAAAGTCAACGGGGGAAAAGCCGGATCCGCTGAACAGCCGTGTTGCCCATTTAACAACTGGGGTGGTGATTCCCTTTGCAACGGTGGCAAGAAAGGGGGCAAAGCTCACTTTGACAACCGTCTCGCTTAGCAACATAAACTCTGGGCTCAACCGTGGTCGTGAGCCAAGGACTGCCTGTAACGCACCACCCGCACGGGGTGCTCTGAGTAGGTCCTAGCCAGTTTTGGAGGCCGCCCGCTGTGCCAAGGCCTGGGTTGGCTGCGTCTTCCGGGTGGCAAAACCTTGGGGTTTTCTTGGAAAGGCCTTGCATGACACCCCCCCCCACACGCCCCCGTGTCAATGTGGGAGGAGATAAGGATCCCGTGTCAACGTGGATCACCAGGAGATAAGGATCCTTTCAATGTCACGCTGCTCTTCTCCCGGATCTCTCTGGCTCTTTGACTTTAACCTCGTCCTCAGGCGTCCCGGGGGGGGGGGGGGGGGGAGCTTAATATTTGTAGTAGAGCACATGGCTCTCGCTTGCCAGCCAGGCAGGTAGGGCTCCCTCGGGGCTTTTAGCTTTAGGAAATAACAGACGGCTCAGAAACGGCATTCTTCAGGAAAGCAGGAAGGGGGGGGGAGAATTGGGTCAATTGAAGCGGGGGAGCTGAAATGGATGTTTCTTTCCCCCCCCATCCTCCCCCCTTCCTGAGTTAGAAAACTTCTTGAAAGCTAAGCCTGGTTAAGCCTTGTTCCAAAGGGACAAACTCTTTTTTTTCAGTGTTAGCTGAAAGTAATGGAACGTGGCCCACGTTTAGAGGAAGGAAGGATGGATAGATGATAGATAGATAGATAGATAGATAGATAGATAGATAGATAGATAGATAGATAGATAGACAGACAGATGATAGAGATAGATAGCTTATACACACACACAGTGACTAGAGACACTAATGATAGACAGATATATTCATTAATATTTATTTAATTTCTATAGGCACTCAACTAAGTGGACAGATGGGTAGGTAGACAGGTGCTAATGATAGATAAACAGATATCTTTATTAATATTTATTTCTATAGGCAACAGAGATGGAGAGAAAGAGAAGGGGAGGGAAAGATAGATGGATACAGACAGAAAGGGGGAGTAGTGAGCTCCCTCCCATATTTGGGCATACCAGGGATTGTAACATACATACATACATACATACATACATACATACACAGACATAGATTTTATATACACCCACCCACCCCACCCACTCAGTGACTAGAGATAGACAGACAGACACTAATTATAGACAGACGGATATCGTTATTAATATTTATTTCCATAGGCACTCAACTAAGTGGATAAATGGGTAGATAGGTAGACAGATACTAATGATACATAAACGGATATCTTTATTAATATTTATTTCTATAGGCAACACAGATAGATGGAGAGAAAGAAGGGGAGGGAAGCATAGGCAGGCAGAGATATGTAGATACATAGATAAAAGATAAAAACAGAAAGAGAGAAGGAGGTAATAATAGATACAGATTTGGTAGGTAGGTAGATAGATAGATGATAGCTAGATGGATGCATGGATGGATGGATGCATGGATGGATGGATGGATGGATGGATGGATAGATGGATAGATGATAGATAGATAGATAGATAGATAGATAGATAGATAGATCCAGCTCTCTATTTATGTAATTCCCTCTTCCACCATTTCTTTCCCATTTTAAGAGTTACACGTATATCATCCTTTAAACAACGTTTTCCCAGCTCTAATTGTGGTCGTACGTTGAAGAGCTGAAGTCGAAGTATTTTCCAAAATGTTGAATCGCTCCTGATTGTAAGGAAATTCTGTTGCTGAGTTTGTATCTCGTGTAGCCTCCAAGCTCAGGCAGTTCTGGAATCTGTAGCAAAACACAAAGATTAACCGTTTTTGTTCTCTTCTTCCTTCCTTCCTCTCTCCTTGCTCTGCTCTGTCAAGGCCACCAAACAGTTCCTGGAAGAGATCAACAAGTGGACCATTCAGTACAATGTCTCTCCCCTTTCTTGGAACATGGCCGTCAAATTCCTCATGGCCAGGAAATTCGACGTCCTCCGAGCAATTGAACTCTTCCACTCCTACAGGGTTAGTTAGTGCTTGGGCAATGCAGGGGGTTGCTCTGGGTGGGTGGGTGGGCTCAGGGGACTTCCCCGAATGGGTGGATTCACACAAGCCTGGAGCCATGAATGGCCTCTTTCCAAAACGGCTTCAACCCCTTTGCTGAGATGTTTCCCAGAACGGTTGCTGGAATTGGGTAAGACGCTGAAGCTTGTTGATCAGAAAGGTCAGCAGTTCGGTGGTTCGAATCCCTACCACCACGTAACGGAGTGAGCTCCCGTTACTTGTCCCAGCTTCTGCCAACCTAGCAGTTCGAAAGCACGTAAAAAATGCAAGTAGAAAAATAGGAACCACCTTTGGTGGGGAAGGGAACAGCGTTCCGTGCGCCTTCGGCATTGAGTCATGCTGGCCACATGACCACGGAGACGTCTTCGGACAGCGCTGGCTCTTTGGCTTTCAAACGGAGATGAGCACCGCCCCCTAGAGTCGGGAACGACTAGTACATATTTGCGAGGGAAACCTTTACCTTTTAATTTAATGAAGGGAAGGACTACAAGTGACATGATAGCAGTGTTCCAATATTTGAAGAGCTGCCACAAAGAAGAGGAGGTCAGCCTCTTCTCCAAAGCACCCAAAAGCAGGACAAGAAGCAATGGGTGGAAACTAATCCAGAAAAGAAGCAACCTGGAATGAAGGCGAAACTTCCTAACAGTGAGAGCAATTAACCAGTGGAACAGCTTGCCACCGGAAGGTGTGGGTGCTTCTATCACTGGAGGTTTCTAAGAAGAAATTGGACAGCCACTTGTCTGAACTGAACTAGGGGGTTGGACTAGAAGACCTCCAAGGTCCCTTCCAGCTCTATTCTGATGGCTTGATCTTCTTCCCACCTCTTTAGGAAACAAGGTTCAAGGAAGGCATCGTGAAGCTCAAACCTCACGAGGAGCCCTTGAGGTCAGAACTCCTGAGTGGAAAATTCACCATCCTGGTAAGTTTTGCTTCTGGAGGAAAATGGGTCAAGCCAAAAAGAACCTGAAAGAATTGCAGGGAAATGTGAGGGCTGGGAGAAATGCCCCAAAGGCTTGATAGGGGGGCATTCAAGTAAGGATGGAGATGGTCTGAACAAGCTATGGGTAACCTTTCCCTTTGAACCCTTTTATGACAACCCTGTAAGGTCCCCCATTAGCAGTTTCCCCATAGAGAGCTACGGCTAAGGAGAATTTCATCCTGAAATGTTCTTGCACCTTTACTAGAATAGAAGAATAGAATAGAATAGACTAGGACAGGACAGGACAAGACAGAACAGGGAATAGAAAAGAATAGAATTCAGAATAGAATAGAAGAGGGAGAAAAGAAGGGAAGGGAAGAGAAGATAGAATAGAATAGAATTCAGAATAGAATAGAAGAGGGAGAAAAGAAGAGAAGGGAAGAGAAGAGAAGATGGAATAGAATAGAATAGTTGGAAGGGACCTTGGAGAACAGAAGAGAAGAGAGAATGGAATGAATATAGAATAGAATAGTTGGAAGGGACCTTGGAGGTCTTATAGTCCAACCCCCTGCTCAGGAAACTCTACACCACTTCAGACAAAAGGTTAATCTTATACTTAATCTAGGATGCAGGTGGGAATCAAAGCTTACAGCTATTAAGAGCCGGGAACATTTCCAAAATATTTGTGCTGCTGAATAACCCGGCTTCTGCTGCCCTTCGCCACGGACGAACCCCCGTTTCTTGACCGTGTGCCAATGATAACCATTCTCCGTGGTTTAGCAGAGGTTCCTATAAACCCTGTTTGGCCACCTTGGTGATATTCTTCCCCCTGCTTTCTTTGCAGAGTGTGCGGGATCCGTCCGGAGCCTCCATTGCTCTCTTCACGGCTAAGTTGCACCATCCTAATAAAAGTGTCCAACATGTGGTACTTCAGGCCCTCTTCTACCTGCTGGACAGGGCAGTGGAAAGGTAAGGAGGGCTATTTGCAGTCCAATTGGGCACCTGGTTTTGGCTTCGAGAGCCTGGAGAGATGGATAGCAATAGCACTTAGACTTATATACCGCTTCGCAATGCTTTTACAGCCCTCTCTAAGTGGTTTACAGAGTCAGCCTCTTCCCCCCCCCCCCCCCCAACAATCTGGGTCCTCATTTTACCCACCTCGGAAGGATGGAAGGCTGAGTCAACCTTGAGCTAGTCAGGATCGAACTCCAGGCAGTGGGCAGAGTGAGCCTGCAATGCTGCATTCTAAACACTGGGAAGGGGAAAGAAGGACGGACTGACGGACTAACAATAGCCCATAGACTTATATGCCGCTTCGCAATGCTTTTACAGCCCTCTCTAAGCAGTTTACAGAGTCAGCCTCTTGCCCCCAACAACAATCTGGGCCCTCATTTTCGAATTAGGCTGGGCTTTTGGGTGTGAGCCTCAACTCTCTCTCTTAATCCTCGTGGAGCTGAGATGCGATCCAGGCTGCAACTTTGCATGTGACTTTAAATCATGATTTTCCTCCCCATAACTAGCTTTGAAACTCAGCGGAACGGACTGGTGTTTATCTACGACATGGCGGACTCTCACTATTCCAACTTCGAGCTGGATCTCAGCAAGAAGATCTTAAACTTGTTGAAGGTAATGAGAAAGGCAAGCGTTACCCAAACTGATCTCGCTTGGAGTCCCCTGGGAGCGCAAACCCCCAAACTGAAATTCTGCTAAGAAAAGCTTCAGATGTTTGGCTTCCCTTCTCGGGCATTGTCCAACTTCGTCATGGTCACCAGCTCAGTTGCTTTGATCTTTTTTTTTTCTTGTGTTCCAGAGCATTGAGGATAGACGCCCGTAAGTAGAGCCATCTGCTTTTTATAAAGGACAAAGAATCCCTGTCCCAACAGATACTTCCCCTAAAAATGTTTCCCCAGATGGAAATGTTTGGTAATCCATGGAAACTATGTTGGGTCATAGCTAGGAATTGGGTTAGAAGCATGACGTGGTAGCCCTGATGGGCAAGGAATCCTTTGCTGCTCTAATTCGTGTTTATGGAGAGCAACCATGAAGGTTCTTGAAGGCCATCACACAAAGGTCTCAATAAAGGGGGATATTGGCAGTTCAGGGTTGAAATGAGAAGCCCTTGGAGCTCTCTGAGCTTGGTGGGTTCCTTGTGGATGTTTTATGACCCAAACTAGGTAACATTGTCAGTTTCAAGGTATCATCAGACTTGCAAGTTTGGGTCATGAAATGTCTTCAAGAAAAGCACCAAGCTTAGAGAGCACCAAGGACCCACCATCTAAGTCTAGGAGGAAGTCACTAATGGTTGCCCCGTTGTCGTCTTCTTGAAGACCTTCCAACAAGGAGAAGATAACACTCCTTTGAGAACTTTTTTCTCACTGTCAAGGAGCTGGATGCTTTACTCTCAACATTTGACCTATATTCACCCACCTATAATTTCATCCTGTTCACTTCTACTCAACAGATATTCTTTAGGCTTCAGTCCAACAACCACTTTTGAAGGTATCTGCCACGTTCTGCTGTTACCTTGGAAGTATATTCCATGCTTCTCATATTTCCAAAGCAGAGATGTATACGTGGAAAATAGCAGGTGGTTGTGCGATTTCAAAGTTCACCCCACTTATTTGCCATCGTCGTTTAGATCAGGCAGGTAGTTCTCAAGTTAAGACAGACTTGTTTAACAATGGCTCAAAGTTATGACGGTGCTAAAAGAAACTAGACAGCACACTGAAAAGCAGAGACATCACCCTGCCAACAAAAGTGCGTCTAGTCAAGGCTATGGTTTCCCCAGTTGCAATGGATGGCTGTGAAAGTTGGACCATAAGGAAGGCTGAGCGCCAAAGAATGGAGGCCTTTGAACTCTGGGGCTGGAGAAAACTCCTGCAAGTCCCTTGGAATGCAAGGCCATCCAACTGGTCAGTCCTAGAGGAGATCAACCCCGACTGCTCTTTAGAAGGCCGGATCCTGAAGAGGAAACTCAAAGACTTCGGCCACCTAATGAGAAGGAAGAAGGACTCCCTGGAGAAGAGCCTCATGCTGGGAAAGATTGAGGGCAAAAGAAGAAGGGGACGACAGAGAAGGAGGTGGCTGAATGGAGTCACTGAAGCAGCCGGCGTGAGCTTAAATGGACTCTAGAGGATGGTAGAGGACAAGAAGGCCTGGAGGAACATTGTCCAGGGGGTCGCGATGGGTCAGACACGACTTTGCGACTAACAACAACAAAGGAATCAACTTACCTTTTGTCCTCCAAGTTATGACCTTTGTATGATGCCGATTCCAGTGCTTGGTAGCCGATTCACGTTTACGACGGTTGCAGTCACAACTCGTGGCCTTCCCCGCCAGCTACCCAAGAAGCGGAGCCAGTGGGGAAGCAGGGAAGGCCTCAAATTCGGCCATGGTGTGACGTCTCACTGAATGACCAAGCGCCGCGTAACATTTGCCGCAAAAAGGTTGCAAAATCTGGCGGGGTCACGTGATGTCTCACTTAATGATGAATGTTCTGGTCCCAGATGTGGTCGTTAAATCAAGGACTACCTGTAGAGGATGTTTTTGGCTTTCTACCCACTCAAAACCCCCGAGATGTTACCAAAGAGGAGCCATTGGGGGCAGTCCCTGACCCCAAGCCTCTCATGGAAGTCAGGTTTTTATTTTCAGCCAGTTTATCCGGCGTAGCGAAAACCTTTTAATTGCCCAACGCAAGGCCGTTTCATTCATGAATCAAATATAAACCCCGGAGTTTTTAATCCAGCCATCTGCTGACCTCTGACGTGTTGACCTGCTGGTGACCATCTCCTGTTCATTATCAGCCCTGCGGTTCTCCTCAAGCCAAGGATGAAGAATTCAGGGTCAATTTCCCAGGAAAAAAAAAAAGGTTAAAAACAAGCCTTTTCCTGTCAGAGAGTGCCCTTTTCGGGAGAAAAAAAATGTCAGCCAAGTGCAAATATTTGAGATCCTCAAATGTGGTCATCTGGTTAAAGTCCTCAGCCGGTCAGTTGACCCAGAGCATGGGGAGCTTCTCTGAAGGACCATCACGAGGGGACTGAGGACTGAGAAGAATTAAACCTGGAGTCCCTCTGGCCCCAGGGAATCTCAACCGTGGTTATCAGTTGGGTTTCCCTGGCCCAGAATTATCCCTGAGCTCCAATTCTTTCTTCTTTTTTATTTAAATTTAAAGCAGCAGTGAATTCCCCCCCCTCCCCCCCAAAAAAAGAGAGAGAGATAATACCTACAAATGGCAGATACTTATCGAAGTTATACAATTAATGCTTGGTATAACCTTAGTGGGAGATAGTAGTAAGATATAAAAAAGAAATATTTATTTAGCGAATGGCACATCCCATTTCGATAAAAACACAAGAGATAAAAATACAAAATGCATAGGCACCAAAGACAAATTCCTTGTGTGTCCAACCACACTTGGCCAATAAAGAATTCTATTCTGTTTTCTATTCTATTTCTATTCTTCTATTCTATTTCTGTTTATATTCTATTCTATTCTGTTTTCTATTCTCTCTTCTAGGCTATTCTATTCTATAGTCTATTCCATTCCATTCCATTCCATTCTATTCTTCATTCCAATATTTACTCTACTCTACTCTATACTCTCTATTCTATTTTATTCTACACAACATGGCTTGGAATTATTGTGACATCCAAGATCTTTCATCGCAGTTTCTTTCTTTTTATTAATTGGTCATTTTTGAACACAGCCTGCGCTCTTCAGTGGGATCTGCAGCTATTCGTGACCTCCCACCCAAGCGTCCGCTAACGTCTCTGATCATGCATGGACATGGATATTTGTTCCCTGCGCCCAACCAACTGCCAAGGGTTGGGCTGGTCTCTTTGATGGGGCAGTTTTCATCAACAAATCTTCAAATTGTAGAAAAAATAGGGAATTGCTGTTCTTCCAAGCCTGTTAGCGTTCACTGGCTGAGATGGATGGGCCTCAAATTTACTTCAAAGCAAATCCATCTTCTAAATTGCTTTGCAATTTACTTTTTACCAATTTCTACTCTTTCCGATGTACTTGGGTCTCCCCCTACTGGCCAGAGGGAGGAAAAGCAGGCAAAATCCCTCTTGAGTTAAACACCGTTCTCACCGAGTCTAGGATCTCCTGGTGGCCTCTTATCCTCTCGCCCAACCCTGTTTAGCTAGGTGCTCCTTACCTGCTCAGGTAAATCATTGCGGTACTATTGAGAGTATCGTTGCTCGCCTGTGTTGAATGAGGACGATAAGGGCTCTAGTTGTGTAATTCAGCACAGACCACAGTCTAGTTGTGAATGACACACACAGAATACAAGAACAGTTAAAGGAGGGAAGAAAGAGAAGAAAAATTGCAAGGAATATCAAAAGGAAGTTCCTTCCCCCCTAATAACTGACCTTTGATCTGTTGATGAATACAGATTTCCAATAAGTACCAAATCTTCCTTACTCCACATTCAAAATTTGGGTTTCTCTTGACAACAATTCTTAACAGCCTAATCTTCAATGATCCATTTGATGAGGATTTATTGTCCCCCCTGCGATTCTGCTTCTCATATCTACGATTTATCCTGCGCTTCGTCTGTATCAAATCCTACGAGGCTCCAAAAATTCCCTGTGTTTTATTTTTCTGGCTTTGCTTTCTTGTCTGTTTTTCTTTTTCTTCCAAAATGCTGATTAAAAAATATATATATAATATTTTTTAAACTACCTCCTTGGTTTCCAGGGAGCCTTTCCAGCACGCCTGAAAAAGGTCTTCATCGTAGGAGCCCCCATGTGGTTTCGAGTTCCCTATTCCATCATCAGCTTGTTGCTTAAAGAGAAATTACGAGAAAGGGTGAGTTGCGCCAGAAGGCATCGCAGGAGGCCCCAGCCTGCTAAAAGGGTGAACCAGCCACATTCACACGCCCAGTTGAAGGATTTAGGCTAAGTGCAGGGAAAACAGACAATGCGCTATGCTGGGAGCTGGGGAATTTGGACTAAAATGGCAAATGAGAGCCCAGTTTGGTATAGTGGTTCAGGTACTGGCTTAAAAACCAGGAGATTATGAGTTCTAGTCCTGCTTTAGGCATGAAAGCCGGCTGGGTGACTTTGTACCAGTCCCTTTCTGTCAGCCCAACCCGTCTCACAGGATGGTTGTTTTGGGGAAAATAATAAAAGTATTCACCACCTTAAGATACAAACTTGAAATTTGGCACGTATGTTCCTCTTGGCTTCTATGTGTTCGCTAAGAAAAGATTTTTCAAAATGTCCATCAGATAATTAGTATTTCTTATATTATTATTAACATGCTCTGATGCTAAGGAGTTAGATGTTCTACTCCCCCTCCCCACCCGAAAAGAACTCTGTTCCAACTGCCACTTGGGCGTGACCAGGGCATGACTCATCCGGCCTGCGGGCTGGGAGTTTAGACATTCTACTCCCCCTCCCCACCTGAAAAATGCCCTGATGCTAAGGGGTTAGACTGAGGGAGAGGAGGGGATAAGATAAGATAGGAGAGGCCTCTGTGGGGCAAGCCTGAGGGAGAGAAGGGGAGAGGAGAGGCCGATCATAACTACTCATTAATTTTCAAGCTGTAAGTGTCGATTTATCCCATAGTTTTGTACCAGAGGGTGGGTATCCAGCGAGTAAAATAATAAAAGCGGGAATTCAGTGCAAGCCAACCTAAGTGATTGCAGTTTGAATACTGGGAACCTTTGCTCCTTAAACAAAGCAGGGAATAAAAGTTTGTGGGGCTGTTTTGCTCCTTCCTCTTTTTAGGTCCAGATGGTGAAGATGTCGGAGCTCAGGCAGCACCTGCCCCACGAGTGCCTCCCCGAGTACTTGGGAGGGTCTCTCAAGCTGGACCCCCTCAGCTGGAACTGCAGGTTCCTCCCGCAGCAAAACGGGCACCCGGACCCCCTGGATGAGCTGATCCTGGTCCCTCTGGCTCCCCCTCGGGACAACGGCTCCGTCCATGTGCCCGGGCCCAAGTCCATGACTCTGCCGGAACTTCTGGAGCACGTCAACCAGAGGCAGAAGCGAGGAATTTATGAGGAATATGAAGGCATTCGTCACCGAAGCCCCACCGGCACCTTTGGCTGTTCTCTGTAAGCATCCAGGAGGTTGGGAGGGTCTGAGGTTGGAGAATAAGAGGGTTGGAAGGGACCTTGGAGGTCTTCTAGTCCAACCCCCTGCCTAGGCAGGAAACCCTACACCACTTCAGACAAATGGATATCCAACATCTTCTTAAAGACTTCCAGTGTTGGGGCATTCACAACCTCTGGAGGCAAGCTGTTCCACTAATTGTTCTGACTGTCAGAAAATTTCTTCTTAGCTCTTTTTTTTTAATAAGTTTTTTTTAATTTTCATACATATAACCACATGTATACCATTGCATCATAATCAACACTATTTTGTATTATTCAATATTATATCAATTCCTCTTATCATCAACCCCCAAAGACTTATCATTTGCTCTTCTGCTTTCCATACACTATATTTATATCCTATCCATCGCTTTCTTGCCTCTTCCTCCTCTCTCCTCCTCCCTATCGCCTTCCTTCCCTCTATCAACCTTCTCTACTTCCCCTTCCTCTTTCCACTCCTTCTTTCTCTCCTCCTCTTCCCTATCCCCAACCCTCTCTCCTAACCCCTCTCTTCCTCCTCTTGTCTCCCTTTTCTCTTCCAAGAAATTCCTTCTTAGTTCTAGGTAGCTTTTCTCCTCGATGAGTTTCCACCCATTGCTTCTTGTCCTGCCCTCAGGTGCTTGGAGAATAGCTGGGACTCCCTCTTCTTTGGGGCAGCCCCTGAGATATTGGAAGACTGCTCTCATGTTTTCTCTAGTCCTTCTTTTCATTAAACTAGACATACCCAGTTCCTGCAACCGTTTTGGGGTGCAGGATGGACCTCATCTGAAGTCCCATCTAAGGGGAACCAAACCTGGAGCAACTGTCCCTCACCCCATGGAGTTCCATTCTTCTCCATTTATCACTCTGTTTCAGAAAGGTCGGCAGTTCGGTGGTTCGAATCCCCAGCGCCGCATAATGGAGTGAGCTCCCGTTACTTGTCCCAGCTTGCCAACCTAGCAGTTTGAAAGCAACTGCAAGTAGAAAAATAGGAACCACCTTTGGTGGGAAGAGAACAGCGTTCTGTGCGCCTTCGACCTTTAGTCATGCCGGCCACATGACCATGGAGACGTCTTCGGACAGCGCTGGCTCTTCAGCTTTGAAACGGAGATGAGCACCGCCCCCTAGAGTCGGGAACGGCTAGCACATATGTGCGAGAGGAACCTTTCCCTTTCCCTTAAAAGAAATTTAAGGAAATGTTCGCTTCTTTGCTAGTGGCCTTTCCTTGCTGGGAGCCGTTCCTGGTGCTTTCCTTGTTCATGTTTCTGTCCTCCTTTCCAGGGCACCTTTGAACCAGGAGAAAAACCGATACGGGGACGTCCCCTGCCTTGATCAAACCAGGGTGAAGCTGTCCAAACAGTTCAACTATCAGGAGGTGAGTGAAACTGATAGAATTTCTGGGAATCGAACCCCCAAATCACAGCAAAGAACTTCCATGTTTATCTTTGCCCAGCACCAAATGTAGCGTCTGTGGGATTGACAAACACAATTGTGTCTCTATAGATGACCGACTACATCAATGCGAGTTTCATGGATGGGTACAAGCAAAGGAACGCTTATATCGGCACTCAAGGTATTTATGGGGTTCCAAGTAAGACCCCCTACGAAAGAAGACTCCAAGGCTTGAGTTTCCTCAAAGTTCCATTTTATTATGATTTTTTTAACCCAAGAGACAGATTAGAAATAATATGAGAACTATATTGAATGCATTAGAATATTACGAAGTACACCCCGGGAAACAAATGGCCTTGTTATTTTTGGATGCACAGAAAGCTTTTGACAGTTTTGTCAAAACCCAGAAAAGCACTGAGTGCTTTCTTACTCTCTTGAAATCCCCTTCTCTCCAATATTTCCACTCCACGAGGAAGGGAGATAGCCTACATTTAGTCATAAAGTTATTTCTTCTGCACCATCACGACTTCACAGGGTCCCTGAACAAAGCTGCGAGGAAGCGAGGACTAACCTTAGCATGTAGCTTTCAACAGCGTCTTTTTATTTTTCTGTTTCATTCTAGGGCCATTAGAAAACACATACAATGACTTCTGGCGGATGGTGTGGGAACAGAATGTGCTGGTGATCGTGATGACTACAAGGTAACTGTTGTGGCCCTCCAGCAGAGCTGGCAGAAGATTCGGACAGTGAGGAGGGTTGGGGAGGAAGCTGGGCCAGTCCTGGAGTCTGGGGAAGGCTCTGATGAGGGCTCTGTGTCGGAGGCAGAGAGGGGGCCAGAGCCATCTGACAGTTATCAGCTGCCTTCAGAGTCCGGCATCAGTGGGGCAGAAGAACAGCTGGAGCCTGTTCCCAGTGTGCGCATACGCAGAGCTGCCAGGAGAAGGGAGCAGCTAAAGAACGGGTCAACTAGGGAGGAAGGCCACAGGTGGACGATGAATGGCCCCTCCCAGAGGAAATAAAAGAGGAGTGAAAGGGGAGTGGAGTTTGCAGGAGACAATTAGTTCCCTCTGAGATTCCTTGCCAAATTTTGCAGATATCGGCTTGGCAGCTCTCTAAGCCAGATAAGCTCTGTGACTTTAAATCCTCCCTTGAAAGACTTTGCTGGAAGTGAATGAGCAAAATTCACAGTCAATGAATAAAAGGGTTTTTTGTCGGGACAAGGAGTTTGCTTCGTGCTCTCGGGAAGCCTCGGTCAGAACACTAATGTATCTGTGCATCAGACAAAAAGTAAGCATGACCGTGATGGGTTTTAGGAGAGAGGGTGGCTGGCCCATTTGCACTGATGCTCTTCCGAAAACGCTCTTGACTTGAGACATCAAGCCAAAACCAAAGCTCTTCTGGTTTTGGACCTGACGTCTTATGGTCAACTGGGCAAACTGTGGTTCCTTCAAATGTCTCTCCATGCTTCCATTGGGCTCAAAGCTGACCCCTTCCGGGTATGCACGCATTCCATATTCTCCTTTTCTTCTTTCCATGAAAGGATCGAAGAAGGAGGCAAAAGGAAGTGCGGTCAATACTGGCCCCTGGAGAAGGACTTCCAGATCGGCTATGGAACCTTAACGGTCACCAACCTTGGAACAGAGAACCTCAACCATTACAAGAAGACACTCCTGGAGATGTTCAGCTGTGAGGTAACTGCATCAACTCTTCATCCAAGGTCCAAGGGGTATCACAGAAACAATCCTGGTGGGTCTCCAGATTTCTGGTCATCAACTCCCTCATTTTCCATTGGTTTGGCTCCATAGCAGTGTTTCCCAACCTTGGTAGATCGAAGATGGGTGGACTTCAACTCCCAGAATTCCACAGCCAGCCATGCCAGCTGGGGAATTCTAGGAGTTGAAGTCCACTCATCTTCAAGCTTCTGAGGTTGAGAAACTTTGATCTAAAGGGAGCCACAGGGGTCATCGACTCCCAAGCAGAAGACAACCCATCCTTGCAATAATGGCAGGAATGTGATGATCTGAAACGTGGGATCAACACTCTCTCTACTTCGCCTCTTTTCCAACCGCCTACAGAACCGCGAGAGACGCCGTGTGACCCATTTCCAGTACGTGAGCTGGCCCGACTACGGGGTCCCTTCCTCGGCGGCGACACTCATTGACTTCCTGGGAGCCGTCAAGCAGCAGCAGAGGGTGGCCATCAGCGCCTTGGGACCACGCTACAAAGGTCACCCGGGCGGGCCACCCATTGTGGTACACTGCAGTGCCGGTATCGGGAGGACAGGTAACGGCATTGTCCTGGGATCTGGAGTGGAGGGTTAGATTTCCAAGACCTTCAGAAGCCTCCTTCCCATGGGTCCACCCTCTTCCTCCCAACATGCCCCACGTAGCAAAGTCAGAGCTTAGGAACCTGGGAGTTGAAGTTCACGCCTCTCTTGGCGGCCCACATTGGAGAAGACTTCCCACTTGTAAAAGTGGGAGTAGAGGAGGTCATTTCCTTTTCCTTTAAATTCTTGGGATGCAGAGGAGCGATCTTCAACCCGTTGCCCTGCCCTGTAATCAAACTTCAGTCTCCCCCGAGGCCCTGCAGGTTGGGGGTTATGGGACCTGGAAGCCCAATATTTGAGACTCCAAAGAAGTTGAGGCTGAAGACGGATTTGTTTCGGAAGGCGGCCGATGGGTGATCCATTCCTTCCCCCTGTCCTTCCTTCCCAGGTACTTTCTGTGCACTGGATATTTGTCTGTCGCAACTGCACGAGGTGGGTACCCTCAACATTTACCAGACGGTGGTGAGGATGAGGACCCAGCGTGCCTTCAGCATCCAGACCCCTGAGCAGTATTACTTCTGCTACTTGGCCATCCTTGAGCACGCCTACAGAGAAAATCTGCTGCCCATCTCCCATCCCAGGATGGGTCCGGAGAAGAGCTAATCGGAAGGTCCTGATTAGAAGGTCTGGAAGCTCACCACGTCCTCAGATTCAGAAGGCCTGGACGCTCAGCCAGGCCTCAGCCACAGGAGGATCTCCTATGATGCCAGATTCCTTCCTTCCTCTCATCTTCCTTCCTCTTTCTCATCTTCCTCTTTTTCATCTTTTTTCTCATCTTTCCTTCCTTTTTCATCTTCCTCTTTCTCATCTTTCCTTTTTCTCAACTTCTTTTTTCATCTTCCTTCCTCTCATCTTTCTCTTTCTCTTTTTCCTTCCTTCCTCTTCCTTCCTAATCTTCCTTCCTCTTCTCATCTTCCTCTTTCTCATCTTCCTTCCTTCCTCTTCCTTCCTAACCTTCCTTCCTCTTCTCATCTTCCTCTTTCTCAACTCCTTTCCTTTTTCTCATCTCTCCTTCCTTTTTCATCTTCCTTCCTACTTTCCTGCCTCTCTTCTTCTCTTCCTTCCTTCCTCCTGCTCAACAAGTAGGTTTGGTCGGAGCTTTCAGCTGGACCTGGCCAGTGGCAAGCCCATTCTCCACCACCAAGGTTGGAGGACATTTTTTCTGGACGGCTCGGCCACAATGAGCCACAACCAGTAGCCACGGACAAGGACTCCCTTGAACCCACTGCCTTGACTGACCCGTGCCTTATTGAGAAAAATATATATGCTAGCAACGAAGGAAGCAAACCCACGGGCTGCGTTAACGGAGTCCATGAACGGGAAAATCTTGACTCTTCTCCATGGGCCTGCCCCGGAAGAACAACCCAACGCTTCAGTCTTAATGACCGCTAGGCCTACCTGGTTGTTGTCCGTGTGTCCATGCAACGTCCTTCTCTTGCCCGGGATCGAACTATGATTCCCATTGATAATAGGTGTAGCTGCTTCTAGCCAAGATTCAGCGTAGCCTCATTCCGAGGGGCAACGTCCCACGTTAATGGCGCTTTCTGTCCCCCTCCCTCCACCCAGCTCTGCCCCACCCCCGCCTTGGTTCAGCCACACTGACACAAGGGAGTTTTCTCCCGCACCCTTGAACGAGGGCACCGATGCCCAAGAGGCTGGCCTGGGTGCAGGAGGTGGGAGAGGCAAACCCCGACTGTTGTGGAGAAGACAAGTTAGGGTCACGTCCATCCATCGGTGGCTCTTTGGGAGGGGCTTAGCAGTCCCGTAGGGAAGTCAGGAGCAAGGGGGGGGGGGAATAACTTGTGTGTTTGTCCCTAGCTGGAAATGCTAAGCAGCTGGTACGAATCGGGGACCAGAAGGAGGGTCCAAATTAGAAGGATTGGGGGCCACAGGGGCAGAGAGAGGCAGGGCTTTAAGCTGGAACCATTCTCTTCTACGGAGGGTCTTCTTCCAGATGAAGGGGGGGGGAATATACTTTTAAGGCATCAAGAGACAGAGAAGGTTGTATGGATGTGGGGCACCCAGTAATCTTCCTTGTAGCATGTGGAGCCCCATAGCAGCAAAGATAGCATGGGTCTCGTATTCCGGAGCCCCAGGGACCCCCCCCTCTCTTTCTCTCTCTCTCTCCATCTCTCTCTCTCTGCTTGCAGAGGAAAAAGTGGCCATGTTGAGCCATGCGAGTAACTTTATACTGGAACCAGATCTTTAGAACGTGTATATTTCTTATTTTTTACATCCTCTTCTCTTTCCCCCGCCCCACTCCTTCCTTTTTTCGGTTTTTATATTTAATCTTAACTTGCGCACATCCAAGTTGGAAATAATTGTACATCTTCCCGGTCGCTGCTTCACAGCGAATTATGGGGCTCTTTCTGGGGGGGGGAGGGGGGGTTGTTTTTGGTATTCACCATTAAATATGCCTACAACCCACCAGCTCAGGGCTGTTCCTTTGGCGGCTTCTGCAAATGCGTGCTTGAAGGCCGAGTTCGGCAACTCGCGGCCTTTCTCCTCTTGACGGACCTTGGCCCAATTCCAACCCCTTTCCTTTCGGCAAGCCAGCGATTCAGGTCTGCGGCAAAATCTCCACTCTAGCTAAATCCGGGATGGCAAACCCACGAGTGGCACGCTGAGCCCTCTCGGCAGGCACGCGAGCCGTTGCCCCAGCCGAGCTCCACTGCACTTGCCCGCACTGGCATTGCATTTCGGGGACTCGCACGGTGCCCCCGTGCCCCATTTTGGCTTCCAGGTTGGTGCAGGAGGCATTCCAAGCCCCCCCCCCCCCCCGCCCCCAGCAGTCCGTTTGGGGCCTGGAAGACTTCCTGCACCAACCTAGAGGCAAAAAAATGGGTTAAGGGGGGGTGGGGCGCATGCGCGGGAGGGGGGAAAGGAGCGTGGGGAGGTTACATGCGTATGGATGAGGGGGGGGACACACATGTGCAGGGGGGACACACGCGCATTGCACTATGGGTGCAGGCAGGCGGCTGTGCTGTAGCATGCACATGCGCCGTTTTGTCACGCAACGACAAATATCACTGAGTTTGAAGCTGGCTGAGGATTTCTGGGAGTTGAAATCCAGGTTGCACAAGATCCTGGGAAACCCTGTTTTTAAGGATGTTGCCTTTCAGGCACGTAGCAAAAAAACACCACCACCACCCCCAGGTTAAAAGAAACAAGCCTGCGGGATTGTTTTGAAGGTAGCTGGCTTGTTTTTGTAGCCTGGATCGCATCCTCTGCACAGCAATACTTTGCCTTGAAGTCTGATTTGCTTTTGGATGCTCTTTGGAGCCCTGACAGAGAGAGGGCTCATCACTCGGGGTTCAAGGAACCCCCCCCCCCGCTATTATGGGGCTGCTTTGACTCAACGTGCAAATTTAGGCCGAATGCGCCAGGGAAGGAATGCAGCAGACTCGGGCTTCGGCTTTTGGGCCCATGCTGTCTCTCCCAGCCTTGCCTGCCGTTTGCAGATGGGGCCCATAACGTGCCTTTCCTGAAAAGATGGGTCGATATAACCCGGAACGGGGCAGGAATTAGGGGGTTTCAAGGGAGCTACAGGGGAAAAGGTGGAGAAGGTGAGGTAGGAGAAGGGATGGCAGAGGTGGGGTCAAAAGGGGGATCAGCTTAGAATCACATTGAATGCTGCTTATGAGATATAAGATAAGCTTCGTTGTTGTCACTTTTTTCTAGGAACACACTGGCAGATATTAAAACATGAAATTCTGATGCTCCCTCATAAAAGAATTTGGAATAGAGTGATAGGGATATATAGATACACTATAAATACACACACACACTATAAAGCTGCTTTTCTGGTTTCCAGTGCGCAGGTGTGTGCCAGCCAGCTAGTCTTTGTGGACGCCCGAGCACCTGAAAAAACAGCCCACAAAATAGCCAAAAAGGTAATTTTGGGGCCCAAAAAACAGCCCGAAAAGAAGCTGAACATGACCCCGAAAAAAGCCCCCCAAAACAGGTTTTTCGCGCCATATTCAGGCTGTTTGCTTCTTGAAAAAGCGCCTTTGGGGACACCCATCGGAATCCTCCTCAAAACTTTCTGGAGCAAGGCAACTTTTCCCAAAGTTGATGCTGGGTGCCAAGGCAGTTTGAATGCTCCCAGGGCCAGCCCAGCTTTCTAAATGTTGCAAGAGAGAGATCCCCAAAAGCAAAAAAACACAGGAGGGGAGGGCCATGCCCACCTTTCCCAGCCTCCTCTCCCTCCACCAGGGCCCCGAATAACTTACAGATGCTGAGGGTTCCCAAACTTGGCCAATTTAACACTTGTGGACTTCAAGTCCCAGAATTCCGCAGCAGCTGGCTGGAGAATTCTGGGAGTTGAAGTCCACAAGTCTTAAAGTGGCCAAGTTTGAAGACCTCTGATCAAAGCCTTTTTCATACAACTTCCGGAGGTGGGGGGGGGGGAGAAGAAAGAGGAGGCGTGGCCTAAATCATAGCTTTAATCCCCGCCTCCCCTAAAACGGTCCCTCTCTCCCTCGGCCAATCAGCGCCGGGGGGTGCGTCCCTCCATTGAGGATTTCTGGCTTGGGGCTTTAAGGGTATGTAACAGCTGCTTTCAATTGACTCCCCCCCCCCCCGAATGCTGGATCTCGGCTTTCTTTTCTTTTTTTTAAATTATTGTTGTTCTTTTCCTGCTGCTGCTTTTCCCGGGAGGGAGGAGGCGTGGAACCTCGGGGGCTTTCCCCCTCTCGGGGGTGGGGGGCAATAGACCCTTCCCAAATCAGAGGAGTAAATGAAGGAGAAAGGGGGAGGCAGAGAGAGAGAGAGGTGGAGAAGCAGGCTGAGTTTCCTTAGGGCGGGAAAGGAGTTGGAGTGGGGAGGGGGAGTTGGGAGAAGGGGCCAAGGAGGACCCTCTCCCGCCCATGCCAAGTGGAGGGAGGGGGCTGTTCCGCAGAGTGGCGGGGGGGATTGTGTTTTTTTTCCGCGCTCGGGATTCCGAAAGGAGGGGAGGAGGAGCAGGAAGCCTAAAAGGCACCCCCCCCCAAATCAAAGCTCGGAGGGGAGGGGGCTGGGAAGGAAGGGGCCCTTGCACTGAGCTTCCTCGCCGGAGTTTGCATCTTCCTCTTCCTCCCGCTGTGAAACTTCTCCACGTCTCGCCCCACCACCACTTTGGGGGGGGGGGAGCTGGGGGGAGGAGCAAGGGAGAGCCCTGGAGGGCTGCGCGTGTGGCGCGAGCCCTAAATGCGGGGGAGGAGCCAGGGAGATTCCCCCCTCCCCTCTGCCTCTTCCCCCTCCCCTTCTCCCCCTCCCTTCCGCCTATCCCCCCTCCTCTCTATCTTCCCCTCCCCTTATCCCCTCTCCTCCCCCCTCCCTTCCGCCTATCTCCCCCCTCCCCTCTTGTCTCTTCCCCCCTGCTCCCCACGCGCGTACCTGGAAGCCCAGGTAGACCGGGTGGGTCCCCTGGCCGCGTCTCCCTTTGGGAAGGCCCGGGCGACCCTTCTTGGGCGGGTCCCGGGCTTCCCCGCGTCGGCTGCGGCGCCGGAGTTTCTCGCTCGACTTTGCGGCTGGCTGATTTTGAATGGGGAGAAGAGAGAGGCAGGGGCTGCCCACGTGGCCCGCTGCCAAAGGCGCCTCCGCAGGTGGAGGCAGGGCTCGCCTGCACGTATGGATGTGGAGAAGAAGCGTGTTCTTGTTGGCTCGCCTGGGACGTGAAACTGAGGCGGGGGTGGGGCAAAGGACGCTCCGTATTGAACCCGCCATTGTTCTAGTATTCAAAGCAGCACATGCGGTTTGTCCTCCCCGTACCCCTAATATTGTATTTTTCCGCTCCAACCCTGCGAGGTAGGCCAGGCCGAACCAGAGACCGGCGTCCTGGCCGCCTGAAGGGGACTCCGGACCCCTAGAAACGCCATTCACACGTGACGCTCGGCTTTCAGATCGGATTCAGTGGAGGCTGGTTGGAGCGAAAGGAAGCGACGGGGGGGTCCGCGTGGCCAAGGGAGGGGAGGGGTCGTGGGAATGAGGATCCTGGTCTGGGGGGGGTGGTCTTGCGACCCTGGCAAGGCTTGAACCGGAACCCGGCGGCGGAGGGGGCCGTGATCTCGCTTTTTCTGCTGCCTTGGCTGCCCTGGGGATGCGGAGTCCCTGGCACTGATGCAGCCAGAGAGATTCGGACTATTCTCTGCTGCCTCAAGCCAGGCAGAAGCCAACGAGATCGGAAGCGGGTTTTTTCCGGGGAGGGCGGTCGAGCCCCCCCCCCTTTCTCCAGCCCAGAGCCGGGAGGGGGGCAGAGGCGGGGGCACTAAGCCCCTCCCACCAAGTGGCATTCAAAGAACACAGCCCGGAAGTCAAACCCTCTATGCCTGGGGGTGGGGAAGGGGAGACGACGCCCCCCCCCAAATCGCAGTTGCAGTGCAGGAGGGGGGAGGGGAGCATTTCCGGTCTGGGAGGGAGGTGTTGAAGCCCCTTTGGCGAAGGGTGGCGGGCGAAGGAATGGAGCTTCCCTCTCCAGGGGAAGTGTACCCATAAATGGGCGTTGGGTCGTCCCTCGCTCGCCCATTCATTCTAGTAAACAGCGCTGTTACTACTCGGGGATTTCCTATATATGCATCTCAGGAAAGAGAGAAAAGTGTGTGTGTGTGTTTATTTCTGTAGATTTATCTCAGAAAAGAGAAAAGCGTGTGTTTGTTTATTTATTAGGCTGTGGTCCTCAGCCTTAACAACTTGAAGGTGGGTGGACTTCAACTCCCATAATTCCCCAGCCAGCACGATGGGAGTTGAAGCCCACCCACCTTCAAAGGGCCAGGGTGGAGAAAGACGATTTTGGTATCAGAGAAGTGCAAGATTTGCTGTCTCCCAAACAGTCGAGTCATGTTGCAATGTGGAACGGTCACTAAACAGGTGGTTGTAAGTTGAAGACTGCCTGCAGTTTCTTGGTGGAAAGAAAGAATGTGGAAGGTGGGCACAAGGAAAGATGTCTAAAACATCATTAAATAAAAACACATTTTGCAGAATGAGTTTGAGGGATGCCCTACAACCCCAAGGCGTTGGGTAACTTTAGAGGGGGGTGGGATGCCACTAACTCATCCTTTTCAACTCATTTTCCAAAGCTGCTTGCTTTCTTCAAAATTGGAAGTAATGGACAGGCCCCCATTATGCAACGGGGTTTCTTTAAACTGGGATTATCTGACTCAAGTGGCTAAAAGAGGACAACGTAACAGGGTTTTTTTTTTAAAAAAAAAGGATTGCAAACCTCGCAACTTGCTTAGTGTAACTTCCAGGTTTTCGATCCGGGTGGACAGAGTGGCTCTGTTTTCAAGGGGGTCTTTGAAAGCCCCCCAGGAATTCACAGCCTTGTCCTAGAAGGGTGAGATCCAGGCAGCCCAAAGCCTGGCTTGTCTCTAGAGAAAGATTTATAGATTTCCACCTGTAGGGAAAGGATTTGCATCTTTGTTTGCTTTGCCTGGGGCAAGTGGAACATTTGTTCTGCGCCTGGCCAAGCCAAAGATGGGAATAGACGGAGGGGGTGGGGGTGGGCAGGCAGGGGAGCTCTTGAGAGCTAGGTAGGTGGCTTCAAAGATTTGGGGAGGGGGAGTGAGGACAGGAAAAGAGTGGGGGAGAAAAGCGTTTAACTGATCAAAATTGATTACATTTTGCTTGTTCTGAAGGCTAGCTGTTACCAACAGCAACATCTCCATCTGTTCCTTCTTCCTTCCATCCATCCATCCATTCATTCTCTTTCCCTTTCTCATCTTCCTTTTTTCCTTCTCCTTTTCTCATCTTCCTTCCTTCTCTCTCCTTTATCTCATCTTCCTTCCTTCTTCTTTTCTCATCTTTTTTCCTTCCTTCCTTTTCTCAACTTCCTTATCTCTCCTTTATCTCATCTTCCTTCCTTCTCCTTTTCTCATCTTCCTTCCTTCCTTCCTTCTTTTCTCATCTTTTTCCTTCTCCTTTTCTCAACTTCCTTATCTCTCCTTTATCTCATCTTCCTTCCTTCCTTCTCCTTTTCTCATCTTCCTTCCTTGTTAGATCAGGCTGAATGACACCCTTGATTTAAGATCAACCAGGGAATTTTGGAGACTCCTCAAACCTAACTTTGAATATTCTGGTTTTTTTGGGACACTCCCCCCCCCCACCAAGTTGTCATTGTACAACACCTTTTTTCCCCCTGAACTAGGCCCCTCCTTCCATGTTCAGAAGATAACCCAGCCCCCGCTGGCCACCAAAGTTTTGGGGGTTCAAAAAATGCAGGTTTCTCAGTGCTTTTGAGCGTTTGCTGGCCTCGTGTTTCTAAGTTGCCCCTGCTTTTCTTGATGCATTTATTCAAGTCTAGTCATGTTGGGTGACTTTTAAAAAAAATAATTTGAATGGGGAGGAAGGAACCTGACTTTGAATTGCAGGCATTCCTGGCTGTGGAGAGGAGTAAGCTGCGATGAGGTAGCAGCTTTTAGCCACGTGGAAAGATGTGGATGTGAAAAAAGGAGGCGGGTGGAAGTGTGAGTGAGGACTCCTGCTGCTGTTTTGTTTTACTGTGAGATGCTTGCAGTTTTGGAGTGAATTGGCCACCCAGAGTCGGAGTGTGTGAGTTGGGCAGCCATACAAATATGTTTAATAAATGAAAAACAATGTTACCGCAGCATCTGAGAATTGGTTGGGCTTCCCATCCAAAGCACATCCTGCCCTCTTACTCTGAACTGTAATTAACTTGATTAGTCCTGACGCGGAGGAGGAGGACGGTGTCACTTGCTTTCAGAGCCATCCCGGATACTGGGATGGAAGGGACAGATGTTTAATGCAGTGTGTAATTGGGCAGAGACCGGGATAGCAAACAGTCACGTAATTCAGGTTGTGTGTTCACACTGACACCACTGCCCCGTGGCTGGCCATGCCATCACATGGGAGGGTGAATTAAAATATACCTGGCTCAGTAGAGCAGGCAAAAGCATACACTTTAGGGTCCCTTTATAAAATACCCTTTTTCAGTAGCAGAATGTAGCTTTTGTTTTAACCAGATCATTCCATTTTGTAAAATCTCTCTGCTTCCAGATTTTCTATCCTGTCCTTTCCAAGAATTTTCCTGTCTTAAGGAGATAGTTCTTCTTGTATCTCTTTACCTTAGGTCAGGGGTGTCCAAACTTGGCAACTTTAAGACTTGTGGTTTGGTGCACTTCTAGGCTGCCAGGTAGTGACAGGGAATTCGCTTCGGCACACCTTGGCGATGTGCCCCTTTCACTCAGAGCGCTGGCAGGTTGCGTCGCGGAAACGGCAAGCCAATCTGGCATGGTCTCCTCCACAGCTAGCGCAAGGCAGGGGATGCAGTTTGAATTTGCGCGCCAGCTGGGCGCGGCTACTACGCATGCGGCAGCTGTCGTCTTCCTCACCCTCTGAGCTCTCGGGCTCTGCAGCCTCGCGATGTACGCGTGTACTCTTTCACACGTCTTGTGGAGCGCTTTGACGCAGTGTCCCAGTAGATTTGATGGCTGGTTCAGACGCCCTGGCCTCATCCAATGCGATCTGCAGAGTGAGGCTAGATTTAGCGAGTAACCTCCTCTGTAGGTTAATGTCCCACACACCGCAAATTATGCGGTCCAGAATCAGCTCATCCAGGTCTCGGAATTCGCAGTGCGCTGCGGCCTTGCGAAGCACCGCAACGTACTCATTAATCAACTCTCCCTCTTTCTGGTTCCTGATGTTAAACTCATGCCAGCGAACGTGCTTGGATGGCTTGGGGGCATAATGGGTCCTCAGCGTTTGCTGGAGTACAGACCAGGTGACTGATTGCAGCGGTGTCGGCTCGGAGAGGTCTTTCGCCATCTCAAACACTTCCCGGCCTCAGTATCCGAGGAGCATGTTCTTGCGGCCTTCAGAAGTAGGGTGTGCATAGCCATATTGTGTTCTGAGGGCGTTTTGAGTTTGCCACTCAAAAATGGATGCTGGAAGCCGCGTTGAGCTCCGGGCTGGATGTACTTGCTGGATTGCTACCCTCTTTTGGTTCACCTAGTTGCCTTCCAATCCCATCCTCTTCGCCAGTGTTAGATCTGGTAATGGACAGGCACACACAGGCTGAACAGTAACAACAGTTCTTTATTAAGTACAACAAGTGAGAACAATCCAGCGAAGGTTGAGTCTGACAGCAGCCCTTTTATAGGGAGCTGTCAGACCCTTTGACCAATAGGATTAAACCTCTGTTCCCGCCGGAACAGAGGACCTTGGTGGAAACCACTGTAGGTAGAACAAGTATCTAACTTTCTTTCTTGCAACTCTGTCCAAGTGCCACGTTTGGGCTTACTCCGCCACGGAAGTGGTTGTTTCAAGGGGGCAGTTTCAGTCCTGCTAACTTGGCAAATGCAACGAAGAATTTATATGCATTTATTTTACGTTACTTTTTTTGCAGAAAGTGGCTTGGGCCGAGGTTTTGATGAGGGGTGGGGGGATGCATTTGGGAATGTGTGCCCCGCGATTGCAAAGTCCGAAGGGAGACCTGTTGCCTCCGCCCCCAGACTTCCGGGAAGAGAAGAGGTTGGGCTGCGTGGGTTTCCCGTGCCGCGGAGGGAGGGGGGGGGAGATGCAGTTGCAACAACATCAGCGGGGAGATTTTGTGTGTCGTTCTGTGTGTCGTTGTGTGTGTGTGCTTTGCAACCGAGCTCGCCTGGCATTTGCAAGCCTTGGCTTTTGCGAGTCGTGGTTGTCGTCCGGTGCTTTTACCTTCTTCCTTCCCCCTCTTCCCCAGCGTGGTTGCACGGGTCTGGGAGCCTTTCTGCGCTTGCACGCCCGCCACGCTGCCCGAGAGCTGCGCGGGTTTGCAAAGGCAGCGGCGGCGGCGGCAGCGCGGATGTAAACATTCCACAATAGGGTTCCCTGGAGAAGGGGCGGGGCCTCCCGCCAGCCAGGGGGGCGGAGACAGCCCGAGAGCGTCGAGGGGGCGGAGCCGCCTCTTTCCTCGCCCGCTCTCTGTAAACCCCACCCTTTCTCTTGATTGACGGTGCCTCTCATCCAAGGGGCAGCGGTGGCCTCGGAGCTCCGGCCAATGAGCGCCACGCAGGGCGGGTCCTCCGCGTCCCATACGGACATTTTCTCGCCTTTCTCTCCGCCCACTTTTTCTACACTCCCCCCTCCCTCTCCCAACCCGCCTTTGGCATCCCCTTCCTGGGAGCTGGCAACCAATCGGGGCGGCGGAAGGGAGGCTGCGCCGCGCGGCGATTGGCCGAGGCGCTAGAGCGGCAGCCCGGCAGCCCTGTAGCCGTGCGGGAGGCCTCCCCGGAGCAGGGGAGGGGCGGGATTTCTCAGGGAACAGAGAAGCGGGCAGCGCTCGGCGGCGGCCGTCCTGAGACGGTTGGTCTGTAGCCGCGGCGCCCCTTCCCATTTCCCCCAGGACCTCCTCACGGGAGCCCGAGGCCTGCCTGGCCGCCCACTCGCCCGCCCCGGCGCTCTGCCCTTTTCCTCAGCGCGGTGAGGAGAAAGACGGGAGACGCGGACGAGGATTCGCCGCGCCGGCTCTTGAGGCGAGGTGAGGCGGCGCTCACCGGCGGCGGCACGCAGGTGAGGGGAGGGGAGGCGGGCGCGCGCGTGGCGAGGAGAGAGGGAGGGGGCAGCGCGCACGGCGTGACGAGACCCCGAGAGTTTGCGGGGGGGGGCGCGCGCAGGGAGGGAGGGCGGGGCCTGGAGGCGTGTGGCGCGCGCGCTCGAGCGTGGAAGGGGAGGGCGGGCCCGGCCGCCGGCGTTCGGCCAATGGCGGCCGCGGGTGCTCCAGGGCTCCGCCCCTTCGCTTCCGAACGGCTTCGGCGCCCCCTCTCTCCCCGTTGGCTCCGCCCCCTTTTTGCTCTTAGCCCGCCGCGGGGGCGGCCCGCCGGCGGAGCTCCTCCCACTCCCGTCATGCCTCTCCCCCTCCCCTCCGGTGGCCAGCCAGGCTCCTCCCCGGCGACGCGGAGAGGCGGGGCGGCTCCCTGCTGCCGCGGCGGGCGGGAGGGCTCCCCGGGCCCATCATCCCCAGCTGGGCGCGGGTTACGGGCCGCTCCTTGCTTGTGGGGGGGGGGCTGGGATGCTGCAATGCCTTTCCCCTCCCCCCCTCCGCGTCTTTTGAGGCGGGGGCTGCGGCTCCCCCCCCCCCCGCCAGCATCGCCCTTGGCCCTTTTCTCCGCCTTTTAGGCTAATTGGGGAGGGGGCAGCACATCTGGAGAGCCACAGCTGGGTCGTTTCCTTAGATCTCGGAGCATCCCATTGGAATTCTGTGGCTCCATATGAGGGTGGTTATTATTTATTATCCATCCATCTATGCATCCATCCATCCATCGACTTCTTCATTTATCTATCCATGTATTCATTTATCTATCCTTTATCTATCCGTCTGTCTATCCATCCATCCATTTATCTATCTATCTATCCATTTATCTATCTGTCTATCCATCCATTTATCTATCCATTTGTCTGTCCATCCATCCATCTATTTATTTTTCTATCTATCCATCCATCCATCTATTCATTTATCTGTCCTTTATCTGTTTGTCTGTCTCTCTATCCATCTATCTATCTATCTATCTATCTCTATGTATTATCATTATCGTTTCCCTTTTCCTCCCCTTCTCTTTCTCTCCATTTCTCTATCATCTGTAACTACACACACACATCGGTAATCCTCAAATTACGACCACAGTTCACCCAACATTTCCACTGCTAAGCAAGACACTTGCGAAGTGGATTTTGCCCCTTATGGCAACCTTTCTTGACACTGTTCTTATATGAATCGCTGCAGTTGTTAAGTTAGTAACACGGTTCTTAAGTGAATCAGTTGCTGTGCTTGTCAGAAAGTTCACCAAAGGGGAATTCCTTTGGTGAGCCCGGGATACTGCAAGTGTTATTATATACATATGTAATTGCTGATTTAAACTGTACATCAGTGATTGCATGACCTCTGTAGATGCCATATGCAAAATCAATAGAGGCACAGTGGGAGGAAGGCTGATGGGTCTGAGTCTGCCCCCTTAAAACTGGGGGGACAGGAGGTTGTCCTCCAGAGGTATGGGGGTCCCAGGGCTTCCTTCCGTCTCCACCTGCTAATTCCCTCCTGTCCTTTTGAACACAAACACACCTGATTGAGAGCTGCCCAGACCTGCTGAATGATGGAGCTTCTAAGCAGGGGGGAGGGGGGACTTCCTTAATTGTTGCAGCAGCAGAGAGAAATTAATGTAGGATATTCAAGGCAGAGGATTTAAGGATTGTCTTTTATTGCTTGGCAGAGACTTTTTTCTCAAGGAAAAAAAAAGAATTCATGATTAGAAGGCATCTTAGAGATTTTCCAATCTGGTGTTTCTTAAAATTGGTGGCTTTAAGACCTGTAGACTTCAATTCCCAGAATTCCCCAGCCACCATATGTGGGGACTTCAATTCCCACAACTCTTCCACTTAGATCTTATCTAACCCATCCAATGCTTTTTAGATCAGTGTTTTTCAACCTTGGCAACTTTTAGGATTTGTGGGCTTCATCCCCCAGAATCCTCCCATAGCTGACTGGGGAATACTGGGAGATGAAATCCATACATCTCAAAAGTTGCCAACTGGGAAAAAACACTGCAGTCTGATCCCACCCAGTGCAGGAATCGACTCCTGCCCTACACCTAATAGATGGTCATCCAACCTCTGGATCCTCTCTTGCCATCTCGCCAACCTTCTTCCTTCGCTTATTTCCATTTTGTTTTACTTTGGTGGCTGCTTTTTCATATGCTGCTCTTCAGCTTAGGTATGCAATCCTGGGGAGTTGTTGGGGGGCACATCATTGAGAGAGAGAGGGAGAAAGAAAGAGAGGGAGGGGGGAGAAGGAATGGTTAGTTCTAACCCGAGCACCTAATTGCAAGCATCTGTTGGCGATAAATGCAGCGTCCCTGTGACTGCTGGAGAAATCTTTGAGGATGGATGTGTTGGCAGTCCAGATACTCTGTCTTTGCGGAGTGTATCAGGGACACCCTTGTGAGACGTTCGTGGCCTTTTGCATATCGGCTCTTTGCTGTTCCAGCCCCTTGCTCTGAATCTCTCGCCTCTCGGCTGGGCTTTCTGTCCTCAGATGCTCCATATCTCCACACCAACAGGCCATCCTCGGCCAGACACCAGGGTGTGCTAAAATGGGATTTACTCCTATTAAATCTCCTCTTGAGTGTGCTTTAAATGGAATGATTCAGTGCGCAGCCTTTGTGAGAGGCTGTTTAAATATCATAGTTGTTGGCGGTATGAAATTTGGAGGGCCGGCTGGCTGCTGGCAGGCCTTTTCCTCTTGTTTATTTCCTATTTTAGGAATGCAAAGCTTAATTAATCCCCTTGGTCAGAAATAGATAGCTAGCTTAGCATGGATGAGTGAGCACCTAATATTTCTCTTGATTACAAGATTGTGTGTGTCTGTGTGTTTTTGTTTTTTTTAACTGAGCTAATTTTTATTTATTTGAGAAATCTGAGAATTTCTTCATGTTTTTATTCCGCATTGCTAGTTAAGTGTGCAGGATCTATTTGCAAAGCCCTTTGTAACGTTAAGATTCATTTATATTTGATTTCCTGTCATGATGCTAACTACTGAAAAACGCAGTAGTATTTAATAGTTCATTGGGACTAAAGTTTCATTTTGTTTATTTTTCTTTTCAATTTCATTTATTTATTTATTTATTTTGCTGCTTGGATACCAAGCAAAAATGGGATTATCATCGGACAAACTGTTGGGTTCACGTAAATATATTAAACCATGGTTTATGATTATATAAATATAAATATATATGTGTGTATGTGTGTGTGTGTATACATACATATATATTTGTGTTGTATTTGTCATACCAGGGGTTGTAACACAAATACATGCATATATACATACATACATACATACATACATACATACATACATACATCATAAAACTAAAAACACACACTAGGTTTTATAAACCACGATCCGTAGCTGTGTTTGCATAACACACTAAATCAGACATAAGTGATGTTTTGGTTTAGTGTAAAATACTTAGATGCAAGTCTATTGATTTAGAGGCATACAGTTAGGATGTTAGCCACAGTTTATTTATTTTAAATTCAAAAGGCTATTCAGGTTCAAACTCAAAACTCAAGGAGTCATACTTAGATGTCGCTTGCATTGCACACTTCCTGGCAAGCCCATTTAAGCTTACAGGTGAAGTGGTGTTGGACAGAAGCTTTTTAGATCTTGAAAAAAAGTTACACGCATCTGAATTTCCAATTTTTACTGGGTTATATTTTATGCCTTCCAGTACATCATAAAAATCTATCAGATATCAGATCCACTACCGCTTCAGTAAGCTTTCCAACCAGTCTAATGCATCAACAATAAAATTACTTCATGCCTTTATTAATAATATGTATGTTAGGGATTGACGTAATAATCCTGCGTTTTTCCAACCTGTGACATCCCAATTGTGTTGGATCCAAGCTTGTCAACTTTAAGATGTATGGATTTCAACTCCCAGCATCCCTCATGACTGCCTGGGGGTGGGGGTGTGTGTGTCAGGCTTCATCCAAGACTGTCCCTTAAAGATGTTCCAGAACCTTGTGAACTTTTAAAATGTGAGACATGTCAGAACTGGTATGGGCAGCCAAGTTTTCTGAATAGTCTTCCTGTCTTGATAATTGTTTAGATTTAATCCAGTGTTGGAAAGCTTGAACAATGAAACAAAGCACTGGAAGTTTTTAAGAAGATGTTGGATAACCATTTGTTTGAAGTGGTGTAAGGTTTCCTGCCTAAGCAGACTTGTGGACTTCAAGTTGAAGTCCATTCAACTTGAAGTCCATTAATCTTAAAGTTGCCAAGTTTGGAGATCACTGCTTTAGATCTACCA
This sequence comes from Natrix helvetica, assembly GCF_964273705.1. Lineage (NCBI taxonomy): Eukaryota > Metazoa > Chordata > Lepidosauria > Squamata > Natricidae > Natrix > Natrix helvetica. The sequence continues at coordinate 19,205,568 of NC_138556.1, forward strand.
AGTGGTAGAAAGTATAGTATAGCCCTTATTGTCATTGAACATCATGTATACAACGAAATTGGTTAGTGTGGTATATCCTTTAAAACCCTATTCATGACTTCTCTCCCCCCCCCTAATTTTTGGCGCATGTTTGTGTGTATCTGCTATTCCAATAAATATGCCTTCAAGTTTGGGGGTGCAGATGTGGCAAGGACCCTTCCGTTCTCACCATCTTCAGTTTCGCGGTTTAATTTTCATGTACTCAGTGGCTCACTAAGCATGTTCCATTACTGCAATGAAAGGCCTGTACATTTGTATAATTCATCCTCACTGCAGGCAGAAAGACAAAAATCACAGGCCACACAGCAGGAATTCAAATCTCCAGTCCTTAAATTCCTTTTCGGTTTAGGTGCTGAAGAGGGGAAATAGGTAGCCTCCGTCAACCTTAAATGGGGGTGGGGGGGGTAATTCATATAAAACAGATCTGTGGGACTTGGCTAGTTCATTCAACACAGATCCACGGACTTCGGGGTTTAAGCCCAGGTGGAAATTACGCTCATTCATCTGAAGTATATCCTTCCCGTTCTATAAATAAAAACTGATAATAATCAAAGGCAGATGTTGGCATCGGCTGGCACAGATTTGATTTGAGGGTGTGAAGGATGATGGTGGGGGGGGAGCCCTTCTCATTTAATATATTTGTATTCTGGAAAGTCCATTTAAGGAGGACCAGGGGGAAGGCAGCGGAAAGGAACACTTTCAAAGGGCTTTTTTTTTGCTCACCGTTCTGAAAGAGAAAATAATTTCTAATTCCTCAGTATCCGTTCCAGCGGCTGTTTCTTGCCTAATCCTGTGGGCAGTTCCATAGCAGCTGCTTCAAAGCCATGTGCAGGGTGCGTGTTTCGTTGGGAACAACACGGGAGGATATTTACTATGCTTTTGAAAGGCTGCTGAATCTAAGTGACTCATTCATGGAACTGCGCTGCCAGCAAAGCTTACAATAAGTGCTCCAGATGCAATTAATGCTCTGTTTCTCTCTCGCGCATGCGCGACACGTTTCAGAATTAATACGCCAAGTGAAGATCATGCATTGCTCAAATTACTTCTGGGTCGCCTCTGCAACACGGGACCTTAACCTCTGGGCTGCAGATCATGTTCAAGATACATTTAAAAATACATTCAATTCTGGGAGTTGAGTTCAAAAGTGGCAAAGGATGGGCACCCCTCACTTAGATCATTTAAGGTTGGGAGGGGGCGGTTGATTGTCTTTCCACATAGTCCTTGACTTATAACCGCAGTTAAGTGACCGCAGTTACAACAGCACTGAAAAAAGTGTCCAGTTTTCACACTTAACGACCATTGCAACATCGCATGGCCCAAATCCGGAAGCTTGGGAACTGAGTCATATTTATGACCGTTGTAGTCTCCCTGGGATCATATGATCCCCTTTTGCGACCTCCTGACAAGCAGAATCAAATGTGGGAGCTCCGCTTAACAATGGCGTTGCTAAGATGACAACCGCGGCGATTCCTTCCAAACCGCTCTGGCGGGAAAGGTGTTGATGGGTCAAACTCCCTTAAACACTGCCTCCCTTTAGCCACAGAAAGTGGTCGGAAGTCGAGGACTGCCTGTCTTTGATCCTTTTGGTCTCTCTCCGCAGGTTTCGTAGGGCTTTCCTGAGCATGAATTCAGGATGAAGCGGCGAGTGGAGGAACAGGACTCCCCCGTCTACGCGTCCCAGCAGAGACGCATCGCCAGCAGCGGCGAGCCCTTCCAGCACCAACACCGCGTGCTCGCTCCAGCTCCCCCTGTCTATGAACCGGTTTCGGAGACCATGCAATCCGCTACCGGGATCCAGTACTCGGTCACTCCCACCTACCAGGTAAGAGGCCGTTTCCCATCCGATTCGGAAGCTCTGAAACGGCTCCCAGGAGCTGCACAACAGCAAAAGGCGGGGTGGGGGGGGTGTTCCTTCCGCTTTTGACAAATCCTTGTGCTCCTTGTCGCAAGCGAACGCTTTCGATCACACAATTGATGCGGGTCCCTGAATTTGTGCGCGGCGGCTATCGCAAGCAAAGCTGCAAGTAGGGACACCAAAGGGCTTTGAGCTTCCCCACCACAACAGTGTGGAGAAGACTTTCCAACATCCTCAAGATCAGGGGTCTCCAACCTTGTCAAGTTTAAGCCTGGTGGACTTCAATTCCCAGAATTTCCCAGCCGGCACGGCCGGCTGGGGAATTCTGGGAGTTGAAGTCCACCTATCTTCAATCTACCAAGGTTGAGAAGCAGTGTTATGCAGCCAAACCAATGGAAAATGGGGGAAATTACAACCAGAAATCTGAGGACACCAGGAATAGCAATAGCCCTTAGACTTATATACCGCTTTACAATGCCTTACAGCCCTTTCTAAGCGGTTTACAGAGTCAGCCTCTTGCCCCCAACAACAATCTGGGTCCCCATTTTACCAACCTTGGAAGGACGGAAGGCTGAGTCAACCTTGAGCCCGTAAGAATCGAACTGCTGGCAGCATTTTTTTTTCTTTTTTCATCGTAAGTGAAAGAATGATTGCTTGACTCTGGGCAGGATCTTTGCTGGGAATTAACTCACTCCACCCGTGGCTTTTCCTGCCTCCCTTCCCCAGGTGTCCACCGTTCCCCAGAGCTCCAACAGCCACGGACCCACTTTAGCCGCTGTCCACAGCGGGCATCATCACCCCACCCCGGTTCAGCCCCACGGAAGCCAAGCGGTGCAGAGCCATTCCCACCCGACTCCACCAGCAGCACCAGTCCAAGGGCAGCAGCAGTTCCAGAGGCTAAAGGTGAGTCTGGTCAGAGTTAATCCGTTTGATCTTCCACTTGCTGCTGCAGGGGATCGGAACAGAGCTGGAAGGGACCTGGGAGGTCTTCTAGTCCAGCCCCCTGCTCAAACAGGAGACCCTGTACCATTTCAGACAAGTGTCCAGTCTCTTCTTAAAAGCCTCCAGTGATGGAGCACCCAGATTGAGAGACACGGGCGTAAAGAATCTTCAAACTAAACCGTAAAATAAATTCCGTGTTTTGTGCATGTTTGTTGAGTTGCGGTTTTGATACTCAGTGATCGTCCCTTTTGTTCAGATGTGAACTGCTTATGTTTTATTAATGGGTCTGTGTTGTACATTCCCCCCTCCACACAAAGCAGCATTTGCATTTTCGGATATATTTGTTGGATTGTTCATTTATGTGCTCCATTTTTCAACTGTATTCCCTTCATACTTTTATAACCAGTGAAGACACGGTGTTTATTCACTCTCCTCCTCCTTCCGTCCTCAGTGGTGTAAAAAATGAAGTTGCTACTTCGTGCCTACTAATAGCTTTGGAAGACATTGTGCAAAGTTGTATTTAACTTAACGTTTAATCATTTTCTTGCCTGGGTTTTGCTGAAGGATGCAAAAAGCATAAAAACTTTGGAAGCGAAGTCAGTTCTGAATTCTTCGAAGAGCATGTATCTCCAGGAACACAATAAAATACCAGTAATTCACTTCTTTTAATTGGAATCATGATTATTAATAGACTTAAATGAGATTAACCTCGCAATGTAGGTTTATTACAGCTCATTTCTTTTTATTAGCCGAACCAATCTTCCCGATACTTTGTAAGTTCAAATTCTTCTACTTAAAATTTGTTGGGAAGTTATTGCTCTATAAATATTATTAGGCCTTTGGTTCAGTTTTGAACATTTAAATAAAGTTCGCTTTGATCAGTATTTCATCAATGGTATCCGGACTAAGTTTACTCTTGAAAGCGTGGAGACGAAAATATTGTTGGAAAGGGATGTTTTTAACTTGGGTTATTTTGGTTACAGGTCGAAGATGCTCTCTCTTACCTTGACCAGGTGAAGCTGCAATTCGGTAGCCAGCCTCAAGTCTACAATGATTTCTTGGACATAATGAAGGAGTTTAAATCTCAAAGGTATAAGGAATGGCTGCTTTTTTCCCCCTTTTTTGCATTTGTTTTTATTTTCCTATATTTGATGGGAATCCAGCTGTTACGGCTTGTTCAACAAACAGTAGTGAACATAAATGTAGCCTAATGCTTAAAACTCAAGCAATCTTGCAATAATTCTGCCTTTTATCACCAAACACTAGTGTCTGCTTAGGTTTTTCTTCTGCAGGAAGCCCTGCCAATTGAGCCCCAAATTTCTGTTGTTAAATGAGACATCTGTTAAGTGAATTTTGCCCCATTTTACGATCTTCCTTGCCTCAGTTGTTAAGTGAATCATTGCAGTTGATAAACTCGGTTGTTAAGTGAACCTGGCTTCCCCCACTGACTTTGCTTGTCAGAAGGTTGCAAAAGGGGACCACGTGTGACTGTCATAAGTATGAAACAGTTGCCAATCATCTGCAATTTGATCTATAATGCTGGAAAGTTCGTAACTACTCTGTTTCCCCGAAAATAAGCCCTCCCTGGATAATAAACCCAATCTGGCTTTTAAGTGCATGTGCTAAAATAATCCCTCCCCAAAATAAGCCCTCCCCTGAAAACATTGCAACACAGCAGCATCCATGAGGTGACCACGCTGGCCGCCTCCTGCACCTCAAAAATAATAAGATGTCCCCGAAAATAAGTCCATAACCCCGGGACACTGCAGCAGTCATAAATACGAACAAAATCTGAATGAAAATCACATGACCGTGGGGGATACTGCAACCGTCAGAACTGTGAGACACGGCCCTAAGTCGCTTTTTTCAGCACCGTCGTAACTATCGACGGTCACTAAACCAACTTTTCTAAGTGGAAGACCACCTGCATTGGTTTCCCTTCAAGGGCAGGCTGTAGGACCCAGCATATTCTGTTTTGTGCTTGTGGCCCTAAGGGATGCACCTTAACGCAGCCTCTCTTTACGCCTGTTTGAATTCGTGGTAGGAATCTGATGTCTTTCTTTTGTCAGGGTTCCAAATAGCCTCCAAAGGTAAATCAGAGTCTGAGGCAAAGGATTCCTCAAAGTTCCAATTCATTAAGAGAGCCATGTTGGCACATCTGGGGAAACCCGAATCTGAAAGCTTCCAGGTTTTCTCCACCCACTTGAAAGTTCAAGATCTTTCCCCCCACACCCACAAGTCCATCACATGGTCCAATCTCCCACTGCCACGCTGGCAGCTTCCACCCATCCAGTTCAGGTCAGGTGCAGAGACAAAGGATGACCTTGGCTTTCTAGAAAGAATGTTGTTACGGCTACCTATCATCTAACCCCATACAATTCTCCCTCCCATTTTCCCACAATAGAAAATGTATAGTAGAAGAATAGAAAGTGTGGCAGGCCAAAGACCCCAAAGAAAAGATGGCTTTTAGGCCTGACATCTTTACTTTTCTTTTGCCGGCTCCCCGCACAGCATCGATACTCCCGGGGTGATCAGCCGTGTCTCTCAGCTCTTCAAAGGCCACCCAGATTTGATCATGGGGTTCAACACCTTCCTGCCTCCCGGCTACAAAATCGAAGTGCAGACCAACGACATGGTGAATGTAACCACGCCAGGGCAGGTGCATCAAATCCCGGCTCACGGTCTCCAGCCGCAGCCTCCGCCGCAGCCCCAGCATCCGTCTCAACCTTCGGCACAATCGGCTCCCACCCCGGCGCAGCCAGCCCCACAGCCCCCATCCGCCAAGATCAGCAAGGTGAGAGCGCAGGTGAAAGCGGTATAGGAACAGGGGAAGAAGGGCGGGCCTTGAGCACGATGGCTCCCGGGCATTGGAGGGCCTCTTGAAGGACAGGTGAGAAGGGCGGGATTTTGAAAAGTGGAATTTCTGAAACAGCTGGGAGATTTGGGGTGGCGCAGTGGTTATGCAATTTGGCAGTTCGATCCTGACCAGGCTCAAGGTTGACTCAGCTTTCCGCCCTTCCGAGGTGGGTGAAACGAAGACCTAGATTGTTGAGGTCATGAGGCCGACTCTGTAAACCGCTTAGAGAGGGCTGTAAAGGCACTGAAGTGATATATAAATCTAAGGGTTATTGGGAAGGAAGGAAGATGAGTGATGGCGCAGTGGTTAGAGTGCAGTACTGCAGGCTCCTTCTGCTGACTGCAATTTGGCAGTTCGAATCTCGCCAGGCTCAAGGCTGACTCAGCCTTCCATCCTTCCGAGGTCGGTCAAACAGGGACCCAAATGGTTGGGGGCAAAAGGCTGACTCTAAACCGCTTAGAGAGGGCTGTAAAAGCACTGTGAAGCGGTATATAGGTATAAGGGATATTGCTATTTTTTTCCCCTCCCTCCCTTCCTTCCGTGGTGGCGCAATGCTTAGAATGCAGCCTTGCAGGCTGACTCTGCCCACTGGTCTTAAGTGTGGGGACCTGTCCTAAGTCTTTCTTTTTTTTGGTAACCTTGAAACTTTGAACTGATACTAAGCATCCTCTGTTGTAAGCCGAGGGCTACCTGTAATTCTACACCCCTCCAATCTCAAGCTACTCTAATCCTTTGGCTCTGCTTCTCCCAGCCCTCCCAACTACAGACCCATACGCCCACCAGCCAGCAAGCTCCTCCGGTCCCCTACGCCTCCCCTCGCTCTCCGCCGGTCCAGCCCCACACGCCTGTGACAATCTCCCTGGGGGGGACCACCCCCTCCCTGCAGAACAATCAGCCCGTGGAGTTTAACCACGCCATCAACTATGTCAACAAGATCAAGAACCGCTTTCAAGGGCAGCCGGACATTTATAAGGCCTTTTTGGAAATTCTCCACACCTATCAGGTGAGTCTCCCCAGCCAGCCCTTCCTTTGGAGGCTCTGAATCTGGGGACCTGAGCAGAAGAAGGATTGGGGAGAGGGGGATTTTTGTGGGTGGGCAATGGGACAGAGGATCATCCCTGCTAGCATTTGCCTCTCTGGCTTGGCTGCAAGAGGGAAACTTTTTCCGTGAGTGTAAAAAAAAACCTGAAATTGATGCAGGTAGAAAGTAGGGAGAGGTGAGTTCCCTCTCCAGGGTCCGATTTTTGGTGACCGCTTTGAGGCAAAGCACAAGCCGCCGCCAATGTGTGTTCCTTGGGGCTCTCTGAGCTTGTTTGTTTTCTGGAAGACGTTTCATGACCCAGCTAGGCAACATCATCAGTGCTAGAAGGGAGGAGGGTTTGTGGAGAGGAGGAGGAGGAGGATTGTGATATCCTTGGGGCTCTCTGAGGTTTCTTGCTTTCTTGCAGACGTTTCATGACCCATCTAGGTAACCTCATCCATGCCAGTCTCCCATTTCCGTGCTGCCTGAAGTATTTGACACCCATATGTGGTGCCAGTAAAGGAGAATATTTGTAGCTCAGGGTTGACGGGAAGGGCTCCTTGGCTCTCTGAGCGTGCTTGTTTTCTTGCAGACGTTCCATGGCCCAACTAGGCAACACCATCAGTGCTAGTGAGAGAGCACCAAGGACTCCTCACCTCAATCCTGAACTACAAATATTCTCCTTTGTTGGTGCCTCCAGTGCCTTTTTTCAGCCCATCCCTTGTTATTCTTCTTTTGAAATCTCGCACCTGGATGTCCTCAATTTTTTATTTTATTTTTAATTTTTATTTTAAGGGGCGGCTGCTAAAAGCTGCCGTCTTTTTCCCCCTTCTTCTTCTTCTTCTTCTTCTTCCTGAACCTTCTCCTCCGTCTCCTCTTAACAGAAAGAGCAGCGAAATGCCAAGGAAGCCGGTGGGAACTACACCCCAGCGTTGACCGAGCAGGAAGTCTATGCCCAGGTGGCACGCCTCTTTAAGAACCAGGAGGATTTGCTCTCCGAATTCGGGCAGTTCTTGCCAGATGCAAATAGCTCCGTTGTGAGTGACTTCGCATTCGTCGTCTTGCATTTGCTTCCGGGTTTTTCGGCAAAACCACCTCTGGAGTGAACCACGGGTTCATGGAAAACCGCGCGACATTTGCCTAGCTACCGCTGCAAAAAAAAAAGATAGTAAAATTGGGCTGGTCAGATGGGTCCCCCGATTTAGACCCATCGCAAGTTTTATTTATTCCATTTTATTATCAGGAGCCCTTGGTGCTCTCTGAGCTTGCTTGTTTTCTTGCAGGCGTTTCGTGACCCAGCTAGGCAACATCACCAGGGCTGGTGGTGTGAGCACTGATGTTACCTAGTTGGGTCATGAAATGCCTGCAAGAAAACAAGCAAGCTCAGAGAGCACCAAGCGCCCCTCATGTCAACCCTGAACTACAGATGTTCTCCTTTATTAGTATTTTCTTCTATTTGTAAAATTTATCAGCCGCTCATCTTACCGAAAGGTAACTGGGCAACTTGCAGTCAGAAAATATATGTCGTGTTTCCCCGAAAATAAGTCTTATTTTCTTCTGACTCCCGAAATAAGCGCTTGGCCTTATTTTCGGGGAGGCCTTATTATTTTTGAGGTGCAGGAGGCCCCTTGACCTCGGCCAGTGGATCAGCTGATCCAGAGAGAGCCCAGAGATTCTCTCTCTCTCTTTCTGGCACATTCTTGCCAGCCTTAGCGTCACTGGGCCTGCCTCTCTTTTTGCGGCCGCCACTAAGGGGCACAGGAGCCAGGGTTTGTGGGAGTGGCCTCCCTGAGGCCGTTCTGCGTGGCTGGCAGGTGCATGGGGGGTGCCTGGGGCATGTCCCCCCCCCAGGAAATGGCAGGTACCGTCTGCACATGTGTTTAAATATTTGGGGGGAGGGCTTATTTTCAGGGGTGGGGTTATTTTAGCGCATGAGCTCAAAAGCCCGTTTGGGCTTATTATCCGGGGAGGTCTTGTTTTGGGGAAAACAGGGTATCTACATGAAAACATAAATGAATTCAAATCAAAGACCGTGCTGGGTGTGTGTGTGTGTGAGGTGGGATCTGTGATTACACAATCACCCACCTGCATTATGCTGCTTCCCCATTGGCCCAACTGGAAGATCCATGTCCTTAGGCCTTACAAAAGGATAGGAGGGTTGAGGCCAACCTCACACTCAACATCTGGCAAGATGTTCCAGAGGGCAGGAGCCACAGCAAAGAAGGCCCCCCTCGTGGACCCCACCAGCTGAAAATAATCGAGACGGTGGGACCCATGGCATGCCTCCTCTGCTGGCATGAGTGGGGCAGGCCAATCCCCTCAAGTAACCTGGACCTTCGGTTAGAACTCCTTCACAGCCATAACTCAAGGACATCCTGAAGGCCTGGGCGGAACATGAACCCACCGTCAAAATACATTTTTAATCTTCAAGTGCCCTGTGCTCACATCCCCTTAACTGGCTGATTCTTGTGAAGCATTTTTTTCCCCACGTTCTCACCTCCGGGGGGGCCGTAACGGGCTTGTTTGTGGTTCTCCCCCATCAGCTCTTGAGCAAGACCACGGCGGAGAAAGTGGAGTCGGTGAGAAACGACCATGGGGGCACCATCAAGAAGCCCCAGCTTAACAGTAAGCAGCAGAGGCCCAATCAGAATGGCTGTCAAATCCGGAGGCACGCCACCCCGGGGGTCACCCCGCCAGTGAAGGTAAGACCCCGTTGTTACCCCTTTCATCTCAAGGCCCACAGCTGGTGGCAATTGCACAGTGCTTAGAGCGGGGGTGTCCAAACTTGGGAACTTTTAAGACTGGTGGACTTCAACTCCCAGAATTCCCCAGCCAGCCATGCATGATTTGAAGTCCACAAGTCTTAAAAGTTCCCATGTTTGGACATCCCTGACTTAGATAATAAGCCCTTAGCAAATGAAAACAATATACCACCTCTTGACTTTCTCCCAATGATAATATAGGGCTTTAATTTTAGGAACTAGTTAAGGACACCTGAGGGATCTTTAATGCTATAAAAGCAATATTTTCTACAGCACTTTCACGTTTTATCGATGTTACTGAGTTAAGAATTTCAGTGAGTCACACCAGAAACTGAATTTCTAATACTTCAGGTCTGGTCCAGCCCCTGGACAAAGGAAAGGCAGAACTCTGAGCCAAATAGGGAATTACTGATCTACAACAACAGTTGTTGTTTTTTGGTCCAATTTTTTTTTTTTTTTTTTTGTTACAAATTTTAAATTCTTTTGCGAAAAAAGGATCGTCCGGGTTTCCCTCCCTTTTACCTTCTCTCTTATACATAATTATGAATATATGGTTAAACAAAATAACGTTGTTAATTGTGGGTAACCAACTAAGTAACATGTTTGTTATATTAAAATTGAATTTGATGATAGAAGCTACCTATAGAATTTAGAATGACGAATGGAAAATGAAATGATCAATTTGGTATATTTTTCTGAATGGGGGAAAAATGAGAAAAATCTAAATTTAAGATGGAAATATGGGAAGAAAATAACGGGGCTGAAATTGGAATGGTAATGTGATGCAAAATAAATTGTGTATAGCAACAGTTTCTTATTCGTCCCACGTTCAGGCTGCCTGGAGGATTAATCTGATTTTGAATGGATTACTTTATTATTCCGTATTTCCTAAGGAAGGAGTGCAGGGAACTATAACCTCTCCTGTTCTTATGTTGTGTCTGCTTCTGAGACCCTTAATTCAGGGGTCTCCACCCGTGGCGACTTCACGACTTGTGGACTTCCAGCTCCCAGAATTCCGCAGCCAGCATAAGACATTCTGGGAGTTGAAGTCCACAAGTCATAAAGTTGCCACCGTTGGAGACCCCTGAATGAATGAACAAACGCTTGTCCTACCAGCTAGTATCAATACTGTGCCACTGTTCCTCTCCTATTCTTTAACTACGCGGCAGCTCAGCGAATTTAAAATGCGCTGTGGTAGATAATCACTTATTTATCCCTTTGTGTGTGTTTGTGTGCTTCCTCTCTACAGAAGAAACCAAAGCTCCTTAATTTGAAGGACCCATCCTTTGCAGAAGCTGGCAAACATGGCACAGAGTCTCTGTTCTTTGACAAGGTAGGAGAGCTGATAAAACGGTGCCCCTTTAATCCCCCAGCATTATTCTGCGCTAGTGGGGAATAGCAGCCGCACACAGGTAGCCCTCGGTTTACAACTTTAGCAACTGTTCCAAGTTACAAGAGGTTTGGGAAAAGAGATTTAACAACCAGACCTTGCTCCTGCCACGGTTGCCGCATCCCCACGATCCCAGGATCGAAATTTGGCCACTTGGCGTGCCTTCCCCATGCTTTGCATTCTCCCCGGGGTCACTTTTTGCCACCTTCCCAGCTGGCTTCCAACAAGCAAAGTTAATGGGGGAAATGTGGATTTGCTTAACAACCGTATGGTTCGCGTAAAACAACTGCAGGGATTTTGCTTAACGCTCATGGCGAAAGAGGTCATAACATTGGGCATCCCTTACTTAACCACTGCCTTGCGTACCAAAGGAAATTCTTCCCTCAGTTGTTATAAATTGAGCATTATTCATAAGAGAGAACTTGAGTTTATAATTTATGACATTTTTCAGCTGTTCAAGGATACGGCATGTAGGGAATCGTCTGGGGTCTACATGGAATCATAGTTGGGTGCCTCACCCTTCATCTCTCCCTGGGATAAATGCACCCATTTCCCAGCTCCACCTACGTCGGGGCTATTGGTTGATGAGCTTAGAATTGGGCCAATGGGAGAGGATTGAATTGTTGCTTTGCAGGAGAGCCTCCTCTTCTCTTTTCCAACTTTCTCCTCCTTCTTTCTTCCTCTTCCCACTCCACCTTTCAGGTCCGCAAAGCACTGCGCAGCACGGAGGCCTATGAGAATTTCCTCCGGTGCCTCGTCATTTTCAATCAGGAGGTCATATCCCGAGCTGAGCTTGTCCAGCTGGTTTCTCCCTTTCTGGGGTAAGCAGGCTAAACAACTGGGTCTTTAATGTCCTCCTTTGTGGGACAGACAGCATACATCAGAGAATTGAAAATAAGCCACCTGAAGTTGTTTGCATCGTGAGCGGGCAGGGGGTAAATGTAATAAATCAAATAATATGTAAATTAACAGGCAGAGAGTATCATACCTTTCCCATCTGCCAACAAACTCAGAGTTCAAGGAATAGAGATACTCCTGCCTCAATTATTGGCAAAGTTTAATCGCCCTGTGGTACCAGCCTAGCGAATTTCACCGCAGAAGGTGCAGGAGGAAGCTTTTAAATAAGCAGCGGTTGCATCTTTCCCCCTATTAACAGCGATGCCAAACCGTTTTTGGCTCGCGTGCCATAAGGGGGGGGAGCGCAGGGGGGTCGTGTGCGGGCGCAACCCCCCATTTTTTACATGCTTTTTTCATCCTCCCCAGGCTCCAGAGGCTTTATAGGAGCCTGGGGAGGGTGAAAAAAGCCTCCCCGTCCCGTCCCCCGGAGACCCTCCGGAGGATTCAGGGACCTTCAGGAGGCTTCCCTGAAGCCTCCGGAGGACTAAAAATGACCCTATGAGCAAACTGGAAGTCACCCCTATAAAGCCACTGGTGCCTGGGGAGAGCGAAAAATGCCTTTAAAAAAGGCTGAACTCAGCTGGCCAGCGCAAGCATATGCACTGGGCAGCTGACAGGGCAACACCTGCGTGCCACAGGTTCGCCATCCCGGCCTTATAAGATGATCAGCAGCTTACGCAAACTTTAAGCCTTACTAAGAAGTGTAAAAAATCCCTTTGCCACAGCAGCGGCGCTAACCTAGTGCATTCGGTTTTCATTGTTTTTTGGTTTCATCCTTTTCAGAAAATTTCCGGAGTTGTTCACTTGGTTTAAAAACTTCCTGGGTTACAAAGAATCCTCTCACCTGGAAAGCTTTCCGAAGGAGCGAGCTACCGAGGGGATAGCGATGGAGATAGACTACGCCTCCTGCAAACGGCTGGGCTCCAGCTACAGAGCCTTGCCCAAAAGTTACCAGCAGCCCAAATGCACAGGTCGGACGTTGTTGTGCAAGGAGGTAATAGCAATAGCCCTTACACTTATATACCGCTTTATAGTGCTTTACAGCCCTCTCTTAAGCGGTTTACAGAGTCAGCCTCTTGCTCCCAACAATTTTGGGTTCTCATTCCCCCCCCCCCCTCAGAAGGATGGAAGGTTGAACTTTGAGACTAGTGAGATTCGAATTGCCAAATTGCAGGCAGCCGGCAGTCAGCAGAAGGAGCCTGCAGTCCTGCACTCTGACCACTGCGCCACCACGACTCATGTTACGCCGGCCATCTTCCCCACTTTGAGGATGTAAATATTGCTGGAAACCAGAAAGACTGGCAGGGTCCCCAGGGATTCCCGTTCCCCCTCCCCCAATAATTACAGGCAGTCTTAGAGAGACTTAGACATGACCAGTGGAACAGATTGAATCTCTCTTTGCATGTGAAGTTCCTTCAGCGGGGGAGATACCCATAACATAAAATATTTATTGGGTGCATTATTAGGCTGGCCTTAAAAACACAATTTTTAAAGCCTAGCCCATTACGGGGTACACTTCGTAAACTATTTCATTTTAATGTATGCCGATTAGTGTACATTCAAAGAGACAAAAGTTCATAGTATTCCTGTAGTATCTCAGCAGGAGTCCTTTTTCCACCCACAAAGGGGCGCCCTTGTACAGCTGACCATTCTCTTGTGACAAACTACCATATTCCTTGATGGTGACCTGACTAGCAATGTCCTCTCTGCAGTCTGATAAGCCTTTTTTCCATAGCTGCTAGAATAATGTTTTATCTTACTGGCAGTAACAATCTCTCTCTCCCTCCCCCTTCCCTTCCCTTTCTTTCTTCTTTCCGTCCTTCTCTTTCTTTCTTCTTCCCTCTCTCTCTCTCATTCTCCCCCTCTCTCCGCCCTCCTCCTTCTCTCTCTCTCTCTCTTTTTCCCCGCTGCTCAGGTTTTGAATGACACCTGGGTCTCCTTCCCCTCCTGGTCCGAAGATTCTACGTTTGTGAGCTCGAAGAAAACTCAGTACGAAGAGCACATCTACCGATGTGAGGATGAACGGTTTGAGGTAGGTCAGACAATCCTCCAGGCCCTGGTTGTCCCAAAGATGCTTTTTTTCAAGAGGCAACTGGACTTACTTGTTTTTTCTTTTGAAAATATTTTGTATCTCTTCCAAGAAGCTTCTTCAGCTCTGACTGGATGGCGGGGAAGGGAAGGATTGATACTCCTTGCAGACAGCTGGTCATTTGCATCCTTTTAGAGGGTCGTTGAGGCTTTTTGGAGGCTTTATCCATGTTCTCAGGGTCATCTTGAGTGGTGCAAATGGTTCCTGTAGTCTGCAATTTTTTTCCCCTCTGGAAACCCATTCCTACTCCCACACCATTCAAAGGATGTTCGTCCCAAATTGTACAGCTAAAAGTCTGTAGAGATTCTCCGTCCTCCAGATTATAGTTGTCCCAAAGGTGCTTTTTTCCTTTTCTTTCACGAGGCAACTGGACTTTCTGTTTTTTCTTTGAAGACCTTTCGCTTCTCATCCAGGAGGCTTCTTCAGCTCTGACTGGATGGTGGGGAATGACCTCATTGGCCTTCCAAAAGGATGCAAATGACCAGCTGTCTGCAAGGAATATAAATCCTTCCATTCCTCACCAGTCAGAACTGAAGAAGCTTCTTGGATGAGAAGCGAAACGTCTTAAAAAGAAAAACCAGAAAGTCCAGTTGCTTCTTGGGAAAGCAAAATCGCCCTGGGGTCCCAATTCCAACGTCAACTTGCATTATGAGCTCCCTTCCCTCCTCCTCCTTTTCCAGCTGGACGTGGTCCTGGAGACTAACCTGGCCACCATCCGCGTCTTGGAAACGATACAAAAGAAGCTCTCCCGCTTATCGGCCGAAGAGCAAGCCAAATTCCGCCTCGACAATACCTTGGGGGGCTCCTCTGAAGTCATCCACCGCAAAGCCCTGCAGAGGATATACGCGGACAAAGCTGCCGACATCATCGACGGCCTTCGGAAGAATCCAGCCGTGGCTGTCCCCATTGTGCTGAAAAGGTACCCGGTCATTGGGGGAAACCAATGCAGAGGAGCGTTCGAATGGAATGTAAACAAAATTACGTTGAAAGATTGCGGTGTTGAGGACAAACGCTAGGCAAGCTTTGAGGTATTCTGAGGTCTGAGGCAGGGGTGTCAAACTCAAGGCCCACAGGCCGGATCCAGCCCACAGGGGGCTTAGGTTCTGGAGAACCGGTAGTGGAAACTTTGAGTAGTTCAGCGAACCAGCAAATACCACTTCTGGCTGGCTTCAGAGTGGGGAAGGAATGGGGATTTTACAGTATCCTTCCCCTGCCACACCCACCAAGGCACGCCCACAGAACCGGCAGTAAAAAGTTTTTGAATCCCACCTCTGTACCAAATGTCCTAAACCAAGAGGTCTCTCTCTCTCTCTCTCCCCCCCCCCACGCCCACTTCTTCCTCTTCCTCTTAGGTTGAAAATGAAAGAAGAGGAATGGCGGGAAGCCCAGAGGGGATTCAACAAAGTGTGGCGGGAACAGAACGAGAAATACTATTTGAAATCCCTGGACCATCAAGGCATCAACTTTAAGCAGAACGACACGAAGGTCTTGCGGTCCAAGAGCCTGCTCAGCGAGATTGAGACCATCTACGACGAGGTACGTTGGAAAAGTCCACCAAACGTTCCCTTCCGCGGTAACTTTCCGATAACGGGGTTTTGAAAAGGTTGAGGAACATCAAAGAGCTGTAGGATGCTTGTCCTTCGACTTGGGGGCAATTGAGGGAAGCAGTAGAACCTCTTGTAGAAAGAAGTTGTCCTTCAGCAATTTGTAGCTGGAGAAAGAGAGAAGGATAAATAGACAGATTGGGGGTGGGGAGATATAAATATTCAATGACAGAGAAAGGGGAAGAGAGGGAGAGAGAGAAAGACAGAGACAGAAAGAGGGAAAGAGAGAGAAATAGACGGGGCAAGATAATAGATGGATGGATGGACAGACGGATGGATGGAGAAAGGGAGAAAGTCAGAGTGGTAGAGAGACAGACAGACAAAGGGGGAAGAGAGGAAGAAAGAGAAAGACAAATAGCAAGATGGGAAGACATAAATAGATGAAGGAAGAGAGTGATACTGTATGTAAATAGACAAAGACAGGGAAGAGGGAGAAAGAGAAGGGAAGAGAGGGAGAAAGATAGACAGAGGGAAAGAGAGAAATAAATGGGAAGAGAGAGAGATAAATAGACAAAAACCGAAAGTGGGGAAGAGAGGGAGAAAGATAGAGAGATAAATAGCCTGGGGGGGGGAGAGAGATGGGGAAAGAAATAGACGGGAAAGAGAGAGATACTGTATATAAATGGACAAAGACAGAGGGGGGAAGAGAGGGAGAGAGAGAAAGACAGAGACAGAGAGAGAACGACAGGGAAATAGACAGGGGAAAGAGATATAAATTGAGAGGGGGAGGGAAAGACAGAAAGAAATACAGGGAAAGAGAGATGAATAGACAGGATGAAGAGAGATACTATATATAAATAGAGAGAGAGAGATAAATAAATAAAGAGAGTGATGAAGAGGGGAAAGAGAGATAAATGGAGAGTGGGGAAGAGGGACAGACCGACTGCCTTGAGGACGATTTCAGACTCTTCGTTTCCTGGGTTTTCAGAGGCAAGAACAAACCTCGGACGACAGCAGCGGCCCTCACCTCTCTCTGGCCTACGAGGACAAGCAGATTCTGGAGGACGCCGCCTCCCTGATCATCCACCACGTGAAGCGCCAGACGGGCATCCAGAAAGAGGACAAGTACAAAATCAAGCAGATCATGTACCACTTCATCCCGGACCTTCTCTTCGCCCAGCGAGGGGAGCTCTCCGACCTGGAGGAGGAAGAGGAGGAGGAGATGGACGTGGACGAAAACTCCGGGGCGGTGAAGAAGCACAACGGGGTGGGGGGCAGCTCCCCCAAAGCCAAGCTGCTCTTCAGCAGCACGGCGGCTCAGAAGCTGCGCAGCCTGGACGAGGCCTACAACCTCTTCCACGTCAACAACAACTGGTACATCTTCCTGCGCCTCCACCAGATCCTTTGCCTGCGGCTGCTGCGGATATACAGCCAGGCCGAGCGGCAGATCGAGGAGGACAGCCGGGAACGGGAGTGGGAACGGGAAGTGCTGGGGGTGAAGCGAGAGAAGAGCGACAGTCCAGCCATCCAGCTGCGCTTGAAAGACCCCAGTGAGTGTGTTCTGACCCAGCTCCCCAAACACGGCAAACCCTCTTGAGGTTAACTCAAAGATTCCTTCATTAGGAGCCCCGGCAAAAAGGTTCTCTCTCACCGCAGGCTAAAGAGTCCGTCCGGCAGGGAGATGAGTAGTTGTCTGCCACATCTATTCATCTGTGCCCACTGCCTTTTATCCCCAGAGCTAGGGTGGGGCTTCCCTAGCAGCGGTGGCTTTTCCGTCCCAAGGACCGGCCCATAGATTTCCACTGTTCTCCTCTCCTCTCCTCTCTCTCTCTCTCTCTCTCTCTCTCTCTCTCTCAAAGCTCCATTCCCTCTTCTGAAGCCCCATCCGTGGGATTCAGGCACCACGTGAAACCACGTCCCCTCTGATCCACAGGAATCCTCCCTCCACGGAACCAGTCCCTAGTGTCCCAAAAGGTTGGGGGCCACCAGCTTAACGACAGTTGGAAGTTACGACAGACCCCTCAATAGGCACTTAGGACCCACTTCCGGTGGCTGCGAGATGGGATGGGGGGGGGGAACCTGGGTCCCACAGTCACCTGGCCATAATTTATAAAAATAGTACCGTATATTTCGGACTATAAGACACACCGGTGTATAAGATGCACCAAGATCTCGAAGAAGTAAGTAAGGAAAAAAAGTTTTTGTCCTCCTCCGCCCCCAGGATCACTCTGCAGGCTTCAGCAGGGCCGGAGGAAGCCCGTTTTTCACAAAAATGAGGTGCGGGGGTGGGGGCTTTGGGAGGCCAAAAATGGCTGCATTTGGTGTATAAGACGCACCAACATTTCCACGCTCTTTTAGGGGGGGAAGGTGCGCCTTATACTCTGAAAAATATGGTGCTTGTTTGTGCCAAGGAGCCCTCGGTGTGCTTGCAAAACAACAGAATGAAATGACAACGCTAAAGTGCACAGCCGATGAAACAGGGAAAGTAACAAATAATAATAAAAGGGGTCGAAAATAATGCTGCAGCCACACCTCCTATTTATGATTTTTTTTCTTTTCTTTGGGGGGAGGAAACGGGCTTTTATTTCTGGTTCTTGGCCCAAATCCTGGATAGCAAACCATGGGTTCTCTGAGCAGATGCCATTCAAAGGGGATGATGACACTGGACAGGCTTTTTTGCAACTGTCACAGTTAACAACTAAATTGCGCAGGCAACGACCTGGGCGCTTCCAGCATCTCCGCTGCTTCTGTTTCGGTGAGGCCAAAGCCCTTATAATGAGTTTGGTCTGTCTCTCCCCCCCCCTTTCCTTCCTCCCCCCCCCCCCCCCCTTCAATTTCAGTGGACATCGAGGTGGAAGACTACTACCCTGCTTTCCTGGACATGGTGCGGAATCTCCTGGATGGCAACATGGACTCCTCCCAATATGAAGACTCCCTGCGCGACATGTTCACCATTCACGCCTACATCGCCTTCACCATGGACAAGCTCATCCAGAGCATTGTCAGACAGGTGATTCGGGGGAGAGGGACAGAGAGAGATGGAGGGAAAAGGGAGAGAGAGGAGGGAAAGGAAAAGAAGGAAAGTGGGGGGGGAGGGAAAGGGAGAGAGGAAGGATGGAGGGGGAGAATGGGAAAGAGGGAGGGAGGGAAAGGAAAAGGAAAGTGTGGGGAGAGAAGGAAAGGGAGAGAGGAAGGATGGAGGGGGAGAATGGGAAAGAGGGAAAGAGGGAGGGAGGGAAAGGAAAAGGAAAGTGTGGGGAGAGAAGGAAAGGGAGAGAGGAAGGATGGAGGGGGAGAATGGGAAAGAGGGAAAGAGGGAGGGAGGGAAAGGAAAAGAAAGAAAGTGTGGGGAGAGGGAATGGGAGAGAGGACGGATGGAGGGGGAGAGTGGGAAAGAGGGAGGAGGGAAAGTTGCAGCCACTGCTGGGCTGCCGCCCCCTCCTCGTTGCTCTAACGGCCGGCTCCTGGATCCAGCGTGGCGTGGCAGGAACAAAGCCGCATTGGTGGCCTGGAGGAAGCATCTGCTCTGCTCCGTGCCCTGTTTGTCCCCGGGGCAGAGGGAAGGGAGGTTAGAAGTTCAGCCGAGGGAGCTATTTCTGCCTAGACATGTTGCCTGCTGGCACGGGCTGGCCTCGGGCATAGCATCTGCACCGTACGGAGGAAGAAAGCATGCAGCTGGTGCTGGAATTTCAAGAAAGTCAATCTTCTTTCTCTGTCTCTCTCTCTCTCTCTCTCTTTTAAAAACATTTTTTTCAGCTCCAGCACATAGTGAGTGACGAAATCTGCGTGCAGGTGACCGAGCTCTACCTGTCTGAGAGCCACAACGGTGCCACGGGAGGGCTGCTGACCTCACAGCCCTCTCGCTCCCTGGTGGAAACGGCCTACCAGCGCAAAGCCGAGCAGCTGATGCAGGACGAGAACTGCTTCAAGGTGAACCAGGAGCCTTGCTGGCCCTTGGAAGGAGCAGGGTTGCTTTCTAGAAGGGGAGGGACGAGGCTGATCTTTCCCCTCCAAAGGTGCATTTAACACTCCCAAAGTCCATTTATGGGACTCCGGCTGTAGAGAATGCGGCCTTCGGGGCCCAGATATCAAAGGGATTCAACAAGAGTTGGAAGGGACCTTGTAGGTCACCCCCCGCCCAAGCAGAAGACCCTACCCCATTTCTGACAGAGGGCAGTCCAGCCTCTCCTTGAAAGCCTCCAGGGACGAAGCTCCCACAAGATAAACGCCCTCCCCTGATTGATCAATGCTTCTCTTTGATCTGACCGAAATAAGAACGGCGTGTGTTTTTGTTGTGTAGATGATGTTCATCCAGAGCAGAGCCCACGTTCAGTTAACCATTGAACTGCTGGATACCGAAGAGGAGAACTCCGACGATCCCGTTGAGGCGGAGGTAAGGGTGGGCTGTGGCCCGTTAGCGGTTTTTGCTGTGTTTTGGTTCTCAATCACACGAGCGTTTTGAAAAACCCACAACTTCTGAAGGAAAACCGTTCCGTTGGTTCATTATTCTCACCGTTAGGAAATTTCTCCTTAGTTCTAGGCGGCTTCTCTCCTTTAATTAGTTAAAATTTAACGAATTGCATTTTAGGAAGGCAACAGAAACACCACTTGGGAGTTTATTTACTTTGGGGATAATGTTTTCCTTTCAAAACGCAAATGTATCTCAGAAATGGGGCGTTGGAGGCATTTCAAAAGAGATCTCAAATTTCGTGGAATGTCAAAATAAAGAAAACGCTTTCAGACTTGCAAGATTCTGTTCCTGGAGCCTGACAGTAAAGGTGGGGTTAGGATTTCATATGGCAGAAAAGCTGTGATTTTTTTTCCTCATCTTTAGAAGGAGTTGACTAATCGTCTCTCGGTTCCCTTTCCAGCGTTGGACAGATTACGTGGACCGCTACGTTAACTCTGACTCCACGTCTCCCGAACTGCGGGAACAGCTGGCCCAGAAGCCGGTGTTTCTGCCCAGGTGAGAGAACACAGCCTGTCCTTCACCCCTACCCAAAGCACCCATTGCGCTGTTTTTGAGGCCTGCGTTGCCTCTAGCCACAGTCCGCCCCGCTCTGCTGGGCTGGGGAGGGGGAAATGGTGGAGTCCTTGGTGCTTTCTGAGCGTGGTGAAAGGTTTCCCGGAGGGAGGGGCTTGCATTCCAGAACAGCAAGGGTCGCACAGTTTAAATTGCTTGTGTGTGAGAAAGAGGGTGAAGACAGTTCCTCCTCAAGAGTTCCCAGAGACTTGGGTTTTATGCTGCAAAGACTCTGCTTTTCGGTTCGGCAAGATTTCCATCTATGGGTGATGGAAAGATAAAGGAAACTGCTTAGACCAGAGCTGTCAAATTTGCACCCCGGATGTGTGATGGGGGGGCTGTCTCTGCTTCTCAGGAACCTTCGGCAGATCCGCAAGTGTCAGAGAGGCCGGGAGCAGCAGGAGAAGGACAGCAAAGAGGGTCTGGGCAAGAAGCCCCTGGAGAACGTGGAGAGCTTTGACAAGCTGGAATGCAAGTTCAAGCTCAACTCCTACAAGATGGTCTACGTCATCAATTCGGAAGACTACATGTACCGGAGGACCGCTCTGCTGCGCGCCCATCAGGTCAGCCCGGAGGGGGGAAGCCCATGAGCCCCATCCTCTTTTGGGGGGGAGGGGCACCTTGGGAGGGTGGTTGTTGGGGGCGTCAGGAGGTGGGGAAGGAGCCTAGGGGATAGGGCCACCCTGTGCAACGGTCAAGTCAAGCTACACCACAAGACTCTGGGAGGTGGGAGTGTCCTCCTCTCTTCCCTTTGCTCTTCTCCCACGTCCTTTTGGGGGGTTTTCCTTGGGATTTAAAACCACACTGGCGGTTTTAGGCCTCAAACAACCGCTGCCCCACGATTTCTGTCTGAAAATGCAAGGGGGAGGGAGAGAGAGAGAGGATGGAAGGAAGGAAGGAAGGAAGGAGAATTCTGGGAGTTCAAACCACGTAACCTTTCTGAGGTTGAGAAACAAAGCGTCAGGGTTCCAAATAGCATCCGAAACTAAATCAGAGTCCAAAGGATTGCTCAAAGTCCCAAATGATGAAGAGAGCCATGTTGGCACATCTGGGAAAACCTGAATCTGAAAGCTTCCCGGTTTTCCCCACCCAGTTGAAACTTCAAGATCTTGCCCCAACACCCACAAGCCCATCCCATGGTCCAATCTCCCACTGCCATGAAGACAGATTCCTCCCATCCAGTTCCTGTCAGGTGCAAAGACAAAGGATGACCTTGGCTTTCTAGGAAGAATTTTGCTATGGCTACATATCATCTAACTCCATTTCCCCACCATAGAAAATGCAGAGCAGAATAATAGAAAGTTTGGCAGGCCGAAGATCCAAAAGGAAAGATGGCGGCAGGCCTAACACACAAATCTAAAACCTTTTATCACTGCTCCTGCTCTGTGCTGCCCATCATCTCCTCTTTGCCTTTATTTAATGGACCGGGGCGAACGTAGTTTCACCAATCAACATTGTCTCAAAGTGCCACCTTTCCCCCCTCCCCATAATTGGCACCCCTTTCAGGTTAGCACCCAAGTCCTGTTAGATGATGATCATCAAGCACAGGGTCAAGATTCCTAGGATCCGGTCCACGCTGGCTTGACCGCTTGCAGCCCCACGGGGGAATTTTCCGCCAAGCCAAGATGTCACCCTCCCTTCCTTCCCCCCATAGTCCCACGAGCGAGTCAGCAAGAGGCTGCACCAGCGTTTCCAGGCCTGGGTGGACCGGTGGACGAAGGAGCACATCACCCGGGAGATGGCGGCCGAGACGAGCCAGTGGCTGATGGGCGAAGCCCTGGAGGGCCTGCTGCCCTGCACCACCACCCGCGAGGCCGAGGACTTGCATTTTGTGAGCATCAACAAATACCGCGTGAAATACAGCACAATCTGTAAGACGCCCTGAACGCAGGTTGCGGGGAGGGAAAGAGGGAAAACGAAACGCGTTTGGTTGGAGGGGAGGGGAGAAGCGCCCTCACACACACACACACCGCGGGAGGGCAGTGCGGCGCGGGCCAAATAAGGAGGACGGCTTCGTCTCCCCGTTTCCCCCCCCTCCTTCGCGCGGCTCCGCAACCTGCCACTTCCGACCGGAGAGACGTCCCGGGGCCTGTTTTCCAATTGGGTCTTGTGGAACTGAAGCCGGCCCGGCAGCCAGGATCAGCGCCCGCGGGCACAGAAGGTCCGTGAGTCGCCCGAGGGGAGACGCACCTGGCCTGTCTACCCACCAGCAGCAGCAGCAGCCCCTGACCCCCTTCGGGTGCTTTGAGTAGCTCGACGAGACTCTTGGTGCGTGGCATATATCCCCCCCCCTTCTCCCCCTCCTCGTCCCCTTCCTGAAAGACATGAGTTTTAAGGCCAGAGAATCTTTTAAGGAACGCCTTAAGGAGTGCGGCGTCCCCTCGTCTCCACGGGACTTGGTGGGGCAGACTTTTTGCAAACTTTCAGCCGCTTCCTGAGTTCTGCAGACCCACCGGGGTGGGGGGGGGCGGGGGGATCAGACCCCTGGGCATCTACGGGTCTGCCGTTTCAACTTTTCCTTCTCATCCGTTGCGTTCCTGTGACCGGGGACTCCTCCAGACGTCCCTAAACACCGATTAAGATCAGTCTGTTCTTTCTAGTGCCAGTGGAACTACCGTTTTATTTGGGTTTTATTATTATTATTATTATTATTATGACTATTATTATGTTTTGTACCTGCTTGTTTACTAGGCTCTTAGTGCCATGCACCAGCTGTCCACACAAACACACACACACTCTTTCTCTCTCTCTCTCTCTCTCTCTCTCTCTCTCTCTCTCACACACACACACACACACACACAATCTTCTCAGTCACACATGCACGCTTTGACAATAGCAGCCACAACCGATTTTAAACCGGTTCTTCGCCTTCCGCTCCCCCCCCTTCTTCCTAGTTGGTTTTCTTTTTTTTCTTTTTTGTAAATAAATGTACATATTTGTCAATTTTTGTTTTTTTTTTTAATTAAAAGAATAAGTGTGCTTAACGTGCTAGTACAACTCTTACTAGCCTCCCCCCCCCCTTTTTTTTTTTTTTGGAGTTGCCAGGTGGCTTCAGGGTTTTTAGTACCTTAACAGACAGAGAGCGGGCGAAATCATTTTATTACACTTTCTACCAAAGGGAGTTGCCATTGTAATGCTTTTCGTGCGGAAGGTTGTTTCTCTCTTCTTCTTCTTTTTTTTTTTTTTGTAAAAATAAATGAAACCCCCTCCCTCCTTCCCCCCCCCCCCCCCACACACAAACACACAAAGAAATGAACAATAAGGAGAAGGATCTTAGTTCTTCCTGGGGAAGGCAGACAGGGCTTGCCTGGACCCTTCGCTCTGTTCTGAGAGGTTGCTTTGGAGAGGAGATCTGTTGGAGATCTACTCATCAGGGAGAATCTACCTGATCACAGGTGGGGGGGGGGAGTGAGAACAGACACATACCTGCAGCTCAACACATTTCAAGCCGCTGTTGAATAAGACAAAAATCTACTGTCTATATAAACCCAGGTTTTTTTTTTTTTTTAAATCTCACTCTCGTTTTCAGTTCACGTTTTTGGGTGGGTGGGCTTTGTATCCACCAACAGCGTCTTCCAACCAGCCAATATCACACTTTGGGGGGAAAGAGAGGCTGGGCTCCCTCGTTGAGGATGATGGGGGATTTTTTTGTATGACTTTCTCTCTTGCTTTTGGGGAAATAAAAACATGGTTAAGTTAACAAACCAGCATTTTAACAGAGCTGTATTCCTCTGCGTGGGGACAAGCCCAGAAATATTGAAAGACGGTGAGACTCATCAGCTAGCCATGCCCTTACTGGGATTCGTGGGATTTGGGCATACCAGGTGCTTTGACATAACACTTAAATCATTTCCATGGCTCAGCTGATAAGGGAGGAGAGCTTGTGGCTTAGAGGCTAATACAACTGCCTAATATGTAAAAACAGCTCAGGTTCAAATCCCAGGAAGGGTATGGCTACCTGATGAGAGCTAAATAGCTTGAAATAGATCTATACTAGTATCCCTTTATTTATTTATCACACAAATGCAACACACATATATATTGCAAAACTGCCCTAGAAGTTGTGAGCAGTTGGTGTGTTAGGTTTCCGAAAGATGCCCTAATTAATTCACATACAAATTCTTTATGATTTGACAGAGTGGCTTTGTGGTTTTCAAAAAGATGGGTTTCCCTGCACATGGGAGTGGGGGGCTGGTTTTTCCTTACACACACAAACACAAACACACGGACACTCTCAGAGAGAGAGACACACATACACACACCTAATCAGTCCGGCAGTCTCTCAGAACAGCCTGGTGATGGTCCAAGGCAACGGGACGGAAAAGAGAGCAGGCACCTGCGGGAATTCTCTCACGCTACTGAAAAAAAGGGGAGGGCTTGGAGTTGGTAGGCGGGAGGTGGGGGGAGAAAGACTCCCCAGGGAAGAAGACGGGGCACAGCAGTAGCAGTTCCTCCAAGCCAGAATCCAATAAGCAAAATCTTGAGTATGCCAGCAATAAACTTAACCTCCCCCCAGGCTCCCATCCCGGCCTTGTAAATAGGAAGAGGTTGGGAAGGGGCTGGGGGAGGGGGGATCTCGGCAGGGCCATTGCGGAGTCCCCCACGCGGCCTGTGTGCTTCTTCCCTCTGCTCCGCTCTCAGAACCATCTCCGGCGCTTCTGTCCCGTCTCCCGCTTCTTCATGGGGGGGCTTCCAAAAAACAAGAACGTCTTGCCCTGGTTTTCTTCCATGAATTTCACCCAAGATTTTCCTTGAGCAGGGCAGACAAAAATCAGGGCAGAATCCTTGCATCTCCCAGGTCTGGGGTTGTGGGGGACAATCGCCTTCAAGTCTACTGAAACTCCAGACTTCCCTCTAGTGGGGGGGTCTCCCAATGTTGCTTTTCTCTCTCCCCCCCCCCTTCTCCGGTCCCCATCATCCTGGTGTCTGACATCTAAGATCCAAGGTCCAATCCTGGCCTGTGCCAACAGCAACACAAGGTGTTCCTTCTGATTTTAAAAATGGCTTTTCGTATTCTGTAATGTGCTTCTTCTTCTCCTCCTCCTTTCTCCTCCTCTTCCTCTTCTTCTCTTTCTTTCTCCTCTTCCTGTTCCTCCTCCTCAGCCTAATCATCCTCCCCCTTCTTACTTACTTCTCTTCTCCTCCTCCTTTCTCCTTTTTTCTCCTCCTTTTTGCCACTTATTCATGTGATGATTTCTATACAGATGTTGTAAACTTGACTGTAGTGCAGTATGTCCATTAAACTATCAGGGCTACTTGTGTTTTATCTATGTCGGTCGTCCTTCCTGATCGCTCCCGGTCAGCCACCAGTTCTTCACTGCCAGGATCCGAAAAGTACGTAGTCGGGTCTCTCTTTCATTCAGACGCGGCACCTTTGGTGTGCGCAGGACTTTGGCGCCAGCAATGATTCTCTTCCGGTTCAAAAGCTAAGATAGTTTTGCAAAGAATGATGGTTGGTTCTGGTTTCTGCGCTACTGAGATGGAGGCTCGTGTATTTCTTGAATTCGTTGACGTTGTTATAGCTATCCATGCTAACTGGTTCTGTTATTTGCCTCCCCCCACCCTCCAAGGAGGTGGACAATGAGTAGAAGGTGCTAAACTGCAGGTTCAGAAATCCACCTAAGACCATCCGTGTCTCATAAAGCAAGGGTTTGGGGGGTCATGCATCATAAAGTAAGGGTCTCATAAAGCAAGTCTTCCATTATTTGAGGTGCTGCCAAAGAGAGGAGGGGGTCAAGCTATTTTCCAAGGCACCCGAAGGCTGGACAAGGAATAATGGATGGAAACTGACCAAGGAGAGATTCAACCTAGAAATAAGGAGGAATTTCCTGACAGGGAGAACAATCAACCCATGGAACAGAAGTTGCCTTCGGAAGTGGTGGGAGCTTCATCACTGGAGGCTTTCAAGAAGAGACTGCCAGAAATGGTGTGGGGTCTCCTGCTTGAGCAGAGGTTTGGACTAGATGACCTACAAAGTCCCTTCCAACTCTGTTCATCTGTATTGTCTTGTTGTCTTCAACCTTGGCACCTTTACAATTTGTGGACTTCAACTCCCAGCTCTGCTGGCTGAGGAATTTTGGGAGTTGAAGTCCACAAGTCACAAAGCCGCCAAGGTCAGACACCCCGTCATAAAAAAAAAACACCCCAGACCCACAGGAAGGTAGCTCAGCCCATGAAAGACGTCTCAAACGGATTTCATTTGGTCTTGTTGGAGCTATCCAAGGTCCTGCAGCTTCTACCTGATCGTTGGACTTCCCTGCCCCACCTGAGGGATCGATTCTCCACTGTTCCGTCCTTAGATATTCCAAACTTAAAACAGGCCACATTTTGGTGTAAGGTTTTTTCCTGGCTACCTGTCTTTTTTTTTATAACTCTGGTGTTCACTGTATTTAAACCGTGATCTACATCACTGCTGAAGGTGGCTAAGAGGCTGGGCTTGTCGATCAGAAAGGTCGGCAGTTCAGTGGTTCGAATCCCTAGCGCCGGGTAACGCAGTGAGCTCCTATTACTTACCCCAGCTTCTGCCAGCCTAGCAGTTCGAAACCACGTAAAAAATGCAAGTAGAAAAATAAGAGCCACCTCTGGTGGGAAGGGGACAGCATTCCGTGAGCCTTCGACGGTGAGTCATGCCGGCCACATAACCATGGAGACGTCTTCGGACAGCGCTGGCTCTTCGGCTTTGAAGCGGACATGAGCACTGCCCCCTAAAGTCGGGAACGACTAGCACATACGTGCAAGGGGGACTTTTTCCTTACAGCACTGCTCGTAGTAAACATGAGGTTGATTGTTTCGTTGCAGACGTTTCATTACCCGACTAGGTAGCATCTTCAGTGGCCGGGTGGTGTTGACAGTGATCCTCAGCTACTGATGATGTTACCTTGTTGGGTCCTGAAACGTCCGCAAGCAAGCTCAGAGAGCACCAAGGGCCCCGCAGCACAAGCTGAGCTTGAGACCTTCTCTCCCATTGGTGCATAGCGGTTCATTTGCAAAATTCCTTGAGATCCGTGGCTTCCCTTTGCTGTTTTATGTTCGCACCACTGGAGCAGCTGGCCAATTTAGGGGAATATGCCTTAAAAGGATATTCGTATGGCGTGTGAATAAGTTACCTAAACTTGATGGGGACATCCATGTTTTTAAAAGGAACTGGGTATATCTAGTTTGATGAAAAGAAGGACCAGGGGTGACATGATAGCAGGCTTCCAATATTCTCCAAAGAACCTGAAGGCAGGACAAGAAAGAACGGATGGAAACGGATCAAGGAGAGAAGCAGCCTTAGAACTTCCTAACAGTGAGAACGGTCAACGGACTAGCTTGCTTCTAGAAGTTGTGGGTGCTCCATCCCTGGAAGTTTTGAACAAGACATCAGGCCGCCATTGGTCTGAGAATAATCTAGGATCTCCTGCTTGAGCAGGGGGTTGGACTAGAAGACCTCCAAGGTCCCTTCCAACTCTGTCGTTCTGCGAAAGGGCATTTGAGAGCGCCTGTCAATGGGACTTCAGAGAGGTCGCAAAGTATAAGCATAATCTTTATTGTCATTGTACTTAAGTACAACGAAATTGGTTGGAAAGCCAGCAAAATTCCCCTTTATTTTTCTCCCCGTTCGGCTCCACAGCTGAAAGGATTTTAATAAGGACAGGATGGAGTTGCCAGCAGGGTGGGTGTGCGCCGAATTTCGATGGACTTCATCCAGTGTGAACGCAGCCCATAAACCTCAGCATGCAACTCGAGTGTGCACCAGGCACAATGTGAATCCAAGAGCAATATTGTTTTGTTTGCCTTGGGATGAGAGAGTTGGGGTGGTTTCTCTCTCTCTCTCTCTGTTGATGTGGAATCCATTTGGAAACATTTCCGAATCCTTCTGCACATTGGTGAACTTAAATACCAGCCTGGCAATTATTATTATTATTATTATTATTTTGGGTGGGAGCATGTGAAACAGTCATACAAATTCTGGCCCAGTGTCCTTATCTCTTAAATTAGGTCAGCTTCTGAATGGCAAGCTTGGGGTGAAAACACACACACACACAGCCCATAAAATATAATTGCTGAGTTCGAAGTGTCCATAAAATTAACGTGGCCTGAATGGATTCAGACTTAATTTAACAGGCCACTGCCTCGGCTGTCAGCATGTGCCCCGCAACCGTGTGCCAAATTAGCCACGGAGGGGGTCCCCTTTTCATGAAGGAATTGGGGTCGAAGGCAGATGAAGCAGGCGATGGTCCTAATGAGGGAATGTCACACAATTAAGGGAGATGCCCCCATCATTTCTGTATGAATGCTGCTGCCTTAAAAAAGAAAAAATCATGAAAAGGAAAATATTGTGCTGAGCTTTCGTTCTGTGGCCAAGATCCGAAGAGACTCTTAGCAGCTTCCTCCGATTCAAAAGAGTTTGATGGTGAAGGGGATCGTTTCCATAAAAATTAAATTGTTGGTCAAGTGTTTCTCTTCCCCCCCCCCCCATTCAAATGTCTGGAAGAGAAATAAGATCGTGGGGGGGGGGACGTGTGCTCCCCCAAATCACCGCTACAAGGTTCCTAAAACAGTTTCCAGCTTGGAAATGTCTATGGCAGAGATGGCGAATCTTTTCAGCACCAAGTGCCCAAACTGGAACCTCCGTGCATGCAGACCGAAAATGTGAAGACCAGCTGGCTGGTGCGTGCATGCCTGTTTTGGGGGGTGTTTTTCGGGCCATTTTCACGCTGTTCTTCTGTTTTCAGCCCCAAAAGAGCCTGAAAACAGCCCAAAAAACCCAGCCCGAAAATGGCTTGAAAACAGCCTGGAAAATGTCCTGGTTGTTGGCTGTTTTTCAGGCCGTTTTCCGGCAATGCGACACCTGCAAAGACCAGCTGGCCAGTGTGCAGGTGCCTTCCGGAAACCAGAAGAGCAGCTGGCGATGGCGCTCGTGCCCACAGAGGGGGCTCTGTGTGCCACCTTTGGCATGCGTGGCATAGGTTCGCCATCACGGGTCTATGGGATAGAAGCAGATAAGGGGGGGGGGCGCTGGGGAATAATTGCATCAATTAGCTTGAAGGCATTTTTTTGTCATGGCCAACGTGATTCTCATGCGTGTGTTTCTCCGCCTGGAGAAGAGAAATCCTTCACTGGCACATTTGTACCTTTTATTAAATGCCACGAGACCATTGAAAATGTTTCCTTAAGTTGCTGGTTTTCTCTATTCAGGAACTTTTCCTATAAAAGGCTGTCCTGCACAGGTGAACCGCGTGGGTTTTTTTTTGGAGTCCTTGGTGCTCTCTGGCCTTGGTTGTTTTCATGCAGACATTACGTTTCCAAAGCAGGTGTTGGAAGGGAGTGGGGAGGGTTTTGCTCTTTTGTAGCACTGATGCTGTTATCTAGTTGGGTCATGAAACGTCCACAAGAAAACAACCAAGCTCAGAGAGCACCAAGGACCCCTCGTTTCAGCCCTGAGCTACAAATATTCTCCTCCGATGATTCTTTCCAGATTAAGATCGACGTTCTCGGTTTGCAAAAATTAAATCGGTGGGCAGAATTCGCTCCAGTCACCTGAAAAAACACACGGATGTGTATGATTCGAAAGGGGAACGGTATAGCCGAAACGACAAGCCTGTGTTTTGGGACTTGACCTGAAATACTCTCCACCTTTATGGAGGCCATAATTAGGTAGTTAACTATGATGTGGTGGGGAGGGGAGAACAACAACCCTGGTCTACAGGGAGTGATTTCCACTCACCTGTTACAGCAAAAAATTCCTTAAGTTAAACAGAAAAAAAGTGTGCCTGGCTTTGTGCAAAACCCAGCACGGAGCAATTGCAGCTGGTTGGGAAAACTGCCTTTTTTACAAAAACGGGGACCTAAAACAACTTGTCAACTGGTAAAGCGTTTCCATGTCTTGTTATCAAGTTGGCTCGAGGCTCGTAAGTTAATTAGGGCATCTTTCGGAAACCTGGCAGCAACCAGGTAAGACACCTAGCGTAGCAAAGGTGTGAGTTTGGGAGGGTCTGCCCCTCTCCCATGGTGTCGTTTGACTTGTCTGGATGTACTTTAATAAGTAAAAGAAACATCGGTTTGCAAAACGTGGTCAACAAGAACCAAGAGATTTAATCATCACTGCTCCGCTCGTACAAATGTGAAGCTATATAAATACCAGTGAGCAGCGGGGTGGAGGGGAAATGAAAGGGGGGGTTTGTACCCGCAAACACACACACACTTGCACGCACGCACAAAAAATCTACAGGGACCTGGATTCGCCATCTAAGCAAAACAAGAAAGGAGGGGAAAAATCTTGAGATACAGCCGGCGAGCTGGGATTTGAAACAACATGTACGATCACACAGGAGGCAGCCTGTTAAAACAACACGCGAGGATGTTTACTTGGCAGGACTTATGTTCACGACACCTGCGGTTGATCCTCCGGCTTTTCCTGCAGGGGTGTGTGGGAGAGGGAGGGAGGGCAGGTTGGCCTTCTTTTCACTCCCGCGTGTAAATCCTCGTGCACACAACTTCGTTGGCCCCAAAGGTCTGCAAAGGGAAGAAAAATAAGAGAACCTGAAATCAGAAGAAGACTTTTCTCTCAAGTCTTTGGTAGAGAAGGTCATGGTGGCTTGAGACCAGGAAGCCAACATCTGCAGAAGGTTCAACAGCTTGGGGAGAAGCTGGTGAACCTTCGTCCGACTTGGAGACCTTCTACGTTGTTCCTCGTAAGGTTCAAAAGTGTCTGAAGAAACGTCTCC
Organism: Natrix helvetica; assembly: GCF_964273705.1. Classification (NCBI taxonomy): domain Eukaryota; kingdom Metazoa; phylum Chordata; class Lepidosauria; order Squamata; family Natricidae; genus Natrix; species Natrix helvetica. Next base: position 19,236,696 of record NC_138556.1, read on the forward strand.
TGTGGTCTCCTAATTCTTGGAAAGTTCTTGCATTGCTGGGATGTGCCTAGAATTTGGAAGACCTCCAAGCACGTGTTAAGATTTTGCCGAGTGTGCAACACTTTCATCTACAGGTAGCCCTCAACTTAATACCAGTTGGTTTAGTGACTACTCAAAAGTGCAACGGCACTGAAAAAGCTGACTTACGACGGTTTTTCACACTCAACAACTGTTGCAGCCTCCCCAATAGTCAAAATTCGGATACTTGGCAACCGACTCCTATTTATGACGCTTGCAAGGTCCCGGGGTCATGTGATTGTCTTTTGTGACCTTCCCACAAGCAAACTAAAAGAGGACACCAGATTCCTTTAACAACCGTGTGGCTAACTGAACAGCTGCCACGAGTCGCTTAACGACCGTCGCTGCAAGAAAGGCCCTAACGTGGGGCAAAAAGCACCTCTTTCAGTGAGCAACAGTTTTGGGTTCAGTTTTTGGTCGTAAGATGAAGACTAGCTGTAATGCTCAGAGTTGGGCCTCGTGGTGCTTCTCCAGAACAGGCAGACCCAGGATTCAAGCTAGGCTGGGCCCAAGTGATGGCTTAAGGGGGGGGGGGGGGAACGCTGGCATCGCTCCAGGTCAAAGAGAGATGCCTGATCAGGGGTCTCCAACCTTGGCAACTTTTAAGACTTGTGGACTTCAATTCTTTGCGAGTTGGAAGTCCACAAATCTTTAAAAGTTGCCAAGGTTAGGGAGCCCTGTGCCAGAGGACTTTCAGATCTTACATTGGAGCATTTGAACCTGTGGCACTCGATTTGGGAGAACGTTCATTGGTCTGCCTCCCACTCTGACATGTGGGCCTTGGTGAGCGCGTGTGTGTTGAGTGATCTAGAGAAGGGAGGAAGACAAGACTGCCTCCCATACTGATCTTTTGAAAACTTTGCCTTTGGTGATAACCAATTTTGGAACTAACTCCCTTCTTCTCCCATCTTCACCTCATCCCGGGCCAATGGGCCTGGAGGCTATACCCTTATTGAAAAATCGTTAAAAATTGTTCAGGTGGAGGTCAAAATCTCATTGCAATTTTCTCCCAGTGGAACGGACTTAACGGGGGCTGAGGGGTGGGGTGGGAATTAAGAGGCTGAGCCCTTCCAAGGCACCTTTTAAAATATTAAGGGGTTAAATGTGAGAATTCAAGCCTTTTTAAGAATTCGGACTTTGTATCCTGGGCTGAACCACCACATTCCAAGGTTGAATATAACCGAATGGAACCGTGAAAAGGAGAAGCTATAACTCTGCTCAACCCAGTTTAAACTTGGGGGGGGGGGGTCGTTGTTGTCGTTTTAGCCTGCTACCCAAATATTGAGCTCCTCTCTTTTGAGAAGGTGGTGAGAATTGCTCAAAGCTCAAGACTCTTACCAAAATTAGCTCATCTCCAGCCAGTTCTCTTGTCCAGTACGTTTTGGGACCCTGGCCGTCCAGCAGCGTTTGCTTGCAATAAAGCTTGTTCTCATTCTCCCAAGTGGCCAAACTCTGCAAGAAAAAGATTTGCCCCTCGCGGTGGATAGGAGGGGAGGTCAAGATATTAGGACAAGCAGCAGACGGGAATAAACACCTGGCAGCAACCATCTCAACACACTGCAAATGAGCTTCCATCTATGCAGCAGATACCAGGCAGAGCAGATTAACAGAGTTGGAAGGGGACCTTATAGGTCATCTAGTCCAATACACACGCACACTGCTGAAGAAGGAGAGCCTACATCATTTCTGACAAACGGCAGTCCAATCTCTTCTTGAAAGCCTCCAGTGATGAAGCACCTCGTGGGCAGCTCAGAATGGGCCTAACTTCCACTAAGGGCTGGAGAAAAACTTAAGGCTAAAACTATAGAGAATCAAGAGCCGGGGAGGGGGGGAATTTGTTGGTCAGATCTTCATGGATGGGCAGATGTTTCTGCATCTGAAGTTCCAGACCTCCCAGGATTGAGGGCTTATATTTTCTCCTGGAAACCTCCCAGACAGACTTTTATCATTAAAGTTGAAAAAAAAAACATGAATTGAATGCCAGATTTCATCAGACCAGATTCAGTAAAACAGCCCAGCCAGAAAGAAAAGTTTGCCCTGTTGGATTCCTTCAGCCAAAGATTTGGCTGGTGGTTCCATTTCAAGTTTGGGAAAATTGCTGCTCCAGGCATCTTAAGACAATTACATTTTTTTAAATGGAAATGATCACTGGATTAAGCCACAACCCACATGAAATTGGGGTATAATTCTTCCGATCGTTTCCAGGAACATGACTTATTCCTCTTGTGGGGTTTTTTTTTTGCACACCACACCTTACTTAACTCTTTTGTAATGCTGTTTGCGGCTTCCTCATTCTCTTGTCTTCATCTAGGACTCCCCAATAATTCCATTTAATCATGATCTTTCTCCCTAAGCTGATGAACAGACAGACTGTGGGACTCCATTCTCAGTCTTATCCCTGCCCCTTACCCTAAGGTAAAAAGGTAAAGGTTCCCCTCGCACAGATGTGCTAGTCGTTCCCGACTCTAGAAGGCAGTGCTCATCTCCGTTTCAAAGCCAAAGAGCCAGCGCTGTCCAAAGACGTCTCCATGGTCTTGTGGCCGGCATGACTCAATGCCCAAGGTGCACAGAACGCTGTTCCCTTCCCACCAAAGTGGTCCCTATTTTTCTCCTTGCATTTTTTACCTGCTTTCAAACTGCTCGGTTGGCAGAAGGTGGGACAAGTCACGGGAGCTCACTCCGTTATATGGCGCTAGGGATTCAAACCGCCAAACTGCTGACCTTTCTGATCGACAAGCTCAGCATCTCAACCACTGAGCCACCGTGTCCCTAACCAGGAATTGGACATCCCTAAAATTCTTCCCCAAAGCCAAATCGAGCATTCTTTTAAAAAAAATAAAATTAAAAAGAGGTCATCAACTGCCAAGCTGGGCAATTACTTAGAAAACTGACAACCTGAGAGGTACTTCCAAAGTGCCAACATGATGCCAGGAAGAGGTTGGATGAGGCCGGAGGGGAAATCCCAAAGACAGGCCATTGGACATTGGGGGGGGGGGAGATGTGCAGTGTCTGAATTCCCGGGATGCTTGATGACAGAAAAGCCACAGCGAAACCTTCCTGCCCCCAAATCCTGATTCATCAGCCTGGGGAATCCCTGTGCGACTCATGGAGAGGAGTGGTTTTTTTTGCTTTTTTAAAGAAGATCTCCAAAGGAGGAAGCGAGAAAGGCTTTGTGGCTCTGGTTTGCCACAAAAGAATAGCGAACTCTGCTTTTTTTGTCAAGAAATCAATCCCCTGGTTTGTGGCTTGCGGGAGAGCAAAATTCACCTAGACTTCCCTCTTGGGGTGGGTGTGTGTGCATCTGTCTGCATCTGTGTTAAAGGTGCACAAGAAAACAGGCGGAGAAAACCTTTCTCTGCCTTCGCAGTCCCCTTGGGAATCTTGCTCTATTTTACCGCTGGATTTCTGGAGATCTTGCTGCCTCCAAAGTTGAACAGGTGGCAGTCAGACACCATCCCAATGTGATGTCTGGGGCTAGATGGGGGTCAACTCGTCCCACCAACTCTTCCCCCATGGGTTTCTGTGTGGTGTGGCGTTTCCAGCACATTGGGGGGGAGAAGGGGAGAGACACGCTGTCAAAACATCCAGCTTGGCTTCAAGAAGTTCTAGAAGAGGACAACTGGCCCAAACCCTTCTGTGTTGTTCTCAAGATGTTCCAAGGAACTGTTGTAGATCGGAGAACGCTTTTATTTTAGGATAGGGATGTCCAAACTTGGCAACTTTGAGACTTGGGGACTTCTGGGGGACAAACTCCCAGAATTCCCCAGCCATTCCACAATCTTAAAAGTGGCCAAGGCTGGACACCTCTGCTTTAGAAGGACCTCATCTCCAGGAATTTTTTGTCCTGTTCTGGAAATGTTCCTTCCACCCTAAAACTCAACCTTGGGAAGAAGAAGAAGAAGGAGCTCCAGGAAGACCTCATCCTGCCTTGAAGGTCAAGCCTCAGGAGAAGTCTGAGGAATGACTCACCCGGCATTTCCTTCCATCTACCGTCTCCTCGTCGAAGCTCTCCCCTACTTTGAAGCTGATCTCCGTAGTGCGGACGGTGGTGGAGGTCTTGATGTAGAACTGGTCCCCGTCCTGGCGGATCTCCACGTGGGGCTTGGAGGCGGCGGCCACCGCCACTTTCCGCAGCATGGCATTTACTCCTGGGTAGACATGGGGGACGACGACGACAAATGGGTGTTAACAGGGAGCCCTTCGGGCGCCTGGATGGACTGCCCTCCAAAGGTCCGCTATCCAAGCAGCTTGCTCCCCCATGGATGACACGCGCCCAGCCCTGCTGTTGGGGGGGCAAGGAGGCTGGGACCTCAAGAGCTGCCGCAATGGCAAGCGGGGGGGGGGGGGTAAGCAGGTTTTCTTGAGGGCAAGCGCCCCCTCCCTTGGCCAGAGGAACCTGGGTTCTCCCTCCCCTTTTTTTCGGGTTAGAGAAGTGGGAAGAATAGGGGTGCCATGGAAGAGCAGCGCTCCAAGCCCGGCCCCCCTCGCTCCGAGCCCCCCTCCAGCCGCTAGGATGCTCCGCGCCCCTCTACCCTCCAGAAAGTTATCTGGCACCGTTCTCACTCTTCTTCTTCTTCTTCTTCTTCTTCTTCTTCTTCTTCTTCTTCTTCTTCTTCTTCTTCTTCTTCTTCTTCTTCTTCTTCTTCTTCTTCTTCTTCTTCTTCTTCTTCTTCTTCTTCTTCTTCTTCTTCTCCTCCTCCTCCTCCTCCTCCTCCTCCTCCTCCTCCTCCTCCTCCTCCTCCTCCTCCTCCTCCTCCTCCTCCCCCCCCCTACCAGCGCCAAGTACTCTTCCTCTCCAATAATCGGGTGGCTGCCTCCATCCTCCTCCGCTCCCACCCCGCTGACTCGCGAGTAAACCAACGCGGCTGCTGTGTGTGTGTGCGTGCGCGCCCGGGGGTTTCTTCCAGACGCCGCCTTGATGCCTAGCGCCTTGGATAAGCCTCTGAAACCCGAGCCTTCCTCGCTTCCCCCCCCCCTCCCCGCGCCTTACCCAGGACTTTCAGGAGTTCGTCGAAATTCTCGCTGCTTTTCATCTTCCAGGTCCCGGCGAAGTTGGCCATGGCTGGCGGAGGCGAGAGGCAGGGCAGGAGAACCAGGGACGGGACGGGGCGAGAGGCGGACGAGGCGAGGCGAAGCGCAGGAGCTCTGCCTCCGTCTGTCCCGCACCGCGAACTGGCCTAGGGACTCCTTTACCCGTCCCTCCTCCCTCCCTCTTCCTCCTCCCTCTTCCTCCTCCCCCCATCCGCTCATCCATCCTTCCATCTGCCTCTTTTCTATCTCTTCTCCCCCCCCCGCGTCCCCTCGCTCGGGGCACACAGAAGCGACGCCTCCCACCCCCCCACCCCACTCCACGCGCCCCCTGCCAGCAGCGCCCTCCTCCTTCCTCCCCATCCATCATCCCCTTCCCCATCATCCTGGCAGCCCAGGCACCGACCGCCTGGGTCTTCCCCCAAAAAGGAGATTCCCTGCCTTTCCTCGCAGCGCCCCCCCTCACACACAGCCCCCACCCCACCCCAATTGTACCTCGCTTTGCAGCTGGGAGGCAGTGGGAAGATTCATGGATGCAGACGGTGGCTATGACATGGGGAAGAAAGGGGGGAGAAGCCCCTCACACACACACACACGTTCCCCTTCTGCTCAGCACTGGATGGTGCAAAGATGCTGGGGAGGGTCTCCAAAATCCAAGAGGAGGAAGTGGGTTTCCTCGGGAACCTTCCCTGCTGCTTAGCCTTCCCTCCCTCCCTTCTAGTGTGGATATTTGAGCTGAATATACCGTCGAATAGAATAGGAATAGGAATAGAGTAGACTAGAATAATAGAAAGAGAATAGAATAATATGAAAGAGAATAGAATAGAATAATATGAAAGAGAATAGAATCTGAAAGAGAATAAAATAGAATTCTTTATTGGCCATGTCTGGTTGGACACACAAGGAATGGGTCTTTGGTGCATAAGCTCTCAGTGTACATAAAGAAAAATAAAATAGAATACATTCATCCAGAATCATATAGAACACAGAATGAACAGATAAAGGAGAATATTTGTAGCTCACGGCTGAAATGAGGGGTCCTTGGTCATCTCTGAGCTTTCTTGCTTTCTTGCAGGACTTTCATGACCCAACTAGATACGGTCATCAGCTCCAGTAAGGAGTGCTGTTAGCTGTCAGTTTAAATTCTGATTCGTAACAGAGTTGGAAGGGACTTTGGAGGTTTTCTAGTCCAACCCCTCTCAAGCAGGACACCCTATGCTGAGGGTGTAATGGTTCAGTCTCTTATTAAAAACTCCCAATGTTGGAGCATTCACAATTTCTGGAGGCAAGCTGTTCCACTGATTAATTGTTCTAACTGTCAGGAAATTTCTCCTTAGTTCTAGGTTGCTTCTCTCCTTGATTAGTTTCCCCCCATTGCTTCTTGTTCTTCCCTCAGGTGCTTTGGAGAATAGCTTGACTCCCTCTTCTTTGGGGCAACCCCTGAGATATTGGAACACTGCTATCATGTCTCCCCTGGTCCTTCTTTTCATTGGACATCCCCAGTTCCTGCAACTGTTCTTCATGCACTTCAGCACTCCAACATACACACCCCTGGATTTCGTCTTCCCCCATCCTTTCTTGCTTCGATGGCCAGGCCATTTTTCCATCCAAGAGAGCCCAAATTGCATTTGGAATCCCGCCACAGAAGGGCGGAAGGTTTCAAAACAAACAGAGAATGCTGAATCCAGAAGAGAAACGGTTTCTCTCTTCTGGAGGTGCTCCTGCTCCTTATACAGGACCCTACTTTGAGCTAGTCCCGGTATAGAGAACATAATTGCCATCCTGCCTCAAACTGCAGGCATGTGAAAAAAGGGAAGGAGAAAGGGGATAGTGGCGTTTTCAAGAAAATAACATTCATCCCCCTGGCCTCCAAATCAGGCTCTTTTTTATTTATTTCATTTATTAAACAAACTTCTATCGCCCGCCCAATTTAAGATCCAGAAAGGCACTTGGGTCTGTGTGTCTTCAGCCGTTCTTTTCTTTCACCTGAAACCATTGCGTCGCCCACCCCATCCCACCCCTCCGGCTGGCTGGCCCTCCTTTCTCCCCTACAGATGGATCTCATCCATCTCCTTTTTTTGGCAAGGCCTGGCCAGACAAAAGGACCGTGTGTGCGGTGCTACAGCTGGAGCCAGGGGTCACTCAATCATCCCACCCTAATGGCTCTCCGAGTATCCCCCCCTCCAGTGTTTATTGACCGGCGACGGTGGAGTCAGGAAAGATCAGCCGGGAGGGGTGCCGAATTAGGAAGGTGCCAGCCAAGCAAGAGATGGCAGGAATAAATCCAACGCCCAGTGATGGATGGCCCGCGACACAGATAGATTACCCATCTGGAAGGCAGGAAGGCGGCCGTACATCTCGCTGACAAATTAAATGGACGGAGGGGCTCTCCATGACGGATGGACGTGACAATCGGGGAAATTTAATCTGACGGATGCAACCGAAGACGCGCTTGGGCACTTCTGCCCAGCCGCCCATTGTGCAGCGAGGCCCTCATTAAAATGACACCCTTGTCAGCGCCTTTTGCACCCAGAGCAGTAGCAGCAACAGCGGCTGCCAGAAATGGAGCCTGTAAAAAAAAAATGCAGAAAGGAGGGGAAAAGCCACTTCTTTGGGGTTTTTTATTCTTTTTCTTGCCAATGTCTTGGGATATCTGTGCGTGTTCTCAGTGGCAAAACGAATGCAACTGTTTGCAGATGATGGTGAAAACGTTCAAGAGGACAGCTCCCCCCCCCGTTACGGTGGAAGCCCCCCGTCTGATTTTGATGGGCATTGTAATTATTTTGATTCATTCAATTGATGGGGCAGGATGGAGCATTGTGGCTGCCAGTATGTTCTCACCAGGTCCTGTGTACATCACCAAATCATGGTTGTTATGGAGTATGTTTAATGCAGAGAGAAACCATGGCTTGCTAACATGGCAAGAGTTGGCTTGGTGAGCGCATCAGCTCAACTGTCGTTGCCCATCTCTTATCCAGGGCGTGTCCTTCTCCTCTTTTCCGTGTGCTGCATGTAAAAGAGGCGGAGTTTTGAGTAGACATCTTGACTTTTTAAACTCTTGCTGGCTGCCCCTGCTCTTATTGGGCCAGAATGAACACCTCTGCAGCTCTAGAGGGATAGAAATGATAACAGGATGTGTTCTCAGATGATCTTGGTTAGAGTGCAGTATTGCAGGCTAATTCTGCCTACTGCCAGCAGTTTGATCCTGAATAGCTCAAGGTTGACTCAGCCTTCCGTCCTTCCGAGGTGGGTAAAATGAGGACCCAGATTGTTGGGGGCAAGAGGCTGACTCTGTAAACTGCTTAGAGAGGGCTGTAATGCACCATGAAGCGGGATATAAGTCTAAGTCCATCCATCTTCAAGTTCCTGAGATCCAGAAACACTGCATTAGAAGAAGCTGAGAAAACAGACAAAGCTGCACAGAGGAAGCCTGAATCCATTCTAGACCTTTTTTCCCCTTACATCCAAAACAGCAATGTTTTAAACAAAACGTTCATTAAGTTTATCACTTCAATAGCTGGCCTTGCACCCCAAGAGCATCTTAAAAGTTTTCTTTTTAATCTGCTCCTTAGATAAGGTAAAGGTTCCCCTTGCACATATGTGCTAGTCGTTCCCGACTCTAGGGGGCGGTGCTCATCTCCGTTTCAAAGCCGAAGAGCAAGTGGTGTCCGAAGACATCTCTGTGGTCATGTGGCCGGCATGACTCAACGCCGAAGGCGCACGGAACACTGTTCCCTTCCCACCAAAGGTGGCTATTTTCCTACTTGCATTTTTTACGTGCTTTCGAACTGCTAGGTTGGCAGAAGCTGGGACAAGTCACAGGAGCTCACTCCATTACGCAGTGCTAGGGATTCGAACCGCCGAACTGCCGACCTTTCTGATGGACAAGCTCAGCAAATGATGAATAAAGTTGCAATGTCTATGGAGATTCTCAGTCATCCAGGTTATGGCTGTCCCAAAACTGCTTTCTTTCAAAAGGCAACTGGACTTTCTTGTTTTGTTTTGGCCCTGAAGTTCTGAAGAAGCTTGTTGGATGAGAAGCGAAACGTTTTCAAGGGAAAACCGAAACCGAAACCAAGGAAGTCTAGTTGCCTTTTTGAAAAAGCTCCCTTGGGACAATAAAGCTGAATAGAACCGTTTGCAAACAAACCTTTGTTCCGCATCCTCCAATAGATTTTTAAAAAGCCATATTATCCTCATCGCCCATAAAGCATCACCTCCATATGCCAAAGGGAGCATCTTTATCTCATCTCCCTAAATGAGATTTGTCCGTGAAAGGTTAGCCCATCTTCCTGTCCTAATTAGAAACCCCATCCAGCCAATTATCTCAATTATTGCACATTAGGAAAGATCCCAAATCCCCCCCAGGGGACACAGGGATGCTTCTTTAAAACCTCCAGCTCACTCCAGATGGGTTGAAAAAAAAGGCGTTATCCAAATTATATCCGCATCAACTTTAGGGTTCGATATGCCATCGGACAGTTCAGTTCTGGGAGACAAAACGTAAGCGGCCCCTTCAAGGGACTCCGGATTTATTTTTTTAATAAAGCGAATAAACTGACAGCCATCCGAATGTCGGCTGATAAGACCGCATGGGTGCGTTGAAAGGAATTACGTGATTTTGAAAAAGGGGATGGAAGTCAGAAATCCAGTCCAAGTTAAGCAAACTCAACTTGGACATCACAAAGGTTAAAGATTGGACAAGAAGAAATTGGGCTGCCATTTGTCGGAAAAGGTTTGCCATCACAGGTGTAGGGTCTCCTTTTTGGGTGAGTTGGACTAATAGATGACCTATTAAGTCCCTTCCAACTCTGTTAATCTATATCTATATCTAAAGGAAAGATCTGATGACTATCCCAATCTTTTGATCCAAGATTTACGCTGGGCGATCGGCTCCGATCCCAAATTGTCAACCTGCTGAAAAATAACCAAGAAATAACCTTCCTCCTCATCGCAGTTGTTGGCGTTTCAGAAATATAATATGTTTTGGCTCTGCCAAAGTTGTGTTCATCGTTTAACCTCAAAGGAAGCGGGCAATTTGTTTAAGATCAACAGAGGATGTTGAGGCTGCTTACAACCAAGAGGGTGGACAGGCCAAAGATGGGTGAATTGGGGAAGCTTTCCATGCTAAGAGGGAGAAAAAATGTTAACTTCATTTTATTCAGACACATGAATAGGTTGCTCTTCTCTTCCTTTTGTCAGCGAGATCTGCTGAAAGAACAGAAGCATTGATGGTGCTGCTTTTAAATTTTCCTTTCTCCCCTTCCAGCTGGTCCCAATCAGGTTTATGAGGCATATCAAAAGCATTTGGAAAGGACACGGATGTTCCAGGATGATGAGCAACGAAAGGCCAACATGCTCCTTGGAGTCTCCTTCCACGGTTTCCCCCCAAGAAGAATCTGCCCTGCTGACTCAGGCCGAGAAGAATGGGAACCGAAGACATCTGGCCAGGGCCAGGCTGCAGATGTGCAAATACCAGTTAGGGTTTTTTCCCCCCTGAAGGGAAAAGTCGGGCGGGGGGGGGCAGAGGAGGGGGGTTGGGCTTGCTCCAGGGGGCAGCTGAGGCCACCCCACCCATAAGCCAAGAGCCCCTTTACAGAGAGTTCTCGACTTATGACTGTTAAAGGAAGCCCCCCCCCCGCTCTCTTTCTCCGGGAGGAAGGAAGAGTGGGGTGCAAAGGTGTGGGGGGGCTCTTTTGCAGGGAGGGGGCAAGTGCTGGGGCGGGGGAGAACTCTGAGACTTTGCAAGCTGCCCCTTCCAGCTGGGGGGGCCCGCTTCTTTGGGGCTCCAGCCGGGAAAATCCAAGAACGAGCCAAGAAGCAAAAAAAGCCAAAGAGGGCGCAAGTAGGAGACACGCGGGTGTGCATGCACGCTCATGCACACCCATGCACGCGCATGCATTGGGTCCCTGATGCAATTCTCGGGAATTGCAGGACCTGCAGGGTTGCTCGGCCTGGCAAGGAGGGGAGGGCTGAAAACTGCTTCCTGGGAACCCTCCCCTCTACTGGCGCTCCGAGGGACCATCGCGGGCGGGGAAGCCTCGAACCCCGGCAGAAAAAGCAGCGCCGCTGCCTCCTCCCCCCCCCCCCCCGAAAGCCCCGCGGTCCAGGCGCCAAAGAAAGCGGCTCTGCGATTCCCTGCCGTGCCGCGTAGGGGCGGCAAAGAGGCGCCGTTCTGGCCGTCGAGGCGTGTCGTCATCAGCGGGCGCCTCAAGCGCTGCGCGGCGACGGGCAGCCCCGGCGGGTGAGTTGCTGGGGGAGCGGATGGAAGGGGGAGCGGTTTCCATAGCAACCCCTTCTTTCACCCCCCCCACATCTGGGCTCCTGGGCTCGCAACCCCCCCTCCCGCCCCACATCTGGGGCTGGGGCTTTTTAATCATGTCCTTGGCTTTCTAGGGTATCTTTTCCATGGTAAGTTTAAAAACTGAATGGGGGAATTGATGGTTGTGTGTGTGCGTGCGTGTGAATTATATATGTGTGTGTATATATAAATTGTGTGTATGTGTGTGTATATATAAATTGTGCATCCCGTGTGTGTGTGTGTGTGTGTGTGTGTGTGTGTGTGTGTGTGTGTTTTCTCGTAGATTTTCACGGGTGTAGGTATGCTGGTCTTGTTGTATTCGGGTCTTTTCCCCTGTAAAATTGAGTTGTCTTGGCAACGTTTCGGCCAGGTCCCACTCGCCATCTTCAGGCTGTTGTCTTTGGCCTTAAAGTTTCAGCTTCACCCAGCCTGAAGATGGCGAGTGAGACGGGAAAGGACCCGAATACAACAAGACCAGCATCTATCTATCTATCATCTATCTATCTATCTATCTATCTATCTATCTATCTATCTATCTATCTATCTATCTATCTATCTATCTATCTATCATCTATCTATCTATCTATCATCTATCTATCTATCTATCATCTATCTATCTATCTATCTATCTATCTATCTATCTATCTATCTATCTATCTATCTATCTATCATCTATCTATCTATCTCATATCTGTCCATCTATCCTATCTATCTTATCTATCTATCTATCTATCTATCTATCTATCTATCTATCTATCTATCATCTATCTATCTATCTATCTCCCATCAATTCCCCCATTTAATTTTTAATACACTAGATACACTAGAAAGTCAAGAACATGATTTCATGATTTTATATATATACATGTAATTTCCCCCCCTCCCCTCAGCACTTTCCTCTTCTTCCAGAGCTTTGATGCGCATGGTGGGTTTGTGAGCAGGAAAAATGACAACTCAGGTAAGGACCAGGTACCGTCATCAGCCAGTTGTGTTATTTCGCACATGTTATTTTAAGGAAGAGGATTGAGGGGCTGATTGGTTGCTGTGTTTTTCCCCCTTTTCAGTATAGCATACTCTTCAAGCAAGAACAAGGTAAGGAAATCCTGCTTTTCTAAATTGTGTTTGGTGTGTTTGCTTTTTAAGGAGTTAACCTGGTGGTAAAGATGGGCGGCCAATAAATGTAATAAAAATGAAATGAATAAAAAATAAATAAGGTGGCAGGTCCAGAAAGTTCACAGATGAAACAAGGATATATCTTGTTTTGAATATATATATATTCTATTTATTAAAAACATTTATATATATTTATTAAGAACACCCACACCCACATATATATATGTATTATGTTATCATTTATATGTATTCTATTAACATTTATATATATATTCTATTAAGAACATTTATATGGCTACCCAACTTGCTTACGATGACTCTGGGTGGTTTCCAGCAATAAAATTGCAATAAACCCCCAATACAAATCTCAATAGGTCCCCATCGCCCTGGCAACAACAATCAAACTAACCACTTGAGGGCCTCTATATCATCCACTGGCAAATCTTTCAAAAGCCTATCAAGTAGGGAGCCAATCTTACTTTCTTGGGATGATGTTCCCACAGGGAGGTAGCCACCATGGAGAAGGCCCTTCTTCTTGTTTCCTCCAGATGGACCTGCTTAATAGAGGGGCCCCATGACATGTGGGGAGGGTCAAGCCAGCTTTGCTTTTCACAGGTAGAAGGTGTGGTCCACCAGACTACCTGGGTGATGGGGAGGGGACAGGATCCCAAAAGCATCGAATCACCAAAGCCTGGAATTCTCTTGTGGAAGGTTCTTCTGATTTCGTGCTGGTGAGGCTGACTCTGCTCTGTGGAACTTGTTTCTTGGGAGAAGCTAACACAATCGTCTTTTTTCCCTCTCTCTCTCTCTCTCTCTCTCAGCACACGACGATGCAATTTGGTCGGTTGCTTGGGGCAAAAACAGAAACGACGGCTCAGAGACTGTAATCTCAGGCTCTCTGGATGATCTGGTGAAAGTCTGGAAATGGTAAATTCCAGGAGGTTTTCTAAAAAATGCCATGTAGTATTACAGTATGCAAAGCTGTCCTTAAACAAGCAGAGAGGTCCATGCTGGAAATCCTCAATTAACAACCTGACACTTAGAGACTACTTGAAGTTAGAACGGATTTCCCGAGAACTAATTATGACCTGTTTTGGAAGTTAGGATTTGTTTTTGCCACACACAAACACACACACACACACACACAGACACCCCTCTGTTTCCATTTTAGATATTTGGCAACCAGCTCTCGTTCACAATGCCTTGCAGTCACAGGACCGTGATTTTCAGCATTTTCTGCCCATTTCCGTCCAAAAAAACCCAGGGGTGAAAATATTTATTTAATGACTAGTTCCTCAATGATCACAGCATTCGTTTAACAACTTCTGTAAAAATCAGATGGGGCTCATGCACGGGGAAACCTGCTTAAGAATTGTCAAAAATTATGAATGTACTGTATTTTTTGGAGTATAAGATGCACCTTCTCCCCCCCCCCCAAGAGTGTGGAAATGTTGGTGCGTCTTATACACCGAATACAGCCATTTTTGGCCTCCCGAAACCCCACCTCTGCATCCCATTTTTGCAAAAAAACTGGTGGTTTTTCGGAAAAACTGAGGTGTTTTTGCCTTCCCCCAGCCCCCAACAGCACTCTGCGGGCTTCAGCAGGATTGGGGGAAGGGAATAATGCCCCCCTTTTTTGTGAAAAACTGCCCGTTTTCCACCTGTTTTTTTGCAAAAATGGGGGCGTTTTTGCCTTCCCCCAGCCCTGCTGAAGCCTGCAGAGTGCTCCTGGGGGCTGGGGAGGACAAATACTTTTTTTCTTACTTACCTCTTTGAAATCTTGCTGCATCTTATACACCGGTGCGTCTTATAGTCCGAAAAAAATAGTAGCTGTATTTTTAGTCCAGATTTGGGAGGAGAATATGATATTGGGAGCCGAGTTATGTATCAGGAATTTAATTTCAGGAAGCATCGGTAGATACACCACATGGAAATGATGGATAGCTGTACCACCTATTCTTCTGAAAATGCTTTCTTTTTGTTTCTCCAAGGAACGAGGAGAAGCTGGACCTCAAGTGGACTTTAGAAGGCCATCAGCTGGGTGTCGTTTCTGTGGACATCAGTCATACAGGCACCATTGCTGCGTCCAGCTCGTTAGATGCTCACATCCGCATTTGGGACTTGGACACTGGCAAGCAGATCAGGTCAATAGATGCTGGGCCAGGTACTGTTCATCCCATCCCTGGGAACTGATCAAATGTCATTAGGAGATGAAAGATGAGGGCTGCCTTTGTTGTTGCCATGGCTGTTTTGTTGTTTTATTTTAAAATTATTTATCAGTAAATAAGTAAAGAGGACCGTAAATATTCTGTGGAGGTTCCCAGTCATCCAGCACAACAGAAATACATGTACTTATTACTGGATATCTCAGAGTTTTCTCCGCTTCCTCTCCTGTAGTGGACGCTTGGTCGCTGGCTTTTTCTCCCGATTCCCAATATGTGGCAACCGGAAGCCACATTGGGAAAGTCAACATATTTGGCGTGGAGACCGGGAAAAAGGAATATTCCTTGGACACTCGAGGGAAATTCATCCTCAGTATCGCTTACGTAAGATGCTTGGTTTGTCTTTTAATAAGCATATATTGTCACCTGTTATCATCACTCCCACTCTGCAAGATCGTCCCAGAAACTTTGCGCTGAATTATCACGGTTTTAGCAGTAGCCCCGAGGGAAGAGAGAGGGACGGTTGGGGAAGCGTGTGTCAGTGCCGTAAAACCATTTCCAAATAAATCCATCCTCTTTTCCCTTCACAACTGGGGCATGAACTTTTAAGAGAGATAAATAAATTGATAGTGCAGGTTTTTTTGCTCTTTGGGACCAAGGTATAATCTACAATTAGAATCCAGAAATGCTCAAAAGGCGTTTTGAAGGCATCACACCCGTGATATATTTTTGTCAACCATCAATCCAGCCCCCCCCTAAGTGGGATTTATAGATGTATCTCCACTGCTTCCTTCCCATTGGATGTAGCAGCGCATTCTAAATCAGGTGTATTTTGTGCTTTTCATAGATCCACCACTGATTTGTCTTTCACCAAAATCCTTCCCAAAGTCCCATGTGCTGATTCGATAGGTAGCGTCCATACTTACCTTACCCTGCTATGTTGTGTGATCCCAGGTTTAGGTGCGACTCATTTCTCTTCTGCATTCTAGCTGGCAGGTGCATTCACAGAACACACTTCCTTGGTTGTGACTTCACCCATTTCAGCCACCTGAACAATATGAACTGCGAATAATTCTGTCTGGCTTTTCAAGCTTACTAAACCAAAATGTCAGTCACCAAATTTCACCTCCTGTAAACGCAAAAGGGTGAATAGCAGTGTGTGGTGTGAATATCTTGGCTTCTTGTGGTGTAGGGGAAGAAGGCCGGAGTCAGTACTGGTTTCTGATTGTTTTAGAGTCCAGATGGAAAGTACCTAGCCAGCGGAGCGATCGACGGGATTATCAATATTTTTGATATTGCAACCGGGAAACTTGTCCACACGCTGGAAGGTGAGATTTGGAATTCCTGATTTCTGATCTATCTATATCTATCTATCTATCTATCTATCTATCTATCTATCTATCTATCTATCTATCTATCTATCTATCTATCATCTATCTATCATCTATCTATCTATCTATCTCTATCTATCTATCATCTATCTATCTCTATCTATCTATCTATCTATCTATCTATCTATCTATCTATCTATCTCTATCATCTATCTATCTATCTATCTATCATAGGGTCTTCCCCTGGCAAACATTTTTGGGAATAGTTCAACTGATTTATAGAGCAAGGTGCAAATTACATTTCAAGCAGCCAAAGATACGAAGTGATTCTCTCTTCTGCTCCAGGTCACGCCATGCCTATCCGTTCCTTGACGTTTTCTCCAGACTCTCAGCTGCTTGTTACAGCATCAGATGACGGCTACATCAAGATATACGATGTGTGAGTGATGCCTTTGCTGAACCCACTACCCACTGCTTCGGTTCCCTTGTCCAAAAGTCCTCCCGCCAGCTCTATTCCCCCATTATCTCCTTTGAATTTCGGCTTCCAACTCCCGAATTTTCTCAATCCAAGGAATTAAGACTCCTGAAATGGGAATGTGTCTCTTTCCTATCCCAGAAGTCTAACTGTAGTTACAAGCTGTCATTGATAGCTTGTTAGTTTGGACTGTCTGTTCCTACCTCTTTTATTACAGGTATTTTGTGGGCGTTCTGTGGAACGCATTCTGAAAATCATTTTAAGATGTTTTTCTCTAACCCAGAATCTTGTTTTCTGAATTAACAGACAGCATGCCAACTTGGCGGGCACTCTGAGCGGCCACGGATCTTGGGTATTAAATGTAGCCTTTTGCCCTGATGACACCCATTTTGTTTCCAGGTGAGTAGAACGCTATATATGCTGTCCACAATCGTAACAGATTTGGGGGAGGGAAGGAAGGAAAGAAAGATGGAGGGGGGGGGGGGAGAAGGAAGGTGAGGAAAGAACAGAAGGTACAAAGATAGATGGAGAAAGGAGCGGGAGGAGGGAAAGAGAAAATGAGAGAGAGGGAGGGAAAAGGAAGATGAGGGGAAAAGGATGAAAGGAAGATGGAGGGAATAGGGAAAGAAAATAAAAGGAGAAGGTAGGAGGATGAAAGGACGGATGGAATAAATAGGGAGAAATAGTAGGGAAAGAGAAAATAAAAGGGGGAGAAGGTAGGAAGATGAGGAAAGGAAGAAAGATAGAGGAACAGGAGGAAGGAAAGAGGAAATGAGAGGAAGGAGGGAAGGATGGGGAAGGAAGATAAGGGGAAGGAAGGAATTTCTCTAAAAGTAGCCTTTGCTAGATTTATCATGCACATCTACCAAGCAGTGAACTTTTAATTGTAAAGAAGTCAGGTAAAAACTGAATCAATAAATATTTTCTAAGAGCAGTAAACAACTCCTGTAGGATTAAGCGAGCCGATCCTTTTTTATATATATATATATATTCCAGCTCATCAGACAAAACGGTCAAAGTCTGGGACGTGCCTTCCAGGACCTGCGCCCACACCTTCTTTGACCATCAAGACCAGGTAGGGAGATCAAGAGCCGGAGATGCTCTTTGGGGCAGCCCATCATCCCCGGCGGTCCTTCCTTCTAACTTGCTGGGCCTTTCTCTCCCGCCCATAGGTCTGGGGCGTGCAGTACAACGGGAACGGCTCAAAAATCGTCTCCGTTGGGGACGATCAGGAAATCCACGTTTACGATTGTCCCGTCTGAGAGTTCCGCTTGCGACAGCTACGGTCTCGGTTGTCCCAAAGTATTTTGATAGTTTTTTTTTTAATTTTTTCAGTCGAGAAAAATCTTATAGAGGGAAATATGAAAATTATTTAGGTGGGCATTTTGCTATTTTGGCTTTTTAATTATTATTTTAAAGCTAAATAAACCCTTGCTGTGGAATCTGGGTGGCGATTCAGTCTTTTCCTCTCAGCCGCTGTGGGTTGTTTTATAGAACCGCAATATTGCATTCCAATATTGGTGCCGATCCGCCTGAACGAATGAAGGTCCACACCTGATCTTATAACGCTAAGCAGAATTGGGCCTTGTTCCTTTAGTGTTGGCTGAGTGGCCTCCACAACTGGGAAGCCACGACAATCCTGGTGGTGTTCCTCCCGAACAAAACCACGCAACGTGCCCTGGGCTCTGTAGCTTTATTGTTTCTTTGCTGTGATGGATTTCGATGTGGAATACCGGCAGCCCAACTATTTCTGTTGCTAATCGAGACAGCTAAGTGAATTTTGGCCCCCATTAAGTGAATCACTTCAGTGGTTAGGTTAGCCACACCAGTTAAGCGAATCCGGCTTCCCCGTCGACTTCACTTGTCAGAAGGTCGCAAAAGGGGATGATGTGACCCCGAAACATTTGACTGTCATAAATATGAGTCAGTTGCCAGGCACCCAAATTTTGATCACACAGCCATGGGGACACTGCAAATTAGTAAGGGTCAAAAATTGTCGTTAAGTCACTTGAGTGCTGTTGTAACTTTGAACGCTCACTAAATGAGCTGTTGTAAGTCGAGGACTACCTGTACGCCCTGTGTATGAAGGTAAAGGTTCCCCTCGCACACATGTGCTAGTTGTTCCCGACTCTAGGGGGCGGTGCTCATCTCCGTTCCAAAGCCGAAGAGCCAGCGCTGTCCGAGGACGTCTCTGTGGTCATGTGACCGGCATGACTCAATGCCAAAGGCGCACAAAAACGCTGTTCCCTTCCCACCAAAGGTGGTTCCTATTTTTTCTACTTGGGTTTTTTACCTGCTTTCGAATTGCTAGGTTGGCAGAAGCTGGGACAAGTCACGGGAGCTCACTCCGTTACACAGCGCTAGGGATTCAGACTGCCAAACTGCCAACCTTTCTAATCAACAATCAGCCTCTTAGCCACCGCGTCCCCAAGTATGAAGGACCCCTCTCCAAACTCTTTCCGTCAGGTTCCCTGTTAGAAGTAGTGGCACAGTTCCCTCCAGAGCAACCAACCATTCAAGGTTCAGGACAGAAAATGGTCCCGATATTTTATTTGATAAAGTACCTATTAAATAATCTAGGATGTGGAGACCATCTTGTTAAGGTGAAGTGGCAACGTTTCAAGTTTTAACCACTGCTGAGGAAACCTTGACATGCACGTTTCTCAAAAACGCTCACTTCTGGTTCAATAATCCCCCGCCAACATTCTCCGTAGCCCTGGAGAGCCAGAAAAACCTCAGGGTTGGGACAGTTAGGGTTAAATGGGGGGTGGGGGGGGGGAGGCTTACTTATATCAAACAGGAGCAGCACATTCGGGTTTCAAGTTACACAGATCCATTTCTTTCTTTTTTTTAACAACACGAACACATAAATATGAAACAGAACTAATATACAGCCGTTCGTCATGCCGAACTCGACAAATGGGAGCCCAGCGATGGGTCCACGCGCCCAGACCCCGCTCGCTTCACGAGGTCTGGCACTGGACCCCCGTCCTTGGGCCTTCCTCGTCCTCTTCGTAGGCTTCGCCGTGGTTTCGGTAGGTTCGTTCTTTGGGGTCGAATTCGACCAGGTCGACTTGATCCATCTCTTCGGAAACCATCACTTCCTCCCGGGGAGGCAGCAGAGCTTCTAAGAGAGGGAGCTGATCGTTGGAAAGCCAGTGATGCTCCGGGAAGGCAACCTGGGGGAGAAAAGGGAGAGAATTCGAACCCTCACCCTCACGTTTCCTCACCAACGCCGAGTCCAGCAGGGGTTTACAGCAGGCCCAGATAATTAAAGGCACCAACCCCCAAATTTTAGTTGCTAATATCAGCCCACCCTCCGTGCCTGCGTTAAAATAATCCTTTTTTAAAAAAGCCTTGCTCACCAGAAACTGGATGATTAAAGAACCTTTTTCCAAGGGAGATTTATAAATCGGCATCCCTTCGTTGACGATGCTTTTAATGTCTCCGTGCTTGATCACTTCACCTGTTGGAAGAGCCAGCGTTACACCGGGTCTGAATTGTAAACACAGCTCAACATTTACGCACAAACGCAGCCCAAAAAGGGGGCCAAGCCCACCTGGTTTGGAGGATATTAAAAGGACCCTGTCATCCAGCGTCTCCACGGTCTTCTTGAAGCCGCACAAGGCCTCCGTCAGCTGGATTTTCATTTTCATCACTAGATCGTTGCCTCTCCTCTGATACACAGAGTGATCTTTCTGATCCAGGACAATAATGACGTCTCCCGGTTCTAGGTCAGGTTCCTGATCACCTTCTCCATGAAAGACCAGTTTCTGGCCATCTTTCATACCTAGAAAACGGAGAGAAAACAAACTCTCTTCAGAAGACGATGGAAGGAGTCCCTGGAGACACATGAACACGTGAAGGGATCCACTGACTCAACTACCACTACGGGGGGTGGGGGGAGGTGGAGGTGGGGAGGGGATGTCTTGGTCACAAGCGAGATATTTCTGTGCAATGTTCTTCCAATGATCAGGATTTTTGATGCAATTGCAACAGAGCACCTTCACACTCTTTCCACCCATTGCTTCTTTCCTGCCCTCAGGTGCTTTAGAGAATAGTTTGACCCCCTCTTCTTTGTGGCAACCCCTGAGATATTGGAAGATTACTATCATGTCTCCCCTAGTCCTTCTTTTCATTAAACTGGACATACCCAGTTCCCAGTTTTATTCATACATTCATCTGTGTTTGCAAGTGGGAATGCAAAAGAACCGAAGACTACGTTTACCTGTCTGCATGTTACGACCCTAACATTAAATTTCAGAGACCTGCGGTTGAACAGGAATTGAGGGGAGCCTGTTTGGCATACACCGACAATTACGACGAGGAACCAAAATTTGTTTCTGAGGAACGCCAAAAACGGCCTTTCACAACAATAGGTGCAGTTTTACCACTTTAAAAGTTTACTTCTCACAGAACAGCGAGACCAAAATGAGGCCAGGGCTGCTGGGTTTCAAAAGCCCCCGTACTTAAGGAGACAAAGAGGTTTGCTACAATAACAGCTCTGCAGTTGTCTCCCACACCCCCCGGCCACATTCCAATTCTTACCTTTATCGATGTGGATTTCGATGATTTTTTTCTCTCTAACCACCTTGTTGCCGTTGCAGTTGGTACACCTGTCCTTGGGGTTTATCCGTTCTCCTTGGCCTTTGCAGTCCGGACACACGGTCTGAATCTGCTGCACCATGCCAGGCCCAATCTGCTGGACCAGCACCTGAACGCCTCGCCCTTTGCAGGTGGGGCATTTTTCTACGGCCCCTTTTTTCCCACCGTAACCTTGGAAGAAGAAACACACACACACACACACAAAATGGGTTTTGTTCAGCTCTCCAAATTGAATGCTGATCTCTAAGGTGATGAATAGGGTTTCCAGCAGACTCCTCTGTGAGAAGATGACGGGATGAAGTCTGCACTAGAGCTAAAATTCAGGGGAGACAGACCTGCGTTTCAGTCGATTCACAGTTACCGTACTTTTCGGAGTATAAGATGCACTTTTTTCCTCCCTAAAAGTGGGTGGAAATTGTGGTGTGTCTTGTACACAGAATGTTGCCGAAGCCCCGCCAACCCCACAGCGCTGAATGGGCGATGCTGGCGGCGAACAGGCTGTGGCAAATGGGCCACGCTGGCAGCAAATGGGCAGCGTCAAATCAGCCACACCAAACAGCCCAGGTGGATACTGAATGGATGCTGGGAGGCAAAGGCAGATTTTTTCCCCCTACTTTTCCTTCCCCCAAAAGGTAGATGCGCCTTATTCTCCAAAAAATACGGTATGCCTCTTCGTAAAACTAGGGGTATTTTTTTATGCATTCTGAAAAAAAACCCAAGAAAATGGCCTTATTTGGCCTATCAGGTTTGTGTTAGGCACTCGACCAAAGTATTAAGCAAAACGTATCTATTTACTTTCAATTTCTGATATTTGCAAATGGTTCTGAAAAGCTGCGTGTGGGAATCCTCTTGTTAAGAGGACGATACGAAATTTCCCAAATCGGAGGAGCTCTCGCAAAGAAGATTAGAGTCCATTTTCTAAACAGATCTGTTTTATTTTTGTTAATGCTTCTTTTTAATGGCAACGTTCTGTTACTATGCTAGTTTTACTGAGGCCTCTGAAAAAGCTGGATTCTTTTTCAGAGGAAAAATATGTATCCCAGCAGATTTCATTCGCCATGTTAGTTCAAGGCAACATCCGCGAGATGAATCTTAACACAAATATAGACCAATGATCTATTCCTGTAGTTGGATTAAACGTTTCTGGCGAGTCACAGCGCCACAAAATCTGCTTTACTTGAAAGACAGCTGGTGTCTTAAAATGGACTGTATGGAATGGTCAGCATTTTCGGTCAAGAAGGCAAGAGCAGTTCCTAAAATTCCTGAGATGGGGCCAGCTTTTGTACTCAATTCTTTTAGCCATCTAATCGAGAAATTATTACCTTTGCACTTGTCACAGATAACGTTCTTCTGAAGGGCTAGTTTCCTCGTGGCTCCCATGTACAAGTCTTCCAGAGTGATGCTCAACTGATGGACAACATTCTTACCTGATTAAAACATAAGTGCAGACAATTAACAATAGCCAAGGTGCATTTCAGATTTTCCAGCAGAGCTACTGGTGTACCTAACAAGGCAGCCCCCGCCCTTTGCAGAAAAGTTAGACAATGAAAACTATTGCCCCATGGCTAATGTTGCAATAAAAATTATCTCCCAGATTAATTATTTCTCCAAAGCAGGGCATTCGCTCGTCTAGTTGACCATTTCTCAAGCAGAATTGAAACTGCAAAACTCAGGTCTGATTCCACCTTTTTCCTGGGGAATTCACTAACATGGGAAAAGTACCCAGAATTTTCAATGTCCAGACAGAAAACCAAACTGCCATGATTTTATTACAGCGGGGATTCTCCAACCTTGGCAATTTTATGAATTGTGGTCAAGCTGGCTGAGGAATCCTGGGAGTTGAAGTCCACAAGTCCTAAAATTGCCATGGTTGGAGACCCCTGTATTACAGTATTTAGTTTTGCAATTCTGTCCCCCGCAAACCACTTGGGCTCTAAATAAGTCATCTGTACTGAAGCGTGATCAACATTTGCTCTAAAAAAAAAGTACAGTATTTTTCAGAGTATAAGACACACCTTTTTCCCTCAAAAAAGAGGCTGAAAACCTGGGTGTGTCTTATACACTGAATACAGCATTTTTGGTCTCCCGAACCCCCCCCCCCCTTCATCAAAATGGCCATGCATAGCCTTTAGGAGGCTTTCAGAGAGCTCCTGGGGGCTGGGGAGGGCAAAAATGAGTGAAAAATGGTCTGGTTTTTGCTCAATTTTGCCCCCCGAGCCCCCCAAAGCACTCTGTAAGCCTCCTAAAGGCTATGCAAGCCCTTTTCTTTGTGCAAAAAATGGGTCCGTTTTCACGAAAAACGGGCGTTTTGAGGGAGGTCTGCAGAATGCAAAAACTTTTTTTTTAAAAAAATTGCCTCTTCAAAACCTTGGTGCGTCTTATATTCTGAAAAATACGGTACTTTTTTTCTGTGTGGTTATTGACATAGAACGCGTTATAACCTCTCCAGTTTCCCTCCAATGCTTGAACAGAAATAAGGCCACTTTAAAACAGAAGCCCCTACCTCTCCTTTCTCGATTCATCCGGCCAGCGCCGCCAAAGAACATGTCGAAGATGTCCATGGGCGAAGAGAAATTTCCGCCGCTTACGCTGCCTTCTTTAATGGCTTGTTCGCCACCTTGGTCATAGAGATCTCGCCTCTTCGGATCCGACAGGACCTCGTAGGCCTGGGAAATGAGCTTAAACTAAGAGAGAGAAAAAGACCCTCTGAATAACTGGCTAGCACACAGGGAAAGCTCACTTTTAAAAAAAAATGTCTAAACCGCTAGACACGAGAATAGCACACCATCCGCATTGCAGATTTTTAAAAAGGTGTCGATCTCAGAGCAGTAGCCATACACTCCCTGCAATGTTTCCTAAAGTGCCCGTTTTGTGGTGCTCAGAGCTCCTCCTGGCTATGCCTGCTGAAAACGGAGTTAATACCCCTCAATTTTCAGGTGGAAATATATATATAGAGTGGTAGTTTGAATCCCCAAAACTGGCTTAAATACCAAGGGAATCTTGCTTGCACCCCCTCTAAAATGTTAAAACACAGTTCCAAACCAGAACTGTGACATTACCTTCTGCCCAGTTTCAGGGGGTCCAGAGTGAGAGCTTTTCATATTAAATGAATACTCATTTGGAAGCTTCTTGCAAGCCACCATAAAAAATAAAAGAGATGGGTAAATAGATTCCGGCGCTTACGTCGAAAGCATCTGGAAGATCTGTGACTGTCCACCTAAGTGCATGTGTGTGCAGTTGTGTGTTTGTGTCTACATGTGTTTGCAGAGATACCCAGGAGGTGATTTAGAGACACAGTACTTCCAGTGCAGACTTTTTAGTGGACAATAACGGACCAAGGAACAGGCTGAGTTTTCCTTTACTTTCTCCATTTACTTGTGCAGCACAAAATGAAGCTATGGGCTCCTGTTTCTCAACTTTGAAGACAAAGCTGTTAACACCAGTTTTCTCCTTATAGCAAATACTCTACTGGCATCTGAACATTAGTTAAGTCCTCCAATGTCCCCTCCGTTGCATCCTTTCCCTCTTGGTCTGCTTCTTAGTTACAGGGAAGAGCCTAGTAGGAATCTCCTCATTGGTCAAGGGAAGCCTCTTGGGATTTTAGATTCCCCAGTTTTTGTTTGCATTCCACGTCTCCCGTCTGTGATATCAGTAGCTAGAAACAAACCCAGTAAGTGTGAAGATATATGCACAAGATTTGCTCCTGTGGAGCATCAGCCAAAGACGCTGTGTTAAGTGCAGCCTTTTGCTAACATGGGAAATGTGTTGCTTGGTAGGAGAGTGTTTCGTAGGAGAGAATGATTTACCTGGGAGAAGATCCAAAATTGCAGCTTCTTTTTCTCTAATGCCATCACTACTAGTTCTATATAAATATGTTGGCACGATTGAATTTTCAGTCCAATACCAGTGCCTGTATCTTAAACTGAAAATTAAGTTCTGCCAACTTTGGCCATTTCTGTAAATGGAAACATCAAATTCTACTACTTCAAAGCTGGAAGATGTTCCTTTTTCTGCCTGAAAGAATGTTTTACCTTGCACCTGTTTCTCTATTATGAAATGTTCACTGCTGCTATAGCTATACATATACTATCCAACTGGACAGTAGACATGATCAAGTTAGGATTTCATTATCCTCTGCAACTTGCTTAATGCAATGGCCCTGGATATACAATGCTTTTAATTTTTGGATTAAAAAAAATGTTTGAAGTATTTCAGGTTGGCCGTTATCAACCCTTCAGATCCCACCTCAAAAGCGTGGGATTAAATGTATACACATCATCATCCAAGACTATTAAGCCAACCTCTTCTTATGCAACGTTGAGTGGGATTTGTATTACAGGAAACACATTCCTGCATGAGAAAACGTAAAAGAACTGGCTAAAGCAGTTCCATGAAATAGCTTTCATCTTCCCAGCCTCAAAGCAACTATTCCCTTTTCAAAGTTTCCATCATGCATTGTTAGGATTCTTTGGATACTGTATTTTTTGAGTATAAGATTTTGAAAAGGTAATTTTAAAAAAGAGTTTTTGCACTCTGCAGACCTCCCAAACCCTCTGCACGCCTCATTTTTTGTGAAAAACAGGGCATGCTGACAATTTGAGAGCTCCTGGGGGCTGGGGCAAAAACGAGCAAATAACGGCCTATTTTTGCCAAAAATGGCATGGATAGGCTTTGGGAGGCTTGTAGAGTTCCTGGGGACTGGGGGACACAAATGAGCAAAAAATGACCCACTTTTTGCTCATTTTTGCCCTTCCCAGCCCCAGGAGCACTTTGCAGGCCTCCCAAAGCCTTTGCATGTCTATTTTTGCAAAGGGGGCAGGGTTTCTTTTTTGGGGGAAAAAGGTACATCTTATACTCGGTAAAATACGGTAATAAACATTCCGGCATTTCCTTCAAATTTGGTGTGTCCACTCAGGAAAAGACTGAATTCAACGCTTTTGCATTACGCACCTTGGCTCAAAAATAAACTCTCTTGAATTTAGCGGGATTATTTCTGAGTTATGTACACTATGAAACTGCAGCCTCTGACGGACAGGTAGTGCAGCTTTGCATCACGGCCCAGCTGTGCATCGCAGGCTGTGATCACAAAGGATGCTACACCGTGTTACAGCAAAACTGCAGTCAACCACTGTTTTACTTATACTCCAAAGAAACTGGATGTTGTGTCTGGCACTCGAGCAAAGTACCAAATGTGTGTCTACCGTACAAATAATTAAATGTTTCCTGCCAAAGTACAAACTCCCGTTTCCAGATAGGAAGGCCATTTTAATCAGTGCTGAAATGAAAATATGCACATGTGACACGTTTGATAGATTTTATTCATTTGAAATTAACACGTTTTTTTTTCTCGTACAGAAATGTTGCAAGTGTGGTTGCTAAAAACACTCCCCCCTCAAATTGTTTTGTGACCCAACATCAGTATGTTAAAGACTCGCTTTCTAGCTGAAAATTAAAAGTTTGTGCATAACTATGCATACATCAATTAACTTTTCCCCTCTACAGTGCATTGCCACGAAGCTTAAAAGCATGTTACTCATATTTGTTGCTTTTCCGCCAGTCCTTTTAGATATAAATCAGACTCTCAAACATATGAAACAAATGAAAAATACTCTTTTAAACCTACTGGATATTTTGAACCAGGTTCCCAGGTTAAAATTGTAATGCCGGCTACACCCATAATTTAAAAATAATTACGCTCTGCTTTTCTGTCAAATGTAAAGCTCAACAGTCTGATAAGGATAATTGCATAATAGGAAAGATTATTTTTCAGGCAGTTAGGATGTCTTAGGAAAGTTCTCCAGGTCTCAATTAAGGATGTACTCCAACTCCCATCAGAACCAACCTGGTGACCACTCATCGAAAGCAACAGTTACATTTTCTGATACACGTAAGTCCTCAATTTACTGTTTGGGAGTTTGATTTCTGTCGCTAAGCAGTCATAAAATGAGACTGCATAGCTTAAGAGGCAGAAGCCAGCAGGAGGTTGCAAATCGGATTTGCCTACCAACTGCAATTGACACTGCTGCAACTGCTGTCATTTGTCAGCACAATCACACGATATCGCACGTTACAACTGCTTCAGTTGCTGGACAATTCTATGGACCACACAAGGCAAGAATCAGGTTAGAGTGGGGTGATTGTCCTATGCAATCTATTCAAACAGAGGTCCATCCTGAAAGCACCAATACCAATTTTAGGGCTCTCTGAGCTTGGTTGTCTTGCAGAAGTTTCATGACCCAACTGGGTAAAATCATCAGTATGCTACAGCCCTGGACACTGATGATGTTACCTAGTTGGGTCATAAAATGTCTGCAAGAAAACCATAATCCCACAGTCCAATCCTGAGCTACAAATATTCTCTTCCATAAGCAGCAATTTTTTGGGTAAACTCTTGTGTCTCCTTACTACAAATATAGTCGGTCAATTATACAGATTACACGGCAAAGGCACCTTTGGGTCCTGGATGCCAAAGTCGACCCCAAAGTGTCTCCCCCATCTAACTTCAGCTCATACCCGCTCGCCCTCGCTGGGGTTCTTGTCAGGATGGTACTTCAATGCTAACTTGCGGTAGGCACGCTTAATTTCATCCGAGGTGGCGTTGGGTTTCACTCCCAGAGTGTCGTAATAACCGGTTTCCTTCACCATGGTTGCCTAAGAGGGCGAGAGAAACAAACAAACAAACCATTCACTTCATGCCTCAGCTCCAATATTTCATATCCAATATTCTTTTTGTTTATTGGAAGGGAATTTTTCCCTTTGTTCACACACAAAATTCTACTTTTCTGTGATGGTCTGGATCAGGGGATATCCAACTTTAGCACCTTTTGGATTTTATGCTGTCTGGGGAATTCTGGGAGTTGAAGTCCACAGGTCTTCAAGTTGCCAAGGTTGGACCCCCAGAGGAAAACTCGTATTCTGTATTTTCTTTAAGCAACCTTAAAGAAATTAACAATTCCTTGCATAGTTAACCATCCCTTAATGAGTGGCCTCTTTTCCTTGTTGTGAAACATGTTATGCATTGTTCGGGGGGGGGGGGGGGGGGAGAGAAAGCCAACTTGCTCATCTCAAATGCTTGTTGAAATTGGGGAGAAAAAAATCATCCTGACCTGAATGCCTAAAGCAAAAAATGAGCAACTTTTGGTGTGGGGATGTGTGGACAGTGACAGTTCTTGCATTTATGGCTCCATTATTTCATAAACTTGACTCACAAACTAAATCGCACAATAATCAGCCAGGGCAGCATATACACCACACTTAAAACTCTTAAGATTTATTTATACCTCACATTATTTTTAAAAATTATTCAAGGCAGCAAAGATACCCAATACTTCTATTTTCCCCACAACAAGGCCATGGAAAATGACAGGTGCACAGCATGTCAGCCCAATGAACAGTCAGAAGCTTATAATAACTAGTTATGCACCAATTTAGAACTTAGAATAACTTTATTGTCCCTTTGAGTGTACCCTAATCAGCATACATGAAAAGGAAACTTTGTTACATACAGCTCTCAAAGAGTCACCACCTCCAATATACACTACATAAACACGACAAATTCAAAATTATGCATATACCCACATATATTATAGACACAAAGAAACAACAGTTCTACTTCGGATGTATTACACGTGCATGGTGAGAAAAACAAATCTTGCAAGTTTAGCAGATGGATGGCATAGAGAACAAAGCTGTTAAGAGAATCAGGTAGTCCTGCTAGAAATACTTCCAAACCAACATTGTGTAACTCCCCCCTCCACAAAAAAATCTGTTATTATTTTTGATCAGCTGTGGCCCTCTTGATTCCAAACCAGTGCAATTCCAGGTGGGCTGCAGACAAATTTAATAAATAATAATAAAGCAAGCTCCTTTCCAGCCATCCTATGGAGAGCTGCACCCAAGGCTTTAAAAATAGACTAGGAATAATCTGCTTTTTCCAGGGAGCCCCTTCACTTTTTCCTGGCTTTCCCCTCTTCTTCCTAAAAACCCAAAATTCATCCTGATAAAAGTCCAACAGGACTAGGAAGGATTAGGAATTTTTCCTCACTCACCTTCTGCCTCTTGAAAAAGCACCTTTGGGATATCACCAAAAATATTTGGAATATTATCATCCCAAATAGAGACTCAACTTCCACCTGTCAAAAATGGTGTAGGGTCTCCTGCTTGGGCAGGGGCGGGGGGTGGACTAGATGACCTACAAGGTCCCTTCCAACTCTTGTTAATCTCGATTTTTTGGGTTTTCACCCAATTCTGGATTTATTAATATTGCAGCCTGGTCCCATTAATATTCTTGTCCTTCCAACGAAAGGTCTCCTAGGACTTTTTTTGGGGGTGTGTGTGTCTTTCAGATCCTTGGGGGGGGAACCCAATTATGGCTTCTCTACAGAACCATTCATTCCCCCCCCCCCCCCAACACGTATCTGGAATTGCAATTCTGGCCAAAAAGGAAATCCCCCCCCTCCAATTTATACCAATATAACTGACTTCTCTGTCTGCTCATCCCCTCTTTGAGAGCTTTTACAACTCCCATGATCCCCAGCCAGAGCTCAAAATAAAAAATCAATTTGGACTACAATGCCCATGATTCCCCAGTGCGCACCCCCCCCTTCTCACTGCCTTCTCCTTTTGGACTGCAACTCCCATGATCCTCGCCCAGAATCTGTACGATTCCTCTCCTTTCCCCAGCTCCTTGAATCTACAAATCCCATCATCCACACTCGGTTAAAAGTGGAACCGCGTCCTTCCCCACCATCACCCTCGGCCTACACTGAAGGGAGAGGGCGATCGGGGCAAGGGCGCGATGGGCGGATTATGGGACTTGTAGTCCAAGGTTCCATCCCTACGTCATGATTCCATGGATGCGACGTCCTTCTCCCTCCGGAGCTTCTCCTGCCCGGCCAACGATCACGGGCAGCCCCCGCGCCTCACCTTGGCCGCCCGAGCGCCACACCTCCACCGGTCCCAATCCCCTCGATCCTGGCGCGGCGACCACCGGCTTGCTGCGCTTTTATAGGGGCCGCCGCGAACTTTCTGGAACGCCGCCGCCGTGACGTCACGGCCAGGCTCTAGAAACGTCTGGACAGAGCCTCGGCGGCCAGTGGGAGGTGACCAATCGGCGCGCGGCGAGGAACGAAGGAGGCGGGGCCGAGAGCGAGCGCGGCCACGCCCTCCTCGGCAAATCTTCGCCCGCTCGTCGCGAGGAAAAAGCCCGCCTGAGTTACGCCGCCGGCGTAATGGGGGGGGGGAACAAATGGCGTACCGGCCGCGTCAAAAGCCGTTTCGCTACGCTAGTGGCGTACGGCCGCCTCTGGACTCCTGGAGAGACTTTTCCTCAAGAAATCTTTTAATATATGTTTTTTTTTACAGGCAGTCGAGGCGAGGGCTGTTCCCCTGAGTGATCCTGTCCAGGGCCTTAAGGTTGAAGGAGGGACTCAGGCGATACCCAATTTGCTCAGCCTGGCCAACCTCGCAGGGTTGTCTTGAACAAAAGTAGCGGCCTGCTTGGAGCGCTTCAATGGAATGCAAAACAGAGGCCCAAATAATAAGAACAATAACATGGATGCCTTCCCAACAAAGAGATATTTCTTTTAAGGAATTGGATCCAATTCCACGGGGCGCTTCTGGATGCCATGGCAATTCTGGCAGTCTGCAATTGCCGTTGTTAAGCGAGGACCTAGTGACCGTGACTTATGACTTCCTGCTGGCTTCCCCGTCGACTTTGCAAGAATTTGGGAGACCGTAATTATGTGAACCAGTGCAAGGTAATGTCGGAACTCCAAGGAGCCATCTAAGTCCTCATTCAAAGCCACCTGAACCCATGACCGAATGGATGGTCATAAACCGAGGACTGCCTGTATATGAGACCAACCTCATCCAGGACAGATCTAATTTGGGGATCTAGTTTCCTCCTTGAGGGTACAAACTACAGGACCACCAAACTACAGGCAGGGCATGCTGCTCCAAATAAACCAGCAGCCAACCCCCCCTAACCTCTGTTGGCACTGATGATGGTGCCAAGCTGGGTAATGAGATGCTTACAAGCCAAACCACCAACCTCAGCACTGTCAAGAGCTCCATAGTTCAACCTCAAGTTGCCAATATTCCCTTCTATTGGGAGAAACCTTGCATGGCCCTCAAGCTTTTATTCTAGAATTAATCTGCAATTGCTTTATGGAAAAAAATGGGATAATTATACAAATGGAAGGAAACGGAGGCATTAAAAAGGAAAGCGGCATGAAAGAAATGATCATTTTGCCTTACTGCGTAGCCATCCCCTTCTTTGGCTTCCTCGTTCCCCGTGGGACCCTCGCTGGGCTTTTTGTCCTCTGCGTTGGACTCCTTACTTTTTTTCTCTTCATTGGACTGATCTTTGGATTTTTTATCTTCCGACGATGACTGCCCAGCATTTTTTTTATCGTCTTTGGACTCCATGACTTTTGTTTATGCATAAAAGTGGAGAAAAGACACAGAAGTTATAAGGGTTGTGTTGATTCACGAAGGAAGGTCAAAGATCTCGAGATGTTGGCTACCTTGGTGCGCGTGGAAATCTGTGCCAGTTTTTAGGTGGAATGCGGAGCTTGGAGGGCTGCGGTTACCATCTTTGACTTTTTTTGATCCCACCCCCATGGATAGCCGTTAACGTATTTTTAATTTAACCCATTTTAATTAGGTTTTTTTTGTAGGGCAACAACCCTTAACAGCCCTGTCATTTTGGCAAGGCACTTACCTGCATTGAATGCGACAATTCATCTAAGGAGTGAAATGCTGGAAGGCATTTTGGCCAACCTGGGAAGCAGAAGATGGAAGAGTGGTGATCATTGAGGAAGGGCTGCTTCCGAAGAAAAGAAGCTGAGAAGATTCATCCTTTCACCGAGTAACCCATCAGAGAATTCTCCATCTATTTTTTCCCCTCTAGCCAACTGTCAAACGGAATTCATGGAATGTTGCTATCCTTGGTCATTATTGTTGCTTAGAAACACTTATTTCGCCCCCCCCCTTTTCCTGGCCTGATTTTCCTCTTTCTTCCATCATAGCATTGGACAATTCAGGAGGACTCCAAACTTCAGATAGTCCACAAACTTTTCTGGGATTCTTCAAACTCCCTTTGATTGCCAGAAATGACCTGGTGCTTCATTCCACTTTTGGGATAATCCAGAACTGGAAATGTACACCTCAAAAGAGGCTTAGCACAATCACAAAAATAATGTAATATCCATTTTTAATACATGCCACCATCAAGTAATTTTACAACAATGATCATCCCGGTATCTTTTCAGCAGCTTGCATTTCAGCAGAGTTTATTTAAGCCCGAGGAAAAATAACATTGAAAAAATGCTGTTTTTTTCTTCTTAATAAAAAGCAGCCTTTTTGCATTGGAAGCCCCCCCCCCCCCCCAAACTCTTTGTCAATCTCACCCCAAAATTAGATGCGGCCACTAGCCTTTAGAAAGCAGCTCATCTTTGCGTCATCAAATTGTAGTTTGTACATTGGCTGAAGGGCATGGATACAGTTTTTGGAAGAAGGGACTCTACTTTTGTATATTATTACAATTGACTAGTTTCTGAAATGGAGAAGAACGATAAGAGTGTTGATGCTTTGAACGTTGGTGCTGGGGAAGACTTTTGAGAATATCCCAAAGGTGCTTTTTTCAAGAGGCAACTGGGCTTTCTTTGTCTTTCCTTGAAGACGTTTCATTTCTTATCCAAGAGCTTGAAGAAGCTTCTTGGATGAGAAGCAAAAAAAACGAAACAAGTCTGATTGTCTCTTGGAAAAGCATCTTTGGGGCAGCCGTGACCTGAATGACGGACAATCTCCATTCACTTTTGAGAATACCAAAGATGAACCATTGGATCAACCCACCCAGAATATTTACTCAAGGGTCATGTGACCAGGTTCAAATTATCCTGTTTTGAACATATTAAGTGAAGACGCCGCACTCTGTAAGAGGCTCGGATGTTGGGAGAGATGGAAGAAAACAGAAGAAGGCGGCAACCAGAAGCAAGATGGTGGAACTATATAAGGGTGATGGGGAGACACTTGGAAGGCTGGAAAGACCAAGTTGGGGACAGATCATCATGGAGAAAATCTAGATATGTGACCTCTAGGAATCAACACGGACTTAATGAGATTTTCACATGATTAGCAGCAAACAGCAGGAAACCAGAACGAAAGGTATAGGGCCAGGTTACCTGCATGCTATTTAATGTGATTTCATTTGATTTCTCTACCTACTTTGATTTCTGTACCTATCTGGGCCTTCATAACTTCCAGTGGGGCCCTTTTCCAGGTCCCTCCACCAAGGGAGGTGAGTTTGGATCTAGAAAAGAAAGAGCTTTTTCTGTGGTGGCCCCCTCATTGATAGAAATCCCTCCCCAGAAAGGCTCAACAGGCAACCTCAGTCCCAGATAAAGGCCCCTTTATTCCCCTCGGTATTTTATTTGGCTTTTTATTTGTATTGCCTTGTCGTTGCTGAATCTGTAGGGTGTTTTCATTCCTGCAGTTTATCTGCCTAGGTTTTCATTCCCAATGTTTTCCTTACAGTGTTTCATTGCAAACCAACCTGAGAGCTTCAGATATGGGGTGGTTTAAAGTTTGAATGAATGAATGAATGAAATTGTTATCTGTGCAATGGGGAAATCAAAATACCAAAAGCTGAATCCTGATTTCATAATCGATTACACGGGCATTTGATATACCGCAGTTGTCGAAGCACTTTTGTAACCACATTGTCGGTTCTTGCCAGAAATGTAACTTCCTCCAGGGTCTACATCCATGACTCTGCCACTTCCAGTTCTCCCTTTGTGCCAAGGGGATGTCTGATCACACGTCATTGAGATTCTTCTCACGGAGAAAGAAAGAAAAAAACACCGAATGAAAGGAAAGTTTGTCCTTGCTGAACACGAAGGAGTTTCTCCGCAAGTTGACCAGGAGAAGCTTTGGACACCCCCCCATCTATCTCGCTGCATGTCTGCTCAAGTTGACGCCCGTTGGATTCTTAACTAAAACCAGCACTTTGTGACTCCGGAGTTCAATAGAGTTGATGCCACTCTGCTTGTCCCTAAAGAATTGGGTCAGTTTGACGGGTTTTCTGAAGAAATAACTGCAGAAGGACAAAAGTGGACCAGAAATAAAGCAATCAGGTAAAATAATGCCTGGAAAATTGCTTTTTTCTTGAAAAATGGAGGATGCATTGTACAGGTGCTTGTTTAGAAATAAGGATGTCAGGACTGTAACACATCAAACCGATAATAGCTTTTTTAAAAAAAATATCAAAAGACTTGGGAAAAGTTTTGACCCACATTTTGTTTGGTTGAGTTTAACTGGGGCAGCAAGAAAGTTTTGTCCTTCCTGAATGGCAACTTTTTGAGTTGTCTTTTGACAAATTGAACATAAAGCAATTCAATGGGCTAAAATATAGGAATGCATGAATGTGTTTTCTATAAAAGTAGGAAAAGTTGGGCTGAAACGGGGGCAGGGCGGGGGTGGGTGGGAAGCTGGATTCTGAAATAGAGAATAAGTGCAACTTTTTTTTTTGGAAAGAAAACGGTGTTCCAAAAAAGATACAGAGTTGTAATACGTGCTATTGAGAAAAAAAATGGATTTTTAAAATATTATTTTGTTTGCAAAGAATAACTTCCCTTGTGAAAAAGAGAGTAAATGCTGATGTGCTAAAATGATTTATCTATAGAACTTGCTTGAGAGAATATTGTTCTATGTTTCTACCCTGCATTAGATAAAAATATTGCCCATTGCGATTTGTCTTCTGAGAACTCTGAACCTCTGCAAACTAAGGGAGTTTTAAAATCTCCTTCCTTTCACAGAAATTTGTCAGAAGCCCAGAGCATCTGAAAAGATTCTGGAATGAGTCTGGAAAAAGATTCAGGTAAATGAATATCAGGATGAATTTGAATTGGTTTATTTGTGATACATTGAAGCAGATAGAAGACGGAACGGAATCTACTTTTGGGACAACGATTCATGAATTTATTTCTACCTTGCATATTGCAAAAGCTCCCATTTAGGAGCCCTTGGTGCTGTAAACTTGGTTGTTTTCTTTGCAGATGTTTCATTACCAAACTAGGTAACATCATCAGTGCCAAAAGTGAATGGGGATCTTGCATATTCTTCTAGCACTGATGATGTTACTTAGTTGGGCAATTCAACGTCTACAAAAACACAACCAAGCTCAGGGAGACCCAAGGGCCTCACACTTCGACCTTGAACTACGAATATTCTCGTTTATTAGCTCCTGCTCTCTTTTATAAATCAGTAAAATCAAAATCCTCCTGGCTGTAGGATTATGATATAGAAAGATTGCTTATGAAAGAAAACAAGTTGTAAAGGAAAGAGGAAATCCAGAAAAATGCCGTTGCCTCTTTTATCTTCCTCACAAATACCTATTTGGTCCCAATGAAAAAAGAAGAGCTAACATAGCTAGAGTTTTTTTCATCTCCAGATACTGTCACTGAATAATCTGCTCTTGTTTCCTAGCTCTTCTCTGGACCACAGCAGCAGACGGGCAGGTAAAGCTGCGAAGGGACCCCACCTGCTCACAAGCGCCAGTAACAATTCACCAGATGTTCCTAGAATCCCTAGAGAAATACAAGTCTCTCAACGCATTAGCCAGCAAAAAGGAGGGGAAATGGGAAAAAATTACTTTTTCGGAGTATTACTGCCTTTCTCGGAAAGCGGCCAAGAGCTTCCTGAAGGTAAACTTTGGGTTTTTATAGTATACCCTTTATTTTCATTGTACAAAATAAATACCCAATACCCATTGTGTAGTCTTTGGGATGACTGAGACTTATTTAAGTGAGTGCCCATATACGTGCAATTTTATCTTTATATTCAGAATGATCTATACCGTTGCATTTTTGCAACAGTTCTTATAAAGAATAATACTTCAGCAGGAATCCTGTGGCAGCCTCTCACCTAACAAACTTTTGGCGTAGACCACCTTCCTGTTTTTCTCCTTCCTCTCCTTTTTCTCCTCCTCCTCCTCTTTTGCAAATTGTGGGACGACTGCCTTTTGAGCAACTGCAAAGATATTCAAGCCCTGATAATTTGGTACTTCCCGTCCTCATGAAGCCTCAGCTGATTTGATAAGTGAAGACAGCCGCCAATGTTCTTCTTTTTATTTTGACTAAGTGAGGCAAGTATTGTTCAAACAGCAAGATATCGCAAGGGGTTTAGAAAAGCAACAACAGCAGCTAAAATCAGAGAAACAGCCAGAAAGTTGGCGTGGGATAAGGATTCTGTGCTAAATGACCTAGAAATGATGCATGCCAAGCTAAATGAGAAAGGGGAGAAATTAGCATAGTTCACATCTGGGGGGCGGGGGAGACTTTCTCTTTCTTTCCAACAATGTTGACTGTACTGTTCCTTTTCCCCCCTCAAGCTCGGCCTTGAACGATTCCACAGTGTTGCGATTCTGGGTTTTAATTCTACAGAGTGGTTCATTTTGGCTGTAGGAGCTGTATTTGCTGGGTAAGGTTGGAAACGTCCCCGTTAGGGATTTACGGAGGAAAATGCGACACAAATAAACTGGCCAGGGAAGATGGGCTGACGTAGCTGATGGTTTAGCTGGAGCCCCCTTCTTGGCCAGCTTCAGGTGGGGAGAGCTGGAGGGGTACCAGCAGGTCCCAAGATCAACAAGTTACAAGCCATTGGGTATTTATCCCAAGCAAGCTGCATTAAATGCAAGGGATGAGTGAAAAAAATCTGCAAACTGTGCACAAGTCTTGATGCTTATATGGAATTGTCCATCAACTTTTCATAAGCAGATTCCCACTGATTTTTTTTAACCTCTTAGTTTAGATCTGGGTTTCTCAACTACTTGAAAATGTGTGGACTTCAACTCCCAGAATTCCCCAGCCAACTGACTGGGGAATATTGGGAGTTGAAGTCTACACATCTTTCTGGACTTTGAGAGTTGGTTCAGACCAAAGTTGTGAAACACTGGTTTAGATTATAGTCTGGCATTTCTGGCTAGATTCCCATCCAAACACCATCCAGTTGCAGTCCTGCTTTTGAGATCAGCCAACATCAGTTGGACCCTAATTAAAAAAAAATCCAGTGTTCTTCTATAATTGTCATAAGCCTTTGGTTTTTAAGCTAGGAAATATTAACCCACTTGTATGATATGGCATGCTTGTCATTAAAAAGAAAATGTTATTTTCACTCAACAACAGTGGCATTGTGTCTGGGATCTATACCACCAGTTCTCCAGAGGCCTGTCATTATATTGCTCATGACTGCAGAGCCAATATTGTGGTGGTGGAAAACCAGAAGCAGTTGGACAAGATAATGCAGGTAAGGAACGTGCCTGCTGCTAGAATTTACACCCCTGTTTGAGAATGTCACCTTGACTTTATTTGCCTCTATTTATTTGTGAATTTATTTGCTGGGCTTCCATTTATGTGTTAGATTTGTGTCCCACATTTTGCCGTTTTAATCAATGTCAGCTTAGAGCAGCTCATATTACAGATTTAAAACTTATTTTGAGATCCAGTAAAATTGGCTGTGAAGGGTTACCCTGGGCTGTACTCCGTTGCAAAACAAACCCAGATTTGCATGTCACTAAGCTGGTTTGTTTACTTTTGTCTTAAGGTGTCTGGTGAACTCAGGCATTGTGGTTAGTTAATTGAGTTTTATGGCTTAAATGTTACATACAGAGCAAGCTTTACAATTCATTACAATTCATGTTTGTCTGTCTGATTTCTTTTCAGTTGAGTTGGAAGGTTAATTTTTTTGTTCTAGTATAGCATTATCCATAATACAAATACAAAGACTTTAAAAAAAAATCTCAAACTTTACACAGATCTGGGATCGTTTACCATACTTAAAAGCTGTCGTGATGTATAAAGATCGTGTGTCTGAGAAACATCCCAATTTGTATATGGTATGTAAATTCATGCTAAATCAAGTAATTCATCCATTTTAGTTGCCTCGTTAGTTTTAATTCCATTCTCCCTCCCCATTGCTGGGATTTCTGTAAATAGTGAAAAACAATTGCAAGAGGAAATATTAATACTTCAGCAAGACAGAAAAGGAAAAAAAATCTGGGGAGTGTCTGGTTGAGCCGATGCATATTGTTTAGCCATAGTTTGTTAAATAAGCCACAATTGGCAGATTCAAACATACAGCTAGGTTCAAATAGGTTCGAACCTATTTGAACCTAGCTGTAGAAAATAGGTTCATATATCTTACTACGAATGACATGAACCTGGTTGATATATTTAAAGACATCTGGAATTCTAAAAAGCAGAAGAAACACCCTATATCATGGGTGTCTAACCATGACGACTTTAAGACCTGTGGACTTCAACTCCCAGAATTCATCTTCCAAGATTCCCCAGACAGCCATTCTGGCTGGGGAACTCTGGGAGCTGAAGTCTACAAAGTTACCAAGGTTGGATACCTGTGCTATATACTGTGCATCCTCAGCCTTTAAAATAATACTTTCCCACACATGTGAACAAGACTTAATAAAGGTGTTATCTCAGATTAATTAGCTAAAACTTGAGACCAATTCAGCAACAGTAGTAAAACTAAGCCACCAGCTAACTAATCCCACAGACTTTAGCTTGCTAAAAGACATCAAGAGATGCTCTTATGAATTATGAAACATGAAGATGCTTAAGCCTCAAGCACAGTTCATTGGCTAGGAAATGATGGTCTCTGTTCCCAACATGTAAGGGTGTCCTTCCCTGCCCTTTGTGTTTACTGGAAGGATAGTATCATGGTAATGGCGAAAGGATTTCTCCCCAGACGTGCTGACACTTCACACTTCGTCATCCTGACCAAACTGACACCGTCCTCCTTTGAAGTGTTAATGGATGGGCTCCCCGTTGCCTGGGTGCTGTTTCTTGGCCAGCTCATGCATCAGCGTCAGATTTCCAATTCTGTAGATGTTTTAGCTTTCCGTTCTAAAACTCTCCATGGGAGGAGATTCACAGGAGCCTTCTTCACAGGGTTCATAAGTCATGTGTGAAATTATATGTTCTGTTGCTGCTCTCTTGTCCCAGCAATTACACCAGCAAAACATTCTTAGAGTTAGACTCTTTACTTGTTCAAGGATAGGACCAGTCCTTTGGAGACCTATCAAGAATCCTTTAGTTCTTCCCCATTGTATCCCTAATTTTCTCGATGCCCATGTTTTTTTTAATTGTCATTGGATGTAAAAAGAAGGACATTTATGACCACATTTTTAAAAGAATGTAAAACCAGTTAGTAGTCCAGGATGCAAAATTAGGAAGGTGGGGAGACAATAATTGAACTTACAATCCTCCCACTACAAAAACCTAGTGCTATTCTCCTTCCAAATGGTATTCATTTAGCATCTTATTTGACAGACGACATGCACCCCACATAAAATAAACAGGGGTTTGGTTTCCTGAGCCCAATTCAATGGATTTACTTTGGAGGGAGCATATGCATTTCATGGCCATATCAAAATTGTATATTGGTGTATTGCAAAAGCCTTTAATGCACTAAAGATACTCAAGCCTGGTGAAAATAAATGCAGGAAGATTAACAGATATATTATGATGAAGACCTGGGTATCTTAGGGACCTTCCTCTCTGTTCCATAGATGGATGAATTCATGGAGTTGGGAAACGAAATTTCGGATGGACAACTTGATGCCATCATCAACTCCCAAGAGGCAAACCAATGTTGTGTCCTGATATACACCTCTGGAACAACAGGGAAGCCCAAAGGGGTCATGCTGAGCCACGACAATGTAGGTATTTTAGCTGTGTCCATGTCAGTAAATGCTAACAATAGCAAATTAGAAACAAAAATTAAACCTCACTGCCAAAATTAATGCAAGAATACAATGATAACTGTATTACGTGATCGATTTTGCATTGAAGATTTATTAATAATCCCCTCAAGGCCTGAAATGCAAGGATTAAAATATAGATAGTAATCTACAGTAAAAAAAGAACCAGATATAAATGCCGAAATAGCTAAAAAAATGTAGAACAAAGTTCATATTTCTTCTGGAAGTAAAAAAAATAGTAGAGATTTACTGTCAGGATAACACAGAAAAGTGTTTTTTTAGTATACACAACAAAGGGCCATATTTCTCCTTGTCTCTAGGCAGCGCCCAAATGTGTCCTGCCAACTGCCTGGTCTTTTTGCCAGCTTGGGAGTAAAAGAGATTACTCTGTCCTTGGCTGAACTGGCATAAATCATGTTTTCTCTTTTATTCCAACACTGCAATGGATTCCCGTCACCTTGGAAAGAGGTCAGGGGGCTGGGAAGCGAGACAACTGTGGCAGAAGAGAGATTGGCCCTGGGCACAGAGAAAATCGTGCCACAGAGTTTTTGGCTGTCTCAAGGAAGGCTGGAGACCACTCAGGTTGACAGTGGAGGGAAGTTCCACAGTTGTGCCCAGTGGAAGATATGTCTTTTAAACAAGGATCTCCACCCTTGGCAACTTTAAGTCTTAACTATGCGCTGGCTGGGGAATTCTGGGAGTTGAAACCCACAAGTTGCCAAGGCTGGGGAATAGAATGACAGGGTTGGAAGGGACCTTGGAGGTCTTCTAATCCAACCCCTGCTCAAGCAGGAGACCCTATACATTTCCAGACAAAAGGCCATCCAATCACATCTTAAAACCTCCATGGATGGAGTCCCCACAACTTCTTGAGATGGTTCAGAGGCCCATAAAGTTGATTTTACCGATAGAAGAGAATATTGGTTTTCTCTCTTCTTGTTGGGCTGATCTCTTCCAAAGAAACCTATTCATGGATCACAGAGTTGAAGTTGGAGACCAGAAACGCCTCTTCTCTGTGCAAGGTCTAGCTTGCTCGGCCCGGCTATTCCTGATTTCCATGTGCAGAAAGGCTATTTTTATTGTCTCCCTCATTGTGGAAAGCATCTGCTGGCCCTCACTGCGCACCAAGGCCCCTTTTATTAAAAGATGACCTGCTCTAAACGGTCATCAGATTCTGCCTGAGAATTTGGCCACCTTGATGCTGCTTGGATGACGGAGAAGAGCATATTTGGACGCGGTGGAGACAGTATTATTTACTAAGTTGATCTCTCTCCCACTGTTATCTCACGACTCTCAGCAGTTATAAAGTCGCAATAAACACGCCAAAATGTTAAATCTAATCCAATTCTAGGCTGCATAAACAGAGGGATAGAATCAAGATCACGTGAAGGGTTAATACCACTTTATAATGCCTTGGTAAGGTCACACTTGGAATCCGGCATTCAGTTTTGGTCGCCATGATGTAGAAAAGATGTGGAGACTCTAGAAAGTGTGCAGAGAAGAGCAACAAAGATGATTAGGGGACTGGAGACCAAAACACATGAAGAACGGTTGCAGGAACTGGGTATGTCTAGTCTGATGAAGAGAAGGACTAGGGGAGACATGATAGCAGTGTTCCAATATCTCAGGGGATGCCACAAAGAAGAGGGAGTCAAACTATTCTCCAAGGCACCTGAGGGCAGAACAAGAAGCAATGGGTGGAAACTAATCAAGGAGAGAAGCAGCTCAGAACTGAGGAGAAATTTCCTGACAGTGAGAACAATTAATCAGTGGAACAGATGTTGCCTCCAGAAGTTGTGAATGCCCCAACGCTGGAAGTCTTGAAGAAGATGTTGGATAGTCATTTGTAGGGTTTCCTGCCTGAGTAGGGGGTTGGACTAGAAGACCTCCAAGGTCCCTTCCAACTCTGTTTTTCTCCTCTCTTCTCCTCTCCTCTCCTCAGCTTTGCCCCATTTTACGAACTTTCTTGCCACAGTCGTTAGGTGAATCACCACAGTTGATAAGTTAGTAATCCGGTTGTTAAGTGAATCTGGCTTCCCCATTGACTTTGCTTGTCAGAAGGTTGCAAAGGGGGAATCACATGACCTCGGGCCACAGCAAACAAAAAACAACCACCACCACCCCCCCCCCAGATCCTTGGCTCAGGACTTTAATTCTTTGTCATTTCTTTCTTAAACCTGGACAGATTACCTGGACCTCTGCCCACGCCAGTCAAGCAGGAGACATGCAACCAGCCGAAATCCAGCAGGAGAAGATTGTCAGTTACCTGCCACTGAGCCACGTTGCTGGTCAGATGTATGACCTCTGGACTGGGATCAAGTGGGGCGAAGAGGTTTATTTCGCACAACCGGATGCCTTGAAGGTCTCTCGGCGGGATTTGGGGCCAAGTTTTTTCCCCATATAATTCCATGCATCTTCCGTAAGATGCACTCTGGACTTTTCAGAAGGATAGGATGAGATACCCTTCTAGAGAAATAATAAGGGAAAAAGAGGGTGGACGTACTTTATAGGCGATAACCTGATTAATCCCTTCAGCAATTTCAATTAACCAGTCCCAATCGTGGTAAGATTAATTACCAATAGAAGAATAGAATAGAATAGGATAAGGTAGGGTAGGGTAGGGTAGGATAGGGTAGAGTAGAATAAGAATAGAATAGAATGATATAGAATAGAACATACCAGAATAGAATAGGAATAGGAATAGAATGCAGAATAGAATAGGATAGAATAGAATAGAATAGAACAATAGAATGTAGAATAAAATTAGAATGAAATAGAATAGGATAGAATAGAATAGAATATGGCTAGTGCTCTCTGAGCAAGAACGTTCTTGCGGATGTTTCATGATCCAACTAGGTAACAATATCAGTGTTATAAGGGAGAAGAGGAGGAGGGGGGGAGTCCTTGGTGCTCTCTGAGCTTGGTTCTTTCCTTGCAGAGATTTCATTACCTGTCTAGGTAACATCATCAGCGCTTGAAGGGAGTGAGTTTTGCTTTCTCTTTATATGCAAGTAGCTCGCCCTATCTGTGTTGATGGGAATGTCCTGTTGTTGACTGTTTGACTGGTGGTAGTTCCTTGATTGGGGTGCTGTTTGTTGCGTTAGAGATGACTTAAAGTACTCTTAAGATTAAGACTAGGTCTCCTAGGGAGATGATATATTTTTAGACTTTCAAAGGGCTCTTTTTGTGACATTTGCTGACCTGCCAAACTCAGGGAATGCTTTTTGAGAAATATGGGGTAGCTACAAAATGATACCCCTCCTACCCAACCCCCTTTTAAAGCCGAGTGAGGCAGTGGCTGTGACTCCTTCATCTTCTAACTCCTGGTTTCATAATTTAACAAAAAGCCCCGTGAAGGCAAGATCCTCTAGTCTGACCTGTTAACCAGGGAGTTGGCATGGAGTGGGCATCCCTGGTCTCTTGGCTCCCAACCTCCCCTCTTTTTGGCCTTCCCAGGGAAGCTTGGTTGAGGTCCTCAGAGAAGCTCTGCCCACTTCCCAAATGGGAGTGCCCCGTGTGTGGGAGAAGATGATGGAGAAGATCAAAGAGGCTTCTTCTCAGACCAGCTTGTTGAAGAGGAAGATGCTGTCTTGGGCCATGTCGGCCACTTTGGAACAAAACCTGAGCTGCTCAAATAGGTGGGTACCCACAGGGACCTGCTTTTTTTTGGGGGGGGGAGAAAGGTTTTACAGACCACAAACGGAGGAAAA
Source organism: Natrix helvetica (assembly GCF_964273705.1). NCBI lineage: Eukaryota > Metazoa > Chordata > Lepidosauria > Squamata > Natricidae > Natrix > Natrix helvetica. The sequence goes on from NC_138556.1 coordinate 19,280,256, forward strand.
ATAAATCCCTCATTCTGTGTTTCCCAACCTCTGGGGTAGAAGCTGTTCTTCAGCCTATTGACAAAGGGACACTCGGCTCCTCCCGATCTCACCTTCAACCCCTTTTGCCTCTTTGTAGGGACTCCAAGCCCTTCTGGATGGGGCTGGTGGACTCGTTGCTCCTGGCGAAGATCCGCTGGGCCCTGGGCCTCTCCCAGTGCCAGAAGCATTTCTCCGGAGCTGCCCCTCTCCCGGTGGAAGTCTCCCACTTCTTCCTTGGCCTGAACATTCCTATTTATGAAGGCTACGGGATGAGCGAAACCTCCGGTCCCTTTTGCATCTCTGGGCCACATGTGTATCGACTCCACAGGTAAAGATCCGGCCTATTCTCCTTAGCAACCCCCAACAAAGCAACCTGGGGAAGTTTAGCTTGCAGGTGGTGAGGGTAGACTGGGCTAGGGGCCATCTGCAAAGATAAGGGAGGGAGAAAGCAATTTGTGGTGTTTTCCCTGCCATCCCTGGGTGTGGGTGTGAAATGTAGCTTCACAGAAAATTGTGGTTGCCGCATAAGAGTTTGGTCCTTTACCTCCAACTCCTGCAATTAAAGACGGCCTTTTTTTTTACAGCGTATTAAACTTAGTTGTCATGATGATGGAGTTTATTTGTGCTTCATACACTGGCAAATAAAAGCATTGGTTTCATTTAGTGACTCTGTTAAGCTCACTGTGAAAACCCATATGTTATTTGGAATTCCTTGGAGACTCGAGAGCAGTGTTTGTCACCCTCGGCAACGCGAAGAGGTGTGGGCTTCAACTCCCAGAATTCCCCACACACCTTTTCGTGTTGCCGAGGGTGACAAACACTGCTCAGAAGTAACATTGGGGAAAAGGAAGACCTGCTTTCCCCAATATTCCATAACCATTTCCTCTTAGGAGTATTAGATATTTTCGTGATGCATCTGGAAGCCGTTGAGTGCCAGAGCTCCAATATTTTTAAAAATAAGCAAATGTACAATTGGAATTAAAAAAAAAAGACTGTCTAAGGTTGCGTGGTCTGGTCATCCTTGACACACTCTTGTTTCTGCTGTCCATCCTTTCCTTCCTTCCAGCTGTGGCAAGGTTGTCCCGGGCTGCCATGTTAAGATAGTTAACGAAGACGAGGATGGCAACGGGGAGATTTGCTTTTGGGGACGGAACGTCTTCATGGGCTACTTGAACATGGAGGACAAGACCAGGGAAGTGATTGACCAGGATGGCTGGTTGCACTCGGGAGATCTTGGAAAGATGGACCAGGATGGATTTCTTTATGTCACCGGAAGAATTAAAGGTGGTGCCTTCTTTGCTGCTTTTTGAAGTCCTCCAGATGTTTGGGATCACAGCTTCCATACTTCTTTCCCACTGGCCAGAGTGGTTGGAGCTTTAGTCTCAAACATCTGGAGATCGCCTTGCCCTAATTCACTTCCTTTCAGCTGTCCAGACTGTTAAATGCTCAGGTGCTTCTACCCAGCCCTTCAGAACCAAATTAATTTTAAATAAAGTTTTATTTTTTCATTTCATACATATTCACAAATCTATGTTCTTGTAAATACTATTAACCTATATCTATTAAATATTGCCATTTGTCACACTCTTCTTACAAATATAGAAAACACAGTTGGGGTCACTTTCTTGCCACCCCATATCTCCATCTTGTTTTGCAACAACCCTACTCCTTCCTTCTTCTCAACTGCCTTCTCCTTTCCTCCTCTCCTTCCTCTTTCCTTCTTCCCTTCCCTTTCCCCCACTCCTCCTCCTCTTCTTCTTCTCCTTCTCCTCTCTCCTACTCTTTCTTCCCCTCCCTTACTTCCTCTGCTTTACCCTTTCTTCTTTTCCCTCCTCTTCCTCTCTCCTTTCCATTGTTGCCCTTACTTATTTTCTTACTTATTTTCTTTCTCTAGTAGATTCTCGGGGTGGCATTCCAGCGATCCCAACTTTATCTTTACATAAAAATAAGTTTTCTCTTCCACATTTTTTCCCGTTTCGTACTTCAGTAGCAAATTCCAAGCTCCATTATTGATGGAGGCTGCCCTCTTTCGGCAATCGTGCAGAAGTTTCCCAAGAATCTCTCAGCATCCCTTGAGGCCCGGCACAATTGATCTCTTGGAGAGATCCTTGTTTGATGGGAATGGTTAAATTTCAACTAAATCAATTAGCAGCAGGGCCTACATAATACTTCCTAATGTTCAGGATAGCCTTTGCTGAAGTAGATGACATTGGTTGAGCTGGATTTGACTGTTTCTTGTACATAGGACGGCCAAGAGATTCTGCACGATGCCATATGACAGGGGTGTCCAAACTTGGGAATTTTAAGACTTGTGGACTTCAACTCCCAGAATTCAACTCCCAGAATTCTGAGAATTGAAGTCCACAAATCTTAAAGTTCCCAAGTTTGGACACCCCTGCCATATGAGAACATAGCAAACTTTCAGTTTAATGGACGGCTTAGAATTTGCACGGATCAATTTCCCATCTGGATAGAAGTCTGTTGCATCCAAAATAGCCAGGTTTAGGAATTTGGATTTAATTTTCACATTTCTTTTTAATCGTCGTACATCTTTTGCGCTTTGATGTGGGCGAAATGTAGTCATTTGTGTTCATTCATGCAAGTTGCCTAGCGCATTGATCGATGCAAATGACACCGTGATTTGGTTGACGTCATTTGCAATTTGAATGGACATTTGGCCGGGGTTGGGGGGGGGGTAAGGTGGAAGAGAAGGATACCCCCCTGCACTAGTTCATCCCCACTGAGATTTTACTGAACATGCCAATGGGGCTATAGAGAAGTGTTTTCAAGGATGCTAATCCATCTTCCCTGTCACAGATTGAAGCCTAGGATGACGATGAGATGTATTTTTGAATTGAACTTTGATGTTCTGTATTTCTTAGAGCTGATTATTACAGCTGGGGGTGAGAATATCCCTCCAATCCCCCTGGAAGAAGCGGTCAGGAAGGAGCTGCCTCTTATTAGCAATGCTGTGTTGATTGGTGACCGGAAGAAGTTCTTGTCTATGCTGCTGACCTTAAAGGTACATGATGCAAATAGGGTTTTTTTTTTTAATTCATTGACTGATACTCAGTTGCATATTTGAAATGTGGGCCTTTTCCTTGGATGCCTTGATGAGATGACCAGTTTCACCCCGTTTCAGATCCACACAATGTCTTGTATCAAAGTCCAGCCAAGTCACCCAACACTCAACCCACCCGTGCTTAGGTTTTGTGCAACCACTCGATTTTCCTTTGACATGGTTAAAAGTGTCACTGTTCTCACCGAGGCTTCCCAAGAGCGTGAAGCAAACTCCTTTCCCCAGCACAAAAACCTTTTATTAATTGACTGTGAGTTCTGCTCATTCACCTCCAGCAAAGTCTTTCAAGGGAGGATTTACAGTCACAGACCTTCTCTGGCTTGGAGAGCTGCCAGGCCGATCTCTGCAAAACCTGGCAAGGAGTCTCAGAAAGTCAGGAACCAATTAAGCAAACTCATTGTCTCTCCTGCAAACTCCTCCCCTTTCACTCCTCTTTTATTTCCCCTGGGAGGGGCCATTCACCCTCCACCTGTGGCCTCACTCCCAAGTTGACCCCTGTTCTTTAGCGGCTCCCTTCTCCTGGCAGCTCTGCGCATGCGCACACTGGGAACAGGTTCCAGCTGTTCGTCTGCCTCACTTATGTCTGACTCTGATCTGATGTCATTTGGCCCTGGCCCCCTCTCTGCCTCCAACACAGAGCCCTCATCAGAGCCTTCCCCAGACTCCAGGACTGGCCCAGGTTCCTCCCCAACCTCCTCACTGTCCTAAAAACTGCTGCAAAATTACAGTCACGTGTAATTTTGTTGTTGTTATTATTAGTGTTCAGTGGATCCTGATACATCGGAACCCACCGACTGCTTGACCCAGGAAGCCAGAGTCTTTTGCCAAAAAGCCGGCAGCAAAGCCACACGGGTGTCCGAGATTGTGCAGAGCAGAGACTGCGCCGTTTACCGGGCTGTGCAAGATGGCATAGACCGCGTCAACAGGCGCTCCGCCAGCAACCCTCAGCGCATTCAGAAGTGGGCGATTTTAGGAAAAGATTTCTCTATTTCCGGGGGAGAATTTGGTGAGTTTACAGTGAATTGTGTAGGGGGCATTTTCCATTCTGAGCTAGATGATTGGGAAGGTGGTGGGTTTGTGAAGCAAGAGAATAAATTCACCAAAATTGCACGAAATCTACAACCTGAACTGAGCCCACCTATCATTTCCCTTCAATTCATCCCCCAAGGACACCTAGTAATGAGCAATCCCCTTCCCCTTTAGGTCCATCGATGAAATTAAAGCGGCAAGCGGTAGCCGAGAAGTACCAGGACGAAATTGAAGCTTTTTACAAGGATTGAAGTTGAGTCGCCTTCGCTCAGTCAGAAGAAATCTTGCCAGTTTCTTTTGTAAAACATTAACCGTTCCCATGCAAACATTACACTGGAAAAGGTATGAATCGTTTTTGCAATTTTGGGCAGAAAGCATCAATAATACTCTTGTGGCTTCTTATTTTCAATTTAGCAACCAGAAAACACCAAATCGGAACTCCCAAATACATTCCAGTTAACATAGGCTTTTATTCTATTGCAGTTATATCGTCTAGAATAATTAAGCTGTCCCTTGAAAATACTTTTAAAGCAAACTGTATTTTGATTTATTCTGAATTCCACAGGAACTATTCAATTGAATGGATAAAGGTCATTTTTAAGCCAGCTTTTTTTTTGGGGGGGGGGGGCAAACATACATCAAAAGATAGAAGTATTTTGTAAAGCAAAGTTTGGCTTAAAAAATGTAGAAGTACCCCAAAATGTACTCATAAAACTCTGCAATGAGCTATGATAATTGGTTCAGATGGTGCTGTTGTGTTTATTACAAGCTTTTTATACTGCCATATTCCACATGGCTCTAAGTAGATTATTTTATTCAATGAAAGACTTTTCCACGGTTCCAGATTCTTTTTTCTCCAGCCTTAGTAGTTTCCATTGAGAAATCTGAAGACTTTCTATGATTCATGACAAAGCTAGTTTGTAACCTCAATGCATTGCTTACACTTAACGTTCTTTCTAGAATCAGTCTGAGATCTTGCAGAGATAAAAGAGGGAGATGCAAAAATAGATTGCCGGAGCATTTAAAGCCTCACTTCTTATTAAAAGAACACAAAAAAGCAAGAGATTTCTTTGTAAAGTCTTTTATTTTCCTCCCGTTATGCATCGAATGGCAGGCCCCCACCTCATTTATTACAGACAGCTGCAAAAAAACACATTCTGACCCAGGAAAAGATACGTTTCCCAGGTTTTGAACCCATACCGAGATATGAAAGTGACCGCATTAAATACCGCACAGAATCACACACAGGATAAAGCTGGCTGCCTCACGGCTACTTTTCTGAACGGTAAAAATATCGAATGGAATTCTTGGTAGCAACGCAAGCAGTTCTGCTGGTCTGATTTCAATGGGAATGTATATCACCCACACCCCTCTCAAAATTCCCCACCAAGCTGGAGCATGGCTATCTGGGAGTTGAAATCCACAAGTCTTAAATGATGCCAAGATTGGACACTCCTGTGTTAAAGGTTTACAGTATAGTGGACTACGTAAGGAAAGGCCAACGGGGCTTCCAAGAATTTCCAAGGAAAAGAGAAAGATTCCACCTTTAAGGAGCGGAAGTACTAGCAGCAGAAATATCGATGCTTTGGTACCCAGCATCTCTCTGCAATTCCTCTCTTCCACCAACATCTGTTCCCACGAGACAAAAGCAGATTCCCCTTCAAGGACATTTCATTCGTTGATCCCTCTTGCAACAGGAGAAAACTCCCACCTTGGCATGCGTTTTGTGTTTGCTCACATCACCTGGAACAAAAACGAATCAAGCAACCGTCAGCCTCCTCCACGTCATCTCACCTCACACGGAGTACATTTCTGGTTTCTTTTTTTTTACTGTAGTGCCTTGAACCTAGTTCACTGCAGAGCAGCGCACTGGAATATAACCTAAAGCTCTATAAACTCCAAGCACGATACAAACGGCCTGCAGATACATTCTAACCCCAAAATATATATTTGATATTCACCGAGATAAATATATATATATGTATATTTTTAAAAAGGCATTAGCATTCCCTTCATAATCAGCAGCAGACAAAGGCAATTGATAGAACAGATCAGCGCTGGAAAATGCTAGAGCGAGCAAGAGATGATGTGTAAAAAAAAATATACTGAAGCTGTAACAGGACAACGTGTTAGTTTTTACTGCTGAATGATATTCCTTCTGCCCTTAAAATCTGGATATTTGACATTTTATGTACACGAGTTGAAATGCCCACAGTTTCAAGTCTTGATGCTTTGGAAGGGCAGCTTCCAGGAGTGAGTAATGAAAAACATAATTCTATTTCCAAAGGATTGTTTTTTTAAATTTTGTGCTATTTGTAACGCCAGGAAGCTGCTTAAGGACAGCTTGAGGAGTGTCTTCTACTGCTGGGGCAAGAAAAAAAAATACTTCAAGTTTTGGAGTGTTTCTGGAAAGTGGAAGGGTCTGAAATGTAAGGGTAGCTAACAATTTTTATCGTTTCAAGCAATGGAAATGGAGTTTATTTCTAGAAAAAGAAAAAAAAATGGACGTGACATGTAATAAATAACAGCATCCTTCAGCAGGGATTGAAACCAGGAGGACACGGGGAAGACTTCTATTCCATGGCTCGCACTCTGCGACAGATCTCGGCGGTGAACTCCGAGCATTTGGCGTTGCCTCCTAAATCTTTGGTCAAGACCTAAAATTGGGAAAGGGAGACGAGATTTTGCTAATTGTACATGGAACTTAAAATCATTTATGAAGGGGGAAACTGAATAGGCTACCTGATCTAATTTTTCTACCATCAAATTTATAGGTCACACACAAAGAAAGCTTCCGTTTTATAAGATTTGTACTGAAAGACGGAATAAGTGTGCAGTTCCTGCTTTGAGTCTGGTGTGAGGTGCAACTTTTGGCATCTTGTCACCTAATGCTCTTAACTGATAGTGCTAACTGCATCATTTATACAGTAAAAATAGCAAAGGGTGATAAAACCATTATAGTCCAATTATGGGCAATTATGGTGACTTTACATCCCCGTGGACTTCCAACTCCCAGAATTCCTGAGCCAGCCAGAATTCCTGGCTCAGGAATTCTGGGAGTTGAAGTCTACCAGTCATAAAGTGTACAGTTGTCCACTCTTGATGCTGGCTCTGGAATTCCGGGAGTTGAAATCCACTGATCACAAAGTTGCTATAGTTGCCCACTCCTGACCTAGTCAATACCTAACTCATTTTGGGAAAAGTGCTGGGATTTCAGACATGGAAGGCCTGAAACCTAAACAGGCATTCAGCCCCAGAATGTGACCTTCCCAAAGTCACCTCAGTTCAGTGAACCTTAGCCGAGATCTACCTTCTGGTCTTTGATGGTGTCGAAGCAAGCCGTTTCTATTTTCATGGCGAAGTCTTGCATTCCCATGTGGCGCAGCATCATGACAGCACTCAAGAGAAGCGCCGTTGGGTTGGCCAAGTCTTTCCCAGCAATATCCGGAGCTGTTCCGTGAACCTGCGAAGAGAAAGCATCCTCATCCCACTGACCCATCGCTACCCACCCACCAAAGCCCCATCTAACGAGCTATGGCCACGTCGCAGACCCCTTACCGATTCAAAGATTGCAACTCCGTTAGCACCGATATTCCCACTGGGAGTCACACCAAGACCCCCGATCAAACCCGCGCACAGATCACTGAAAAGAAAAGAGAAAAAAAAATCACACACACAAACATAAAGAAGAGGATGGGAGAAAGGGCAATTAGCCTTTGGAGTGGAAGATATTTGAGAAGCCCAAACTCTGTAGCAGGGAAGCAAAATCGGGTCGCACCAGAGGAGAACGTTTGGAAGTAGAAGCGGGGGACACATCTCCCCCCCCCCCCATGGACCACAATTGACTCGAAAGCTACTTGCCTAAGGATGTCCCCATACAAATTTGGCATGACGAGGACATCAAACCGAGAGGGGTCCTGCACCATCTGAAGGAGAAAGACGGGTAACAGTTGTTTTTAATGTAAGCAGAACAGTGGCCGCTTAAATGACTCATCCTACATTATATACTCACATTCAGACACACGGTGTCAAGGTACATTTCATTAAACTTAATATCTTTACAGTTTTCTGCGGCTTCTCTGCATTTTCTCAGGAAAAGGCCATCAGACATTCGCCTGCACACAAGGAAAAGCAACCCATGTTGGAGGTCTAGATGTACAAACGGTTTTTTAAAATTATTATTTACAAGTAGTCATCAATCACTTGTAGCTAAGCAATTATAAAAGCTTTCTTTTAGCGAGTTAATTTGGAAAAGCAGAGAAGAGGGATCGAGTCTTAAATTGAATAATATCTGTCTGCCAAAAATAAGCCTCCAATATACAACCTCTCTTTCTCTGACAATGTGTTTTTTTAACATGGTTTACAAAAAAAGCAGTTAGGTTTCTGAAAACTGGAATAAGAATTGGAAAGGCTTGGAGTCATTTCATTTGAACTTTCCCCATTTCTTTTGAACTTTCATGTGGCTGGTGATTGATTCCCCACAACTAAGGGGGAATTTCCTGACAGTTAGAACAATTGATCAGTGGAACAGAAGTTGCCTCCAGAAGTTGTGAATGCCCCAACACTGGAAGTCTTTAAGAAGATGTTGGATAGCCATCTGTCTGAAACGGTATAGGGTTTCCTGCCTAGGCAGGGGGTTGGACTAGAAGACCTCCAAGGTCCCTTCCAACTCTGCTATTGTATTGATTTTATCACCACCTACATAATATTAGCTTTGTGCACAGCTGTAACTTTGCTCCTCTGATTATTCCTGGCATATTCGAAAGCAAAGTCAGCAATTCGCTTGCTTGCGTCCTCGGTGATAAGTTTAATGCTCTGCACAACACCATCCACAATCTGAAAGACACACAAAGGTTAAGCGAGTAGCAAAAAAAAAAAAAAGGGGGGGGGGTATGAAAAACTTGGAAAAACCAAATTAAGCGGTGGTTAAAAGTTAATTTCATTTCAGTCTTTTGTTAAATTCAAGCAGCCTGCCTAATCCGGGCGTATGGGACGGCTGGAATTAAAGTCCACTGAACTACGCACAATGTGCTCAATGCCACTGTATTCGCCTTCCGTGTTCTCTCGTATGGTGACGATGTCCACATCTGTGTAAGGGGTCTTGTAGCCCTCGATGGACACGCAAGGACGGACATTGGCATACAGGTCAAAGGTTTTACGGAGCAGCAAATTCATGGACGGGTGGCCAGCAGCAATGGGAGTTTTCAAAGGGCCTGGAAAAGAAGCAGAGGCACAAGAGATGTGGGAAAATCCTCATTGGCAACACTACATTTAGAAAACTGGCAGTGAAGCAAGCAACATTTTTTTTCTACACCAAAATGTGATTTAAAAAAGACACAAGATATAGGACCTTCTTGGCTTATATCCAAGCGTTATTGTAGCGCAATTCAAGCACGGGCTTATTTCCAGAACTGCAGCAAAACGTAATAGTTTCTTCCTTTCCATCCAAGTACCTTTTAATCCTATTTTGTTCTTGTCCATAGACTCTTTGGCATCTTGGGGTATCATCCACTTCCCTCCCGGTCCTTGGATGGCAGTCACGATTCTTTCTTCAAACTGAACAGGGACCTAAACACATTTGATTTTCTTTGCATTATCAACCACCCTCATTGTTGTCCTCAGAACTAGACAATTAAATTGCACTTAAAAAAACAACAACCCAGCAGAGCCTCAAGGTGGAAAGTGTTGTCAAGGAATAAAGGCAGAAGGGATAAGCAAACCCATGAATCTACCCATGGCCGAGTTTACCTTAGCAGCTTCAAAAATCTCCTCCACAGCAGCAGAGATTTCAGGCCCAATACCATCTCCTGGGATCAACGTTACCGTCCGAGGCTAGAAAAAAACAAACAAAAACAAAATAAACCCTCATCTATCAGATGTTATGCTTAAAGATGGTTTCATGAAAACAAAACAAAACTGGAGATTATTTGGACTTTAAATGATGTCCTGTAATTTCCGTACATTTTTTCTACTCTGCGTTACTCAATGAGAGGATCACAGTTTTTCATTTTTGGGGGCTTCCCTGACCTGCTACCTTTTTATGGATACGGAATTCAGACATTTTAAAAAAAAATTTAAACAGACAAAGACAAACAAAAACAAACACATATACAACCTTCTGCCATTTCATATAGCGTGTCGTTTGGTTACAAAATTTTGTGCATCCTTTCCATGGTCACCACTTATAATTATATATCAAATCACAAATTGTTCAATAGATAAACATAAGTACCTTATTGTTATATATCAATTCAACTATAATTATTATTCCTTAATTTTAAATAGAATATTTTAAATATTGAATTCATGCATACATCATTCCATTACATCATTCTAATCTGTTTAACAATGCTAAACCCTTATAGTATTGCATATATCATTCTATTATTCTTAATCTCCAATATTTTTCGTTACCATGATTTTTTATCTAACCATTGATAAAACAAATCCCAAAACTTATAAGATTGTTCATCTTGTTCTCTAATTTCAAATGTCAATTTGCTCATTTCGGCACATTCTATTATTTTTTTGGATTATTTCCTCCTGCGTTGGTATTTTCTCATTTTTCCAATTTTTTGCAAATACAATTCTAGCTGCTTGGACTTTAACTTCTTGAATCCCACAACCAGCAAGGTCTTATTTTGGTATTCTACAATCCTCTAGTAAAAGAACTTTTTTTTAAAAAGGGAGGGGACGATAACAACAACTAGACTAGTATACTCACATTACTAGCAAAATTTCTGGTCACCTGTTTCTGAACTCTGAACCCTCCAAGAATACGAAAGACCTACAGCAACGAAAATAAGAATATAGTCACTTTTAGCTGCCAGACTAACAGGAAAGCATCTTCTGTATTAAATCAGCACTGAGTTTTAAACCAACATAAATACAACTAACTAAACAAACCAGCTCAATTGCAGAACCAAGTAGAGGGGTTTGCAATTGGCCAGAAAGCCAATCAAACTGAAGAGAGCAGAGATATCCCTCCCTGTCACTCAACTGCAAGGAACTTTGGGCATCCCAGGGTACCATAAAGAGAATACCACACTCAGTGGCAGCCCTTGTTCTGCAGCTTTACATGGTTATCAGAAACTGTCTTGCAATATTATTTGTAGTATGGGAAATATCAGATATTGGGCACCAGTGAAAAGGGTCAAGAGACTCCTATGGAAGCCACTCTTTCAGAACAAGCCAGCGTATCATTGAAAATGGCAATAATTTTATTTTAAATGCTGCCCTGTCTCACCAGAGGCGGCTCTAATATTACCTATACAGGAGTGATAAGATAAAATAATGCGGGTAGCATAAGAATATAGTGATTCATTATCTTATATTGAATCTATGCATTTATTGATTATGTATCTATATTGACATATATCTATATCTCTATACATAGACTGTTATCTAGATATTTAGATATCGAGATAGAGAGATATTGGCAATGGTTTGCTCTCCAATTTAGTTTCCGAACGTTTCATTGCCTGACTAGGTAACATCAGCAGCAGGATTGTCTTGTCCTATTCTCCTTAGCTTATAAATGTCTTATGTGCTAGTTGGTTGTAGATAGATAGATTAGATAGACAGACAGACAGACAATGATAGTTATAGATAGATAGATAGATAGATAGATAGATAGATAGATAATGATAGAGATAGATAGACAGATATTTAGTTAGATATATAGACAGACGGATAATGATAGTTAGATATAGAGATAGATAGGCAGACAATGATCTTGTCTTGTCTATCAGACAGATAGATAAATTGATGGATAGATAGATATAGAGATAGGCAGAGGCATAGATATAAAAGGTCAGAATCAATAATAATAACAGGCAACAGACAATGATGAGACTGTGAATATCAGCAATCCCTTCCCAAAAGAGTGGGGGTCACATCTGCCACTCAATCCCACTGCAACGGGGGAGGGGGACCCTTCAAGCAGTCCTCTTCCCCTTCCTCCTGGCCTACCCCGCGGGGTTGTTGTGAGGAAGCAGGTAGCGGTGTGAGGCAGGCAGGGCCAGAGGAAGGGCAGAGGCTCCCACCTGGCTGGAAGGGGTGCTGGCCTACAACTCCCAGCCACCTCTCGGCCTGCCGCGGGGACTGCCGGGAGTTGTGGTTCGGTTTCCTCGGAAGGGCCGCAGACCGCGCTTGCTTCAAGGCAGTTGCCGCACTACAGCGCCCAGCAGCCCCCGCGCGTCTGACAAGCGAAAGGCCTGCCGGGAGTTGTGGTTCCGGGGCCCCGCGAGGCGCCAAGGGCGAAGCCGTCAAAGGGCGCCCGAGAGGGAGTCACGGAATGCCCCCACCCCACCGCGGGAAGGGAGGGGCGATCCAACTCTCGCGAGACTTCCCAGGGGCCACCCGGGGGTCCTCCTGAGGGGAAGCCAAGGTCACCTCAGGGCCCGCCTCACCTTCGGAACCCAGGAACACGTAGCCATGGCGAAGGGAGCGGAGGCGGCAGCGGCGACCCTTTCACCTCCTCGCCGGATCGGCCCCGGCTTGTCGGTCACGCCGCGGGTCTGAAGGAAAAGAATCGCCGCGGCCTCTCCGGCGGCGCTGCGATGGGGATGCGCCGGCCAATCGGCGCCGGCGGACTACCCCGGACTGTCAACGGATTGGTGGGAGGCGAGGAAGTCTACGCCCCATCCCACCTCCGCGGCGACTGGGGTGGAGCCTTTCCTGATTGGTCCGCGCGGCACCTAGAGCTGTTGAGGGCGGGGCTATGCAAAGGGATAGAACTTGCCACGTGACCTCGCCTGGATTCCTACTCTCCATGTGCGAATGGAGGAGAATAGAATCGAATAGAATTCAGAATTGGAATGGAATGGAGTGGAATAGAGCTGGAAGGGACCTTGGGGGTCATCTAGTCTAACCCCTGCCCAAGCAGGAGACCCTACACCATTTCAAACAAATGGCAGTCCAGTCTCTTCTTGAAAGTCTCCAGGGATGAAGCTCCCACAACTTCTGAATAACAGAATAATAACAGAATAACAGAGTTGGAAGGGACCTTGCAGGTCATCTAGTCCAACCCCCCCTGCCCAAGCAAGAGGCCCAACACCTTTCCCAACAGAAGGCAGTCCAGTCTCTTCTTGAAAGCTTCCAGGGATGAAGCTCCCACAACTTCCGAAGGCAACTTCTGTTCCACGGGTTGATTCTTCTCACTGTCAGGAAATTCCTCCTTATTTCCAGGTTGAATCTCTTCTTGGTCAGTTTCCACCCATTGTTCCTTGTCTGGCCTTTGGGTGCTTTGGGAAATACACAATGTGGTTTACAACAAAAGTAACAAATGATTTCATGCTTATATAGGAATTAAGTAGCCATTTATTTCAAATGTAATTTGCATTTTGAAAGGACTATTACCCCCAAAGTACATACATTCCCAAGTGGTGTTTCTGTTGCCTTCCTAAAGTTTAATTAGTTAAATCTTAACTAATTAAAGGAGAGAAGCAACCTAGAACTAAGGAGAAATTTCCTGACAGAGAGAACAATCAACCAATGGAATGGTTTTCCTTCAGAAGTTGTGGGTGCTCCAACATGGGAGATTTTTAAGAAGAGGCTGGACTGCCACTTGTCTGGAATGGGGTGGGATCTGCTCCTTGAGCAGGGGGTTGGACTAGATGATCTCCAGGGTCCCTTCCAGCTCTATTCGGATTGAGCAAAAGCTCTTCAGGAAATATAGCCAAAGCCCCAGATGTTGTGGATGCTCCAACACTGGAAGTGTTTAAGAAGAGATTGGATAACAGTTTGTAACATACAGGGTTTCCTGCCTGAGCAGAGGGGTTGGACTAGACGACCTCCAAGGTCCCTTCCCACTCTGTTATTTTGCTGTCTGTTCTTCTCATCCTCTGCTCTCCTTCTCTATAGTACAGATGGATCATTCTTATTTTGGTCAGTGGGCAGATCAAGGAGAAGCATGAATAAATCCGGGCAAGGACATTTATCTTGTGAGAGCTTCATTCCTGGAGGCTTTCAAGAAGAGACTGGGCTGCCCTCTGTAAGAAATGGTGTTAGGGTCTCCTGCTCGGGCATGGGGGTTGGACTAGATGACCTACAAGCTCCCTCTTCCAACTCTGCTCATCTGTATGGAATCTATTTGCTGGCTTTCGGCCATTAAAAAAACCCGAGACGAAGTGCTGCCACCGTGTGGCCGAAGCCGCGCAGCGCACGATGGAGAGAGCGCTTTTCTCTCCGTGCCTTTGAGATCGGAGGCAGCCGAGATGGTTTCTCCAGACCTGGGAGGCGTCTCCTCCGATTGTCTGCCTCCAGCAGAGCCCTCCTGCTGCCCCCCCAGGGACGAAAGAGGGAGCCCAAAGCGCCTCCTCTGGGCCTGATCTTCATGGGGGAGTTTAAGCCCCACTCCTCTGCAGGGAGAACGGGCACCGCGAGTCTTTTGATGCAGGTGTGAGATTCTTCCCCCCCACCCTTCCCCTCTTTTCTTCTCGATCCGGTCACGTCGCCTGCTTGGTCTCCATGCCAGCAAGACCCCCAGGCCCTAAATCTTGGCATGGGACGCCTCTGGACGCAGGAAGGTGCCTCCTTCGAAAATGGGGAATAAGCAAACCATCTTTACGGATGAACAATTAGATGCCTATCAGGTGAGGCTGGGCTGGGCTTGGGGATGCTCGGGGTGGAGGGGGAGCATGAGGCTCTCTGGCGGCCTTGAAGGCTGGTGGGTCTCCCCAAAACCCCAGGCAGCATCTTCTCTTTCCTGGGGGGGGGGAGGGGGAGAGTCGCCTTTCTCTAAGCTTGGATGCTTGGTTAGGAGGCTTCCTTGCGACGGGGCCCCTCCTTCCATCTGGCCTTGGGGGTCAGGCTGGGCTGAGAGGCAGTTTTCCAGGATGGGGGGGAGAGACAGAGAGGGAGAGAGAGAAGGGAGAGAGATGGAGGAGGAGGAGGAGGAGGAGGAGAGAAGGGAGAAATGGAAAGGGAATGGGAGAGAGGGAGAGGGGGAGAAATAGGAGAGACGAGAGAGGGAGAAAGAGAGTGAGGGTGAGGGAGAGAGAGAGATAGAGCAGGGGAGAGAGAAGGGAGAAATGGAGAGGTAGTGGGAATGGGAGAAGGGGAGAGATAGGAGAGAGAAGGAGAGAGTTGGAGAGGGGGTGAGAGAGGGCTGGAGAGATAGAGGAGTGGGAGATAGATGATAGATAGATAGATAGATAGATAGATAGATAGATGATAGATAGATAGATAGATAGATAGATAAATAGATAGATAAATAGATAGATAAATAGATAGATAGATAACGTTTGGGGCAGTTGGCCCTCCTTGGAAAGCCCAAGGTCTGTTGAGTGAAACCCCGAAGCTTTCCAATCAGGCTGTCGAACCTTGTCAATTTTCCCAGATCCCAGGGAATTCTGGGCGTTGAACTCCATAAGTCTCCACGCTGTGCTGGCTGGGGAATTCTGGGAGCTCATAAACCTTCAGGTTGCCAAGGTTGCACGCCCCTGCTTTGGATGACAGGTGTGGCGGGCGAAGCAGCGAGTGCCCAGAACGCCTCCTGGGCTTTGTACCAGTCCTGCCATAAAGACACCCTCCTATCTGTGCCAGGGAATCTGCTGCCCACATACCTCTTGGATGGGCTTCGTTGCCTCGGAATGCCCCTTTTCAAACCGATGTGCCAACCTGCAAGGGCGAAACCGTGGAGGGTATGAATCAGGCCCCCCAATTGACCCTGCTGGACATCCGAATGGTCCATGCTTTCCCCTGGTGATCCTCAGGAACATCCCAGTCAGAGGATCGGTCCACTCCCATCACGAGAGCTCCAGTGGAAACTGGAAAGTGGGAATCTCCACTCCCATCACCTGTTCTACTGGCCAACGTTAAATAGGAGCCGATTTTCCAACACAATAACCTAGGCTGGCCCAGGTTAGATGGCCTGGACTGGGAAGGATCATGGGAAGTTCTGTTTTGCTTCGTTCTCCTGTTCCAGCCAGTCAATGAAAATGATGGAACTGGTCCTTGTGCCGTGGCCAACGCCTGCATAACTGCCTTCCCTGACTTCCTTTTGGAGCCTTCCTAAGGGAACAGGAATTGGCGTGGACTCCTTCTTCCCGTCCGGAAGGTTCAAAAGGAGGGCAAGCGACACCCTTGCAAGTTGGAGAATTCAATTCCCGAGGTTCAAATCCACAATTTTAAAGCAAAACGGCCTCCATGGTTATGTCGGTTTAGGGAAACGTTGCAATGAAGTGGATTGTTGTTTTTTTTAAATGCATGGAAACCTCTCAGGGTTGAATAGAATAGAGTAGAATAGAGTAATATAGAATAGAAGAACAGAGTTGGAAGGGACCTTGGAATTATTTTATCTGTACGGCGTTTAACCTGCATGATCTCATCGGAAATTATTTCATTATGAAGGGCATCATGTCAGACCCAGTAAAACTTTACACAAAGATAGATAAAGGAGGGGGGGAGAACGGGGGCGGCCATGTAAGCATCAGAAATGGATCTTACTTAAACGGCCATTTCCATCAAGTGGAAAGAAGAAAGGAATGGATTCTCGTGGTTGAAAAAGAAAAAACGCTATCGTGGAAGGAACTCTTCTGAAGAGAAATGGGATTTTTCAGAAGATTTCTCCTTTCTATTTCATCAGGTTCTCATTTTCTTAGAGGATAATTCACTTTTCATCAGTCTCAGTTTTGGTCTTTCTGGCTGACCATTTATACAAAGCCACGATCCTACTGTAAAAAGAAAATAATAATGATAATACATAACTCAGTTGGATAGAGACTGAGCAGACGCATGTGTAAATCACAGAAAACGTGGCTCCTTTTAATTCTGAAGAAGAATTAAACCCTTCTGCCAACCTTTGAGGTATTTTATTTTATTAGTTTAGTTTTAGTTTAGTTTTAGTTTAGTTTTAGTTTAGTTTTAGTTTAGTTTTAGTTTAGTTTTAGTTTTAGTTTAGTTTTAGTTTAGTTTTAGTTTAGTTTTAGTTTAGTTTTAGTTTGGTTTTAGGTTTAGTTTATTAGTTTATTCTCTCTCTCTCACCTTCCCTCCCTCCCTCCCCCCCTCTCTCTGAATAATGATGCTAATTTGGCTTGAAAGCAAACTGAAGTCGAAGGCCATTTCCCCTCTGAACGATCTGAAGCCATTAGCCCACAATAAACGGTTTTGCTTTCAAATCCTTCCCCAGCCGAACGGGGCTAACCGTGGAGCCTCCATGTACAGGCATAGCCGAGGTTGCCGAATACAGTGCTGGCCTCCAAGATTTGGCTCTGGAAAACCGAAAAGGCTTTCAGCTTAATGGAGCTTGGAAACTGGACGCTGGGTGGGAGGGCAGAGTTTTTCCTTCCCCCTTGGAAGTTTGGGTTACCTTGCCCAGTTTCGGACTTCGCTTCTGGTTAAGTAACGATCTTGGCTACCGATCCTGGCTGATAGAATTACACCAGGAAAGAAAGAAAGCTCTGTGTGTGTGTGTGTGTGTGTGTGTGTGTGTGTGTGTGCATGTGTGATTAACTAGCATTTCTTTGTTTCCCCTGCCAGCCTTTTGCCAAGGGCCACCGACACTTTCCTCCCCACCAAGTAGTAAATATGGTGCAAATTCAGGGAAGGATCCTAGCTTGTTTCTCTTGCAGGGTTTCAATATTTTGGGGGTTGCCCCGAAGAAGAGAGGAGGGGGGGGGTCAACCTATTCTCCAAAGCCCCGTTGAAGAAGCTGGAAACTGAGCTTAGGGAAGAACCAACCCAGAACTAAGGAGAAACTTCCTGACAGTGAGAACAATTAATCAGTGGAACTGCTTGCCACCAGAAGTTGTGAATGCTCCAACACTGGAAGATTTTAAGAAGAGATTTGACAACTATTTGTATGGAATGATACAGGGTCTCCTGCTTGAGCGGGGGGTTGGGCTAGAAGACCTCCGAGGGTCCCTTCCAACTCTATTCTGTTATCCTGAAAGTGTCTCCTGCTTGAGCAGGGGGCTGGACTAGCAGGCCTCCAAGGGTCCCTCCCAACTCGCTTATTCTGTTATTCTTTCCTCTCTAGAAGGATGAGAGAAAGCGTCTCCCTGCGTTCTCTGTAACCTTATTCGGCCACCCAGTCCTACCTGGAGAGACTTGAGCCCATCAGCCACTCCGTAGGCAGGAAAAGAACCCTTCTTAACAACTGAACACTCTTCCAGTCCAACCCCTTGGTTAAGCAGGGGGCTTTATGCCAGAGGCTTTCTCCTCTGCGGAACATGAAGAGGTCTTCTCCTCTGCAGGTCCCCTGCAATGCCCCCTTTTTTCTTTCCTTTCTCATGCAGGATTGCACCTTCTTCACACGAAAGGAGATCCTCAGGTAAGCAGAACACACACCTTGTTCCACCCTTCAGGTTTGTCCGGGGAGAGGCACCAGATGTTGCTCAGGTCCTTCCTTGGGGGGCGGGGGGGGGGGCAAGGAATTAGAGAAGCCTTTCTACCTTGAAGGTAAAGGGTATACGGGTGACTCTTCCACACGTGAACCACAAATGAATGGGTGTTTTTCGGAGCTCTGTTGTGCTTCTTCCTTCCAAGTTCTGATAAAGTCACAGGCCTTGTGAGTTGTTGGCACACTCAACAAACCATTTGGGACATGGATTAAAAACAAAGCAACACATGTCACCACTGTCCATTATTAAGGGATGCGGTGGCTCAGTGGCTAAGAGGCTGAGCTTTTCGATCAGAAAGGTCGGCAGTTGCGGTTCGAACCCCTAGTGCCGCATAACGGAGTGAGCTCCCGTGATGTGTCCCAGCTTCTGCCAACCGAGCAGTTCGAAAGCACATCAAAAATGCAAGTAGAAAAATAGGAACCACCTTTGGTGGGAGGGTAACAGCGTTCATTGCGCCTTCGGCATTGAGTCATGCTGGCCACATGACCACAGAGACGTCTTCAGACAGTGCTGGCTCTTCGGCTTTGAAACGGAGATGAGCACCGCCCCCTAGAGTCAGGAATGACTAGCACATATGTGCAAGGGGAATTTACCTTTAAATTCCACATAGGATTGTGACTAATTACAATCTAGCTAAAAAAATTATGCTGCGTCCTAGAACAAGACCATTTTTTTTAATGTGTTGGAAGAAGACAACAATCTCCAGGCTGAACGAACTAAAGCTATTCTTTCTGTTTGTCTTGAGAAAATCATTATCCTCTTCCAAACTCATCATCTCAGCTCAAAGCCAAAAGTCCATTGGCGTTGGTTTGAATTCACGGGACAACGTTCTCCTAATAACGGGTTGTCCAGAGTAAGCTCTCTTTAGGAATCCAAAATATTCTCTCTCTCTCTCTCTTTGCTCCCCGTAGCAGAGTTGTCCCTGCTGTGTGCAGTGTACCTGAAAGGTAAAACCAGAGAGGAGCATAATTTATGCTGGTCCAGCCAAGGCTGCAGGACTCGGAGTCCTTTCAGAGAGGGTTGCTTTTTAAGAGAACAAAATGTGTCAGCGGAAGGCGGGATGGGAAAAGAAGGCGGATGTTTTTGCCCAGGTTTTTCGCATCCAAGCAACTTTTTATGATGTCTTCCTGGGCAAAACTTTGAACTGGGCGAGGCTGGGAGCTTAGAATCATCAACACCAGGAGAGTTCATCTCCCTGCAATCTGACCTTATTTCTTGGACTTCAAGTCTCGTGGTCAGCAATTCCCCCAAAATGTAGGGTTGTTTTTTTTTTTCCTGGCCTCCCAGGCTACAGGGGGTCCCACATCTAGGGACGGCAGAGTTTGCGACTTCTGTACCACTGAGGTTCATTTTCTTGGTTTCCTAGAAAAATTCTTCTCTTGTTTGAAAAGGAGAATCCGAGACTTAGTTTCACGTGAAGCCTGTTTGAGGGCCTGAGCATCCCATTAACCTGGTGGGGAAATCGCAGCAATTCTCTGTTGTGGCCTGCCAGCAGCTGGCAGTGCTGGCAGCAGATTTGGACAGTGAGGAGGGTTGGGGAGGAACCTGGGCCAGTCCTGGAGACTGGGAAAGGCTCTGATGAGGGCTCTGTGTCAGAGGCAGAGAGGGGGCCAGGGCCGTCTGACAGTTATCAGCTGCCTTCAGAGTCAGACATCAGTGAGGCAGAAGAACAGCTGGAGCCTGTTCCCAGTGTGTGCATGTACAGAGTTGCCAGATGAAGGGAACAGCTGAGGAACGGGTCAACTTGGGAGTAAGGCCACAGGTGGATGATGAATGGCCCCTCCCAGAGGGAATAAAAGAGGAGCGACAGGGGAGTGGAGTTTGCAGGAGACCATTAGTTCCCTTCATTGGTTCATGACTCTCCGAGACTCCTTGCCAGGTTTTGCAGAGATCGGCCTGGCAGCTCTCCAAGCCAGAGAAGGTCTGTGACTGTAAATCCTCCCTCGAAAGACTTTGCTGGGTGTGAATGAGTGGAATTCACAGTCAATTAATAAAAGGGGCTTTTGCCGGGACCAGGAATTGGCTTCCTGCTCTTGGTTAGAACATTCTGAAAAGTTTTGGTGGCAGATCTCCATGGGGTGACCAGAGGACCAAAAAATCAACCCATGGGACGCCTGATGACTCTCCTTGAAGCTGGCAGACAAATCTTGCCTAAGGGCTATTTTCTTGGTCCTTAACTGTGTCTGTTTCCTTACAGGTTGCATGCCCGTTATCAAGAACTGGCACCAAACATGGTTCCCATGGATTATACCAAGAATCCAGATGTTAAACTCCCTCTGCAGCTCATAGAAAACATGCCGGAATTAAAGGTGAGGCAGAGCGAGTGAGTTCAGCCTTATTTTGGCTGATATTTTCCAGCAGGCAGCCTGTAAAATCTCTGGGGGAGGCGGGAGGCAGAGAAGGCTGTAAAATCTGCAGGTTTTACAGATGTAGCTGCAAAAGTCTAGCCTCTTGTTTTAAAGATTTAAAATTATCCCGTTAAGACTTCGGCATTGAGAGGATGGGGCTCTTAAACATCTGCATGGATTGCATTCTATACGGACGGCCGTGGTACTGATAAGCTCAATTTTTTCTTCCTTTCTCTGCCTTTGCAAAGCAAATGAGGATGGGAACAGACCACAATAATGAGCATGAATAGATTTCATGCTGAACCATTTGCCCTCAATCATCAGCTTTTATTGCCCGGCAAGAACGTTGCATATCTCTTTTTCAGTAGAGTATTGATTTTTCTTTTCTTTTTGGCTAATTGAATTCTCCCAGTAGAAGAAGGTCCATCAGCCATCCACACATAGAGATAAATCACATTTACATGCCATTGAAAAGAGCTAATAAAACAGCTAAGAAGGGAAAGAAAAAAGCCAGAATATATTGTCTGCAGTAACCAGCGCCTAGATAAGCAGGAATTAACACCAGACAAATAATTGATCAGAAAACAATATCCTAACCAATTACCAAGGGGAAAACCACACCCCACCAACATGGACAGGGGAAATTACTATATGTATACACCGTATTTCCCTGAAAATAAAGACAGGGTCTGATTTTCTTTTGACCCCCAAAATAAGCACTTGGCTTTAATTTTGGGGAGATCTTATTATTTTTGAGGTGCAGGAGGCGGCGAGTGTGGTCCCCTCATGTCTGCTGCTGTGTTGCAATATATTCAGGGAGGTCTTATTTTCAGGGGAGGGATTATTTTAGCGCATGCGCCCCAAAGCCTGATTGGGCTTATTATCCAGGGAGGGCTTATTTTCAGGGAAACAGGGTGAACAGGGAGCAAACCTCACATTCATTTACACGGATGGTGTTACCTATTTGGCTAGTGAAATGTCTGAAAGAAAACCACCAAGCTCAGAAAGCACCAAAGTCTCCATAATTGAATTCTTTTGTTGTTGTTGTTGGTCTTTATTTGACTAGTTTGTTTTGGGGCGCTCGTTTTAGACTTCCCTTTCTTCCACACTGGAGGAACCCTTGTGTGAGATAACCCTTGGCCTAGCTTCTCTCTGGCCGTGCTCCTAAGTGACTTTGACCTGTTCTCAACCCTAAGGGGGATTGGTTTACACTATATCTATAGCCTTGTAACTTCATATATTGACACTGAGAGATCAACAGCAGGGAACAGGAGGCTAGAAGGCCAATTCTTGGGATTGAGTTGCCCTAAAAAAGCAGGAGAATTAATGTAATTGCTAAGGTCTTCTAGAAAACTCCTGGGAGGGAAAGCAGAACTCCCTGGTCAGCGTGAGAGTTGAAGCCCATACATCTTTAAGTTCCCAAAGTTGAAAACAAAAAAAGTAGACCCCAGCAATGGGTCATAAAGAATACAATGGTGATAGGAAGTTTTGAACAAGCTGGTTTTCGCTATTGAGTTCACTGTACTCGTTCACACTTCTAGTCCACATGGAAAAAGGCAGGTCTTGTTCTGACCGAGGCTTCCTGTACAGTAAAAAGCACACAATTAGGTCCAAAAACCCTCTTTTTATTTCAAAGGCTGTGAATTATATTCATCCACAGCCCGTAATGAGTCCAAAATAGTTTGTAAAGAGTCCTACAGCAGGCTGCCAAAGTCCTTCGGGATAAGGCTGATAAGCAACCACCTTTATCTTCCTTGAAACGCTGCCAGAGTCCTAATTGGCAGTTAGCATGGCAAGGCCACATGGAGCAAAGAGTCAAAAAGTCAAAACGGAGCTTCAGAAGGGAAACTGACCAGCATGAACCAAGTTGCTTCCTGCACAGGCTTCTGTGCCTTTGTTCCTCCTTTATTCCTAAGGGAGCGGCCAATCACCTCCAAGCCTTACCCCCAAGTCGTCCCTTCTGTCTTAACTGTTCTTGCCTTCTGGCAGCTCTGCGCATGTGTGCACTGGGAATAGGGGGAGCCTGTTCCTCTGCCTTGCTTGTGTCCGACTCTGGAGACTCTCGGAGGCAGCCCATAACTCCAAGATGGGCCTGGCCCCCTCTCTGCCTCTGACGCAGAGCCCTTTTCCGAGCCTTCCGAAGACAAATTCCTTGTGTGTCCAATCACTTTTGGCCAATAAAGAATTCTATTCTATTCTATTCTATTCTATTCTATTCTATTCTATTCTATTCTATTCTATTCCATTCCACTCCACTCCACTCCACTCCACTCCACTCCACTCCACTCCACTCCATTTTCTTCTAGTCTAGTCTATTCATATTATTTCTATTTCTATTATTTTCTATTTCTATTTATTTCTATTTCTATTTCATCCCATCCCATCCTATCCTATAACTTTGGGGAAAAAAGCATATCCGTGTCTCTTCCTGATGACCCGATGGCCACTTTGCCATTTCTATCAGTTCCACTTGATTGAAATGGAAGAGGGTCTTGTAGATCCAATAAAAGGAGTCCAAGGATGGCGTTTGTCTGGGGGGGGGGTCTGCCTTTCCCAGCCGAAACGCACAGGGGTATACATATATATATATTAATCCATTCCCTGCTTCCGAAGGTGTTGAGTGGATCCGTCTGCAGACGGCCATCAGAGTAACTGGATCCAGTGGTAATGCAGTCCGTTGTAAGAGACACCGACGGGTAGTCCAGAAATGGGAGAGACTGTTTCAGCTCCTGAGATGTTATATCTCTGGGCAGATCTATCTTTTGCTTCCTCTCAGGTTCTCCTTTGGGAACGACGGGAGAGAAGACACGATGTCTGTAGGAAGGCATTCACACACATTGCTCCCCGTCTGAGGCACTGGGTTGAATTTCTCAACTTTAACCCCAGCTTCTTGCTGGTCCAAATTTAAACTGATGTTACTTTCTTTTATTTAATTTTTTTTAAAAATTCACCCAGCTTGTTTGTTTGATATGACCTTCTAAGGGACCGTTTTTTGCACTGGCTTTCTTAAGCGTTTTTAGCCCACAGTTTTCCCTCGTACAATATAGAATAGAATAATAGAGTTGGAAGGGACCTTGGAGGTCTTCTAGTCCAACCCCCTGCTTAGGCAGGAAACCCTACACCACTTCAGACAAAGGATTATCCAATCTCTTCTTAAAAACTTCCAGTGTTGGAGCATTCCCAACTTCTGGAGGCAAGTCCTTCCACTGATTGTTAATTGTTCTAACTGTCAGGAAATTTCTCCTTAGTTCTAACTTGCTTCTCCCCTTGATTAGTTTCCACCCATTGCTTCTTGTTCTGCCCTCAGGTGCTTTGGAGAATAGCTTGACTCCCTCTTCTTTGTGGCAACCCCTGAGATATTGGAAGGCTGCTATCATGTCTCCTCTAGCCCTTCTTTCTCTTAAGCTAAACATACTCAGTTCCTGCAACCGTTCTTCATATGTTTTAGCCTCCAGTCCCCTAATGATCTTTGTTGCTCTTCTCTGCACTCTTTCTAGAGTCTCCACATCTTTTTCTACATCGTGGCGACCAAAACTGGATGCCGTATTCCAAGTGTGGCCTTACCAAGGCATTATAAAGTGGTATTAACACTTCATGTGATCTTGATTCTATCCCTCTGTTGATGCAGCCTAGAACTGTGTTGGCTTTTTTGGCTCCCCCTTTTTTTAAAGATGTGTGCTTGTGTGCTGCAAAACCAGGAAAGGATTGGGTATTGGTACAAAAAGATGCAGCTGCTTTGATGAGTCACATTAAGGACCCTTTGCTTTCTTGAATGGACTCATGGAAGCAGCTGCAATCATTTCTTCAGACTCGAGCAGTAGCCTAAAAAAAAGAGACAGCTGCTTTCAAAAGCCTCTTGCTTCTTTGCTTTCTAAATAATGTCTTCCGAATTTAAGCATGCACACCCCTGATTTCTATTACGCTAGTTTTTTTGTTTTTGTGTTTAAAGGAGGGAGCTAACAACGTTGTCTCTCTCTGCAGGAAAATCCCTTCAGGCAGAGAATCGTCCACTCTTTCTCAGAGGATGCAGAAGGAAGCCTCAGCTTTAATGATTTTGTCGACATGTTTTCTGTACTTAGTGAAATGGCTCCCCGGGAACTGAAAGCAATTTATGCCTTTAAGATTTACGGTAAGATAAATAACAGGGTGGGTAGAACAGCTGGCTGGGGAATTCTGGGAGTTGAAGTCCACCCCTATTAAAGTTGTCTGGAGTCTGGAGGTGGCTAGTGAGGAAGAAGAGGAAGACCTGGGTCCAGTGCCTGATGGGCGAATGCACAGAAGGCAGAGGAGAGGAGAGCAGTGGAAATCTATGGGCTGGTCCTTGGGATGGAAGAGCTACTGCTGCTAGCGAAGCAAACTCTGGGTTAGAACCCCCGTCCAGTATCCCTATGGCCGTGATGGCGAACCTTTTTGGTACTGAGTGCCCAAACCAGAAAGTGTGTGCGTATCCACGTGTGCAACAGAGCGCTGAAAATCCAAAGAACAGCTGGCTGGTGCGCGTGTGCCTATAGAAAAGGCTCTGCATGCCCTCTCTGGCATGTGGTGCCATTGGTTTGCCATCGTGGCCTTATGAGAAACAGCTAATTCTCAGCAAGATCTTTACAATCTTTTAAAGATTTATGCCAAGGAGTGGAATAATAGCAGGTTAGAAGAGTGTTTCTCAACTTTGGCAACTTCAGGTGGGGTGGACTTCAACTCCCAGAATCCCCCAGTCCAGCATCCTTTTGAGAAGCAGCTAAAATTTCTCAGCCACAGTGCATGCCTTTCTCTTGGAGGTGACTTTGTGAATCTCCCGTCCAGTAGTTTGCATTTTATGGCACAAGTGGAAATCTTTTTCTCTTAATTGTCTCCAGTAAGCTACTGGTATGACCAGCTCACCCTCTCCTCAAACTCCTTCAGCGAAGCCATCCTTCAGCGTCAATTTAATTTTTAATGTCTGCTTTTCACCACCACCATTTCTGGAGGGCTACGAGGTCCAAAATTCTTTGCAAAAAAAAGAAAAGAGGAAGGATGTGATTTATTTCCTTTGTGGCAGGAAAGACCTGTCAGATGCCAGACCTTTTCCCAATAAATCTGCCTCGACAGATTTACCGTCCATACGCAACCTGTTAAATGTCATTCTGCTGGTTTCTAATTAAATAGAACGGATGGTAATTCTGCTTATTGAGTGAAGCACAATAAAACAAATGTTCAGCGTTGGCCTTTTAATCACCAGCCTATTGGTCATTTGCTAGATTCATGATTGAGGATAGAGGAAAGGAGGAAAGACACCTTCTCCAGATGCTCGGGAGATTCCAACCAGGAGAAGTGGAATGAAGGGTGGATGGGGTTGGTTGAAGTTTAGACATCCAAGCCACGTGAAATAAATCAACGCATATTGTTGCGGGCCGTCTGTCAGCCCTCAGATGGAGAGTCAACAGCCCCTGGGTCTGGAGGTGGCTAGTGAGGAAGAAGAGGAACAGCTGGGTCCAGTGCCTGATGCGCGAATGCACAGAAGGCAGAGGAGAGGAGAGCAGTGGAAATCTATGGGCTGGTCCTTGGGACGGAAGAGTCACCACTGCTACCAAAGCCTCACTCTAGCTCTCATCTCCCGGATGGACAGACTTGTTATCCCGCAAGAGAATTTTTTTGCTGGGACTGCTGGCACTTGGGAGTTTGGGAAACATTAATCAATAATAGATAACAGAGTTGGAAGGGACCTTGGAGGTCTTCTAGTCCAACCCCCTGCCTGGACAGGAAACCCAATACCGTTTCAGACAAATGGTTATCCAACATCTTCTTAAAGACTTCCAGTGTTGGGGCATTCACAACTTCTGGAGGCAACTTCTGTTCCACTGATTAATTGTTCTCACTGTCAGGAAATTTCTCCTCAGTTCTAAGTTGCTTCTCTCCTTGATTAGTTTCCACCCATTGCTTCTTGTTCTACCCTCGGGTACCTTGGAGAATAGCTGGACTCCCTCTTCTCTGTGGCACCTCCTCAAATATTGGATATTTGGCCCACTAGAAAAATTCTACCCCATCTACTTGTTTCTGTGCAGATTTGTAGGAAGCCCTAAAAAAAAAGAAACCACGTCACTCCATATCCCCTTGACCGCAGTGCAGGGTATGGGATCTGTAGTCCCAGCCCAGTTGAGGGGGGGGGGCAAAGAGAACAACCTGACCACCCTTTTTCCTTCCTGTCTTTTCCTTCCTAGATTTTAACACCGACAACTTCATTTGCAAATCTGACCTGGAGCAGACGCTGAACAAGCTAACCAAGGAAGAGCTGACGGAGGAGGAAGTTAGCCTGGTGTGCGAGAAGGTCATCGAGGAAGCAGACATGGATGGCGACGGGAAGCTTGGATTCTCGGATTTCGAGAACATGATTTCCAAAGCTCCAGATTTTCTCAGGTAGAAGAAGCCTGTCCAACATCGGCCAAGGCTCCTCAACCTTGGCAACTTTAAAAGTGTGTGGACCTCCACTCCCAGAATTCCCCAAGCCAGTATTGTTGGTGGGGGGAATTCTGGGAATTGAAGTCCACTAGATCTTGGTGAGGCTGAAGAACTCTGGTTTAAAGGCCTGCAGCCAGATTTGAATAGGTTGGAGATGGTCAGAAGAAGACTTAAGGCAAATCAACAGAATGAGAAGGGACCTTCCTGGACTAGGTCATCTAGTCCAACCCCCCACTCCCCCCACCAGCCAAGCAGGAGACCCTACATCATTTCTGACAGGTGGCAGTCCTGTCTCTTCTTGAAAGCCTCCAGGGATGAAGCTCCCACAACTTCTGAAGGCAACTTCTGTTCCATTGATTGATTGCTCTCACCGTCAGAAAATTCCTCCTGATTTCCAGGTTGAATCTCTCCTTGGTCAGTTTCCATCCATTCTTCCCTGTCTAGCCTTCAGGTGCTTTGGAAAATAGCTTGACCCCCTCCTCTCTGGGGCAGCCCCTCAAATATTGGAAGATGCTATTCCTGTCTGCCCTGGTCCTTTTCTTCCCTAGACTAGCCAGGCCCAGTTCTTCCTACGTTTTAGCCTCCAGGCCTTTGATCATCTTAGACAGATTCAGATTAACAGAGCTGGAAGGGATCTTGTAGGTCATCTAGTCTGGTCCCCTCTGCTCAGGCAGGAAACCCTGTATCGTTTCAGGCAGACGGCCGTCCAATCTCTCCTTAAACACTTCCAGTGCTCTAGCCAAAGCCCCACAGCATCTGGGGGGCTTTGGCTATGCTACCTGAGGAGCTTTTGCTCAATCCGAATAGAGCTGGAAGAGGCCTTGGCTGGTCTTGGGGAACCTGCATCCAACCAGGGGATCCTTTTCCTCCCGTGGGAATTGAGGGTAGCATTTTCTTGACTCCGGTCGAGGGCAACTCGCCTCTCGGTTTGGAAGGAAATAATAGATCATTGGGAAGGGGGATTGTTCTGAGAACCACCATCGTCTGACCCAACTGCTTGGTGGAATGACCTTCCACCAGTGCTAAATCCCACAGGCCCAAACTTCCAGGCAAGGGCAGAAGCACTTTACGGATTCTGAGCATGGGATCCCCGTGGGATCGTTTCCCTCTTTAAGGACAAAAAAAAAAGGGGAGGGTTTTGAAGCCACTTTAATGGCCCCATTAGCACTCGCAGCTGGCAGGAGTGTTCCACCCGACGAGGCTGGCTACGTTTTCGCAGGAAATGGTTTTATATCAATCATGGGGGAAGCTGAAACGTTCACACACACACACACACACACACACACACACACAAACACAGAGGTCTGCAGGATAGTGGGAGATTGAGAGAGGTAAGTTCACTCCACACCCCGTTTGAAGGTGGGTTGAAGAAGTGAGGTCTGGGCAAGATGCCAACTTTGCTTGGTATGAAATGTTGTGCTTTGGTGCAATTTTGTCAGTCTAGACCAGGGTTTCTTTCTCAAGCTTAGCAACTTTTAAGGTGTGTGGATCTCAACTTCTCTGCTCTCATATTGTGTTGCTTCTCTTTCCTTCTCTTTCCCTCCTTCCTTCCTTCCATCTTTTTTCCTTTCTTCCCTCCCTCCCTCCTTCCTTCCTCTCTCTCTCCATTCTCCCTCCCTCCCTTCTTTCCTTTCTTTCTCCCTATCTCCCCTCCCTCTCTTACTTCTGCCTTCTTTCCTTCCTTTTCGACACCTTCCTTCCTTCCTTCCTTCCTTCCTTCCTTCCTTCCTTCCTTCCTTCCTTCCTTCCTTCCTCCCTCCCTCCCTCCCTCCCTCCCTCCCTCCCTCTCTCCATTCCCCCCTCCCTCTTTCTGCTTCCCCCTTCCCCTCCCGTTTCCTTTACAGCACCTTCCACATACGAATCTGAAACCCATGGGTCTGAGCCACCGGAAGCCAGGCTGGCTGACGTCTTCCTGGCTTCCTTCTCCTCCTTTCCCGGATGCTGCAGCAAAGGTCTCGCAGGATCCTGTCCCAGCTGATGAAGGACCATGTCCCAAGATCTTTGGAATATCCCTGGATTATTATTATTATTATTATTGCTAACTCGGTTTTTATTTTTTTAAAAAACAACAACAACAACAACACCCCACAACGTAGGCCTGTCGCCTCTTGGGACACCCCTTGCTGGACTGTGATTTTTTAAAAAACGGGGCCACCCCCGAGTCGTCCGTGGACTTCTCTGTCATTTTTTATACGTGTCTTGTCCTCCTAGCCCTCTAAGCAAAAAGAAGACAAAAGGGCAACTTCGCCGAGATGTCGAATCTCCCCGAAAGGACTTGATCCAACCGAAGCACTGGAACTCCCAAGAGAAGGAGGTTCCCCGATTTTAAAAACCAGGAGACCCTTCCCCGCTGGATTCGTGCGGCAGGAAAAAAAAAAACACCGCCCAGTGCCCAGAACGAGGCGTTTCATCCACCGAGGAGGCCTTGGGTGAAGGCTTTTTTCCTTAATGAAACTTGAAATACGTCCTCCTCCTCCTCCTCGTTCCTCCTGCCCCCCCAAGAGATTTTGCATTAGCAAATCAATGCCTCTCCCACAAGGGAGACAACCACACACACAATCCTCGGTGGGCATTCTGGCCTCCTCTCATATCCTGATTGCATTAAGCTGAACGATTGCAAAAAAACCAACAACAACGAAGGAACAAAACGAAGGAATGAAAACAAAAGTAGGAACAACACAAAACACGAACCATACAACTTTCGCCAAGGCCAACCCCGGGGGAAGCCGCCTAAGGCAATTTTCCCTTCCCGTTGGATGCGTGACCCGCCGTGATTTCTCTCCTATCCGAAACCAGCTGCATTTCGTATTTTATTTGATTTTGTTTCGGTTTGGGTCCTCGGCTAATCAAAGCTAAGCATGATGACAATCACATCTTGCCACAATTTTTTCACACAATCTCCTGGAAGGGCTTTTGCTACATATTGTGTGGCTTCTGTAAATTATCCAAGAATTAAAACGTTGGCTGGTTTTACTGAGGGAGGATGGTTTTCTTTGAGCTCACCGTTGAAAAGAAAGGCTCTGGTTGTTTTGTTTTGTTTTGTTTTATTAATCCGATTTATTTGGCCGCCCGTCTCACAGCAAGAGACTCTGGGAGGCCTGGAGCAAGGCAGTGAAAACAGGAAAGGAAGAAGACAATCGTTGGTTCAAACCGTCATACAATCATGATTAAAAAGAGTTAGAAATTAGAGAAGAGGAGCTAAGAAAAAACTTCTTCTTTGTGGCGATTATCATCATCATTATTATTATTATTAGCTGGTTTTTAGCCCAGATGATGGCATGCAAGAAAGACAGTAGGGTTTTTTTTTTGTTTTGTTTTGGGAGAAAGGAGCCATTCAGATCCACACAATTTTTCCAAAATTTGCTAAATCTGTTTAGTACTGTGGCAAAAAAAAAGGAGGTCTCATTGGTCTCCCCAAAATTTCCAGGTACTGCCCCTTTATTTATGGGATCTGGTAGCAAATGACAATAGAACAACAATATTTATAGTGTTACAATATTTTTAAAAAAAAACAAAGATTAGTTTATCGAACTTAAGATCCAAAAATCAAATGAAGGCAAGTAAAGATTTGCGACCTTCCTAACTGGCTTCTGATAACTCAGTGGGGGAAAGAGCAGATGGTTCAATTAGTAACTGATTTGTTTAAGAGCCATGGTGGCGCAGTGGTTAGGGTGCAGTATTGCAGGCTAATTCTGCTGACTGCCAGCAGTTCAAATCTCACTGGCTCAAGGTTGACTCATCTTTCAATCCTTCCGAGTGGAATAAAATGAAGACCCAAGAGGCTGATTCTGTAAACCACTTAGGCACCATAATAAAGCGGTATATAAGTCTGCTGTTGCTAGTGCTATTAACAAATGTGGCAAAAAAAAGTCATAAAATTGACCCAACAGCCAACTTGTTTAGCAACTGGGAATTCTTGTGGACCAGGCAAGGAGTACTTTTACTAACAACAGCGGCTGTTTCCATTTTGTAAAGCCCAACAAATTCCGATTTAACCAGGCAGAAACCCGTTGCGCCAACAGGCAAACTTTGCATCCGTTTACTTGGAAGTAGATAAACCGAGATTATTAACTTTGCTTGGAAAGCCTTAAAAGCAGGAGGTGGAAGTCAATTTCCCTAATGAAAGGGATGGGTGGAAAAAAAATGGGACTTCCGGATAACCCTTTGTTCACCCTGCAGTGATGGAAACGAATCGAGCCATTAGGGATGTTTTTATTTTTTAAAAAAAGCAAGCATTTTTTTCTTTCTTTTTGCTTTTTTAAAAAAAAAAACGGAATAAAATCTTTTTGCTTTTCTTCTGATTAATCTCCTTTTAATGTCAGGGCGAAGAGGATGAGGGCAAACCAGACAGTGCAGAGGGGGAAGTCAAGGTCAACCCCCCCCCAAGATTTATTTTGCCTTCTGAGAAGACTCCCAGTCACCCACCCTCCAAGCTCCCTACAAGAGGCAGCCAAGGTGTATGGTGGCCCTGGCAGGCAGGCAGGCAGGAGTGACCCAAAGGCCGGGCATGGCTTCCGTTCAGAAATGGGGGACTGAGACATCCTGGCGGGTAGTTTTCCATCGCAACTTTGCCTCTGGTCTTTGAGCGGCGGCCTTGGGAAGAGAGTTTTTGTTGGAAGGCCCCTTTAAATCAGTGCCTTCAGGATTTGGCCTTCTTCTCTGTGAAGAGGAATCTCCTGGGCTTCTCATTCTGCCGGGGGAAATAGAGGGAGGGGGATCAGGGGGGTCGTTTCAGAAAGACCCTTCCCAGAAAATGCAGTTCTGGACACTCCTGGCTGGGTGAAAACCATGAAGGTTACTGGCTGGAAGGCTCTCCATGTGCTTGGATGTTGTATGGTTTTTTCCCCAAAAATTCGGGGGATTTTATCTCTCTCTCTCCGTTGGTCCATCCATCCACCCATCCATTCACCCTTCCTTCCTTCCATCCATCCATCCACCCACTCACCACCCACCCTTCCTTCCACCCACCCATCCTTCCATTCACCCTCCTTCCTTCCTTCCATCCATCCATGCATCCATCCATTCACCCTTCCATCCATCCACCCACTCACCACCCTCCCATCCTTCCATTCACCCTTCCTTCCTTCCTTCCTTCCATCCATCCATCCATTCACCCTTCCATCCATCCACCCACTCACCACCCACCCATCTTTCCATTCACCCTTCCTCCCTCCCTTCCATCCATCCAGCCACCCACTCACCACCCAACCTTCCTTCCACCCACCCATCCTTCCATTCACCCTTCCTTCCTTCCATCCATCCATCCATCCACTGACCCATCCATCTATCCTTCCCTCTCCCTCTCCTTCCTTCCTTCCTTCCTTCCTTCCTTCCTTCCTTCCTTCCTTCCTTCCTTCCTTCCTTCCTTCCTTCCTTCCTTCCTTCCCTCTCTCCCTCCCTCCCTCCCTCCCTCCCCTTCCCTTCCTGGATTTTGGATGTTAAACCTAGATAACCTTTCCTTTTAATTGACTACACCCATCATCCCCTACTATCATCCCCTACTTTGCTCACCGACTTCTCTGAAACCAAAGAAGACTCATCCTCAGGATTGGCCCCTATTCTGTACCACTTCGACGTATCCTGTTTGTAAGCCACTTCCCCTTTCCATGGGGTGAACATTCAAGGTTAAGTACCTTTTGGGTGACCTTTCCTTCTATTCTTCTCCCTGGCAGGTAGGGGATTTGCTCGTAGGGATCCTCCAGAGTTGCAGCTTGACTTGTGGTTGAGGAACGTGGAGAGTAAGGATCAGATATTTTTTCATATGGGCTCTCAGGGTTGATCTGACTCTTGGAGACCTGACCAAACTTTGTGGAGATTTGATCATAAGACCCTTTGGACCTGGTCAGGGAAGACTTGGGAGCCTTTTCTGAGCCATGGAAGATACTTTTTGCCCACCTGAACGATTCCTGAGTATTAGCTGTGTTGTCTGTCCATAAGGCAGGCGGCTGGTTTTTCGGCTGAAAGGTCTTCTCATCCACATGTTCCTTTGGAAGTTCAAACAAGGATTTGGGTTGGTTTAGTTGCCCATGTTCTTTGTTGCCCACCGACTTCGCGTTGATCCCAAGAGAAGAGACATGGAATGCCATGGAATTTTTGGATTTCTTCAGCAACGTAGGAGATAACTTTGAAGGCGGGCAATTAGGAACGGCTAATTTCTTGGATGATGGAAAGGTGGATGGATGACTGTGGGGCTCCGCAGATATCCAAAAGCTTTTGGGTTGGTCAAAGACAATCCCAGAGTAAATTATTTCTGGTTGAGCTGCCTCTGTAGGATTGGCTTTTACGGTGAATGGTGTGTCTGATTGCTTGGCCAATCCAAAGATGCTTCCTGTTTTCCTTTGGCAAGGAGAGGAATGACCTTGGTCCAGTCCTCCTACAGGTTCCTTTGCCTTTGTGTCCCCAAAATTTCTGCCCCCCTCTTTTGATTTCCCCAAGCTCCTTTGTTCTAAAGGAGGCTTCTTCACAGCTGAATAAATGGTTCCTTCACCTCCAACTTCTTCCTCCAAAGACAGGGACTCCAGCAAGCGGGACCGGTCTGGTATAGGTGGAGCTGCCTCTGGGTCCTCCTGTGTTGAGTAAAGCAAGGAAGGGAAAAAAGGAGAGTATGCAGAGGAGAATGGCTCCTTTATTAGAATTCTTCCTCCTTTATTAGAATTCTTTCTTGGCCAAGGGTGATTGGACACACAAGGAATTTGTCTTCGGTGCGTAAGCTCTCAGTGTACATAAAAGACATAAGGGATGAATAGAATAGAATAGCAGAGTTGGAAGGGACCCTGGAGGTCCTCTAGTCCAACCCCCTGCTTAGGCAGGAAACCCTACACCGTTTCAGACAGATGGCTATCCAACATCTTCTTAAAGACTTCCAGTGTTGGGGCATTCACAACCTCTGGAGGCAACTTCTGTTCCACTGATTAATTGTTCTAACTGTCAGGAAATTTCTCCTCAGTTCTAGGTTGCTTCTCTCCTTGATTAGTTTCCACCCGTTGCTTCTTGTTCTGCCCTCGGGTACTTTGGATAATAGCTTGACTGCCTTTTCTTTGTGGCAACCCCTGAGATATTGGAGGACTGCTATCATGTCTCCCCTAGTCCTTCTTTTCATTAAACTAGACATCTCAATTTCATATGTTTTAGCCTCCAGTCCCCTAATCATCTTTGTTGCTCTTCTCTGCACTCTTTCTACATAGTCATCATATGACTATGATGATGAATCATCCTTATAGTCAAAAATACATTCATCATGAACCATAAGATTCTACACGTAGTGATATTCGTAGGATACGAAATAAGCAATCAAAATCATACCAGGAAACTAAATAAAACAATACCAATCATAAGATACAAGTCACAAGGTTATAGTCCTAAGTAGAAAAGGAGATAGGTGATAAGAAGGCTGAGAAGAAGAATAGTAATACAGTCTTAGTAAATAGTTTGACTGTTGTGGGAATTAGTTGTTTGGCAGAGTGATGGCATGTGGGAAAAAAACTGTCCTTGTGTCTAGTTGTTCTGGTGTGCAATGCTCTATAATGTCATTTTGCTCTATAACTTCTTGGCTGAACCTTCTGACTGTGGACTCTTACTTGCCATGATAGAGAAGCAAAGAAGAAACAGAATATAAACTTTCCCCGTTGCTGAGTTTCAGCATCCAGTCTTGAAAGACGTACCACCTCAAACAGGAAGGAACATCAGAGATGTCATAATTAATTGCTACCAATTCCTCCCCCTTCGGAAGATGGTTTCCTCCACCCTTTGGCAGCCTCCTCAAGGCTGCCATATTGTTGAGTTGAGAACAACCAAGTGCATTCCTATCGCTTCCGTAGAGTGAGTAGGCTGAGGATATTTTAAATCAATGCCCCAAAATGTTGTATCTTGCAATGGTCAATGCCACCACGGAACTTCACTTCTTCTGAAGATCTCACCAGGAGTTACACGGTGAGTTTAATTATGGCACAAAATTGAGCCGCCCAAGAAAATTCTTGTATATGATCCAGATCTTGGATCCTTCTAACTTTCAGCTCCCATGCGTGCAAAGCAGGGATCCCACCAGTCTGGAGGAAGCTGGTTTAGATCAATTTCTAAAACCTACCTTTGAATTTTGACGTTCTTTGGAAAGAGACTTCTGCTCTTCCTGAAGTGGAATCCTTGGATGTCCTGGCTGATTGGTGAAATGACTCCGGGTAACCAGTGAATCAGCAGATGGGTTCCTGCTCAGCATTGGAACGTCTGCTCTGGAACTTCGGTCTGAAGATATTTCATCATAGATGCTTTTCTCCTCCAGCTATGAAAATGGAAGAACGTGGAAGAAGATACAGCATGCGGGACCATTACCACTAATTTAGAAATGCATGTAAGGTCTAGATAACTTCTTACTTCAAATTCTTTGGGCAGCCCAGAGACCAAAATGAACCCAAAATACCACCCCAACCTTTAAAAAGAAAGGTCTCGAAAGCTACAGCTATGGTACCTCAACAGCAATTCAGAAATATGAATTTTAGCTCTAAGGAAACTAAAATGGTACTTTGGGACTCAATTGCTTTCTTTGAAACTCATCAAAGTTGGTACTCAACGTGTTTTGATGGGAAAAATTTGTCCCAGTACTCATCGTTTGTTTGGTACTCAACACACAAGCTAGAAAGTATTGGGTGTTGGCTGCCTTGTGACTTACTACGTTATTCCTCATGTAGAAAATTTCATCACGCCTCTCAGAACCAATTAAACATAAGTATCGAAGTACCACTGTACCCCGTGATGCTAAAATGATGCTGACATTCTTGGATAAAGAAGGATATCTCTGGCTGTTTTAGGAAGCCTCAAGAGAGGGTCTTCTACTGAGTGCAACCCTTTAGGACAGGCTGGGTGGTAAGACAGGGACACTTAGCTAAATAGCAATTGCACTTAAGACTTATATACCGCTTCACAGTGCTTTCCAGCCCTCTCTAAGCGGTTTACAGAGTCAGCCTCTTGCCCCCAACAATCTGGGTCCTCATTTGACCCACCCCGGAAGGACGGAAGTCAACCTTGAGTCTGGTGAGATCTGAACTGCCAAATTGCAGGCAGCCAGCAGTCAGCAGAAGCAGCCCTGCAGTACTGCATTCTAACCACTGCACCACCGTGCCTCCTAAATGCAACAAAACAACAGGATCATAATTTACGTATGCTCAATGGGTTGGATCTATGGTTTCAGCAATCCGACCCACCTTGGGACAGGCCGATGTGAGGTTTTCTCCAAATGGCTGAATTTCGGACCTCTGGTAGTAGCTGATGAGTTCAGCCAAATTCAGATGCTTCTGAGTGTCTCCGGAGACAACGTATCGCCCGCTGCGGTGGCAGACGACAAAATGACGGCAGCGATCCTTCCCTCTGCAAGTCAAAAAGCCGGCCATCGGAGGAGCAGGCGTGAGGGCAACCTGCAGCCTCTCCTGACTCTTTTCTCCTCTCCCCAAAGGAAAACAAAGAGTCCCATAGACTCTCCAGGGAAGTCAAGCGGAATTTCCAGCTAATTCCAGATCACCCAGTTGGCGGCATTGTTCCTTCTCTGGTCTGCCTAGGTTCCGCCTTTCATTTGCCTCTCTCTCTCCTCCTGCCCAGGTGCCAAGTGAAGCCCCAGTTGGGGTGGGGAGTGGGGAGTAGGGGGAGAGAGAGACAGAGACAGAGACAGAGGGAGGACAGCCCAGCGGCTCTTCCTCCTGCCTCTCCTCCTGAATTCTCAAAGGGATTGCAAATTCAACCGCTGAACTGGGCAGTTTAGAGCCTCATGCCATGACGGTTTTGTCCTGGCATGAACAAGCTGAGTTTGGCACCCTGGGCTACATTTGGCACCAACCTGTGGCTTCTAGAGATGTAGTGAAGCCAGAAATGAAAGTTTCCTGCTGGTAATATATTTTATTGTGAAGGTTGCTTTGGATCATAGATTCTGTTCAGTTGCTACTAGCAGTTTGATCTCTTGTGGCCGCAATACTTCATTTGTCTATCAGTCCTTAATCTCCTTCCCTCCTTCCCTCCCTCCGTCTTCCTTCCTTCCTTTCTCTTCCTTCCTCTTTCTTTCTTTCTTTCTTTCTTTCTTTCTTTCTTTCTTTCTTTCTTTCTTTCCTGTTTTCCTTCCCCTCCCTTTTTCCTCCCTCCCTTCCCTTTCTTTCTTTCTTTCTTTCTTTCTTTCTTTCTTTTTCTTCCTTCCTTTTTCTTTCTTTCTTTCTTTCTTTCCTGTTTTCCTCCCCTTTTCTCCCTCCCTCCCTCCCTCTTTCTTCTTTCTTTCTTTTTCTTCCTTCCTTTTTCTTTCTTTCCTGTTTTCCTTTCCTTCCCCTTTTCCTCCCACCCTCCCTCCATCTCTCTCTCTCTTTCTTTCTTTTCCTTCCTTCCTTTTCTGTTTTCCTTTCCTTCCCTTTTTCCTCCCTCCCTCCCTCCCTTCCCGCAGCCCAGTAGGCAAACCCTCATTCCCTTCCTTCCCATGCAGTTTAGTTCCTTCCACTCTAGAAAAGATCACCTAGTATCTGCCCAGCCCTGTTTCCTTTCTTCAACACCGGAGCGTTTAATCCCGGGTCCCCCTGGCTGAGATCCTGCTTGCCTTCTTTGCCACCCCGCCAAAGGCTGAAAGACTGATCTGGAGAAAGCCCCCACAGTCGATCCTCGCGGCCTCTCAAGGACTGAATTCAGAGCGCCGGGGTGTGTAGAGAAAGAGACCAAACCCAACGGGGATTTGGGAAAAGAAAACTCACACCACGAACGGTGACATTTCTCACCTGTGGGGGAAGGGAATGTGCCAGGACTTACCGGTAGGAGAGGATGTAGCCGAAGGCTTTTTCGTTCAGCCTGATCAGGAAGCACCCAAATTCTCTGTTTTCCAGCAGCATCTCGGTTTCCCTGAGACAGGAGAGGAATTTTGACAAAAGATTCACATTTTAAATATAGCTGTGATGAAGACGTTCTAAAGATCAACACAAAAAAAGTTTTTAAAAAATAGCTGGCAATGATGTACTAGTTCTACAAGAGTAGACCTTCCATAATCTTAAAATACACGTGGCTTCCAAGCCACCTCTCCTCTTCCAGAAGAGGGAAATTCTGCTTTCTCTCGATCAGAAAAGGGGTCGTCCGCTTACTGTCTGCTGAGGAATCCATGGAACCAGTCTGGCAACTGGCCGTCTTGCAACAGAAGAGCAACCTGGGTCTCCAGGAACCATCTTAAGATCAGGTCCTTCAGCATCTCTGAAGGCTGCCGGTCCCTTCCTGAGGAGGGGGCTCCCACCAGGTGATTCTGCATCCTGCCTTCCAAGAAGAGATGCAGAATATCCCCAGGGAACCAAATATATATGTATCTTCTTCTTCTTCTTTTTTTTTTTTACAGCTTCCCAGAACACTCATTTGCTTATTGTGCTTCACCGGCCTTTGTGGATGGCTGACACCATTCATCAGATCAGATGTCCTTGGCTTGAGACCAGACAAGAGAACCTGGCCTGCCCCAAACTGCCCTAAAAGGAAGCATCCCTTTCCCCTCAATCAGAGACTGATGGGGATTAATTCTGCTT
The DNA here is from genome assembly GCF_964273705.1 of Natrix helvetica. Lineage (NCBI taxonomy): Eukaryota > Metazoa > Chordata > Lepidosauria > Squamata > Natricidae > Natrix > Natrix helvetica. The sequence continues at coordinate 19,319,026 of NC_138556.1, forward strand.
TGGGTGTGTGGTTATGGCCATTAACAGGCTTTAGCCATAGGGTGGATTTGTCCCAGTGGCGGGATTCAGCCAGTTCGCCCCACTTTGGGAGAACCGGTTGTTAACTTTCTGAGCAGTTAGGCGAACTGGTTGCTGGAAGTAATCATTAGGGTAGAGAACCGGTGGTTAAATGATTTAAATCCCACCACTGGTTTGTCCTGTATATCAGGTAGAAATTGGAAAGGGAAGGGAAGGGAGGAGGGAAAGAAGGAAAGGGAAGAGGGAAAGAAAAGAAAAGGGGAAGAAGGGAAGGAAGGAAAGGAGGAAGGAAGGAAGGAAAGGAGGAAAGAAGGACGGGGGAGAGGGAGGACAGCAGGAAAGGAAAGGAGGGAGGAAGGAAAGAAACAAAGGCCTGGAGACTAAAACATATGAAGAACGGTTGCAGGAACTGGGTATGTTTAGTTTAGTTTAATGAAAAGAAGGACTAGGGGAGACATGATAGCAGTGTTCCAATATCTCAGGGGCTGCCCCAAAGAAGAGGGAGTCAAACTATTCTCCAAGGCACCTGAGGGTAGAACAAGAAGCAATGGGTGGAAACTAATCAAGGAGAGAAGCAACTTAGAACTGAGGAGAAACTTCCTGACAGTGAGAACAATTAATCAGTGGAACAGAAGTTGCCTCCAGAAGTTGTGAATGCCCCAACACTGGAAGTCTTTAAGAAGATGTTGGATAGCCATTTGTCTGGAACGGTATAGGGTTTCCTGCCTAGGCAGGGGGTTGGACTAGAAGACCTCCAAGGTCCCTTCCAACTCTACTATTGTATTGTATTGTAAAGAAAGAGAAAGAAGGGAGGGAAGGAGGGAAAGAAGGAAGGAATGAAGAAAAGGGAGGGAAAGAGGGAGGGAAGAAAGAAGGAAGGGAGGTGGGGAATTCTGAGAGTTGAAGTCCATGCATCTTCAATTAGCCAACATTCATAAATCCTGCACTAAGCTGTCCTTCATCCTCAGCATCACAGCTGCTATCTTCCTTTTGGGGGTCACATCCTCTAGATGGGGGCATCTGAACACTATATTGCTGCTTTGACTCTGGCTTGGAACCTTCCACCGTTGTACCAGGATGCGAAAGAGAATCAACAGTGGATGCTTGGCAATTTCTGGCCAAGTCTCATCATCTTAACTGCCAGGTTTCATTAACCGAATCTTGCAACTCTGCAAATATTTCTCCTTTCCTTTCCTTTTACTCAATGGAAAAGCAGGGAGGGTCCCTTCTGAGATGCTTCCCACACCTCTTTTCCTCCAGTGGGCTCAGCTGCCTCTTCTCTACCCACTGCCTAGTCTGCAGCGCTTCCTCCTGTCTCCAAGGTCATTCTCACCTACCATCAAAAACCATCCCAATTCTCATTAAGGGCAACGCTGAAGGGATTGCAACCCCTTTGCTCAGTTCGTCCTGTTCCTCCTCTTGCTGCCCTCCCTCACCTGGCAGGGCAATGGAAAACCATGCAAATAATCCCACCCCTTCCTGGGGGAAAATGCAAATTTGTGCCTGTTAGGTGAACAGCATCATTTTACATTCAAAGCCTCCCAGACGTCAAACAAAAGAAAGTGGAAAACATGTAAATGTTGCAGACTCTGCACAAGTTCCTATAGATGGAATGAGCTGAACTCGCTTTCCAATGGACTATTTTTAGTCCTAGGACAATTTAGATGTTTTTTTTCAGCTTGGCAACTTTAAACGGTGTGGACTTCAACTCTTTGACTGGCTGGGGGAAATCCTGGGAGTTGAAGTCCACTTGTCTAAAATGGTGTAGGTTCTCCTACTTGAGCAGGGGGCTGGACTAGAAGACCTCCAAGGTCCCTTCCCAGCTCATTCTATTCTATCTCTTAAAGTAAATGCCATGTCTCTAAAGCCTTGGTAAGACCACACCTAGAGTACTGCATCCAGTTTTGCTCACCACACTATAAAAAAAATGTTGAGAGTCTGGAAATAATGCAGAGAAGAGCAACCAAGACAATGAGGGGACTGGAGGCTAAAACATACGACGGACGGTTGCAGGAACTGGGCATGGCTAGTCTAGTTAAGAGAAGGACCAGGGGAGACAGGAGAGCATCTTCCAATATTTGAGGGGCTGCCACAGAGAGGAGGAGGTCAAGCTATTTTCCAAAGCACCCAAAGGCCAGACAAGGAATAATGGATGGAAACTGACCAAGGAGAGATTCAACCTGGAAATAGGGAGAAATTTTCTGACAGTGAGAATAATGGAACCAATGGAAGTTGTTGGAGCTTCATCACCCAAAGCTTTCAAGAAGAGATTGGACTGCCATTTGTCAGAAATAGTGTAGGGTCTGCTTGGGCAGGGGGTTGGACTAGATGACCTACAAGATCCCTCCCAACTATGTTATTCTGACATTAAAGTTGCCAAGCTTGAGAAATAATGGGTTAAACTCAAGAACACACTAAGCCATAATTTTTCTTGTTATCAGCCACCAGGAGCTGATAAACCATCAAAACTGACACCCAACCAATTTCCTGAGGTGGGAAATGGGCAGGCTGATTTTCTGCCGTCTCTGGCAGGATATAATTTGGCTTAAATAGATTTTTTAAATAAAGAAAAGTATATGATACAAGCAAATTTAAGTAAGGAAAAGAAAGCCATCAGAGAGAAAGTTAAAAATGCAACAAAGGGGAAAAAGTAGAAGAAACCGATAAGAACTCACACAGACACACACCAGGAAGTGGCTTCCCATCTCCTTGATGACAGTTATAAGCACAACCATAATATTTATCTCTTACTCAATGATTACAACACAACTCACCTTTTTTTAAGCCATTATTTTTTTTCCCTAACCCTCAAAGAAAAGCCAAACTTCCCTTTTCTTTGTAGCTGTTTGATTGCTGTGGTCACTGGCATTCCCTAATTTGTTTGTTACCCTTTTAATTTGCTTTTGGTATTTTATATATATATATATATATTAAATTTAATAAAGTTTTGATTTAAAAAACCCTAAATCATAATTTCAATATTGTCAAAAAAATAAAGTCCCCATAGAGGTTTCTAGTCCCAATAAAAAGTAGATGTTGTCTTATTGTTGATCAAGGAAATCGATTTAGCCATCCCAGCAAGTTGCCTTCTCTTTGCCAACTGTTCTTCCCCTGGGCTTCCCACCTTGGTACATTAAAATAATGTACAATATTTGTCTCACCCCAGTTACATACAAAAAGAAAATTCTGTAACTCTTGTCCATCAATCCCCGGAGAAAATCCTCTGGTTACAACAGTTATATCAATCTTTAAAACCCTCCGAATCAGGGTTTGTAGGCAGGCTGGTTTTTCTGCACACAATATTTGGTATTTCCCTGATCTAATTGGCAGCCTGATTGCAATTCTCATTAATTCTTTTGCCAGGTTAAGGGCGGAAATTTCTCTGTGCTCTCTAGTGGCTGATCCAGGTAATATCGTTGGCATTTGAATCGTCATAAGCTGCATTTGGCCTCCTCCTCCTCCTCTCTGTTCAAACAAACTCCACTTCCTTCTAGCTCTGATGATGTTCCCTAGTTTGGTAATGAAAGGTCTGCAAGAAAACAACCAGGCTCAGAGGGCACCAAGGACCCCACTGTCCTCCTTCTCCACCTCCTAGCCAGCCCTGGCGCTGTCTTCCATTCTTCTAAAGGGCCTGGGCGTGGCAAATGATGCCAGCCCATCTGCAGTGGTGCAAGTGCAACAGGAACAAAAATGTCAGTTTCATGAGCTCTCGTGCATTTCCTTTTGCTCCTATTTTTGGCCCCCTGGCCTTCAGCGAACTTGGCCAACTTCCTCCTTTACTCAAGCAGCTTTCGAGATCTGAAGAAAGAGGAGAAACGAAGAGATGTTGAGGGTCTCGCCCTGCCTCCTGGCTCTCCTGTTGCTGAGAGAAGCTGCAGGTATGGCTCTCCTCCCTCCTGCTTTGGTTCCTTGGGTGGCCCCTCTTCGTCCTGCGGTGAATTTGTCACCGGGGGGCATTCAGGATGTGGGATCTACAGGAAGCAGTTGGAGCCGAGCTAAAGACTCTCCTCTCTCTTGATGCCTTTGTATTTGGAGTTTGATCTTTGCTTGACTTGGGGGGTAAATTTTTGGATGTGTTCTTGATTTGACAGACCGACAACCACAGCGGAGTCCAACATTTCTGTTGCTAAGCGAGGCAGTTGTTCGGTGAATTTCACCTCATTTTACAACTTTTCTTGCCACCACTATTAAGTGAAGCCCTGTAGTTGTTATATTTCTAGCACAGTTGTTGAGTGAATCTGCCTTCCCCATTGACTTTGCTTGTCAGAAGGTCGCAAAAGAGGACTCACGTGTCCCCGGGACACTACAACCGTCATAAATATGAGTCAGTTGCTAAATTTAGATCCCTGTGACTACGGGGATGCTGCAATGTCATTAAGTGTGAAAAAAGGTAACAAATCATTGTTTTCCCAATGCTGTTGTAAATTTGAAAGGCCAATAAATGAACTGTTGTAAGTCTAGGATTACATTTATTATCTTTACTTCCCAATGGGGTAGTAGTAATTCCTTATTCAGGAATGGGGCACAGCTTTGTTTTTTTCCTGAACTCACAGCTGATCTTTGAACTGCTTTGTAAATCCTTAGTAAGGCCACACCTGGAATATTCTGCATCCAGTTTTGGTCACCACATTACAAAAAAGATGTTGAGACTTTGGAAAAAGTGCAGAGAAGAGCAACTAGGATGATTAAAGGTCTGGAGACTAAAACATTTGAAGAACGGTTGCAGGAACTGGGTATGTCTAGTTGAATGAAAAGAAGGACTAGGGGAGACATGATAGCAGTCTTCCAATATCTCAGGGGCTGCCCCAAAGAAGAGGGAGTCAAACTATTCTCCAAAGCACCCGAGGGCAGGACAAGAAGCAATGGGTGGAAACTAATCATGGAGAAAAACAACTTAGAACAGAGGAGAAATTTCCTGACAGTAAGGACAATTAACCAGTGGAACGGCTTGCCCCTAGAAGTTGCAAATAGTCCATCACTGGGGGGGGGGGGCGTGTTTAAGAAGAGATTGGACAGCCATTTGTCTGGAATGGTATAGGTTCTCCTGCTAGAGCAGGGGGTTGGACTAGAAGACCTCCAAGGTCCCTTCCAGCTCTATTCTGAGTGAGGAATATGCTGGAGACTGGCGGGAGTTCAGGGTTAATCTCTCCACCTGTCTCTGTTTTTCTTACCCTAGGTGCCACTTTCTTTCACCAGTATGGAACTGAACATGTGGCTCAAATCTGCAATGAATCCTTTAGGGGAGACAATGCTGCTTGGTGGATTGGGGAGGATGGAAGCTCTCTGCTAAAATTTGAACCAGGATACTGCAATTCAAATGAGATTTTCCGCTCTAAAAAATCTAACCATGAAAAGTGCCCCAACAACGTTTCCCTGAGCAATTTCACCAGTGGTGGAATTTTTGCATGCAAAACCCCGATGGAGCATCAGAACTTGAAAAATAAAAACCCTTTATTTTCTTCAAAAGATGACTGCATGAATTTCAATTTCTTTTTTGTAGCAATAATAAAGAGCCCAGCAGGTGAGAAGGTTTTGGTTTTCTCCTCTATTTGGCACGAGTCAAAGTCAAAGTCATTTTGATGGTTTAGATCAGCCATTCTCAAAGGTGTCGGTCTTTGCAATTCTTAGGAATGACTGAAGAGCTACAGTTGAGGCAAGCCATATCTGTTGATGTTCGCTGTAATAGAAATTACTTTTTTTTAAAAAAATATTGTTTTATTTGATTCTGTAGACCTGAAAAAGGTCTGGTTTAGAAATTCAGATTTTGTTGGGTGCATTTTGGGAACCAACTAGAGAATTTTAACAGAAGAGAATATTTGTAGCTCAAGGTTGAACTGTAGAGTTTTTGGTGCTCTCTGAGCTTGGTGGTTTTGAGTTTTATTACCCAGCTAGGTAACATCATCAGTGCCAGAAGGAAGTGGCATTTGCTCTCTATTTATATACAGGTGGCTTGATGGAGATCATCAGTACTGATGATCTTCCTTAGTTGGGTAATGAAATGTTTGCAGGAAATATTTGCAGGAGAATCACCAAGGAGGAGGAGGAGGAAGGACCCCACAGCTAGAGAATTTACAAGTTAAATCAGACTTACACACAGAGGCCATCCATAAAGGAAGAAGGATATCCTATAAGATGGGGTCTCCAACCTTGGAGACTTTATGACATGTGAACTTCAATTCCCAGAATTCCTCAGCCAGCATTCTGGGAGTTGAAGTCCACTTGTTGTAAAAAGTGCCAAGGTTGCATAGACCCCTGGTCTAAGACAAGGCACCACACCAACCTGCAAAACAGCAATGGGTTTTCAACTCCCTCTCTCAAAAAAATATTGGCCCCTGGGATGGAAGGAAATGCATCCAAAGCAAAGCGCCACAGCAATAGGACAAGAATGTTGTGGGTCCATAACTTGACAAAAATATGCCTCTAATCTCAACCCTTTCTGCCCATTTTCCTCCGCAGAGCAGAGTTCTGAAAACATTCATACGAAAGCCGAGGAAAAGGTCTTCATTGGGGAAAACCAAAACTTGACTCTTTCCTGTGCATTTGAACTGGGAAAGAACACAACCATCTTTGCTGTGTATTGGTTTAAAGAAATCAATCTGACCAAGTGCCTCTTTTCAGCTTCAAATGAAGGCTGCCACACCCCCTTTAACATCTCCTACGATGTCAGCTGCTGCATTGATGACGCATTCAGAGACCGACGGATCAATAGCTCCACAAGTTCAGGAGATAAACATCGAAACCAGACGCATGTAGTTACGATCACCAACAGCACCATGGCAGACAATGGAAGCTACTTTTGTGTGGTGGCCGCTTATAATAATGGATACACGTGGACAATAGAACACAGGGTATCTGTGAATGTGACGAAAGGTGAGTTTCAAAGGGTCAGAACCGAGCCTTAAAATGTGTCCCACAAATTCTGACTCTTTGGTGCTCTCTGAGCTTGGCTGTTTTCTTGCAGACATTTCATGACCCAACTGGGTAACATCATCAGTACTAGAAGGGAGAGGAGGAGGAAGGACTCTGGGATCTTTAGTGCTCTCTGAGCTTGCTTGTTTTCTTGTAGATGTTTCATGACCCAACTAGGGAACAACATCAGTGCTAGAAGGGAGAAGGGTGTGCAGGGAGGACGACTGTGGGGTCCTTGTTGCCCTCTGAGATTGGCTGTTTTCTTGCAGATGTTTTGTGACCCAACTGGGTTACAGCATCAGTGCTAGAAAAGAGAGAGGTTTGCTCTTTATTTATATGCAGTGGCTTGTCTTGTCAGTATTCGTGTTCTTGGTGATTCCTTGTTTAGGCTTTTCTTTACTGTTAGCTAGTTGGTAGTTCCTTCACTGGGGTGCCGTTGGCTTCTTGGTCTACTCTTAACCTTGATGTTAATCTTTGGGTGTTGGTTGTGGGCAAGGAGGTGTTTTGGTTTTGCTTTGGTGAGAGTAAAGTGCACTCCATTTAAACACTGGTGATGTTCCTTAGTTGGGTCATGGAAGGTCTGCAAGAAAACATGCAAGCTCAGAGAGCACTAAAGACCCCACAGTTGTCCTCATCATTGTCGTTGTATTCCTCCTCCTCCTCCTCCTCCTCCTCCTCCTCCTCCTCTCTGCAAACTCCACTCCCTCTAGATCTGATGATGTTCCCTAGTTGGGTAAAGAAAACATCTAAGTACAAGAAAACATCTAAGCTAAACATCAAAGCTCAGAGAGCACCAAGACACTAGAGTCCTCCTCTTCCTCCTCCTCCTCATTCTCCTCGTTCTCCTCCCCCCCCCCAAAATAGCTCTGAGTTCCATTGTTCTCTTCACAAGATCCATTCTTTCTGGCACTGATCATGTTACCTAGTTGGGTCGTGAAATGTCTGCAAGAAAACCCCCACACTCAGAGAGCACCACGGACTCCGCCAGTTCAACCCCCGAGTTAGAAATGTTTTCTTCTACGGCGTTCTGCTTCTGATACCTCCCCCTGTTTGCTTCCTAAAACGTGCCCTGCAGTGACTATTTCCCCTTTCTGACAACTTTAGAATGAATTTTTCGCTTCTCTTTTTTCAAGCATCGCCACCCAACTTCTATCTGAAGATCGCCCTAGCAGCCATGGTGGGAGCCCTGCTTCTGATGGGAGGGATCCTTTTGCTCTTGTGCTGCAAGAAAAAAAGAAAAGGTAACCAGGAATGATTTGACCAAAGGATACCTTGCAATTTTGGGAAGGGAAAAAAGCCTTTGAAACGTACAAAATGTATCTTTTTTATATTTTGTTCCAGGAAAGCCTCTGGAAAATCAGCAAAGGTATATTTGCCTATCGTACCATTGAATAGAAATTGTATTTTTTCCCTTTACCCTGAAACGATTTAAGAATAATCTCTTTCCTTTAGGGACCAGACTACAGTGGCTACAGAAGATTGTAAGTCAACTCTTCTTTCCATTACATTTAATTTTGAAATGAATATCGTATCCCTACTATTTGGGAAAGGGACGCGGTAGCAAAGTGGCTAAGACGCTGAGCTTGTCAATCAGAAAGGTCGACAGTTCGAATCCCTGGTGACGTGTAATGGAGTGAGCTCCCGTGACTTGTTCCAGCTTCTGCCAACCTAGCAGTTCGAAAGCACGTAAAAAACGCAGGTAGAAAAATAGGAACCACCTTTGGTGGGAAGGGAGCAGCGTTCCGTGCGCCTTCGGCATTGAGTCATGCCGGCCACATGACCACGGAGTCGTCTTCGGACAGCGCTGGCTCTTCGGCTTTGAAATGGAGATGAGCATCGCCCCCTAGAGTCGGGAACGACTAGCACATATGTGCGAGGGGAACCTTTTACCTTTAATATTTGGGATGTAAATACCAAGATATCTCACAGGCCCACTTAACAGATATGATCAGCAGTGAGTTCAAGGCATTCTTGCAAAGCATTTTTATTCTTTTGACAATGCACTGAAGCATCAGCTAACGCCACACAGACAAAGCCCGTCAAAAGTTTTCTTTTAATAACGAATTCAAAACGAAACAATCGTAACCTGTTGTGCACGTTGACCAGCTGGGTCTTCCATGCACCTAATCAGGTTGCAGCTTCAAATTTACTTTAAAAATAAAAAATGAACCATATTTGTCCTTTTCTTGGCTTCCAGGTTCCCCATATGCTGTTTCTAGCCCCAATGCCCGAAGTGGACAAGAAACGGTTTATTCTCTGGCCACCAGCCCTGGGGAAGCCCCACCAGCACGGTGCTTCTCATCACAGAGCAAGCCAGCTCCTGTCGTGCAACATGGAGGAAATGTGGAAGTTCTTTATTCTAAAGTTTCTAAGGACAGAAATGGTCCCTCTTTGGCTTCTGATTCCAGCGTATGAAGTGCCTGGTTTTGCTTTCTGAAACTTTCTTTTACTGAGCAGACAATTCTCCAAAACAGGAAGCGAAGGTAAGTTGAATTGTTTGGAGGACGGCAGATTTTAGGCCAACCTTCTGGAGTTGAGTGGGTGGAGAACATCTTCAAAGAACTTTCGCCAGAAAACTTTTGAATTAGCTGGTTCCAGAACATCTGCCCAGCCCTTTTCTCCTCCCTTCAATTTCCCTGTGAGCTGCCATGTTTTGTTTTATTTTGAGTTCTGCACCCCCGACATTGCTAAAAATCCCACCTGCTGCTTGTCTATGGAGATTCTCCATTATCCACGGCATGTTTTGCCCCAAAGGTGCTTTTTCCAAAAGGCAAATGGACTTTTTGGGTTTTTTTTTATTTCTTGAAAAACATTTTGCTTCTCATCCAAGAGGTGAACCGAAGAAACTTCTTGGATGAGAAGCAAAAGGTTTTCAAGACAAAAAATAAAAAATAAAAAGGAGAAAGTCCAGGTACCTTTTGGGAAAAGCATCTTTGGGACACTTGCTACTTGGGGCATTAGCTGCCAGTGGTCTTCATGCCTCATGATTGGAAACCCTTTATGGACTTTTTGCTGCCAATTGATAAAAGCAAACGAGTGGTTTCAGGAGCCATTGCTTCAAAAGAGCTTTTTTAGGGGAATAAGGCAACCAGGATATATCATTTGCCTCCAGAAGTTGTGAATGCCCCAACACTGGAAGTCTTTAAGAAGATGTTGGATAGCCATTTGTCTGAAATGGTATAGGGTTTCCTGCCTAGGCAGGGGGTTGGACTAGAAGACCTCCAAGGTCCCTTCCAACTCTGCTATTGTATTGTATTGTATTGTATTGTATTGTATTGTATTGTATTGTATTGTATTGTATTATATTGTAAGGTAATAGTAATATAGTAATTCTTATGTCTATAACCACTGGAAAAAAAGATTGGAAGTTGCTTCTTTAGATATCTTCTTTTGTCTTTCCTCTGTTATTCTTTCCTTTCTTTTTCTCTCTTTTTCGCTTCTGTTGTTTTTAAATCTTGTATAAAATTGCCTTTCAGGAACATAGTTATAAGAAAGGATCCTGTTAAGGAAGCTTCCCAAGTATGTCGTGCATATGTTAAAACGTGTTGCGATGTCCGACAAAGAGAACTCAAACTCTTTAAGATCTCCGCGCTCATTCTTCTTTGAAGCAGTCAAACCAAACATGAGATGTCCATATGTAGCACCTGCTTAAAACATTCTTTGCAAGCTGGCTGGGTGTTTCTTTCCATTGATGGTCCATTAGATGGCAGCCTTGTCTCTTATGAGAGAAGTCTCTTTTGGCCAGAAGACACTAAGATCTGAAATCGCCACTGTTGGTCTTCGTCGGCAGTAGCTATTTATGGAGTCAGTTTTGAAAACAGGAAGTAATAGCCAAAGGCCAACATGGGTTTGTCAAAAACAGATCATGCCAGGCTAATCTTATTGCATTCTTCGACAAAGTGACAACATTAGTGGATCAGAGGAATGCCGTCGATATAATTTACTGTCTGGAATGGTACAGGGTTTCCTGCCTAGGCAGGGGGTTTGACTAGAAGACCTCCGAGGTCCCTTCCAACTCTGCTATTGTATTGTATTGTATTGAAGGTTGGGTAGCGGAGAAAAGCTAGAGAAAAGTAGCTTTTCTCCAGCTGATCTCCAAAACGTGTCGTTCTTAAATAAGAAGAAAAAGGAGATTTATTACCCAGATCAAGTTCTCTTTTTGAATGGTGAGGAAGATCTATTGTGCATGTCAAGAGTTTTGTTTGAGGTCATGTTTAACCGGTAGTGACCCAGGCCTGCCACGCCCCCAAACCGGTTCCCCAGTTGCCACCGCCACCATCTTGTTTTTGAGTTGTGTGCATGCGCAGAACAATTTTAATTGAACTGCGCATTCCCGCAGAGAAGCGCGCGGACAACCGAACCGCCAGTAAAGCTGGATAGCACCTTTTTCAATGATCCAACTGGATCAACGTTGCGTGAAAAGGCCCAAGCGTTCGTGAACTCAGAATTTGATAGCTGGAAACTTCGGTCCTTTAAAGAACAGCCGTACAGAATTTTAGCAGGAAAGCAATTTTTCAGGCATCGGCCATAAAAAAAATAACTTGCTGGTTAAGGAAAAAGAGAGGACACATCAAACACGGTTCTGCTTTCTGAAACATGGAGGGCTTTGCTTCAAATTTCTCCTTATTCAGCCGTTACTGCTTCTTTGGCAGCAGAGGAAGTGACCAGCTAATAGCCAGTTTCTCCAAACCAGGGTGAAATCCAGCAGGTTCTGACAGGTTCTGGAGAACCGGTAGCAGAAATTTTGAGTAGTTCGGAGAAACGGCAAATGCCACCTCTGGCTGGCCCCAGAGTGGGGAGGGAATGGTGATTTTGCAGTATCCTTCCCCTGCCATGCCCACCAAGCCACACCCACAGAACCGGTAGTAAAAGAAATGAATTTCACCACTGCTCCAAACAAACAATATTTGAATTTGGAGTTAAACATCTTTAGCCTATGATTTTAGGACTTAAGGAAGAGCAAATACAGAGCAGCTTAAAACACTGTTAAGTTAGGAGTTAGCAATGATTTTTTTCCCCTAAAAGTGTTCGGCGAAGGAGGTTAATTCCCTTTTAATATTTGCTATCTTAGAGTTTAAATGACTATTGGATTCACTGGGAAATTGGCAGCCCCGGAGGAAGCCTGAATTTTAAGTAGGATTGGCCTTTCGTTTAATTTATTTTAAGCTTTGCACAAGGAATTAAGAGGTAGCAGAACTGGATTTGAAGGGTGCTGTAAATTTCTGGACATCACAATCCTTGTTCGCTTGCAGAGGCCCCAGAAAGGATCTGCATATATGCAAAAGATATGTAACTAAGCAGAGAGGACTTTAAAATTTTTTTTTAAATGGAGATTTCCCAAAGCTAGCTGGAACCGGCTGCAGACGAGAGAGGAGAGACAGAGTAAGAATTGATGTTTCATCCTTTCTTCTGTATGATTTTTACACTCAATGTCCCAATGGCGGCTTCCTTTTTCTTCAGGGTTTTGACTGTATATTTAATAGATGCGGCACTTAATTAAGGAATCCTTTCTGGATGCTTTGCTGGAATCTTATCCATGTTCATTTGAAGGATATTCCTTGAGGATCGTTCTCCCGTAGAACCCCAAAGGAGACGAGAAAGAGCAGCCAGCTAGTTCATCTCGAGCAATGCAAGAAATCCATGATTATGCTTCCTTTCTGGAAGTTTCCTAACAGTGTGAAAAATTAACCAGTGGAACAGCTTGCCTCCAGAAGTTGTGGGGGCTCCATTACTGGAGGGTTTTAAGAAGAGATTGGACAAATCATTTGTCTGAAATGGTCTAGGGTCTCCTTCTCAGCCAAGGATTAGAAGACCTCCGAGATCCCTTCCAATCCTATCATTCTATGTTCTGTGTTCCAATTTTCATTTTCTAATTGTGTTGTTAAGGCTTCTCTTTTCCAATGTTGTGTTGATTGATGGGGTGCTTTCAAATCATAGTTGTGAGCACATGGATAGACCTTCTCCAGGAGGATCTGCTCCTAACGTGGTCCTTTTGATCCTTTGTGATCACCACTGTGACTCAGTCCATCCTACTTGCTGTTGGTCTTCTTCTCCTTCTCCTCCTTCGCCTCCTCCTCCTCCTTCTCTTCTTTCCTTCCCCTTTTCCCAACATCAGAACCGTCTCCAGAAAGTCAGAGCTTTCACACAACGTGTCCCAAGTTGCATAATTTGACTCTGGCCATTTGTGCTTCAGTTGAGTTGATTTCTTTGATGAGCTGTTGGTTTGTTTTCTGGGCTGCCAATGCTGTGAACAGCCTATTTATTCTCTCTCTAAAAAAAGAAGAGACGATCGTTCAAAAGGCAGATTGGAGCTAGCATCAAACATATGAAAGTGTTTTCCTCTGGGGTCAGATCTTGTTCCAGCCTACCCCGGATTGCCTGCAACTCTTCCCCCCTGCTGGGCCTTTTCATCTCTTACACACACACACACACACACACACACACACACACACACACACACATGCACGCACATACACACACCCTTTCAAGATCTCCAGGCCAGGGCCCACGAGCCTTGCCTTCTCTTCGCCACCTTGCAAAGGAACCATGTGCCACCTTGATTTACCTCCCCGACACTCTGTCGCCGCTCGCGGTCGCCTTGCGAACAGAGTTGGCTCATCTGTCAGATCCTCTTAGCATCCCCCTACTTACATTTAATGCATCTCCTGGCAGATGTTTGTGCAGGTGTGCGCACGCCTGGCTCTCTCTCTCTCTGTGTGTGCGTACGCTTGATGGCATCTTGTATTTCAGATCAGAGTGTGTGTGCGCGCGCGAGTGGGGGGGGAGTGCCGGTTCTAGTGCTGGATTTGCAACCCTGGATGACGAAAAGGGACTTTGGCAGCGGCTGCCACATTAAGGTTGTGTCTTGGCCTGTCGGGCTGCTCTGCTTGGTCATTTTCTCTCCTTTCTATTTAGAAGGTTCAAGCCGGTAAGGCCATTAGCAGAGAAGATAAAGGCTGCCAGGATTGGCCTCTCTCTCCATTGCAGGCAAGGACTCGGGTTAATTAACACAGCCTAATTGAAACCGCATAAAGATGAGCTCGTTTGGGGTCTGGAAAAAGCTGGGCAGAGAGCCAGGCACCTGGATAATGAAACCAGTTGCCAAGCTACTAAAACAGTGCGGGGCGGGGTGGGGGGAACTGGGTTTGGCGTGCTTGACCAGGGGGCTCTGCAAGCAAGAACTGCAGGCTGGGTCTCCAGCATCCCCCCCCCCCAAGTAAGGTAGGAAGCCCGATGAACAGGGATTAACTTCACACAATATTGTAATCTGTTATTTACTCAATCACGGTTGACTTAGGTTGAATACTGTTGATAGAGTGGGAACTGAAGGTGTTTGCCGCATAAGCTGGATCAGAAATGGTAATTGGCAAATTGCAAGGACCAGAAGCAAAGCAATCGACCATGCCAGAGTCCCAGCAAAAGGCAAAGAAATGAAGAGGTTGGTGGCCTACAAGGTTCGGGTTACAATATTGTAACCCAAACCTTGTAGCCCCCAATGTTGGCTAAGCGAAGGGTTTCTCAAGCCTACAACTATCTAGAGATCTGCTACAGTTGGACAGTTGTGTAGGTGACACAGCTTCAAAATCTAAGGGATTGGTTTGGACACAACTCAACAGCACTTTTTCGTGCGGCTGTTGATAAAAATAGCATCGCCAACATCTGATGATGGATATGACAGAAAAAGAAGATGAAGGAGGAGGAGGAGGAGGAGGAGGAGGAGGAGGAGGAGGAGGAGAAGAAGAAGAAGAAGAAGAAGAAGAAGAAGAAGAAGAAGAAGAAGAAGAAGAAGAAGAAAGTGACACATTCATAATCAGTAAAACGAGTCCATAGGCAGTTAAAGTCATCCATGTTTTAGCTTCAGCCATGTATGTTTGTCTAAACCACCATGGACTAGGATCACCTATCTTGCAAAGTCACAACATCAGTGGTGATTTAGAAATCATCATTGGCTGGATTCACACACACCTTTGCTTAGCTAAAAACTAATACCTGTCTGAAGGCTTAATATGAAGCCGAAGTGTCTGCGGGAGTCAAAAAAGTCAAGATGGCAGCTACAATGGGGAGTGTGAAGCTTTGTTTGTTATGATGCACATCAAATAACATTGTAATTCCAGAAAGAAAGGATTGGATTTCCTAAATACATGATTTAGTAATTTTTGAGAAAAAAACTATTTTGTCAATCAGAAAATGCCACAGTATTGCTGGGGGAAAACCCCCAATATTGGACAGGTTGGTGAATATTGAAAGCTTAGCTTCTTCTTTCAGACTTATCTTATCAGTTGAACTTGAAAGATATTTGCAAGTTTAGACTTTCCCCACCAACATTTCAATGTTTTCGTTTGTGACGTTAGGCTTTTTTCTCCTTTTTTCTTCATGTGTTGTGAATTGTTCAATTTCATTTTATGTATGTTTGTTTGCAAATGGGTGAATAAGCAATATTTTTTAAAAAAAAAATTATGCAGCTGGAAAACAGGCGGAGGTTTTCGGAAGAGGGAAAAAAAAGATGCGATGGATTGTTGAACAATATTAATAAATCTTGAGTCATCTAATAATAGACTCCCAGATTTCTCTTTCATTTTTTTTAGAAAACAAATGTCTCCGAGGCCCCATGTATAAAATTTATACCCCTTTAAAAGGTACATTGCGGCTTTCTATTATTCAGAGTTGAGATGACAGTGGAAAAATTGTCGGAGTTAATTTCCTGCATTATTCAACACGATACTATTTGCTTCCCGCCGCTCCAAAGTATTCATTCTTCAACTGTTTCTTCTCTCTCTCTCTTCTATTCATGCAAAATGCACAAATCCTAAAATCATCATCTTTTAACGACCCCATAATCCCTTGCAGAGTGGAGTCTGATCAACCGTGTGGAGCTAGCAGAGTGTTTGAATGGCCAGATGCCTTTCCTGTCGCCAATGAGGAGTTTTCTTCAGCAGATACATTCTCATTGTGCCCTGAGAGAGAAATATCTGCCTCTACCTAGGATTGAACCCACAACCTCCCGATTGTGACTCTAGGACACCGCACCACTCCACAAAACCTAAAGTCAGATTTGAAAAGAAAAAAGAGACTCCCCTCCCGACAGTTACAGCAATGAATCAGTGGAACAACTTGCCACCAGAAGTTGTGAAAGCTCCAATACTGGAAGTTTTAAAGAAAATGTTGGATAGCCATTTGCCTGAAGTGGTGTAAGGTTTCCTGCCTAAGCAGGGGGTTGGACTAGAAGACCTCCAAGGTCCCTTCCAACTCTGTTCTATTCCCCCTACCATAACTTGAGATATTACTAAAGGGGCGGTGGAACGAAACCCAGGAGGACACATCCCCAAATCCTGAAAATTCTGCAGATTTTATTTATTTCATTTATTTATCTATATTAGGCACCGCCTGTCTCACTCACAGATTGACGGCTACAATAATGACCATACACTTCTCAAATAATCCGGTGACAGCTTTGAGCCCTTCAAGAGTTTCAGCTGTCACCGAAGCAGGGATTTCTTCTCAGTTGGAAGGATTCGGTTGACTAATACATTTTTTATTTTTTAGGCGGTGGTTAACAATCTGCCTTCCTAATTCTGGGAGCGCTCCATAAGGATTAAATAGACTCTGAAATGCAACAGTGATAGCAATGTAGGTAAAATTAAGAATAATATTTAAATCACTCTAGGACCGGGCGAAAGAAACGGACAGATATTTTTTTCTGGAAATCTGGTTTCCTCCAGTTTTAGAAGAGGCTGTTTCTCTTCATGTAATGCATCCATCACAAATTGAACACTGAGGCATTCCATTTTCTCAAAGTACAAATTTATTTAGATGCACAATATTGGCACTAACTGGTGAAAAGCCAGTACTGAAGTTCCAGAGCTTTTCACTCCAATATAAGTTTAGATTCTCAAGTTTCCAAAACAAACTGACACATTGTCCAACCAAAATGGTTTGTCTGATCTCTTCTTAAAAACTTCAGAGAAACTCCAAAGGAGAAGAATAAGACCATTCCAAAAATTGCTTCTAAAACCCAGCGGTGGGCAGCCCATCAATTCCCCCCCCCTTCCGTTTGACTTTTCTCCGCTAGTTAAACCAACCAGCACCTTAAGAACAGCTTCAGTCAACAGTCACAAGTTTTCTCCTTTGTTTTGGGGCACTAATGACTTGGAATTTATGATTTAAAGATGACAGCCTAATTGTTTCGCTGGAAATGTGGCTCTCCTGTATGTTGCAGTTTAGTGAACTGTAAAATATCCCACAGATGCTAATTTGAATGAATAAAAGATTCCACCCGCTTCCTAAACCTGGCCTTGACAGTTGCTTTAAGCAAGATCTATGTCTCGGAATCGGTCGGCGGGCACGCTTCCTGATGCCCGGAGTCATCCCCCACCCAACGGTCTCCAAGCCTGACTACATTTTAAGGATAAATGAAGCCATCTCTCTGGATTATTTAATAGAACGTTAGATGAAGATGTTCTTTTTCAAAGCACAGAACGGTGGTGATGACCCTCCTTTGATGGCGAAGGGCAGAAAGTTCTTTGTGTGAGCAAGAGAAAGCCCTCTTCTGACCCTCCTAAAAATGCTACCAGTCCTTTGTAGACCCCAGGAAGAAGTGCTGTTGTTAACCATTCATGGTCTTGAGAGAAGGAGAAGGCTTCTCTCCATTTTTTCAAAAAAGAATTCCACCTGCATTTGTTGTCATTGTGTTAGTGAGTCATCATCCTGATGCCTGGAGACTAGAATAATAATAAATAACAGAATAACAGAGTCGGAAGGGACCTTTGGAGGTCTTCTAGTCCAACCCTCTGCTCAGGCAGGAAACCGTATACCTGTCAGGGTTCCAAATAGCATCCAAAAGTCAATCAGAGTCCAAAGTATTGCTGAAAGTTCCAATTTATGAAGAGAGCCATGTTGGCACATCTGGGGAAACCCGAATCTGAAAGATTCCCGGTTTTCCCACCTAGTTGAAAGTTCAAGATCTTGCCCCCACACCCACAAGTCCATCACATGATCCAATCTCCCACTGCCACGCTGGCAGCTTCCACCCATCCAGTTCCGGTCAGGTGCAGGGGTGCAAAGACAAAGGATGACCTTGGCTTTCTAAGAAGAATTGTGTTATGGCTACATATCATCTAACTCTGTACAATCGCCCCTCCCATTTTCCCACAATGGAAAATGCATAGTAGAATAATAGAAAGAGTGGGGGTCCAAAGATCCAAAAGAGTTTTTTTTTCCAATACACACTTCCTAGGGCTGAGAGAGAGTGGCTGGCCCAAAGTCACCCAGCTGATTTGGTGCTCAAGATAGGATGACAACTCAGTCTTCCATGCTCCTAGTCCAGCGCCTTAACCGCTGGACCAAACTGGGAACATCCAGTTGACAGTTGAAACCAAACCAGGAAAACTAAGATCATCTTCCTTCTTCCATGATTATTCATCTTCTACATCATGGTCATTATGAAGAATTCACTACCCCCCAGATGGAGAGATGACCTCCTGCTCGGATGGCTTTGAAAGGCCCAGGATCAAATTCATGGGAGGGGAGAAGAGGAGGTAGCTATTCTGGAAGTCTAAACGATTCTCCTAAATGATTCCTGATCTGCAAAGATTGGACACAACGATGGCAGCTGGAGTTGGGCATTAGGCATGGACCAAGTTGGGTGTGACGAACGGAGCCATCAATATCTGTCATGAAACTGGATTCCAGGAAGAGAGATTGGCCTGGATTCACCATGCTTCTGCAAAAAAAAAGAGGCCTTTTTGGAATCTGTTCCAGGACCCAGATTGGATCAAATCAATCGGCTGAATTTGATCTGGCTGAAGGGTAACATTAACCCTTACAAAACACGGTTGGCTTGTGGGGGCCCATCACACCTTCCCTATCTCCAAGGGGAAAACACCCTGGTGCCAAGTGCCAAGAGTGCCTCTGAGCATATGAGCGGTCTTGTAGATCCAGGATGGACAACAAGTCCATGCCTTGGGGGTGGTGGTAGTGGGGGGGGGGGGGAGGAAGGGATTTTGTGACACCAACCCTTTGGGATCAAAGTGGGGAATCAGGCTGTTTTGATTTCCCCCATCAACCCTGGTTTTAACAAATACGGGGGGGGGGGCAAGCTTAGGGGTGTAGCCCACCCCTCCCGATCGCCAAGAGCCGACTTTCCTTGCCACCCTTGCTTTCAAGCGAGCCTGATCCTTGAGCTTCCTGCTCTCCCGTCGACAGAGCGCAGTGCAAGGCGCTTTCCCGCGAGCAGGCGGGGCGGGGCGGGGGGAATCGCCGTCTCCTGCCGCCCGGCTGGCGCTCTCCGGGTCGGGAGGGAGCGAGGCTGGGCCCGCCGCTGAGCAGGAGGGAGGAGAGGAGGAAGAGAGGGAGAGGAGGAGCAGGAGAGGAGGAGGAGAGGAGGAAGAGAGGGAGAGGAGGAGCAGGAGAGGAGGAGGGGAGGAGGAAGAGGAGAAGGAGGGGGGAGGAGAGGAGGAGGAGGAAGAGGGGGGTCCCGCCGCTATACATAAAGCGGGTTGGGTCCGGGAGCTGCAGTCGTTGGCAGCATCAGCATCAGCAGCTGCCGCTCGGCTCCTGACGCGGGGAAGGAGGGAAGCCCGTCACGTGGGAAAGGCAGAGCGGAGCCCAGCCGAGCAGCGGCGGCGGCGGAGGCGAGCGAGCGGGCGGCGGGCAGGTGGGCGGACGGGCGAGGGAGGGAGGGAGGGAGCCGGGCTGAGAGGCGGGCCAGGCGGCGTCTGGCTCCAGGAGGCTCCGAGGAGTCGGCGGCAGAAGAAGAAGAAGAAGGAAAAGCGGAAGAGCCTCCACCCCGCGGGGCTTCCCGGTTGCGCGGGATCCCCCGGAGCTCCCCCGCCGGCCTTGCGCCTCGCCAACTTTGCGCTTTATCCCGTCCGACTGGCCGAGCGGCGCAATGGGGCTCCGGGAGCTGACCGTGGTGCTGATCCTCGCCGGAGGACTCGTGCGCGGTGAGTGGGGGGCTTCGGGAACTGGCTCGTCTGGACTCGCAGCCTGGCTTCCCCTCCCAAGAGCTAGGGAGGAGGCAGAGCAGGGGGAAAGAGAGCCTCTGAGCATGTCTTGACTGCCCTGTTTCCTCGCTTCTTGGTTTTCTTAAGGGGCGGTTCAAGGAGCATTTGGAGGAAGGGTCTTCACGCAGATCCAAGGTGCCTGATTCAGGTCGGATTCCCAGGGAAGCAGGTAGCCCGAGCCTTCGTGAGGACCAACCCTCTAAAATCGGCATGGTGATGAGTAAGAAAGGAGGGGCAACTCGCAAGAGACCCAGAAGAAGCAAAGTGTTGCTTGTTTTGGGTCGACTGGCTTCCTCCAGCAGGGGTTTCCTCCCCACAAGACCCCCCTGAGCGTTGGGGGGACCCTCCAATGGAGTTTGCACGCTGCCATCATGCGGTTGGTTGGTTCTCAGCTTAGCCTGCTGCACAAACTCAGCTCTCTGGGTTTGCCCAGCCCTGCTTGAAGTTGTGTGAATCCAGCCACTTGCAGTTGATTCAACAAGCAGTTTAACACAGACTCCAGAACAAACTCCAGAGATCTGAAAGAGGGGGGGGGGTACAAAATCCTGAATTCAACTTGGGGTTGATTAGATATTCAAGTCTATATGTGCATAATCTCAAGACAAACCTGCCTACCTTCCAAACTTTCAAAGGTCTTTCAAAAGTGTTGTTTTCCTAATACTATCAATCACACCTACATGCCCAGACGTTCCTATTTACTCATACTGGGGAAGTAACTATGCCTAGAAAACGTGGGTCTAATTCCTGGGAGGTAGACAATTGTGCAGCCAAATTTGGCAAGTCCCTTTTGGCTTTCCTGGATAAATGGGAAGAGTTGCTAATCCTTTCCCTCCCCAGATGCTTAAAATTTGGTTCACTCACAAGCAATGCCAGGCTGGGCTGGGACGGGTGAGTAAGAGTCCAGCTGCTGTGGTTTTATGCGTGCTTACGTAACTTGCTTTGAACACACCAGGGCTTCTGAATTGGCTTGCAAAAACCCCCAAAACACCACCACCGTTAGGCTTATGGCTCTTAAGTTAATTAGAAAGAATAAAGGGATTGCTTTCGTTTTTTTTTAAAAAAAGTATCCCATCAAGCCAATTTTCAGAAATGATTTGCAAAGAGTTTCCAGTAAGTTTTTATGATGGGAAAAGTACTGTGTGTTCTTTTTAATTTATGCTAATCTGACTCTGTTGTGGCAGCTGTTTTTAATAACCCTGATTTATATATATAATAGATAGATAGATAGATAGATAGATAGATAGATAGATAGATAGATAGATAGATAGATAGATGATAGATAGATAGATAGATAGAGATGGATGGATGGATGGATGGATGGATGGATGGATGGATGGATGGATGGATGGATGATGGATGATGGTTGGATGGATGATGGATGATGGATGGATGGATGGATGGATGGATGGTTGGATGGATGGATGGATGGATGATGGAGGATGGATGGATGGATGGATGGATGGATAGATAGATAGATAGACAGACAGACAGACAGAAAGAGATAGATGGATGGATGGATAGATATATAGATACTCTCATATTTTGGGGTAAGCAGATAAAGTATTATGGGGGGGCTTTGCCCAGGGACCCCAACTAGTAAGGTGGGCATCAGCCAGGATTTGAATCCTGGACTCCCAGGTTGAAGGCAATGCTCTCACACATACACACTTTTATTAAACATTTGAAAAAGGAAGATTAAACTATGTCAAAGTAATGTAAAGTAAGAAATAAAGGAACAAATTAAAGAGAAAGCTAAAGGTGTAAGAGAGGAAAACAGAAAGAAAGCAGACTCCAATTGTCTTTAGAAGAGTTAGAAGTAGATTTACCTCTTGCTCTACATGACTCTTGTCTTTCCATATTTCAGAAGCATAAATCATACGTTTATTCACCCCTCCCCCTGTTTCAAAGGAGTCTTTAAGGCATTGGGTACCTTAAAAAATTGGGCGCAACTCACTTAAACAACCGCCTGAAATTCTGGTCCTGTTTGTGATTGCAAGTCGAGGACTACCTAGGCAGCTCTGAAATTTCCTGGTGGTCTCCCATCCCAAACTAAGGGCTCTGTTTTTGTCTTGCTTCTGATCCTGGACAAGATTGGCCAAGGGCTTCTGTATGCGTTGAGACAAAAAGTTGTTCCACGTGGCAGTATTTCTATTTATTAATTTTTGCTGGGTTGCGGATTTTGGTTTCCTCCCCAGGATCTCCCTGTCTTTGACTTGAGTGTACAACAAAACAACAACTTCCCATTTAGGACGGAGGGGGGGGGGAGTGTGTCTGCAGCAATTCAAACAGCCCTCTGCACTTCTCAGCCACTTAAATGGCTTTTAAATGATTGCTTTTAGTTGTAATGTAGCTTGTTTGGCTTCAACGTAGCACCCTGCCAAGTCTACTGTGTGACTTCTTGTTGGACAATTGTTGCTGTAGTTTTGTTTTGTTTTTAATTTCGGAGATGCTTTCAATCGGGCGATCCTTACAAATGTAATAAATGAAAGGAATTGCCGAATGCAGACAAGGTGATGGGTAAACCACAATGGCTTAGCACAAGGGCCTTACTCCCACACAGTCACACACACACACCCCAACCATGCCTACCCAGGTTTTGTGGGTCCCTGTGTTTTCTTTTCTGTGGGAAATGGGTATCTCGCTCTCTGTGTTTCTCTCTTTGTCTCTCTCTCTCTGATTCTGATTCTCTGGCATCTCATCTCTTACTGGCAGCAGCAACAGCCCTTGTTGGTGCTGCGCATACCTCGGTCACTTGGGGAGACGCACGACCTGCTCTCCGCCTTCTCAGGCCAGGCGAGGAGTGACTGGGAGAGGAGGGTGAGGGGCAAGGCCAGCCAGTGGTGGGATCACCTAAAAAGGAGCTGCAGCAGAGGGACAAAAGAACCACATGCAGCTCCAGAGCCACAGGTTGCAAACGCCCAACTTAGCGTGACAAGAGAAGCCAACCCGACAGAGGTTGGTTCTAAAGTTTTAAAGTTGCCTGAAAAGACTATGGAGCATAAATACTGCAGATGGTGGAGACCAGGAGTGTTAAAGAAAGAGATAAAATTTGAGAGCAGAATAACTGTTTCATTGAGCAGAGAGCTACGCGCTAAGCAAATCTCTTTATTTATTTTTAAAAAGAAAGACACCTGTCCCTAAAACACACACACACACACACACACACACACACACACACACATTAGAGCAGTGTTCCTGGACCTTGGCATCTTTAAGATGCATGGACTTCAACTCCCAGAATTCCCAAAGCTGACTGGGGAATTCTGGGAGCTGAAGCCCACAGTTCTCAAAGTTGCCAAGGTGGAGAAACATTGCATTAGCGAGTTCGTTTCTCTCTTCCCATCTCATCTCCCTGGGCCCATCCATCAAAGAGAATCCCCTTTGCAGTGGAGCCCCAACATCTGTCTCCAGCCCCAAGCCTGGAGCTGTAACCTGTGTGAACCCCTCCAATAAAACCGTGGGCGCATTTCCCCCTAAATCGCACATGTGCAAGAAGAGCAGGTTTCCCAAACAGTTCATGCCTGCAGATGTTTTGCTTCTTCTGCCATATGCTCATTTTTTTCTCCCCTGGGAGGAGAAGTAAAAGCTCTCTGGGCCTTCAAACGGCTGAGAAACTTTGCATACAGTTGAAAATCTGGAGAAACAGTTGGACGCGGGGAGATTTACTCCTTCTTTTCCCCCTTTGCTTAATGGAGCGCTTACTTGAAGGGCAATAAGGGAGGGTTAGACACATCCTTGTATGATTTGTAGTCCGATCTCCAGGATGAGTCTTCGGTACTTGTGCAGGGGAAAAAAATGTAACCCTTTGCCAGAGATGCTGCCTAAACAATGAATAACAGAATAACAGAGTTGGAAGGGACCTTGGAGGTCTTCTAGTCCAACCCCCAGCTCAGGCAGGAAACCCTGTACCATTCTAGACAAATGGTTGTCCAATCGCTTCTTTAAAACTTCCAGTGTTGGAGCATTCACAACTTCTGGAGGCAAGTTGTTCCACTAATTAATTCTTCTCGCTGTCAGGAGATTCCTCCTTAGTTCTACGTTGCTTCTCTCCTTGTTTAATTTCCATCCATTGCTACTTGTTCTGTCCTCAGGTGCTTTGGAAAATAGCCTGACCCCCTCCTCCTCTCTGTGGCAGCCCCTCAAATATTGGAAGACTGCTATCCTGTCTCCTCTGGTCCTTCTCTTCCTTAGACTAGCCAGGCCCAGTTCCTGCAACCGTTCATTGTATGTTTGAGCCTCCAGTCCCCTAATCAATTTTGTTGCTCCACAATTCTGGGCATTGAAGTCCATCTGTGCTGGCTGGGGTATTCTGGGAGTTCAAGTCCACGCATCTTGAAGTCCCCAAGGTTGAGAAACATTGGTTAAAGGATTCCAGTTTGAGATGATGCGCTAAATGATCCTGACTCTGGACGCTTCCAATGATGCCTCTTTCTTCTCTTCCAGTGAGCCTCCAAGGGGAATACCAGCGGAAACTTTACCGAGAGCTGCTGAAGAATTACAACCCCTTGGAAAGGCCTGTGGCAAATGATTCCCAGCCACTCACGGTCTCTTTCAGCCTTAGCCTCCGGCAAATTATGGACGTGGTAAGACCTCTTCGTTTGCGTTGTGCCTTGTCTTCCTCTGCTCACCATGGCAGCATTACACACAACCAGCTCCTCCACTTGGCGGTAGGAGAACTGGCAATAGCCACAATGCACCCAGAACTCATCAGATCTGTATCTTCCTCTATGCCAGTTTGGTGGGTCCTAATCAAATATGGCCAGTGTACTTCGGGCCTTGTATACCAGAGTCGATTGTTTTAATGTGACAGCCAGTGGTTAAATGTTGACAGCTGGTTGAGAGCAGCGTTGAGCCACGGTGCCTGGAGGGCCAATCAGCTTTGGGGTGACTTGCAATGCGGCCCAAGGATGGCAGTGGATGGGCAGAGCCAGCTGGGATCCATTTATTTAGCAGGCTGTTGGAGGTTGCCAAATGCCGCTTTTCAATTCAGTCATGTCAGCTCTCTGAAATTGGCAAACGAAGCCTTCAGGGCTGACTGAAATTCTACTTCATTGGCATAGGGACAGTTAGTTTGATTGGGTTCTCTTTCCTTCCTTCCTTCCTTCCATCCTTCCTTCCTTCTCTCTTTCTCATCTTTCTTTGTTCCTTCATTCCTTCATACCTTCTCTCTTTCCTACCTTCCTTCCCTCTTTCCTTCCTTCTCATCTTCCTTCCTTCTCCCTTTCCTTTCTTCCTTCTCCCTTTCTCATCTTCCTTCATTCCTTCTTTCCTTCTCCCTTTCTTTCTTCCTTCCTTTCTTTCTTTCTTTCCTTCCTTCCCTCCTCCCTCCTCCCTTTCTCATCTTTCTCCCTTTTTCCTTTCTCTCTTTCCTTCCTCACTTCCTTCCTTCCTCCCTCCCTCCTTCCCATTTGTTTTATTTCCGTTGACTCATATCCAACTGCTTGGATAAGTCCCTGCAGTTTTGTATGCAAGGATTTTCAGACGTGATTGGCCATTGCCTCCTTCCTAGGGCCGAGACGGAGGGACTGGACCAAGGTCACCCTGCTTTCTGTCCAAGGCAAGACTAGAACTCACAGTCACCTGGTTTTTAAACCGTTGCTTAACCATTACACCAAACTGGCTCCTTGAATTGGCATGGATCAAATCTGAGCATCCTTCTCTGTTTCTCAAGCCCTGGGAGACTTTTGTGCCTGTGGGTCACTCACTGTACACCCCTTCGAAGTAGGCCGGGTCAAGAAACAAATGTCAGAAGGAGATAGTATCTTTTTGGTTCTAGCAGAATGAATTTACCGGTCATCCTTGCAGAACTTCGCAAAGACCTTTGCAGATGCAAATGACGCCTCTTAAAAAAAAACAGAATGAAAGAGAAACCCGATTTTTAAAATGAAGATGCCAAGAATGAAGCCTGCAAAAGCAAATCCCAATGATGCTAAACCAGCCTTTGGAATCTCATTCGGAAGTGGGTGGGGGCTGAAAGAGCGATAACCCACTTCCCAAACCCCAGCTGGCTCTGTTACCCTCACGCATCCTTGGAGATGTTACTCCGGCTGGTTTCGAGCTTTTAATTGTTTGCCTTTTGAAGGCAGGTTGGTAGGAACTTCGCTTTCTACTTTTCTCCTGTTTAGAATTTGCTCCCAGGCATTTTGAGTGGGGGGAAAAAACCCCCAACTGAATAGCTTTTAAGTGCTTAGGAGAGAAGTTCCAGATATCATCCTTTGTTCTTTTATTTGGAGGGTGGGGTGGGGAAGAAAAGGGGAGGGGTGCAGTGACATAATAATCAAAAAAGCATTTTACAGACATGCTCCACTTCCTAGTCCGAAGTCCCAGATTGGTAAGATTTCCAATGCCTTGAAAAATTTCCATCGTTCGGCTTTGCGGCAAACTCTCGTCCTGCTCTGAAGTTGTGCCAACACACAATTAAAAAAAAAGGAATATGGGCTTTATAGCTATGATACCAAGTACAGATAGTTCTCGACGTACAATGATTCATTTAGTGACCCTTTGAAGCTACACCGGCACTGAAGAAAGTGACTTATGACCGTTTTGCACACATGGCCGTTGCTGCATTCCTGTGGTCAAAATTTGGATGCTTGACAAAGGATTCATATTTATGTCCTGGGGTCACTATGTAGTTGAATTCAACTGTTGTGTTTTCTTCTGAAAATTTTCTTTTCTTGGGTTTATCCATGGTTGGCCTTCCGGGGGTTGAAAAGCTCAATAAATCGTGTGCTGGCAAGTATCAATCATTGGCAGTTGTGATGCCTATTTTGAGTGACAGGGAGCTGCAACAGAGGGATGAAAGAGCCATATGCGGCTCCGGAGCTGCCGGTTGCTGATCTTTTGACCTACATCTCTCTCCCCGCTGTCGTTTTCCAATCATCTTTATATTCATCTGTGTTTTATCTTATGATCATCTTAATAAAATTCTTATATAAGTAAAAAAGAGATCAGTAGTCAAGGCTCTGTAAATTCTCCCCTAGCAGGCAGAATCCCAAACCCCAAATTTTTGGGGAGGCCAAATATCAGGTTCTCCACTCAGGGCTTCGATGTTAGGGTTAACTTTCCTAATTAGCCGCCCACAAAATCAGTATAGAAATGGAGAAATGCCATTCCAGCTTTTATAACCTACCTATAACATTACTTATTTACCCGCCTGGCTAAGTACTGAAAGCCCCCATCAGAGAATTAAGGATGGACTGAAAAACAAGGCTTTGGACCAAGTTTCTTTAAAAACAAGACCATTTAGGGGTTTGTTTTTTATTTTAAAAGATTTTGAACAGGAGCCACTGAGCCATTAAGATAATCATATTATTCAAACAGAATAAAAGCAGTTTCAATAGCTGACTAGTGGGATATTTCAGCCACCCAAATAGCAGGAAGGAGTGAATTAATTCAAATTGAAAAACGTAAGGAGAGCAATTCTGGGCCAGGCTTAAATGGATCAGAAGTTCAGATTTTTCTTTCCAGATTCCAATGGGAGATCTAGAAATTGGATAGGAGAGCAAGGATCCCTCCTGAGGATCTTGAGCAATGGCTAAATGCAGGTACATCTGTCCCTCACCTAGTCCTTCAGATCTTCCAGTGGTGTCCCCATTGCCCCTCTAACCAATCCAATCAACTAGCTTCTGATCTCCTCCTCCTCCTCCTCCTCCTCCCCCTCCCCCTCCCCCTTCCTCCTCGCCCTTCCCCTTCTTCTCCTCCTCCTTCCCCTTCCTCCTCCTTCCCTTCTTCCTCTTCCTCCTCCCCTCCCCCTCTTCTTTTTCTTTTTCTTCTTCTTCTTCCCCTCCTCCTCCTCCTCCTCCTTTTGACCTGTTCCCCAAGCTACCTCTTCAGCCACTTGAGTAGCATCTCCAATTTTCTCCCTTCTTTCTAAGAGAAAAAAGCTATTTCCAATTGCTGCCAAAATAAGGGCAATTTGCATAAAACGAAGAAACAATCCGGTCTGGACAAAACAGAAAACTAAATTGCTGGTGTTTGAAATTCTGAAATAGGTATGGAGGCATCATGAATTCCAAAGATTATTTTTATACACATGTAAATTGGGCATTTAGTAATGAGTCAGCTGTGATTAAGGAGGCCTGGGAAAAAATGACTGGGATCCTAGAGGATAGCTGGTATGTGATGGATTGCTCTGGATGATTGGGGCTGAAATATAAAGCTTTCCTTTCACTCCTAAAACAACAGGATCAGCAAATCCAGATGTCGTGAGATAGTTATGATCACCATTAAGCAGTTAATGCAATAGAATTACATCCTTGCTCGTAATGTTTATGCCGCAGCTGTGCACGGTTCAAGTGTCCTCGCCTTGTGTTGTTTCGAATTTTATGTAAGCGCAGGGGCTAGAACAAATGTTTTCGGTTGCAGAGAAATTTGCATAGTGGATTTCTAAGAGGAGGACAGTTGGCAGCAGAATTCCCCCCCTTTTAAAAATGAATTTATAGTGCATCATTTCCATGAATAAAGAGATGGTGGAGAAGAGATGGCATCTGAGAGATTCTTGTCCACTGGAGAGGTGGAGAGTCCCAAATCAAAGGATGTATTTATTAATTATTGTATTTGTGTGCATTCCACTCCATATGGGCATTCTGAGGATTTACAATATCTTTATTTAAAACTATGGGTATCCATGGTGACCCCATCCCTTGGGAATTGTGTAATGTTGGGAAAGGAAACAGAAGGAAGGAATGCTCAACAGCAAATGGACGGATTCAATTGTAGTGGAATTGGATATACTGTTAAAGACCTGAAAATTGGAGACAATCCACCTGGGGAAAATGTATGTCTTTGCTAACAGTCAACGCCAACTGATGGCATGTTATCAATCAATCAACCAATTAATCAATCAATCAACCAACCAAGAGTGGGAGGCAAAATCCCAACACACTTTGTTGATATCACAACTGGCATCAGGATGCAGCTACAGTATTGATGAGACATCAGGGTTTGGACAACATTGTGGTTCCCGAGGGATGCTACTATATTGAACCATAAAAGCAGCAATTAACGCCATTAAAAACAAGGCAGCCCCAAATCCCAGCTACTTTCTAGATTTAAGCATCAACAAAATCTCTCTGTTTTATGGTGCTCCTAGATGCCATAAAAAATAGCAACATCTGGAAGCTTGTTCCAAAGGGATGGACCCAAACTGAGAAACATTGCGCCCCCTCCTTCCTGAACTTCAAGTAGAGAAAGTTTTAACTCTGTCCTGCACCCCAAAAATAAGCTTTTGCCCGCTCTGTGATGAACACCAAGTGTCCAGCAGAGAGTTCTAGTGACCGATAAGCTAATAATGTCTGATCATCTCTTTGTTCCTAGACCCAAATCTTTTATTCCTGACTCTGTCCAGGGTCCTGAAGTGCTGCCCCTTACAAAATGTCTTGATCGTATTGCAAGCGTTCAGTCTTGTGCCTGTCAATCCAAGAAGTCATCACTTCCCATTTCAAAATGTTGAACCCATCACTGGAATGGTCCGTATCTCCAGCCAGAAGGAGCTCTAATTCCAAATTGGAAGGAACGCCTTGTGCCGATAAGGAGTTTGCCTTTCTAAGCAAGTTTATGGAGAAGGCATTTCTCCTATGATTCAAGCTCCATTTGTGGTGTCCTCACCCTGGCTTTCAAAGGTGCTCCATCTGACAACTTGATTGATCAGCTTTCTTAACACTCTGGACAAATGCACCGATGGGCCGTGTCTATCTCTAAGACAGATTAACTGCCTTTTTATAGGTTTGCTCTCTGTGTCAAACTGTTTCTAAGCATTTCAGGGCTTAGAAGATTCCCACCAAACGATGACATCCTTGTATCTGAAAAAGAGATCTGTGGCTCAGACAGTTAAGAGGAAATCACTATTAAAAGAGCCCAATTAAATGTAGCCAAAACAATTAGCCAAGATGACGAAGGACAAAGAGGCAGAAATAAACAGAGGCCAACACAACAGTGACAGAGAAGTGATGGGACCAAGAATTATCTCAACAGCAGAAAGCTATGAAGAGGTATAGTGAATGGACTTCATTCATTCATTCATTCAAATTTCTGTAGCTGCCTAACTGAACCATGTGACTCTTCTTGTAGTGTTAGCTGTATTTCCTTTTCATCTCCCTTTGCTATATTTTGTGGGTGTGTTTTGTATACTATTTATTATCCCCAAAAGGAATAGTATGCTGGGTGTGTATGGCAATGCTTATTCGGACCAAACGGTGCAAGTATTTGGCATTTCACGTGCCATCTCAACTCTGAAATTAATCGAAAATCCGGTTTTGTGTAAAGCTCCATTACATTCCCATTATCCCAAGTGGGGCTCGTCAAATTAGCTCCGTGTCTGCACATATTCCATATATTCTATTAACGGACCATCCCATTAAATCAAAATTATGTTCAACCAGCCTTGATAGATCTAAAAGCGGAAGCGAACTACGCAACTATGCTAGCAATGCTGCTGAAGAGCTTATAGCAGGGGTGTCCAAACGTGGCAACTTTAAGACTTGTGGACTTCAACTCCCAGCTGGCTGGGGAATTCTGGGAGTTGAAGTCCACAAGTCTTAAAGTTGCCACGTTTGGACACCCCTGGCTTATAGGTTCTGCTAAGTTTCCTAACCGCATCCCTACTAAACATCTTCAGTATCTCTCCCATTTTGTAATAATTGGAATTCCCCCCTCCCCCATTTGAAATGGAAGAAATACACCCGCCTATTTAATAGCTTCTTCAGGTTTCATTTTCGGAGAAGTGGAAATGCGATTTCCACAGATCTGCGTTAGGACTTTTATTACTTGATAAGAAAAGTAATTTGTCTTGCATCAGTAAAAAAAAAAAAGGATCCAATTAGGATGTGGACACAGCAGTGCCTTTTATCTGATTATGTTGTATAAACTACGCTCTCCAACAGAGTGTGGGCGATAGTTAAATACCGAGGACCGGCAGAGTCTCAATCATTGGCTACCAAAAGGCTTCCTTGTAATCTCACGAAGAGCGAATGGCAGAAACGATTCTTCTGCAATTATGAATATTTGGGTCTGAAGTTCCAATTGTGTTGTCATTATTTTTGGGATGGAAAAAGGAACTTAATCCAGCAAGTATAAGAAATATTTTTGCTCCATTTCATGAAGAGCCGTGCTTGCTTCAATTACTTTGAAAATGACATTTCCAAATTTGCATTCATCATGGCGACACTATCTAGGAAGGTGCAAAATGTTTTGAATGAAGCCGTTTTGAATGGGAAAGGTCTCATTTTGAATTCAAAACAGGTCAGCTTCCAGGTGAAGAGCAATTGTTTTGAGGGTGAAAAGGCAACTGAGTTGGAAATATTTTTCTAAGTGCTCAAAACTCTTAGAAATAGTTGACATGGTTTGCTTCGTTCTTAAGACTAATGTTGCACATTCAGATAGGAGGGGCTGCATGAAACCCCTAACTCAGTGGTGGGATTCAACATTTTTTTACTCCTGGTTCTGTGGGCATGGCTTGGTGGGCATGGCTTGGTGGGCGAGGCAGGGGAAGGTTACTGTAAAATCTCCATTCCCTCCCCACTCCAGGGGAAGCATGCTGCAAAATCCCCAACAGAGGAGCTGAAGGTTGAAGCTGTGATAGAAACCCTTGCCAGATCCCACCATCTCTAGAGCTAGGGGAGGGGAGGGCGGTCCCAATGAAAACATTCATTTGATTGGATGGGGTCCCATCAATCAATCCACCTGTTCACTGCCTGCGGTCTTCTTAGTTTGGGGGAAATCTTCCTGTTTGGTTCTCAGCCTCTCCACTTCTTTTAAATTGGTTCAACATTGCAGATACTGATAACAGTTGAAATAGGTGGCCTTCAATATACCTTAAAGTCATCCTAAAAATGTCCTATTGTGTGAGAGAGATATAGACATCATAGGATAAACCTGGAGGGGTTTCTTTTAGGTCTGTTGTTTTCAGTGGGAAAGTAATCATTATGACTTTATTCAGGGACAGAGATCGAAGAAAAGAAATAGTAAATTTCTTAAAGTATCTACTGGGGAACAGTGTGTGTCTGTGTGTGTTTATCTATCTATCTATCTATCTATCTATCTATCTATCTATCTATCTATCTATCTATCTATCTATCATCTGTCTGTCTGTCTGTCTGTCTCTCTCTCTCTCTCTCTCATCTCTCTCTCTCTCTATTTCTCTATTATCTATAACATCTCTATTTATCATCTATCATCTCTCTCTCTTTCTCTATCATCTGTCTGTCTGTCTGTCTGTCTGTCTGTCTGTCTCTCTGTCTATCTATCTATCTATCTATCATCTCTCTTTCTCTTTCTCTCATCTATCTATCTATCTGTCTGTGTCTGTCTGCCTGCCTGCCTGCCTGCCTGCCTGCCTGCCTGCCTGCCTGCCTGCCTGCCTGCCTATCTATCTATCTATCTATCTATCTATCTATCTATCTATCTATCTATCTATCTATCTATCTATCTATCTATCATCTATCATCTATCATCTATCTACATTTCAGAAGAGCAGAAATTGTGGTTCCTCTTGCGCCTTCAACTTTGCCAGATTGCACTCAGATGTTTGAGGGTGTAAAAGAAGAGAGTATTGGAAATGCTTTTATTATGGAACCGTGAAGTTTTCACCGGAAAGAAGTATTATAATGATAACCGTTTTTAAAATGTTGGCAAAATTAAAGTAGGTTAAGAGAGCTTCTCTGCAGGAGCCCTTCTCTGTTTAATGTTTAACGACTTTGTACCCTCCGGGGGATGGGAAGGAAGTTTGTTTTATTGTCTGAAGGAGAAGGGATAATAATGTTGACGCTTCTGCACCGTTAGACAGAAATTTATAGCTTCGCATACTCGTTGGACCTCATTGACAATCTCTTCATTAATTACTTGAACTTAACTGGTTATTGCAATTAAACGAACGGCAACATAACCTCTGTAGTGG
Organism: Natrix helvetica; assembly: GCF_964273705.1. NCBI lineage: Eukaryota > Metazoa > Chordata > Lepidosauria > Squamata > Natricidae > Natrix > Natrix helvetica. The sequence continues at coordinate 19,351,846 of NC_138556.1, forward strand.
AAGACTCATTAGCAGGTCAACAGTGGATGGAGGAGGAAGCAATGGTACACCTCTAGTTAATGTTGGGGAAATGCATTTTAAAAAATATAGATTAATAAATTAAAAGCTGCCCCAGTCAACCAATGATTTCTCAACGGCTTCCCCGTGTCCATTAATAATAATAATGGTAATGCTGATAATAAAGGTCATGATGATTATAAATGGCTCTCTTGACCAGAGCAGACAACTGTCAAATTGCCACAAAAGACCAGGGCCATTTGTAAGGTTGCAGCATAGAAAATTTATTTTGGCTTGCACATACAAATGTGGTCAACTAAAGTTCAACACTAAATTGGTGCCAGATAAGGGTCAATGGATAAGAGTTGGACTAAGAACGCAATGACTCTAAGCTGATGACATGCTTAACTCTGCCTCCCCAGCCTTGTCTGCTCTTCTCCTACCTTAGAAGAACAGAGGAATGGAATAAAGTCCAAGGAATTTTGTTGGGAAAGGAAAGCGAATGAGTCTTCCCTTTAACTCAGGGCAACCACAACCACAACCTCAAATCAACCAACCCACCCAGTTGTGCCCAAGATGGGACAAGACTCACAATCTCCAACCAAATTTCTTGGATAATGTAGGAGAAGAGCAGGCACAGATGGGGAGGTGGAGTTAAGCGGGTCATCAGTTTAGAATCGTTGAGTTCCCACAAGCACTTCAGGTCCAGCCGTTCCTAAATATCATGGACTCTTCTCTGGCTCCAAATTAGAGTTGAACTTTAGCTGACCAGATTCATGTACGCAAATCTTCCTTACAAATGACCCTGACTCTATGTGCCAGTTGGACAGGCAATTTATAACTGGGTGATGCCAATTTCCCACCTTTCCAACCCATATTTAATAGTCGAGCATGGCTGCCCCTAATTTAACAATTTCTGAAATAAGTTATTTGCTCATGGTGGTAAAGATTATTATTGAAAGCTGATGAGCTGCATCCTTTGGGATTTTGAATGTGGAAATATTTCTTGGCATGTGGCATAAAGAGAGCGTGCCTCCAAACTTCTTAAAGTTTAAGAAACTAATCCATTCCCTCTCTATGTCAGAGAGGGATCTACTGTTGAGATTATGGGATGTTGCCCGAAAGCTAGGTTTGCTCCCAATTTTGCTGGTTCAGTATGTTATTCAGTATAAGGAAGGCGCTTTTACGCAAAGCAATTGATTCTTAGGTTTTTAGCCTTCTTTCCTTCTTTCGAGATTGCACTGTTTGCCTGCAGGGATTTCTGAATTATGCATCGTCAATAGAATAGTAAACTAACCCAGAATGACAATTTTTACAACAGCTTGGGGAGCCGGGATTGTGTTTTTACTACAGGCTATTGCTGTGCAGTGTGAATTTAACAATGGCGTAAGATGCGGAGTGGGTACAGCAAAGTTATTTTGAATTATAATCATTGTCTTTTGCTGCGTGCATTAAGAGTTTCTTTGATTTTAATCTCTTGCGAGCAGACCTGGCAAAATCTGATTTTTTGTATGTGTGAAGGGGAGCAGATCTCTTCATAAATCGAAGGACTTAGTTTTGCAAAGAGCAAACCCAGATTTAAGAAGGAAATGTCTCCGCAGAGGCAAAATTGCTGCAGTTGCTTTTATGGAGCATTAAAAAAATATAAGAACAAAAAACGACCCCATCCGATACGTAAATTAACATTCAGAGAATGACTTTCCAAACTAAGAAACTGTGTGTTGGGTTAGCTTAGCTGTTGGAAATGCAATTTATTTATTTCTCAAATTGCTACGAAATTTGATGGATTGACCTCTGCAAAGAAGACCATTGGTTCCGTTGTGGCCGAGATGTTGGGCGTTGGCCACCTGTCCTTTGGTTTCCAAATAAAATTGTTTGCAATCAAAAGATTTATCTGCCAAAAAAGTCTTTGGAATAATTTGGTTTGCTGCAAAAAAACAAGAAACAAACTCCTGGCCGAGCCTCAGAATGCAAGTTTACTTTTATAGCTGGTTAACATTCCTGGAAAAAGGAGATTTGGAGTAACAAATCTTCAATGCGATACTCAGAAAGGAAGTGAGTACGTCTAGAAATGCTCTCGCATGCAATTCTGAATTTTTAAAGTCAAGTGCTGTTCCTACAGGAAGAGCTCTTCATAAAATCTTGGTTTTTTTTCTTTTGCTAACTGCGCTAAGAGCTTTGCCAAACTTTGCAAATTAGCAATGCGGAAAGAAAAGCATCTCTGCGGTTCTTCACCTCCTTTTTTTGGGGGGGGGTTGTTTTTCCCCCCACAAAAGCGACTCTTGACATTTGATTAGAAAGGCTGTTAAAAGCCGTGCAAACTTAGGCATCGTCATTCTCCGAGCTGAATTGGAAAAAAATAATAATAATAATAATCTTGACATTTGGCGTTCGATTTGTTCATTCAATTATGGCAGTAATTAGATTTGCATCCCAGTCTTCAGTGGGAAGCCTCTTGTTTAAGAACGGTGAAAATATAGACTGGTGCTGGCGAAGGCTTCTATTTAAAACAATCTTAAGTTATTAGGAGACCTGAAAGAAATGGAAACATAGGAGAGCTTTGGGAGAAGAGAAGCAAGCTTCATAAAAGCAGGACGTCAACTCTGGGGGTGGCGGTGGGGGTGGGAAGAGATTAAAAAACAAAGGCAAGCCTTTTGCATCAAGGAAATCTTCCACGTTGCTAAGTAGAGTATCAGCACAACAGGAAGCACAGAAATTAATCTTTGGAGAGATACAGGCAGTTCTTGACTTTGTTTAGTGACTGTTTGAAGTTACAAGGACACCCAAAAAGTGAGCTGTGACTGCTTTTCACGCTTACAACTACTGCGGTATCCGCATGGTGGCGCAGTGGTTAGTTTTCCTTGCTTTGGGGTTTCTAATAGGATGCTTTTTGTCCGATGCCATAACACCTTATGAAGCCCATTATTAATAAAAACTCCCAGGAAACTGCGCTGATAATGACCAACAAATTATATCTCCATGGCATGGATGAGGATGTTTGTGGCCAAACATGTCCATCTCCATCCTTAATAACTAGTTGGCCGAAAGGCAATTTTTACTGGGCTGGGAATCCATTTCCCCTTTGCTAGGAACAGTCCCGGAAGAGAAGAGCAAAGGCATAGCATCCATAAACCAGGTTAAAGAAGAACCAGTCCAACCACCAGTTGCAGTGGCACAACTTTCTTTTCCTTCCTCGTCCATTGCAGGGACCTGGTTTGGGAGAGTGGTTAAGAGCTCAGCTTGGAAACCAGGAGACTGTGAGTTCTAGTCTCACCTGAGTCACAAAGCCAACTGGGTGATCTTGGGCTGATCTCTCTCAGCCCTGAGAAGGATCCACTTCTGAAAATCTGTAGGGGTCCAGGCAGTTGTCATGAGTCAACACTAAGGTGTGCGCTGACACACGCATACACATGCCCAAACACAGAAGGATCCACTACAGAGTTGGGTTCCTCCTTATTCATCCTCAAGCCTTTGGTTCAAATCCTCTTAAAGGACTGAACTTAGAACATCTCATTTGGAGGAGGTCTACACCTAAGGAGACCCAGTAAGGATGAGATGTGTGTAGCGCCTCCAACTGGTCAGTAGATAGTGCAACATTTGAAACTGTTCCCTTTAGAACAGCTTCAAATGTTGATAGTATAGGATCTCTTGCTTGGGCAAGAGGTTGGGGTTGAACTAGAAGACCTCCAAGGTCCCTTCCAAATCTGTAATTTTGTTGTTTGATTCTCTACATCCTTCATGGAGAAGCTCCTTATTTTTCAGGTGGGTTTTTTCTTTCTTTTGAAATATCTTGTGGCTAGGAAAGCAGGCATGGTTTTTCCACCTAAAATGTAAAGAGATCTGACTCAGTCTATTTCTCTCCTTGGTTTTGCAGGATGAAAAGAATCAAGTATTAACCACGAACGTTTGGCTACACATGGTAAGTTTTAGAGAGCAGAAGTTCCTTCAGAAATCGTGGCTGGGTAATTGTTTCATGCAGCCAAGAAGAAGGCGCAAAAGGTGGGACTATTAAATGGCTGATCGGGTTTTGGTTTAAAAGCTAAGCTCAACTCTAGTCCGCCGTGACGGAGTTAATGAATGAATCCAGTGAATGGAGAGGAGACAGTTCCATTGGAACATTGGAAGCCCTGAATAAGATCCTGTCAAATATTAACTGCTGTCATGCATCAGCTGTCAAGTAAAAAAAAAGTCTCAAAGTTGTCTGTCACACCAGGCGAGGTTTTAACAATGCTTGAGTTTAGGCCATGCCAGCTGTCACCTGCTGGAAATGTCAAACACCTTCTTTAGAATATCAAATATCGAAGAATTAGATATAGGTCAGGAAGCTATAGTAGTTTAGCTTGATTTTTAAGTCAAAGGATGATATTAAATCAGGATGTGGCATCAGCAGGATAAAACAGAGGCAAACTGAAACAATATGCTGAAATAGTGTGCAGGCACATGTTTTAAAAAACTCACCCCTGCAGCAATTAACCCTAATCAACAATGGATGGCAACTGAACAAGGAGAGACTCAACCTAGAAATAAGGAGACATTTTCTGACAGTGAGAACAATCAACCCATGGAACAGAAGTTGCCTTTGGAAGTTGTGGGAGCTTCATCATTGGAGGCTTCCAAGAAGAGACTGGACTGCCATCTGTCTGAAATGGTCTTCAACTCTGGGAGTTGAAGTCCACAAGTCTTAAAGTTGCCAAGGTTGGAGACCCCTGGTCTAGGGTCTCCTGCTTGAGCAGGGGTTTGGACTAGATGACCTCCAAGGTCCCTTCTATTATTCTATCTAATCCCATCTAGATAGGGGTGGATTGAAGGCTTTATCTATAAGCTTGACGGTCTTTGGTTTTGCCCAGGTGAGAAATCTAATTTGAAGAATCTCCATTTCGCTTTCCAATTCTACAGTGGCTTCATTTGAAGGCAATCCAAACCGGGCTAAAAGTTCGCTTCCGAAGGCTGTCATTGTTAGGGAAGTGGAGCTTGAAGGCCAGACAGTAAAACAGACACATTAATACAAAAAAAAAATGACATTAAAACCTGTCCAATAATATTTGCACCGTCTTGTGGCTCCTGGGATGCGATGGGGCAGGCTTTGAAAACCCAGCACTTCCCACCACTTCTTCAGGCCACCCTTTCAGAGAGAAGATTTATCTTAGGAGAGCATCCCCTTCTTACATCTGTGGTCGATTGCCGTTCTTTTGAACGGTGGCTCTGAATCCCGACATGACAGCTGCTGTCATAGCCTCTGCAAAAAAAAAAGGCACGGAGAGAAACGCGCAGAGAAGGGATGCTAATTCAATTTGTCATACATGCTGTCACTGGCAAAACCACCCGAATTTCTATGTTATTACTCCTTTTTTTCTTCTTCCAAAGAACGGCAAATCCAGAATTCACCGAGAACCTTGGAGATGGGGAAGGGACGGAGGGGAGGGGAGTTGTGTGATGTTGACTTCCAAGTGCAAAAAAGCCAAGTGTCAACAGAATGGTCTCAGTATAGAAGTGGCTGTAATTATCTCCTGCATTGGCCCGGAATCAACGTCGTTCCGTGCAAAACACTTTTCTGGGATTGATTTTTGGCCACTGCTTCTGTCTCTCTGCCAAATGGACTTTTAAGCTCTCCTTCTCTTCGGATGCTGAGGTGGGGCAGTTCCAGATATTCAAATCCTTGCTTTGCTTTGAAGACAGACTAATTCCCAGTGCAGAGTTTTCAGGAGGGGAGGGAAAGAACTTGGTGGCTAAATGTCAGAAAATGGGCCGCAGGTCTAAAATAGTCTGGGTTCTAAAGTTGGTAGACACATGTTTGAAGTGTGGTTGAAAATATCGCAGAAATAATAGCAATAGCACTTAGACTTATATACTGCTTTACAGTGCTTGACAGCCCTCTCTAAGCAGTTTTACAGAGTCAGCCTCTTGTCCCCAACAATCTGGGTTCTCATTTGACCCACCTCGGAAGGACGGAAGGCTGAGTCAACCTTGAACCTGGTGAGATTCAATCTGCTGAAATGTAGCTAGCAGTCAGCAGAAGTAGCCTGCAGTACTCCATTCTAACCACTGCGCCACCACGGCTCAAATACCAAGATATCTTCCACGGATAGAAGAGAATATTTGTAGCTCAGGATTGGCCCTGGGGTCCTTGGTTCTCTCTGAGCTTGGTTGGTTTTGTGTCCAACATATGGACAATCCTAACCATAGTTTAAGGGAAATTGTGAGCATTCTAGACCAAGCCAAGTCCAAAAATGCTAGAGAATTTTTGGAAGCCATCAACAGATACATACAGATAAACAACAGTTACCTGCCATTGAAAAGGGACAATCATAAAGCCAAAAAAAGGAATTAAAAAGATGAAAGCATCTCCTCACCAGCAAGGAACACCCAGATAAACAGAGATTAACACCAAGGTTAATAGTAGATTAACAATCAAGATGTCAACAATGCCCCAATCAAGGAACTACTAATTCAGACCAACAAGCTAACCGTAAACCGCAACTTAATGAAGGAACTACCCACCAAGACTGACAGGGAAAGTCACTTGTCTATCCATAAAGAGCAACCCCTACTGATTGATAGGATTGTAAGGAAGAAAGTTAATGATCACCTCCGCAGCAGATCAGCGTAACCAGGGACACGGCCCTGTGGAGCACAAAACAATTATTTGGTGAGAAGTGTGTGACTTTGAGAAAGTAAAACGAATGACAGAGAGAGTGCTGCAAATTTAAAAGGAGCACATGAGGCGTTCTCAACTTGAAATCCTCAATGCATTCAAATCCATGAACAATATTTAGGTAAAGGTTCCCCTTGCACATGCATGCTAGTTGTTCCAGACTCTAGGAGGCGGTGCTGATCTCCGTTTCAAAGCCGAAGAGCCAGCGCTGTCCGAAGACGTCTCCGGGGTCATGTGGCCGGCAGGACTCAATGCCAAAGGTGCAATGCCAACAAACCACATTTCAACCCTACACATATACTCCTTTAAAGAGATTTTTCGCCGGCTCACTAATGACTTCTAATTGGTTATTTCGGTCTTCTCCATTTCAGCTTTAAGCAACTATGCCAGTCACGGCTCTAAAGAGAAATGTAATTGGAATGTAAGGTGTATGTGGTGTTACTGCAATATTCTAATTTTCTGCTTATGGTTTGCTGGATGTCAAAGTTTCTTTTAGAGGTAGTTGTGTGCGGTTGGGTGACCTAAAGCATGAGTTTATATTGACCATCAAAACATTGGTTTTTTTGGGGGGGAGGATACAGCGTGATCTTCACGTGGGGAACATTGAATTCCATGGACTTGCATCTGGGAGGAGCCATAGGCAGCCCTCCGGTTCCCTGACACCATTCCTTAATTTGCATCCATTGCGCATAAAACTGTGACAGGTGCAAATGACATAATTTGCTTTATATTTGCAACGATGCTGTGATCCATTTGACATCCCTTGCCCCTGTAGACATCCAGGTCCTAAGGCAGCAAGTTGGTGCTAATGGAAAAGTAAATTAGCTTCTGGTGTTGTTGGCTCTAGTTTTCCTTTTGTCTTCTTTTTAATTTTCAAGTATTGGACGGATTATTATCTACAATGGAACATGTCGGAGTATCCTGGAGTGAAGAACGTTCGTTTTCCAGCTGGACAAATATGGAAGCCAGACATCCTTCTGTATAACAGGTAGGATTAAGGTAAAGGTTCCTCCGCACTTGTGTGCTAGTTGTTCCTGACTCTAGGGGGCGGTGCTCATCTCCATTTCAAAGCTGAAGAGCCAGTGCTGTCCAAAGACGTCTCCGTGGTCATGTGGCCGCCATGACTAAATGCTGAAGGTGCACGGAACACTGTTACCTTCCCACCAAAGCTGGTTCCTATTTTTCTACTTGCATTTTTTACGTGCTTTGGAACTGCTAGGTTGACAGAAGCTGGGACAAGTGACAGGAGCTCACTCCATTATGCGGCGCTGGGGATTCAAACAACCAAACTGCCAACCTTTCTGATCGACAAGCTCAGTGTCTTAGCCCCTGAGCCACTGCATCCCTTCAAGTAGGATTAGCTGATGCTAAAAGAAGGAAGATCATTTCCCTTCAAGGACAAGGGACATTGGATGTGCATGTTATGAGGTGTCACCAAAATTTTGAGTATGTTCTTGACTGGGTGAGGCTGGGGACATTATTCATGAAACAGAGGAAGAAGATGGGAAGAAGTTGTAAATCTTTGCTGGCCCCAAGGAAGAGCAATGGACTGCCATCTCGCTGTTCTTCTGGTTCCCATCTAGAGAACATTTGAAGGATCACCATACATCTACTTAGGCTTCAGCAGAAAGAGTTTCCAGATGACGGCATTTCCAGCCAGATGAGTTTTGGAGAACTTGAACTCAATTTGGGGATCCCAGGGAGGATGACCCCTTTGGCCACATGATATCTGCAACTACGGAGTGGCAGATGGTCCAAAAAAATTCCACCAGATTGGAATACAGCTGGAGGGTGTTACATGTGTGTATAAATATCTCAATTACTAGCAACATCATCATCTGTGAAACGATCAGCTGAAACTCTCAGCCTAAGAAACCCAATTTCTGAGAAAGATTGAACCCGTTTTCTGGAGACGGCTGAGGTTATAAATAATATCTTGTAGTTGTCTGTCAAGGAGGGATTTCTTAAGATGCATTTGTATAAATGCATACATTAACAGCGACACCGGCAAATTGCACAAAGTTGTCACTTTAGCCGCACAATATTGTTGCTGCTGTAATTATGCTTTCATCACCGGCTTAATTACAAAGTCATATTTCATTATGGAGATAGAGGAAGGAGAGACGGGAGCAGTAAATTTGAATTCAACTCTGAGGAATTCAAGGATTCTCGGCTTCCTTAGTAGGACATGAGCAGTTGTCTAGTACAGGGGCTTAAGGCTGAATAATAAGTACGTCCCTCGTTTGGAAACCAGCAAATTGCACAAGCCCTTTGCAATGCTCCTTGCCCAAACATTTCCACACCGCTGGCTGTAACGCTATTAGAGCCGTTGTAAGTTATGAGAGAGGGTCACAGGTCCATGTCGTGCATCTCCTTCAACAGCCGCCAGAAGTTTGATCTCCATCGCCTCAGTTTCGGGAGATCAAGTTGCAACGGAAGTCGTAAAAAACAGTCGGAGCAGGAAAACTGAACAAGAGGAATTGGGGCTTAAACCAGGACTTAGTGGTTTTAGTACCCCTTTACTTCTCAGATTCATTTCACAGCATCTCCAGGTAAAGCTGAAGAAACATCTACCTGAAACCTTGCGAGGTATTCACTTAAGGTGATGAGACCTCGATTGCAAAAATTCAGAGAGCTTAGATTGGAAGCTTTCTCCTTCTCCTTTTTCATTTTCTTCTTCTCCTCCCGCTCCCCCTCGTTCTCCTCCTTCTTTTTCCTCTCCCTCCTTTTTCTCTTCCTCCTCCCCCCTTCCTCCTCCTCCTTTTTCTTTTTCTTCTTCTCCTCCCCTCCTCCTTTTTCTCCTTTCCTCCCCTCCTCCTTTTTCTCCTTCTCCTTCTCCATCTCCCACTCCTCCTCTTTTTCTCTCCATCATTGTCTCTGCAGTTCCCAGTTGGAAGTTTCTGGTTGGGTTGGTAGTCCTGGAGTTCTAACCATTTTAAATGTTCCTACTAGTCTCACCAATGCTGGAATGACGTGTTTCAAGTCCACCTTGGTCAATAACCGAGTCATTCTCCAGATGCTGAGCTTGTGTGAATATTGGGAGGAATCCTCATGCAAGCTAAGATTTGGGGGTTCAGCCTAAAAACCCTTTGCACTCTCTTCAACATTCTTCCTGGGCAGTTCAGCTTCAGAAATAGCACCTTAACATTCCCTTCTCTGGCTGTTGTGCTCACACATTGCCCTTTTCTGAGTGCCTTCCCATCCATCTCTGTCCATTCATCCTGCTAAGCTACCCTCTTTATGCCAGGCGAGTCGCATTTATGCACCAGATAGAAAATCCTGCTTGTTGAATGCCACAGAGAGAAGGGATTAAGTCAGAGAGCGGATTTAAATGTTCCCAGGGAGTTTTGTCGTGTTCTGCTTTGTTTTGCTGGCTTCAGCTCAGCCCTCACCAACTCCCTCGCTGGTCTTTAAAAAAAACAAGCCATAGAACTAAATTCTTGGCTGCCTCTGCAATGGGTTGCCACCAAAATCTGAAGGCTTTTTGGCTGAAGGCTGAAAGAAATGCATCCATCAGCTCTCTCGCCAATATTTCACAGATAAAAATAGACGTGTTTAAGATGCCCACTTCTGTTCTCACAGGAGATGCAAAAGGGACAGATCTGTCTTCCCAGGTCCTTCCAGGTTTGGATTGCCAATGAGCGCTGCACCTCAGCAGATAAAAACTCTCGGCTTCGTGTCTACTCTCTCGTGGCAAGATTTGTTTAGCAGATCTTCTTAGATACGAAAGATGTTTTAAGCAATTCATGGAGCTGTTTCTTTTTTGACCAGTTTTCAAAGAAGCACAACTTTTGGGCAGGTCCACACAGCACAATGCATCTCCAGGCCAGTTAAAACCTGACTTCATGCAGCCTGCTAAGCTTCATTAGTTTTAATCTTGGTTAGTTTTTTTTGGAGGTACTTTGCAAGCAGTTGAAGGTTCTTGTTTGGAATCTGATCTCCTCCTCCTCCTCCTCCTCCTCCTCCTCCTCCTCCTCCTCCTCCTCCTCCTCCTCCTCCTCCTCCTCCTCCTCCTCCTCCTCCTCCTCCTCCTCCTCCTCCTCGCTGCAAACCCCTCTAGCACTGATGAGGATCCCTAGTTGGGTCACGAAACATCTGCAACAAAACCAGCAAGCTCAGAGAACACCAAGGACTCCAGAGTTGTTGTCGTCGTCTTCTTCTTCTTCTTCTTCTTCTTCTTCTTCTTCTTCTTCTTCTTCTTCTTCTTCTTCTTCTTCTTCTTCTTCTTCTTCTTCTTCTTCCTCCTCCTCCTCCTCCTCCTCCTCCTCTTCCTCCTCTTCTTGTTCTTGTTCTTCCTCCTCTTCCTCCTCTTCCTCCTCCTCTTCCTCCTCCTCTTCCTCCTCCTCCTCTTCTTCTCATTTTTCTTCTTGTTCTTGTTCTTCCTCCTCCTCTTCTTCTTCTTCCTCCTCCTCCTCCTCTTCTTCTTGTTATTCTTCTTCTTCCTCCTCCTCCACCTCATCCCTTGCAAACTCCACTCTTTTCTAGCACTGATGATGTTTCCTAGTTGGGTGATGAAATGTCTGCAAGGAAACCACTAAGCTGATAGAATGCCAAGGACCTCACAGTCCTCTCCTCCTCCTCCTCCTCCTCCTCCACCACCACCTCCTCCCCCTCCCCCTCCCCCTCCTCCCTATTGTCTCTCTAGTTGCAGGGAAGCAGAAGAGAATGGTTTCAGAGGTGTCACAGTCTGGCTAGATTTCCAAGGAGACCTAACCCTTCAGTAAAAAATATCGAGCGAAACTCGCTTATAAAACTGCTTATAAAAGCCTTGTGAAGGACACGTCTCCCTGTTTTCTCCCAGCGAAGCCAAGTGTCCACATATCTTCATGCTACTTTGCCTCCTCTGACATTTGAGCGGATTGAAAGTCTCTCCTGGCTTTTGTGAACGTTGTCATAAGCCGAGAAGCGGTTGAAGGGCCTCTCTGCAGCCCATCAAAGCTGCCATGTCCGGGCCAAACGCAGAGCAGCAATCTTGTGAAGGGCTTTTGAAATTAGGCCAAAGACCTCTTGCCTTGCCCCGTGCTGTGCTCAACGCTGTTTCTTTGGCTCTGCCTTTGATCGTCAGCCGAAAGCTGCCTATTTTAAGGTGGACTTTTCTTGCAAGCATTTTCATCTGCCTTTTTTTGATAGGGGCAGACTGAAGGTCGAGCGCTCACAGAGGCATATCTGAGGTTCTGTTTCACCTCGCTGCTTCCAGGGTGAGATGGAAAATGGGTGGGAATGAAAAAATCGTATTTTTCAGAGTATACGACGCACCGGAGTATAAGATGCACCAAGATTTTGAAGAGGTAAATTAAAAAGTTTTTGCACTCTGCAGGCCTCTCAAACCTTTTTTTTTTTTTGGGTGAAAAATGGGGTGTGCAGAGAGTTTGAGAGGCCTGCAAAGTGCTCCTGGGGGCTGCAAAAGCGAGCAAAAAATGGCCCATTTTGATCTCGTTTTTGCCCTTCCCAGCCCCCAGGAGCACTTTGTCTCATCTCAAAGGACTACAGAAATGGGAGACCTAGATCATCTTTGGAACATCTAGAGTACCTTTGAAGCGATGGTGTTCTCCAGCCAGTGTGGCCTTTGTTCATTTTTAGCCCATGTGTGAGCATCTTAATAATGCTTATTATCCACGGATGAGTACGCAGTTGTGTTCTTTGGCCATGCATGTAGGGATTGGCCACATCCTGGCTTAAGGACCAAGAAAGTACCTTGTCTCCTTTCTCAAACGGCTTCGGCGCTTGGTTAATTTCACTCCAATTTGGAGCTGCCAGTGACAATCACAGTGGCATTTCTTGTGGCCCACTTGAGGATTGGCATCGCAATTAGACGCTAGTGTGAACTCATGATATCGTTTTCGTTTAGTGGTCTGTAGAGAAGATACTTTCTCCCGTCAATCAACAAAGACCCTCTATCAGTCCTGACAACTTCATTTTGTTTACTTCAGGATCCAAGCGAGTCTTTCCCCCTCCTCGTTGCATCTCTTTCTTGTTTAAATCCTCTTGGATGAAACTTGCTCCAAAACACTCTCCACCAGCTTCATCTGTCAAGAGGAATAATTGGTTCTGGCGCCAGTGTTTAAGCAAGAGCTGGAGATGAGCATATGTTATTAGCTTTGGAGGGAAGGGAAAACACTAAAAGGCTTATGAAGACTTCCTTCTGGGAAAAAGAGCTCAAGACCTGCTCAGAGCAAGCGTTGTTTAACATTCATTTCTGTGCAATGCATTTTTTTTAAAAAATCCTTGTTGGGAATATGGTTTCCTTAAGCACTGGAGAAAAGTCAGAAAGTTCAGCAGTTGGTTTTGTTGGCTTTGGCCGAAGATGCTGGTTTGACCTCAGTTTTTCCAAATTGCCCTGCACTGATGAGGTTACTTAGTTGGGTAATGAAAGGTCTGCAAAACAACAACAACAACAACAACAACAATAACCAAGCTCAGAGAGCACCAAGAACTCCACAATTCCAGTCCTGAGCGACAGATCTTTTCTTCAAAAGGAATATGAAGTCATGTATTCACCCCTATTAGTTGGGCTTAGAGGTATGCAGGTAATCCTTAACTTACAAGAGACCTCGTGGCGCAGTGGTCAGAGTGCAGTACTGCAGGCTGCTTCAGCTGATCACCGGCTGCCAGCAGTTTAGCAGTTCGAGCCTCACCAGGCTCAAGGTTGACTCAGCCTTCCGTCCTTCCAAGGTTGGTAAAATGAGGACCCAGATTCCTGGGGGCAAGAGGCTGACTCTGAAAACCGCTTAGAGAGGGCTGTAAAAGCACTGTGAAGTCTAAAGTGCTTTTATAACCACAATTGGAGTCAAGAATTCCATTGCTAAGCAAGGCAGTTGTTCAGTAAATTGCACCCTGTTTTCCATTTGTCTGAAATGTTCCAGGTTCTCCTGCTTGAGCAGGGGGTTGGACTAGAAGACCTCCAAGGCCCCTTCCAACTCTGGTTATTCTATGATTCTTCGATGCTTGGCTCCTTAGCAACTGTTCTCCCAGAACAGTTCCTGTTGGTGAGCCTGGGATTTCCAATTCCCTGATGTCCAAAGTGTGAGGAGAAGGGGAGGAAGAAGAGGAAGCTCTCTTCACAAGAGCTGAAATGCATCACATGGGAGGCCTGCAAAAGAGCCTTGGTGGATTCTGGCTAAACATATGCTCTGGTGACTTCTTTTGGCAGGCTTCATTTTTCAAGCCATTCGGTTGTCAATTTGTCAAGTCTGTTAAGTAGCGTTGTAGGAAAGCAGAGATGTTGTGTGTCTTCTGGCCCAGATTGTGATGGATCTCCTTTCAGAAAGCAATGACAAGGTTCCTAATTCACCAGGAGACGGGGTGATAGACCCAATTTCATTCCCTCCATATACTCGCACCTATTTCTGTGACGGCCGTGCGCAGCACATGGAAGAGACTACAAGAGCCCGCTGATTGATGAGGCCATCAACATCAGCCCCACACTGTCCCTCAACCCCAGGCAGGGTCTCTAGTCTCTACCTGAACTCATCCTGTGAGTGGGAGCAAACCTTTAGCTTTGTCCTCCACTGGCAGAGAAGAGCAAAGGAGGTGGGTAGCCAGCACCTTCTCAAACAGGTCATCTTTCTCTCTGAGAACTTCTTTTCAGGTTATACCTCAATCAAAAGCAGAAAATGGCTTTTGTGTGGTTACCTGGATTCAGCTATGCCACCCTCTGCACATAAAGGGAAAGGTTCCCCTCGCACAGATGTGCTAGTCGTTCCCGACTCTAGCAGGCAATGCTCACCTCCGTTTCAAAGCCGAAGAGCCAGCACTGTCTGAAGACGTCTCTGTGGTCATGTGGCTGGCATGACTCAACACCGAAGGCGCACAGAATGCTGATACCTTCCCACCAAAGGTGGTCCCTATTTTTCTACTTGCATTTTTTAATACAATAATACAATAGCAGAGTTGGAAGGGACCTTGGAGGTCTTCTAGTCCAACCCCCTGCCTAGGCAGGAAACCCTATATCATTTCAGACAAATGGCTATCCAACATCTTCTTAAAGGCTTCCAGTGTTGGGGCATTCACAACTTCTGGAGGCAACTTCTGTTCCAATGATTAATTGTTCTCACTGTCAGGAAATTTCTCCTCAGTTCTAAGTTGCTTCTCTCCTTGATTAGTTTGCACCCATTGCTTCGTGTTCTGCCCTCAGGTGCCTTGGAGAATAGAACTAAAAAAATAGTTTTTACCTGCTTTCAAACTGCTAGGTTGGCAGAAGCTGGGACAAGTCATGGGAGCTCACTCCGTTACGCGGCGCTAGGGATTTGAAGTGCCAAACTGCCGACCTTTCTAATCGACAAGCTCAGCGTCTTAGCCCCTGAGCCACCACGTCCTTTACCCCTCTGCACATAGGTACTCATCAATTTACAATAGTTCATTTAGAGTCCCTTCAAAGTTGCAACAGCACCAAAAAAAGTGACTCATGACTGTTTTTCACACTTACGACCAAGGTAGCATCCCACGGTTGCATGATCAAAATTCAGATTCCTGGCAATGGACTCATATTTATGACTGTTGCAGTGTCCCGGGGTCTTGCGATCCCCTTTTGCGACCATCTGGCCAGCAAAGTCCATGGTGAAGCCGGATCCGCTTAACAACCGTGTTACTAACTTCACAACTGCAGTGATTCACTCAACGGCTGTAGCAAGAAAGGTCTTAAAAGGAGGCAAAACCTCACTTAACAACTTTCTCACTTAGCAACAGAAGTTTTTGGCTCAATTGTGGTTGTACGTCACGTGCTATTCCAGAAAGGCGGGAAAAGAAAACATCTCTGTGGAAAGTTTTAGAAAATTGGTGTCCAAGTTGGAGGGAGACGGACTTAGTCTGGAATATCAAAGCCAAAATGCTGGATATTTTGACCAAACACGATTCTTTTTCGTTTGCCGTTTTTAATTCTAATAAAATCATTTCTCTTTTCTTTGTTGATTTTCTCCAGTGCTGATGAACGCTTTGATGCTACTTTCCATACAAATGTTTTGGTCAACTCTTCAGGGTACTGTCAGTATCTTCCTCCAGGTATGAATGATGGGAATGCTGGGAAAATTAGCACCTGTCTCAGGGGACCCTGGCAAGCTTCCAACAATGAGATAGGATTTTTGGAAAAGTTGAATAACCTCTTTATATATATGTATGTATATATGTATGTGTATGTATGTATGTATTTGTGTTTATATATATAAATCAGCTATCACTGCTGTTGTTTTAATATGATAATGGGTACAGATAAAAACATATTTATAGGTCAGAGGTGCCTCAAAACTGCAGAGATAGCCTTGGCAGGATTAACTTTTAGAAATATTTATAGAAAAGGAACATGAAGTCATTCTCTTAGATCAAAAATTCAAGGAAAAATCTAGCTGGAAATATGTAAACAAGCAAGCAAACAAAAACCACAGAAATGAAATGAAAAATAAAATGATAGCTACAGGAAGGAAGAAAAAGCAATCGGTACAGTAAAAGAATCCATGGGATACTAGTAAGGCTGAGAGTTTGTGTTGTCTTGCAGGAAGCACACAATACGAATATTTTTAAACAAATCAGGTGTAAATTTGGAAGGGCAGAAGTTTTGCATTCTGTGTGTGAGCTTTTTAAAAAGTGAATGGTCGACATGCTCCTTCCTTCCTTCTTTCTTTCCACTTCAATCTAGGGATTTTCAAGAGTTCTTGCTCCATTGATGTCCGCTGGTTTCCTTTTGATGTTCAGAACTGTAAATTGAAGTTTGGATCATGGACTTATGGAGGCTGGTCTCTTGACCTCCAGATGCAAGAAGCCGAAATCTCTGGATACATTTCGAACGGAGAGTGGGATTTGGTTGGTAAGCTAAATCTGTGGATCTTCTTTATGAACAGGATTCCCCCTCCCCCAGTTTAACAGTGGGTGGCTCAGAGTGGTAGAAAACCAACTGCAGGTAAAAAAAGTAAAACAAAAAAGAAAGAAAGAAGGCAAGAAGGAAGGAAAGAAAGAAGAGGAAGGGAAGGGAGGGAGGGAAGGAGGGAGGGAGGAAAAAGGGAAAGAAAAGGAAGGAAAGAAGGAAGAAGAAAAAGGAGAAGAAGAAAGGAAGGGAAAGGGGAAAGAAAAGGAAGGAAGGAAGGGGAAAAGGCAAAGAGAAGGAAGGAAGGAAGAAGTATGCATTCTTATAAATCCCAGTTGACTAGGACCATAGTCTGGGGACTCCCTGCCACCAGGACACCTGAGGGCTAAAGATGAGAGTCAATAGAGAAAACCATTGGATATAAAACTCCCAACATGTCCATCATCTCACCAAACCCTGAAGAAGACTTCTCTTTAAGATTCTCCAGGGATCTCCAGCTCCTTGGCATACCAAGAGCAGGCCAAGGGAGCGATCCCTCCATTGAGTGTGGCCCATAAGGGGCTGCATTATGGAGGAGACTGTTCAGAGGGTCTTTAGCGGGTGTGGATTGGGTTCACGGATGAGGCATAGATGGCCTTCCCGGTGGCCAGCAACACCGCCATGGAGATGGATCCAAATTGGCTGGCGATGGTGGGGTCATATCAGCCAAGATCCAGCATCTGCTGCTCAGCCTCCTCATCCACCATCAAGTTTGCTTTGGAAGGTCCTTCAAACACATGGCTAAGATTGAGGTTGAGCTACAACGAAACCTCAACATTTCAGTCGTGTTATCCTACCTGGGGGAATCATTATGGCAGCGAGGAAGCTCGCAGATGCTGCTTTACTGCACCCTGTGTCAAAAAGTTGTGCTTTTATTGCCCCATTATAAAAAGCAGGACAGCTGGGGGGTGGGTGGAGGGGCTGCTATCACAATCGGATGCTTCTTCATTGTCCATATTCCTGATTGTTCATTAAAAGCAGCCCAAGTTTTGCTCGGCTGCCAATCCAGATAGGAAGTTGTGGGTAATTTCACTCGAGGCCTCCCCGACGCCTACGTAAAGTTGTAAATGATGAAGCTGGAAGATTTAAAAAATGGGCTGCTTTGTCTGTCTTTCTGATGAGAGCTAATAACAAAATAAGAGGCCGGGGAATCGTTTTACAAGCTCGGTAGCTGATTCATGGAAGACAGCTGGAGGGGTAGGATGGTTTTTATGAGAGTCAGAGATTTGGAAATGTTTTTATCTTCCCATTGGTCCATTCTTCTACATTTGCTGATTGTGCATTGATTCAGTTTGACTGTTGGGAACTAAACAACTCTCTCCTTCTCCTTCTCCTCCTCCTCCTCCTCCTCCTCCTCCTCCTCCTCCTCCTCCTCCTCCTCCTCCTCCTCCTCCTCCTCTTTTTCCTTCTCCTGCTTCTCTTCCTCCTGCTGCTTCTTCTCCTCCTGCTTTTCCTTCTCCTCGTCATCCTTTTTCTCTTCCTTCTCATCGTCCTCCTCCTCCTTTTTCTCCTCCTGCTTCTCCTTTTTCTCCTCCTTCTCCTCCTGCTCCTCCTCCTGTTCCTTTGCTTTCTCCTCTTCCTCCTCCTCTTCCTCCTCCTCTTCCCCTACCTCCTCCTCCTCCTCTTTTTCTCTCCATCATTGTCTCTCTAGTTTCCAGTTGGAAGTTTCTGGTTGGGTTGATAATCCTGGAGCTCTAACCATTTAAAATGTCCCTACTGGTCTCCCCAGTGCTGCTATGATGTGTTTCAAGTCCACCTTGGTCAATAACCGAGTCATTCTCCAGATGCTGGGCTGGTGGGAATATTGGGAGGAATCCTCGTGCAAGCTAAGACCAATGGCTGCTCCATCTGAATTTTTGTTCTCCCCACGCAGGAGTCCCAGGCAAGCGGACAGAATCCTTCTACGACTGTTGCAAAGAGCCCTATCCAGATGTGACCTTTACAATCACAATGCGACGGAGAACCTTGTACTATGGACTTAATCTCCTCATCCCGTGTGTCCTGATCTCCGCACTCGCCCTTCTGGTTTTCCTGCTTCCAGCTGACTCTGGAGAGAAAATTTCACTTGGTAAAGAGATGATTCTATTGGCTTTGAAGCAAGCTTTTCTCGCTGAAGGTCACCTCCATTTGTAAGCATGTGGAAAGCAGGTAGAAAGAAATGTCCATGAAATCATCGGAGAATTGGATCAGGAGCGGGGAGTAAAGGAAGTCAAACCAACCGCTGAGGAAACTGAAGCCCTTATCACTTTTATAATATTGAAACTTTAAAAAAATGCAGTGGTTTTTAAAAAATGTTGGTCACCAGTTCTGCTTCCTTTACTAACTGGCAAAGAAGCAAATTGAGTTTCTGCTTCCAGTAGTTAGACTTGCTACATCCAATTGCAAAAATCTAGATGAATATTTAATTGCAAGAAAGAGTTTCCCTTAATTATTTGCTATAATCTAATGTTCATCTTGATTTTTGGAGCCAGGTATGATAATCAACAGGGATGCAATGGCTGAATGGCTAAGATGCTGAGCTTATTGAACAGAAAGGTTGGCAGGTCGGCGGTTCGAATCCCTAACACTGCGTAATGGAGTGAGCTCCCGTTACTTGTCCCAGCTTCTGCCAACCTAGCAGTTTGAAAGCACGTAAAAAATGCAAGTAGAAAAATAGGGACCACCTTTGGTGGGAAGGGAATAGTGTTCTAAATGCACCTTTGGCATTTAGTCATGGTGGCCACATGACCATGGAGACGTCTTCGGACAATGCTGGCTCTTCGGCTTTGAAACGGAGATGAGCACCGCCCGCTAGCGTCGGGAATGACTAGCACATATGTGCAAGGGGAACCTTTACCTTATGGTAATCAAGTCCTAGTCTAGCCATTAGCAGCAGGGATTCAGCAGTTCTAAGCTGGAACAATGGAGCTGATCATTCTGGTTTGCAGGATGCTGGTGGGCAGGCAGGAGCAAGAGAAAATAACTTTGCCAAAGATGCCCCTGGGTGGTCGGCAGAAGAGAAATTCAGACCAGGCATTTCCAAACGTGTCATTTCTTTGCAACCCCATGCCCCTACTCACGAGCAAGTGCCTTTCTGCTCAGTGAGGATGCCTCACTCAAGCAGGGCTGCAATTGCCTCCTTGTTAAGAGTTTCACTGGTTAAGAGTATAGACCCACCTCTGGTTCTACTTCCTCATCTCATAATGGACATAAAATCTTGACTTCCTGTATGTTTGTCACAATTGTTGGGGGCGGGGAAAAAAAGAGCATAAGGATGATTCATTTTGGCACGCCAGTTTGGCAAGCGTCTCTGTCCAACAGATGAGCAATGTGGGATCAAGTGCCAAAGGATATCATTTGCAACTCATCATCATCATCATCATCATCATCATCATCATCATCATCAATGAATGTTTTCCAAGTCCCTATTGCATTGCGTATGGTGACTTCTCTGTCTCTCCATCCCCTTGTTTCCCACAATATGATTCAAAGGATAGCTACTCAATATTTTATATTTGGTTACTCAGCAGTGCAGCAGAGCCAGAAGGATGAGAAAAGGGGTAGTAATTTGCCTGCTCAATATACATAGGGTTGGTATCGCCAGCGGGCTACAAGGATCACCCTCTGTGAGAGTCTTGTTCCTCCTGAGAGCATTCTTGCAAGGAATTTAAGATTTCACCCGTCTTGCAGGGGGTTGTGTGGAGTAGACAAACATGAAAAACGAAGTCTATAAAAAGTGGTAGAATGAAGGCCGTGGTGGGCTGCCAAAGACATCCCCACTTCCACAAAGTCTTTTATCACCAAGAGATGTCACCTTCTAAAGCGTAGCTTCTAGGGCCAGCAGCCTTTTCTCCTCCTCTCCTTTGAGACATTGGTGAAGAACCTCAACGGTTTCAGACTCCATCTGTATCTTCTCTTTGTCTTCTCCTGTCCAACCAGAGGTGGGTTGCTCCTGGTTTGACCAAACCAATATTGGAATTCAGGCCTGGGTCACAGAACTGGCAATGACCCATGCCCCCCATGCCCCTGAGCCGGTTCACTCACCACTGCTGGGCCGTTGCTTCTTAACCTCGGCCACTTTCAGATGTATGGACTTCCATTCTCAAAATCGAAAATTGTGAAGAAGTGAAGGCACCATCTGAAAGTGGCCAAAGTTGAGAACTTTGGTCTATTGAATCATTTTTGTTCAACCTCAGCCTATTCGGTGCCCTGGTTCCAACCCAATTGTTTGTTTTCCAGGAATCACAGTTTTGTTATCCCTCACCGTTTTTATGCTCCTGGTGGCCGAAATCATGCCGGCCACATCGGATTCTGTGCCCTTAATTGGTAAGTCGCTTTCAAAGAATTAAGCTCTTTTCCATCTCGCAATACAGTCTCAAAAATAACTAATTTAGGAAGTTTGTGTCTTATGCAGTTCTAGCTTCCCAGAATGTTAGATTCAGGGACCCTTGGTGCTCTCTGAGCATGCTTGTTTTCTTGCAGATGTTTCATTACCCAACTAGGTAACATCATCAGTGCTACTGTGTTTCCCCAAAAATAAGCCAGGGTCTTATTTACTTTTGACCCCCAAAATAAGCACTTGGCATTATTTTCGGGGAGGTCTTATAGTTTTTGAGATGCAGCAAGCCGCTTAACCTCTGCCCGTGGCCCACGGATCAGCTGATTCAGAGAGAGCCGGAAGTTCTGTCTCTTTTTCTGACTTAATGACGGAACGACAAAAACAAGATGAAACATATCTAATAGAGCAGGGGCGTCAAACTCAATTTCATTGAAGGCTGCATCAGGGCTGTGGTTGACCTCGGGGGGGGGGAGGTGGTTAGGCGTGACCGACTGGGTGGGTATGACCGGCTTAACGCCACTCACTGGACGTGGCCGATTGGGTGGAGGACTGGATAGGTGTAGCCAGCTTGACGCCACTCCCCAAGCTGCTGGCATGTTTCCTCTTTGCGCTGGGTAGACAGGGCCGAAGCGACGTGGGTTGGCACCTTACATTTTCCAGGACAGCCTTGCGGGCTGGATCCAGCCACATCGCAGGCCACATCTGGCCCCCAGGCCTTGAGTTTGACACCCCTGTAATGGAGCGATCGGTTGATCTTCCATATCAGTCTTACAGCATCAGAAGTGGGTTTCTGCCAGTTGGTCCCGGGTTGGGTGAACCGGTAGTGGCCGTGGCAAGAGGCGCCCTGCCCACCCACCCAGAAGCATTTTCATGCAGCATGCACAGAAGCATCACATGAGCAGGCATATGCACAAGCAAACCGGTAGTAAAATAAATTGAAACCCACCCCCATACGGCATCTATTTTTCAATTTAAAAAAATGATTTCTTGGTTCCTTCCATAGCTCAGTATTTTGCCAGCACCATGATTATTGTCGGTCTTTCGGTGGTGGTAACGGTTATTGTCCTCCAATATCATCACCACGACCCTGAAGGTGGGAAAATGCCGAAGTGGGTAAGCACTGTTTTTTTTGCAGAGTTTTATTTTTCCTCTGTTAGAAACACCCGACCTGCCACTCGACAGAGGCAGGTAAATAACACACACACACCCTCTTGTAGGAAATATGAGATTTTTCCAGGCAGAAGAGAAAAATGCGTAGTGATTTCTGCTACCTGAAGTTCAACCGACTGTAGCTACCTCTCTTCTTCCTGCTGCCAAGTATCGGGAACTGCCATGATGTATATTTTATTTATGCAGATACGTTGCACCGCCTCTTCATCTGTGAAGTTCATTCAGGCAGCCAACTCATCATCAATAAATAAAGAAGACTGAAATTAAAGGAATACGTATCTTTTTTCTCCCCAGCAGGCAGAAAATTCTTTGGCCGCATATGCGAATGTTTTTTAAACTTTCAGGAGGCATTGGGAGTACCATGGAGAAGAGGTCCAAATTCCTTACTGTACAGTTTTGCAGTTTTTGCAACTCGAGCGTAAAGTGGTTGTTCTCTTCCCCACCACCAAACATCACCAGAAAACTTCAGAGTAGGGAGTCTTCTCTTATTGTTGCCAACTTCAAAGAATTCTACTTTCAGACATTCTGTTGACATAGCTTTACAATGTGGTAGAGTTAGTGTTGTTTTGGGTCATGTTCAACTGTGGAACCCATGGGTGAGTCTCAGTGCCCCATACATATGGTTCAGAGGTGGTTTTCGGAAGGTTCTGACCAGTTCTGGAGAACCGATAGCAGAGATTTTGAGTAGTTCAGAGAACTGGCAAATGCCACCTCTTGGCTGGCCCCACCCCCGTCTATTCTCTGCCTGCTGAGTCCCAGCTGATTGGGAGGAAATGGGGATTTTGCAGTATCCTTCCTCCAGGAGTGGGCAGAGAATGGAGTGCAAATCAGACTGCGAAGGAGAAGGATTTGTACTTTTAGACCTGCAAGATGAATGAGCTCATTTGGTGGTGTTTTTTGTCTGGTGTAATTAGGAAGGCTGACAGAAAGACTCCACACATCAAAAACCACATGCTTCTCTCTCTTTTCCAGACCAGAATTATCCTCCTCAACTGGTGTGCCTGGTTCCTGAGGATGAAGAGGCCCGGGGAAGGCCGAGTGCGCTCAGCTTGCCAGCACAAACGCCGCTGCAGCATTTCCAGTATGGAGATCAATACGGTCAGCGGTCAGCAATCCAGCAACGGGAATATGTTATATATTGGCTTCCGAGGCGTCCACTGCACCCCGGCCACCGATTCCGGGGTGGTCTGTGGAAGAATGGCGTGTTCCCCCACGGACGAGGAGAACCTCCTTCACAACGGTCACTCTTCTGAGACGGACTCGGATCTGGCCAAGATCCTGGAGGAGATCCGCTACATCGCCAACCGCTTCCGAGACCAGGATGAGGCTGAAGCGACCTGCAATGAGTGGAAGTTTGCCGCCTCCGTGGTGGACCGCCTCTGTTTGATGGCCTTCTCGGTCTTCACCATCATCTGCACCATCGGGATCCTTATGTCCGCGCCCAATTTTGTGGAGGCGGTTTCGAAAGATTTTGCTTGAGCCGCGCTTGGAGACCGCCCCTCACCCGCCATTTCTCCAAATCTGTTATGTAGCAATAATGTATTTCAGGGCACTTGATTCTATTGGATATATGGATGCAAACTTTGCTTTTTCTTTTCTTTCCTGGGGGAGGGTCACAGCGGAGGGTGAAGGTTCAGGCTGATGAAGAACCTCAGTGAGGTGACATGAGTACCCCTCCATCACTACCTGGCCTCACAGCTTTGGCGTCTGGAATAAACTCTTTAAATGAAGTCAACTTGCCTCTCCTTTGCATTATTGATTCAGCTGCGGATATTTTTTTGTTTTGTTTTCCAGGATAATTTTGTTGTTTGTTTTGTTTGATTGGATTTGTTGCCTTGCAACTCCAAATTGTTCTTTAAGCAATGATGTCACCCCTGCTGGAAAGTGGTACAAAGAAAGAAAGGAAATCTGAGCCTTTTCCCTTCTCCCTTCTCCTTCTCCACCTCCATCTCCACCTCCTCCTCCATCTCCTCCTCCTCCTCCTCCTCCTCCTCGTACTGCTTATTTGCCAAGGGTTCAATTGGTTCAGTTGGGACCATAAGCAAACTGCAATGGTCCTAACCCCCCCCTTCTTCTTCTTCTTCTTCTTCTTCTTCTTCTTCTTCTTCTTCTTCTTCTTCTTCTTCTTCTTCTTCTTCTTCTTCTTCTTCTTCTTCTCCTTCTCCTTCTCCTTCTCCTTCTCCTTCCTCCTCCTCCTCCTCCATCTCCATCTCCATCTCCATTTCCCCTTCCCCCCTGAAAGTTGGAGAGAATCAGTCAAATACTTTCCTACCCCCCTGAACTAAACACACGGTTCTTCTACACCAATTGCTCTCCAAGGTCACCTCCATGGGTCCATTGTAGGAGTCAAAGTATTGGCTTTAAACTTGGAAGACCTAAATGGTTTGACTCCCAGATTCTCTTCCGAGCAGAAACTGCCCATTCAAGTGGCATATACCAGTTGGATGCATGGTGGCTGATCTAGGAGAAAGGATGTGCTTTCCTGTGGTGGCTTCCACTCAACACCGTAGCTTCTTACTGCACATCGGATGACACCCACCCCAGCATCCTTTCAAAAAGTTGCTAAGGAGGAGTTGTCTCACAAGGCATCTCATCAGTGCCTTCAGCTCCTAAAGCTTACCATTGTTTCTTTTAATTTTTCAACGCCAAAGTTGTCCGTGCCTTTAAAACTGGCTTGTGAGGTGTTTTGACCATGGTGAGTAAGATTTACAACTGTATGCAAATTACACCAATACCATTTGCATAAAGAAGTTTTTAAAAACCCTCTCCATAAAGGAACCTTAATGAGAAGCTTCCTATTCTAGTTAAGGATGCCTGGATGTCTTCTGGTGTCTTCTCCCTGAGCAGGGGAGAAGGCCTTACTTTGATTTCTTCGCAAAACTTTGGATTATTAATGCCACAGGCCCTCCGGATTTAGCTTCAAAGAAAAGGCAGCCTCTGAGTGCGTGCATACCGTTTGGCACCCCAGCGAGTCACATTGATGGGCAGAAATGAGCAATTAATTTTGGGGGGTGGGTGGGTGGAGGATTCTTTGATCCACTGGCATTTGGCTGGGTTTCAATGCCATCTCTGGCCAAATGTTTGGCCAGGCCAAACTGTGGGATGCGTTTCTCTAACTCACTGTTTTGTTAGAACATAGAATTATAGAGTTGGAAGCAGTGGCGAAATTCAAATTGTTTTACTACCAGTTCTGTGGGCGTGGCTTGGTGGGCATGGCTGGGGAAGGATCCTGCAAAATCCCCATTCCCACCCCATTCTAGGGCCAGCCAGAAGTGGAAATCCAGCAGGTTCTGACAGGTTTTGGAGAAGCGGTAGCGGAAATTTTGAGTAGTTCAGAGAATCGGCAAATACCATCTCTGGCTGGCCCCAGAGTGGGGAGGGAGTGGGGATTTTGCAGTATCCTTCCCCTGACATGCCCACCAAGCCACGCCCACAGAACCAGCAGTAAAAAAAAATTGAATTTCCCCACTGGTATGCACACAACTAAATGTTTAATAGATTTGATATTCCTTAAATGGATGGGCAACCCAATCTTCACCTAATGCTCTCAACTTTGATCCAGACTGACGCAAAGCATCTATTTAATTCTCTTGATTTCTTACCTTGTGCCCTTGGGACTGTCTCATGCTTGGTGTTTATTAGCTCATTCCTTTTCATCGTTGAAAGTCCTGGTATTTGTCAGTAAACCTGTTTTGAATCTCTTTTGGTCGTGGGCTTCTCTTAAGGCAGGAAAAAGCAGAGCTATATGGCTCAAAGAAGGGCATCCAGAATCCATTAAAAAAGGGGGGGGAGCGAGGGGAGGCGATGGTTATTGAATTGGGCAGAGACGGAATTTAAAACAACCCAGTAAAAGAACAGTTAGAGCAAATTATCCATGTGTGCACCATAAATTGGTCCATGGGTTGGAGAGCTGATGTGCCAAAGGAAGCCAAGCATTCCTTAGGGAGACATATTTCTTGTAGACATTTTTCTTTCATGGATTCTCTCTTCTTTTTGTTAACAGCTGGTGGCCTTTGAATTCTGCATAGATGCTTTGAGGTCACTTGGGGGGGGGGACTTAGCAGTGTGCATTTTCAAAGATATCATACAGAAGGAGCAAACCAGTGGAATTGGGGTGGCACAGTGGATGAAAACCAGTCATTTCCTCAATTATGCTAGGCTTAGGCTGTTCAGGCTGGAAAGTAAAGAAAATCTATCCTTCCTTCAATCCTTCCTTCCTTCCCCCTCTCTCCCTCTTGTATCCATCCATCCATCCATCCATCCTCCCTCCCTTCCCTCCCTCCTCCCTCCCTTCCCTCCCTCCCTCCTGTATCCATCCATCCATCCATCCTTCCATCCATCCATCCATCCTCCCTCCCTTCCCTCCCTCCTGTATCCATCCATCCATCCATCCTTCCTTCCATCCATCCATCCTCCCTCCCTTCCCTCCCTCCTGTATCCATCCATCCTTTCTTCCATCCATCCATCCTCCCTCCCTTCCCTCCCTCCTGTATCCATCCATCCATCCATCCTTCCTTCCATCCATCCATCCATCCTCCCTCCCGTCCCGCCCTCCTGTATCCATCCATCCATCCATCCTTCCTTCCTTCCCATTTAAAATGTTCTCCAAATTTTGAGAAACTGCAATTAAAAGCTTCATAAAGAACATGAAAATTAACACAAATTGATACAAAGCAGAATGAACATAGAAAGCACGAAGAAAAAAGAAACAGAGAAAGAAAGAGAGAAGGAAGGAAAGAAAGAGTGAAAAACAAATAGAAAGAAGCCTCCAATTTCCCTTGCAGCAGACATCAGTACAATTACAACATTATCTCCATGGTTACAAAAGAAGCTACCTTTTCTCCCCTGTTACTCATTTCTTTTCCTAATCATCAAACCCACAAGTCATCAGTGCAATCCCCCCCCCCCCCGGTTTCGTGCAAAAAGTCTATCAGGAATTTCCATTCAACCATAAATGTAGACATTGTTTTTTTCCCCTCCCCCTCTGATCAAAGAAGCCAATTTAGCTCTCTCTCCAAGTTCAATCATCTTCACCCAAGGACAAAGGCACTTCCTGGGATGCTCACATGAGAAGCTGGCAGCTCCGTCCAGCCAGGGAGAGGAGGCTGAATTTTAATGATTAAAACTGGGCGTGAATCGTCCTTCATCCATCCTATTTTATTCTGTTAGATGAGAGGAGCTCCTCTCCTTTCCTGAGAAGGTTCTTCTTTCTTCTCTTTCTTCTTTCTTCAATCTTCTTTCTTTTTCTTCTTCCTTCCTCTTTCTTCTTTCTCCTCCTTCCTCTCCCCTCCCCCTCCTCCCCTTCCTCCCCTTCCTCCTCCTCCTTCCTCTTCTTCTTTTTCTTCTTTTCCTCTCCTCCGCCTCTCCTGCTGCTGCTGCTGCTGCTGCTTCATTTCTCTTCCTCCTCCTCCTCCTCCTCCTCCTCCTCCTCCTCCTCCTCCTCCTCTTCCTCTTCTTCCGGTTTTCACTAGACTGAAGTTTCTATCCAAATGCACTTTCAAGTTTGAACATTCGCATAACCCTACTCTAAGTGTTGGTTTCTGGAGTTACTCATCCTCTGTTAATGACCTCCGCAAAGAAGTGACATGTTTTAAGAGCTGTAGCTGAAAATAGTGACATTTATTCTAGCCTATTGTTGTAAGAATATGTCCTTGGAATTTCTTTACTAAGCCTGTAGCTGTGTCTCGGATTCCCACTGGCCTTTTCCTTGAAAGAAGCTTACTTACTGGCACTGTGGTTGAGTATTTGGGGCATCAATTGTTCTGCACTGAGGTTTTTTGTTGTTGTTCTGCTGATCTCATTGAATTCCACTCGAATTTGTTCCCCCTTCTTGGTCTGCAAGGCAAAGGGTTAGGGTACAATTGAAATAATTTCTTGAAACTTCTTTTCAAAGTGCCATCTCCTTCTTATTCTTCCTCAAGGAACAGAGAGGGAAAAATGACCCAGAGCTCATTGGTGAAGCTTAAACTGAACTGCTGTTGAGCTGAGATCAATAAAAACATGGCAGGGAGCAATATATTAATTTCATCTTTTTCATGCCTTGTTTTTGGCTGATTTCCCCAAACTTCCTCTAATTTCTCCAATCTTCTTCCTCTTTACTGTAGAAGAAGGTGGTTTTATCCTGATATTGATGGGTATTCTCCTGGAAATTTTCTGAAAAGAAAGAAAGAAAAAAAGAAAGAAAATGATGGGAGGGAGGGAGGAAGGTGGATGGGAGGGAAGGAAGGAAGGAAGATGGATGGGAAGGAAGGAAAGAAGGAGTGAAGGAATAGAGGAAGGAAGGGAGGGAGGGGAGGGAAAGTTTACACCACAATAATCCACATGGCAAGTGACCAGAAATTGTGTGACTGTAAGAAGGGCACATTGGTCTAACAATATATTTTAGGCAAAACAACAACAACACTATTCTACTATACCATGGCAATGCACAGGTTTATACCTTGGCTAGCCTAATCAGATATTTGCAGAGAGGAACTCAAAGATCTATCGGTTGGTTGATGGAGGATTTGGAAGACAAATTCATCCTATTAGAATTTTAATGCAAATGTACCATTTTGTTTTTTCAAAATAACAAATGCTACCCAAAGCACAATCCACTTTTGAAACCTGGACTCCTTCTGATTCTTTCCAAGGATCAAAAAGCAACTTAGAAAGTCATACGATGTGGGGAATGTATCTATTATATTATGAATAACATAAAAGAGTAATTGGTGAAGAATAACGGAAGAGGCATCCCTGTATACAGAGCCTACTTTTGGCAAAAGCAAACAACGGATTAGTTCTATCTCATGGAATTTAACACATCCCTTTAATAAAAACCAGAACAGCATATAAACAGTGGTGTGATTTAAAGTTCTCTCCCCATCATGGAGAACTTATGTATTTCTTCCTTCAAAACAGGGAAAATATTTTCTATTTTTAAGGGGTAACTAAGCATGGAATCCTCTGCCGTATTGGTTCTATTTGTTATCATTTCTTGCTTGCCGGTTGCATTCATCATAGCTCAGTTATTGTCCTTCTTAATTACTCTTTAAGAAGATTAGAAGGCATTGTTAACCTTCCTCTGGGGCGCAGTTGCTATATGAACTGTGCTAATACAGTACGTCTCCCTCTTACATGAAAAATAACTGAATCGGGAATGCATTTGGATTAAACCAATAATAGGTTTGCCTCGGATTAAAATACTAGACACCAATCAATGTTTGCTTGCTTCAAATAAAAAAGTAACAGAATAACAGAGTTGGAAGGGACCTTGAAGGTCTTCCAGTCCAACCCCCCCTCTGCCATTTCAGAGAGATTGTCCAATCTCCTCTCAAAAACTTCCAGTGTTGGAGCATTCACAACTTCTGGAGGCAAGTCGTTCCATTGGTTAATTGTCCTCACTGTTAGGAAGTTTCTCCTTAATTCCAGGACGCTTCTCTCCTTGATTAGTTTCCATCCATGGCTTCTTTTCCTGCTTTCTGGTGCTTTGGAGCTTGACCTCCTCTTCTTTGGACCTCTCCTTAGAGATCAATCAATCAGAATAGAGCTGGAAAGGGACCTTGGGGACCTCCTGCTCAAGCAGGAGACACTACACCATTTTAAGAGAGCTGGGTGTAAAATCTCTTCTTGAAAGCCTTCAGTGTTGGAGAATTCACAACTTCTGGAGGCAAGGCATTCCACTGGTTAATTGCTCTCACTATCAGGAAATTCCTCCTTAGTTCTAGATTGAATTCTCTTCTTGTTCCCCTTTCAAGTGGTTTATAAATAAATAAATAAATGCAATTTTTTAAAAAGTGTGTTATGTTTATACAACTCACCAAAATCTAGACTATAAATCTCATAACATTTTAATGCAATCTATTATTTCAAATTACAGCCAGGAGTTGCGATGTAGAATGATATATCTCATCTGAAATCCATTTGTGGCCAGTATTGCTAAAAGTCAATCCTTGGTCTTTTTGGGAAACCAATTTCTTTTCCCCACAAGTATGTATCCACTGATCAGGACCAATTTCTCAAGGTTTTTATCAACCCCCCCCCTTTAAAAAAAAACCTCAAATAATGGACAAACGTTGAAAGCACAAAATGTGCCATTATTTCAGGCCCTTACACGACTCTACTGGCATTTAGAAAACTATAATCAGGATAATCACAGTCTACGCACTTCTGAATTTAAACATTATGGGTTTGCATTTATTTCTTCTTTTAAAAAAAAATCCCCTTGCTGTTTTATATCGTAATTCCACTTCCTACAGTTAGACACGGTGGCTCAGTGGCTAAGATGTCAAGCTTGTCGATCAGAAAGGTCAGCAGTTCACCGGCTCGAATCCCTAGCACCGCATAATGGTGTGAGCTCCCGTTACTTGTCCCAGCTTCTGTCCAAACCTTCCCCAGCCTCCAGGACTGGCCCATGTTCTCCCCTGGTTTTGTTGGGACCAGGAATCTGCTTCGTGCTTTTTGGGGAAGCCTCGGTCAGAATAAAACAGAATACAACTTCGAGGTGTCACTATGGGCTTCTCCGTCTGGCCTGGCATTTCTATGCTAAGTCAGAAACCATGGTTACCATCCATGACATGCTGAACCAGGGAGGGTCTAAGATCCAGGCTTAATTTCCAGAGTCAGAAGACGGTTACGGATCACTTCATATATGGCAGGATTGCCAAAAGTTGGCATGCTTTTCTTTTGAACAGAAAACGTCAGGTTTTCTCTCCTCGCGAGGAAGATCAAGCGTGTCGCCATCCCTTGACAAGGATGCCCACAGGGGCTTCAAAAGGAAGGTATATATTGCCCATTTTTGTTTGAAACCTAAAGAAAAACCAACTCCCCAACAGCACTGCATCATGTGTGATTAATGCACACTCTTGGGACCAACACATATTTTTTTTCCTACACAAAACGCACAAAAGGTTAAAAAGAACCAACAATTACTTGCCTCTCACGGCTATCTAATTTCATCAGAGAAGTCTTTACAAAAGGAAGTTCAGCTCAGTAGAAGGAATTAGACCCAGAGAGCAAATTGAAAAAAAGGAAAAGGGGAGAAAATGGATAGCAAAATCAGGATGTCTTTCCACGCTTTGCTTATTCTACATTTATGTGTGTCTAAAAGGGACATGGAGGGTCAGGGGCTAAGACACTGAGCTTGTTGATCAGGAAGGTCGGCATTTTGGCAGTTCGAATCCCAGTGCCACGTAATGGAGTGAGCTCCCATTACTTGTCCCAGCTTCTGCCAACCTAGTAGTTCGAAAGCATGTAAAAATGCAAGTAGAAAAATAGGAACCACTTTTGGTGGGAAGGGAACAGCATTCTGTGCTCCTTCGGTGTTGAGTCCTGCCGGCCACATGACCACGGAGACGTCTTCGGACAGTGCTGGCTCTTCAGCTTTGAAACGGAGATGAGCACCGTTCCCTAGAGTCAGGAATGATTAGCACATATGTGCGAGGGGAACCTTTACCTTTTGAAAGGGAGTTTCCAACCCTTTCCACTTTTGGGATGTTGGAAAGTCTTTCTAAGCATACCTGTAATGGGAAAATACCAACGATAATAGCATTATTTGTCTTGTCACAAATAATTCAATATTGGATGCCTTTGGTATTTAATAACCCAGAACATCAGAGCTGCTGTAGTTATGCTTTGTAGCATAAATACAAATATTGCATGCTTGACTTCAGGGCGGGGGAGGGGGAGCAAGCAATGGGAAAAAAGAAGATTATTTCTTTTGAATGCTTCATGTTTCATTTGGAGAAATCAAAGCACTTAGGAGAATGAGGCAGAAATATCACTGTTATTTCAAAAGGTTGTCCTCTGAGTAGAAGGTCATGGGCCTGTCCAATACCCATCGTCTGCTTCTCTTTGGCTTACAAATTGACTTGGGATTGTATTTGGGGGGAAATGATATTTCCTTGTCAAAGCCTTCAAATGTGTCACGGAGTCACATTTCTGCCCAACCTTGTTGCGGTCCCCCCCCCCCCTTTTTTATCTCCAGCAGTCACAGCCAGTGAGTTCTCGCAGAGGTAGAATTCCCCAATGAAAGAGAGAAGGAAACCTTGTCAAAAAAAAAATAGCTTGAAATTCTTTGAGCTCCTCTAAGCCACAAATGAAGAAGGGAAGAGGCGGCTGGTTGTAGGATGTGGACAAAAAGAATCCAGGTTTTCCATTTCACAAGAATTTCAGCTTCCTGGATTTTTTGTGGGGTTTGCAATGAGTGAAAATTCGCGGTGGGAGCCCTGAAAATTCACACAGCAGTGATAAGTGTTTGCAGGAAGAGTTAAAAAAGTTAAGATGCAGACAACATATGTAAAAAAATGCCATAGTTCCAGCTCATATCTTGATTTCTTTTGACCCTTCCAATGGAGGTTGCCCCCAGGCAACCCCCAAAAGTGTGCAAAGATGCTCGTGTTAACCCAGAGGTCCATATACTGCAAATTGAGCACCAGTTGCATGTTCACATCATGAGGCATTCCACAGAGGTATGAAGGTCTGCAACCTTTAAGTGACTTCCTTGTTTTGTGAATGTAAATTAGTTGCTTAGTATGTCATGGACCATAAATAAATTCTTCCAAAGAAGCATGTTTGTTTAGAGTGTCATAGACTTCACGAGGAGACCTTTATTGTCCAAATCAAATAATCAACAGGTTGAATGAGAAATCACCCAGTGTCGGTAAAACTCAGTGAATTGCTTTTCTTCACTGAACACTAATAATAATTTACGGTTACAGGTGCAAACCCACTTTGATTGTAATCAGTATTCTTAGCAACATCAAATTTAGAAAAGCGCCTTTGAAAATAACAGCGGTGGTTGAAAATATAATGTTGCAATATTCCACACGCAACCAACAATCAACAAGAGAGCAAACCCTTGAATGCTCATAAGGTGGGGAAATTTTGCCAACCTATCAAGAGGAAATCTATGGAGAATCCTAGTGCTTCCTTCTAGGACCAACACATACAATGAGATGATCAAACATGATTTGTTTTCTTTAGACACCCGTTGTCACAACAGTTGGGTCAAAAAAGAGGCAAATAGTGTGTTGTCAAGCAGGAAATGAATCATACACAAATGTCCAGTGCTTTGAGGTTTTTGTGCTGTAAACTATTATTATTGTTTAGATTTAGACTTACGTTTAACAAAATATGAAACGGGAAAGAAATGTAACATGTGGTACCAATAGAAGATAATATTTGTACCTCCGGGTTGAATTGTTTTTTTTTATTTATTTTTAAATACAAATAATGCAAACATAGTACATATACATCTAAAAAGAAAGAAAAAAGAAAAAGGGGGAAAATACAAATATTACAGTGCACCCCCACCTCCTTATGTTTCTTCCTCTGTAACAACTAAAAGATATGCAATATATTCCAATTGTGCCCTTATCCCCTCCAAAACAACAAATGTTCTCGAGTAGCTTTATTCCCTTTGCCTTCCACCAACACGGATTTTATAAAATCCCCCATTTCATTATAATTGTTTGCTTTGATCATCCAAACCTCCAAAATGCAATGCGCCCCCCCCCCATGCATGCGGGACCTCCTTGCAGGCACACAGGGCCCTCCCGCATGCCCCCTGCACCCCACCGCAGAGAGCGGAAGACCAGCTGGCTGACGGGAGGTGCCCGTCTGTGTCGCAGAGCTGAATTGGAGCGACGGCTCGTGTGCCATCAAAGGGGGCGTTATGTGTGCCATAGGTTTGCCATCAGTGCTCTAACCCCAAACTGCCCCCCTGACCTTCAATCATCTTGCCACTGAGCTTTGAACCAATTTTGAATTGGGGGTGATTTTGAAAAGGTGGAAAGGACATCTATGCCTCAGTCTCCTGAACTGCAAGGTTAGAATCGGTTAACTTCACCTTACAATTGAACCCAATAACTGTCTCCATCAATCTCTGGTGTTGGCATTGTCCTCCGTGGATTTAATCACATTCCCTTGTTGGCAATATCTGTCTTCTTCTTGATGTCTTCCAATATATCCGAAAGGAGCTCAGGATGAGGATTAGAAGAGAGAAGGCCATTTATTTAATGAATTGATATGCCAATTAATTAGTTGAAAGACAGATGATTCACCAGGGGAAAAGTTTAATAGAAGAAGGTCTGGTTTTTTTAAAAAAATGTTTATTTTCTCCCTGGTGTTAATCCTACTCTCTATTTCTTAAGAGATTAATCGTTCTCTGGATGTGTATTATATTTAATGGGTCTTGATAAGGTAAACAACTTTGAATTAACACAGCAGTGGGACCTTTGGTGGAAATTTACATTTTGATGTACAGCTCCATCTGGCATTTTTAATTTATTGACCTAGTCATGCCTTCATCTTCAGTTCAATACATCAAGTTTTAAATAATTTATATCGCTCGCAAGAAAACCGGGAGTCATCGGTTTAAAATAATGATGTAGACATTTCCGTAAAAAATGAGAGGGAAGAGAAGGAAAAATAACTAAGATATCTCGCTGCTAACAGGACCCTTCGCCGTTAAAGTCCCATTATTCTTGGCTTGGCAAACCTTACCGATGTTGTGCCAAAAAAACCCCACACCGATATCTGTGCAAACCTTTCAATTTGGAGATCACATTTTTCAGGGGCTCCTGTAACCTGTTGACCGATCTCATAGAGCAGAGAAGCAGAGAATAGCTTAAAATAAACATTAGAATATAGAATAACAGAGTTGGAGGGACCTTGGAGGTCTTCTAGTCCAACCCCCTGCTTAGGCAGGAAACCCTACATCACTTCAGAAAATGGTTATCCAACATCTTCTTAAAAACTTCCAGTGTTGGAGAATTCACAGCCTCTGGAGGCAAGTTGCTCCACTGATTAACTGTCCTCATTGTTAGGAAGTTTCTCCTTAGTTCTAGGTTGCTTTTCTCCCTGATTAGTTTCCACCCATTGCTTCTTGTCCTGCCCTCATTAGTCACATGTCTTACTCCAGCATCTAACCCACTAGGGAACACAGTCCGAGCGAGCCACGTTACAGTAGCAAAAGAAATCTATCCGTAGCGAAACGTTGAAATCCGCCAGGGAGAAAGTGAAAGAAATCTAAATGAATTAGGGAGGAAAATATTTCCCCAAAGAAGCTTAAAAATGTTGGCTTAATTTTATAGCTAGCAATTATATACCTTTTGCAAAAGCAGGCAGGGAGGTTTTCAATTTGT
Organism: Natrix helvetica; assembly: GCF_964273705.1. NCBI lineage: Eukaryota > Metazoa > Chordata > Lepidosauria > Squamata > Natricidae > Natrix > Natrix helvetica. Next base: position 19,386,939 of record NC_138556.1, read on the forward strand.
TTGCGTTTGTCACGCCACCGAGCAGGTTGTTATTTTCATGATAGATGCAAACCGATTCCAGGTTGGTTGGTTCTTTGTCTTCTCCCCAAATTCGTTCGGTGACATATTAAATTTTACACTGTTTTGCAGAGAGCAGAGAATAAGACAAACGCCAGATTGCACAGCCAGGGGAAAAAAAAAGGAGAGGTCAAAAAGATTCAACTTCCTTTTCTACAGACGGAATTATATTTTTAATTTAAACACTTTTTTTTGTACATTCCTGTTTTTTTTTTAAAAAAAAAGTCACGATGAAAATGGAGGCCAACAGAAAAGCAGAACACAGAGTTAGATGCAACACATTTTAATCATTTCAAAAAAAAATAACACCAAGTGGCATTTGTTATTGTCAATTAAGCCTATCATGAAATTAATAAATATTCTATGTTCTGATACATTGAAAATTTGGGAACTACTTCAGGGTTGAGATGAGGATATCTTTGGGGATTTCGACTCAGTTGTTCTTCCAGGTTTGAACGGAGAACTCTTTAAAAGTTTTCAAAAATTGCAGCAAAGGGACATGATCCATCCCAGGGATGGCATTTAGAGAGCATCTTAAAACACCCAGCCATGCATATTTAAAAGAGGCGTAATTATAAATTTATTTTGCCCTTTTGCTTGTTATAATTGCCTCCATTTTTATCCCTGGCTCCAAAGGACTCGTTTTTCTTGGCCACCGGAGAGACTCTGGTGAGGGTGGGCAGAGGAAACGTGAGTCTCAGGGTGGAAATTAGCAAAGTCAAGGAAAGAAGAGGACGAGTCGTTTTGAACTAGGAGAAAAAAAATGGTTGAGAAAGACAAAGAGGGAGGGGTGGAACAACAGCACTTTAACCATTTGACAAACAGCATTTCTAGAGTTTAATTGGTAAATCTATATGCATAACTCCCACGCAAATCACAGTTGAAAAGAACAGGCATCCAACTTTCTTTCTTTCTTTTTCTCCTGATCTGATTGCCATCCTTCTCTGATCGCAGGATGGCATCTAAGCTGCCTCTGCTTCTTAAGAAGGCATCTAAGCAGCCCATTAGATACTTGACAACTAATTTCAGACTCTAATTTCAAACACTGGAGGGTTTTTTTTTTTGTTTGTTTGTGCATATCCTGATTCATGATGGGTGGAAAATGATCCATTCCCGGGCAGTTGTATAAGTGAAAGGCAAGGCCTTCTGATAATCGCAGCCCATAGACTGAAAACCTGTTCTGACCGAGGCTTCCTGATAGAGAAAAAGACACATGCTTAGTCCGCAAAACCCTCTCTTTATTTCAAAGGCTGTGAATTATATTCATTCACAGCCCGTAATGAGTCCCAAATAGTTTGTAAAGAGTCCTACAGCAGGCTGCCAAAGTCCTTTGGGATAAGGATAAACACCCACCTTTATCTTTCTTGAAACGCTGCCAGAGACCTAATTGCCAATTAGTTTTGCAAGGCCACATGGAGCACAGAGTCAAAACGGAGCTTCAGAAGATAAACTGACCAGCTTGAACCAAGTTGCTTCCTGCAAAGGCTCCTGTGCCTTTGCTCCTACTTTATGTTCTATGAGAGGGGTCAATCACCTGCAAGACTTACTCCCTCCTGGGAATCCCGATTTGGGAGTAAGGCCACAGGTGGATGATGAAGGGCCCCTCCCAGAGGAAATAAAGGAGGAGCGAAAGGGGAGTGGAGTTTGCAGGAGAACATTAGTTCGCTTAATTGGTTCGTGACTCTCTGAGACTCCTTGCCAAGTTTTGCAGAGATCGGTCTGGCAGCTCTCCAAGCCAGAGAAGGTCTGTGACTGTAAATCCTCCCTTGAAAGACTTTGCTGGGTGTGAATGATCAGAATTCACAGAAAATTAATAAAAGAGGTTTTTGTCAGGACAAGGAGTTTGCTTCATGCTTTTAGGAAGCCTCGGTCAGAACACAAAACAGCTTCCCTATCACCTAGCTGTTGGACTATACAGGATATTTCATAGGATATGATGCCCAATTGACAATCTGAATGCTGTCAAAAGACATTGTAAGGCCCAAAACTGCTTGATTGATCTAAAGTGGTCACGATGTCTTTTGAACCACACCACTTTTTCTAATGCAAGAGGACAACAATCTCTTGTCATCTCACTTAAATAAGGGGACAACACGTTTCCGGTTGAGGTTATCCGGCATCTTTAAATACATCAAACAAGAGCTATGCTTAGGCACGGGTGGCCCACATAATCAGCAGTTTAGAAACTACTTACTCATAAACAAGGGAGATGATTAAGATGACAGCTCACATGTTAGGGATATGCCACAAGCAATTCTTTTTCAATTTTTAAAACTGCCATATGGCACAAATGGATTATATTAGCAGGTCTCTGAAGCGTGCAAATGTACTTCTTTTCTAGGCTTATTACATCCCAGGATCACAGTTAGGAGAAAGTTTGCATGCGTTCATATATCAATCACTCAGTTAGATCAATCAATTGATTGATGGGTGGATGGATGGATGGATGGATGAAGGAAGGGAGGGAGGGAGAGAGCTTGACCATGGATAAAACAAACAAATGAACTTGAAGCACGAAGGGTCAAAGTCAAATTATTATATTTTAGATACATTTTGCAAAGACCTACAGTGTGTTTAGAAGTCCACATGCTGAGCAAGATCAGGTGGAAGGATAGAGGATAGAGGCTAATCAGCAGAAAAGTGGGCAAACTCAATTAAAGCAGTGATGGAGCAACTTTGGACAGCTGGATGGGACCAAACCTTCTGGAGATGTTTTATCCAGGGGTGAAATCCAGCAGGTTCTGGAGAAATGGTAGGGGAAATTTTGAGTAGTTCAGAGAACTGGCAAATACCACCTCTGGCTGGTCCCAGAGTGAGATGGGAATGGAGATTTTGCACTATCCTTCTCCTGGAGTGGGGAGGGAATGGGGACTTTGCAGTATCCTTCCCCTGCCACACCCACCAAGCCATGACCACAGAACCAGTAGTAAAAAAATATTGAATTTCCCCACTGGTTTTATCTCTGTGGTGATTAAGAATCAACACTGGCACATAATTAACCAAGAAACACCGCAAGCAAACTGTGCCTTTGTACAAAACCTTGGACCTCGTGACTCAAGGGGAAATCCTGAAGAAAAATGGTCAGGGGGCTCCTCAGAAGGGAGGCCCCTGGCAGACTAAATTGTGGCGATATAACTTCGGTATTGTTAACCTGACATCATTATGGAAAAACATTCTCTAGAAAATGTAGTTTCTCCGTATCTATCCTGATACCGATCTCACCATCACCCTCTCTTTGGCAGGTGCCCAGGGGGGTGAGGGGGAATCCAAAGATGAAGGCAAATCCATCGTGCCACCCACGATGCCAAATGCCGTCCTTGAACAGGGACCACAGCTAGTAAAACAGAAAAAGGGCACACGTGGGATTTATTACGAAGGAATGTAAGATTAATGAGCGTGAGTTAAAATTACGACATGGCAGTCATTCATTCTGCTGTCAGTTTTAATGAGCCTCTCTGTCTAGGATTCCCAAGGAATTAATAGACTACGTGGCTAATCAATTTCCTGGAAAACTGCCTTGAAGAAAAGACATGTTACATGGGCAAAGTGGTTTTGTTCATTCTCCTGGACAGATATTCAGGTTCATCTCGCTTTTGATGTTCATCACGTGGTGAAGAACCATTCATGACCTCTTTTGCAAGACCCAAACTTCTTCAAGATGTCTCAGATGTGGGTTGGGGGCCTCCAAAATCTTACACTCTGAGTTAATACAGATTACAGATTAACGGAGTTGGAAGAGACCTTGTATCTAGTCCAAGAAGTAAAGGTAAAGATAAAGATTCTCCTCGCACATATATGCTAATCGTTCCTGACTCTAGGGGGCAGTGCTCATCTCCGTTTCAAAGCTGAAGAGCCAGCGCTGTCCTAAGATGTCTCTGTGGTCATGTGGCCAGCATGACTCAATGCTGAAGGAGCACGGAACGCTTCCCACCAAAAGTGGCTCCTATTTTTCTACTTGCATTTTTACGTGCTTTCGTACTGCTAAGTTGGCAGAAACTGGGACAAGTAATGGGAGCTCATTCCATTATGTAGCACTAGGGATTCGAACCGCCAAAATGCTGACCTTTCTGATTGACAAGCTTAGCGTCTTAGCCACTGAGCCACTGCATCCCTTTGTCCAAGCAGACCTTACACCGATTCTGACAGATGGCAGTCTAGTCTCTTCTTGAAAGCCTCCATTGATGAAGCCCCCCACAACTTCTGAAGGCAACTTCTGCTCCATGTGTTCTCAGGGTCAGAAAATTCCTCATTTCCAGGTTGAATCTCTCCTTGTTCAGTTTCCATTCATTATTCCACGTCTGGCCTTCAGGTACAGCTCCATTCCCTCTTCTCCCTCGGAGGTCTCAAGTGGTCTTGATGCTGATCCTGAGTCCCACACCACCACCACCACCTCCTCCTCCTCCTCCTCCTCCTCCTCCTCCTCCTCCTCCTCCTCCTCCTCCTCCTCCGATTCAGCTGCTGGATAGGCCCCAACGCCAAGTGACTTTTCTGTAGGACAAATGTGCAGAATCCTTTTGGGTTGGGAGCGACCCTTGGGCCTTTGAACCACATGCCAGAGTCTTCGCTTCCCAAGCTAGATTATGGGGACAGCCCCCGAGTGCCATCCAATGTCTCTCGACCCTCATTTGCCATTAATTCCACATAATCTAACTCTTACTATTACTCTCCAGCCACATCTTTAATTGCTTTCTCCTTCTGTCACCTTAAAAAAATATATCACAGTTGGGCAACCATTTTTGAAGGAGCCCCAGAGGTCGCTTGGAGACTTGGGATCCTGGCCGCTTCCTTCGTCTCAGTTCTTCTGCGTTGCAAAGCACGATGGGAAACCATTCACCCCAAGATCCAGGATTTGACTTTCATTCAAAGGTGCCTTCCAGCAGGGAGGGCTGCCGGACCCGGTCTGTTTGCACAGGAGGAAGTCATCAAGTCATTGTGCAGAAGAGGCGTGCAATGTTACAAGGATTGTTTTCTTTTCTTTTCTTTTAAAAAGGGCTTCCTTGCAAACACAACTAAGAACATGATTGCTAGCATTGTTAGCCAGGAATGGAGAATTCATCTAATCTGATTCTTTGGCAGGCAATTGGTAAAAGAGAGGGAGAAATGCAGTTTGTAAACAGGAGATAATAAGCTTAGATCCTTTACTGGCTCCTTACCACATATGTGGTTATTTTGGGGCTTCGTTCCTTGGTGGGAAATATTTTGGGTTTTGATGGCAAAGAGTGGGATAAAAACCAAGATCCACGTCAGCTTCTCTCTCCCTCTCTCTCTCCCTCTCCCCCTCCCTCTCCCTCCCTCTCTCCCTCCCTCTCCCTCCCTCTCTCCCTCCCTCTCCTTGCTTCTCTCTCTCCCTGCTTCTCCCTCTCTCTCTTTCTCCCTCTCTCTCCCTCCTTCTCTCTCTCTCCCTCTCTCTCTCCTGCTGTCATTCGGTTGAAAAGCAAATCTCTTTAATATTCTACTGCGTTCTTTACGGGGAACCAATTCTCCAGTTTTTACTTTCAATTTACAGAGGAATTGCCATATCTCATATCGTATTTGACTGCCTTTGCTAATAATAATACATGCAGATACTGATATGATCAACCTTGGGTGCCATTTGGCATTAATGAGCGTCAGAAAAGAGCCATCCAGGAAAACCAGGCTGCTTCTATCAATGCATGAATTCCTGTTTCTGATTAAGTGGGTCGAAAGTGCCAAAGGTCAGAGATAAAGGCAATCCAGCATAAAGCCCCACAGTTCTCCTCCTCCTCCTCCTCCTCCTCCTCCTCCTCCTCCTCCTCCTCCTCCTCCTCCTCCTCCTCTTCCTCGCTGCAAACCCCTCTAGCACTGATGATGTTCCCTAGTTGGGTCATGAAACATCTGCAAGAAAACCACCAAGCTCTGAGCGCACTAAGAACTCCAGAGGAGTCGTCTCCTCCTCCTCCTCCTCCTCCTCCTCCTCCTCCTCCTCCTCCTCCTCCTCCTCCTCCTCCTCTTCCTCCTCCTCCTCCTCCTCCTCCTCCTTCCTCCTCCTCCCCACCATGCAAATTGCACTCTTTTCTAGCACTGATGATTTTTCCTAGTTGGGTCATGAAATGTCTGCAAGGAAACGAAGCTCAGACAACACCAAGGAGCTCACAGTCCTTTTCCTCCTAGTCCTCCTCCTCCCCCCTGTAAACCCTTCTAGCACTGATGACATTACCTAGTTGGGTCTCGAAATGTCTGCAAGAAAATCACCAAACCCAGAGAGCACCAAGGACCCCTCCGTTCATCCCTGATCTACAAATATTTTCTCTCGCTACTTTGCCAAGCGTTTGACTGAAGAGCAACTTTTGATGAAGATAACTTCTTTCTATTAAAAAAAAAAATTAGGAAACCGGAATCTAGGCTGTTCCATATTTCATAGTTTCGGCTCATTTCTGAATTTTTAAGCAGCCACTACAGCCTCTCCTGACATATCAAACATATTTCTTGAAATGACGGGACATGCTTCCTTTTTCTCTTGGCCGTTTTTGTTTTTCTTTCAAGTAAACAATGTGTCAATCTTTTATTAATGATTCATTGAGTTATCTTTCAGCAGGTTAGATTAAACGGAGGGCGACGGGGAAGGGAGGGGGCTTCCCACCGAAAGATCTGTCCCCGTTCCTGGAGTAATTTTTGCATCTCATTTAATCAAGGTTTCCTCCTTCAAAATCCACTTACTTCTCTTTTTAGCAAGCAGTTTGTCAAACGCCGTGTAAAAAATGCGAGCTTAAAAGCACTCATTTTAATCATAGTTCACGGTTAGGGGGTTTGAGGAAACTCTTCATTATGTGGCGTCCTTTTCGAAATGTCACATTCATGTAAGGTTTACGCCAGGAAATGTCACGAGTGTTATTGCTGTGGTTAGCAGAATGCTATTTAAGCAGACACTTCTCTCTCTCTTTTTTTTTAGGCCAAGTTCTCCATTATTTTCCCCAAGAAAGATTTTCCCAAGGTAACTCAAGGAAGGATTTAACTTGTCAAAGGTTTCCCTTATCAGAGAGATTCAAAAACAGGATGGGAATTGCAGAAATTCCACAGATTGCTCCGGAATGGAAGCAGAAATCTGTGGAATTGTGGGTTCTTGGAGGTCTTCTAGTCCAACCCCTGCTCAAGCAGGACACCCTACACCATTACAGGCAAATGGTTGTCCAATCTCTTCTTTAAAACCACCAGTGTTCACAAGTTGTGGAGGAAAGCAGTTCCACGAAGGAGCTCCTGGCAGCTTGCGAGAATTTGGGGTATCTTCTTTTGATGTTACACTTTTAACTCTGCAGGCATTCAAGCTAATAAGAAAGCTTAAATTCTCTTGATTCATTGAAGTTTTCATTGTCTCTGAATCGATTCTGATGGCTGCCCTAACGAAAACAGGGGATGGCGGTGATTGAGGGCAGGAAGAATCATGGTTGGTTTGGATGTCGAACTGTGTCATACTCATTAGTGCTTGGATATGGAGTGTTTCTATTTTTGTCGGTGTCTGTAGGGAGAAAGTGTGATTAGAAGCTCAGCTCAGAACAGCGAGAGCAAACACTTTGGCCTCGGCTATGTCCAAAATTCAGAAAAATCCTGGACTCTGGTCACCCCCTCCAAACAAACGTGAAACTATTCTTAATGTATTTGTTCACTTTTGGGATAAAAACCACATTTAAAGTATTTGGGGTGCTGTGTCAGCATTCCAAATAACATCCAAAATTAAATCAGAGTCCAAGGCAAAGTATTGCTCTAAGTTCCAATTTATTAAGAGAGTCATGTTGGCACATCTGGGGGAAACCCGAATCTGAGCTTCCTAGATTTCCCCACCCAGTTGAAGGTTCAAGATCCTGCCCCAAACACCCACAAGTCCATCCCATGGTCCAATCTCCCACTGCCATACTGGCAGCTTCCACCCATCCAGTTCCAGTCAATTGCAGAGGTGTAGAGACAAAGGGTGACCTTGGCTTTCTAGAAAGGAATTTTATTTTGACAACATCACATTCTACTCCTTACTATTCCCTTTCCCAATTCAAAGTAAAGTAAGAGAGAGTGTGGCAGGCCAAAGATCCAGAAAAGAATATGACTGCAGGCTTGACATGCTGCGCGTTTTATAAAGAAACACCGCATAATGGCAAAAAGGAAATAGGAGTGAAACAAACTCTTTTTTGGGGTCATGCTTTTCAGAATGGCTGTTGGTGTTGGGGATCGCTGGCGTGTCCCCCCAAAATTGTGGTGTGCCACCTTTGAAACCTGTAATATAGGATTACCGTCGCTGGCTTAAAAGTACAGGTCATCCTCAATTTATAACAGTTCATTTAGTGAGCTTTGGAAATGACAACAGTACTTGAAAAAGGGACAGAGGGTATGACCATTTTTCACACTGATAACTATTGCATGTCACCTGATCAAAATTTGGATGCTTGGCAACCAGTTCATATTTATGACGGTCGCTGTGTCCCAGGCCTTCTTTTGCGACCTTCTGACAAACAAAGTCAATGGGGAAGCCAGATTCCCTTCATGACTGTTTTACTGACTCAATGACTGCAGTGATTCATTTAATGACTGCAGCAAGAAAGGACGTAAAATGGGGCAAAATTAACTGTCTCGCCTAGCCACGGAAGGCCGACAGGTCACAACAGAGAGGGCCCACAACAGAGCAACCATATCGCCTTCTCCGTCCAGTGAGACTTGGTGTCGCAAAGGGTGATTTATTTTAGTGTTGGCCGATTTCCTGACAACTGGAACCTACGTAGCCTTGAGCAGGAGGCGATTCAGAGGTGTAAGATGTCAGCTATTACTATAGCAACACTTGCCACCAGAGGCCTGGCTTGGTGCCAATTAGGCAAGGACCACGCTGGAACGGTGCCACAAAGCTCTTCAGCTTGTCTCCAAAAGAACAGGCAGCAAAGGAAGACCCACACAGGTGGGTCAATGGGTAAAAAAAAAACCCACATTGTTCACAGAAGGGGGACCCAGGAGAGGTGTGTCTTCTATAACAGGGCAATTTGCATCCTAAACATCACCTCCTGCTCTGTTTTCCCCATAAATGTGACCTTGGGTCTTCTCAGCACAACAACAACAACAAAAAAACCCAGGAGAAGATATTGGAAGGCAGAAGCTTTCCTGAGCTGAGGAGCTCACATCATTGGACGGGTGAAAGGTTTGGACTGGTGGAGGGTTTTAACTGGGATGAGCCAAGGGAGGTTTGGGTAGGCAGATGCTGGTTACAACAACCTTAACATCAATAATTGGAGTGTTTGTTACATACAGTGTTGCAGATCAATTGGAAAAATCTGGAGTCTTGGCTACTATTTGTTTGGGACAGAAGGAACTGCTTTATCAGTCAAGATCACTGATCCACTTAGACCAGGATTGTCAACCAATGCTCTGGAACAACTCTTCATGGTTTCAAACAGGGGTTGTACATTTTCACCAAGCTATGCAATTGCAGATGGTTGTCAATCCAATGAAGCCAACATTTCTTCCTCCCTTCCTCCATTCCCTTCCCTTCCCCGATGTTTATCCAAAATCCTGAGTTTGAATGATGCTGTTTGTTATTTCTGTGGATCTGACATCATCACTCTGGTTGAATTCCAATTAATCTAAAATGCATTAGAAGGACATTAGGATAGTCCTCCCAGATGACCTCTGGGGCCTTGCATCTTGATCAATGGGAAGAAAGCTGCAGGAAGATCTCTTCTTGCTCTCAGGTAGTCTTCCAGCTGTCGTGCAGGAGAGGAGTAGAAAGACACCACTGTGCTCAAGTTCTCTACCATTAAAAAAAAAAAAAGCACAAATACTTGATCTCCTGGCTCTGCACCTTCTTTATTCTTTGGAAAGTAAAAAGCAGTGCTGGAGAGATGGGAGATCAATGATTTGCCACAGAGGAAAATAGACCTTTAAGATATCTTCCTTTGTTCTGAAGTCTCCCACTTCTAGAGCAGCTGTATTTCGCTTCCATGTAGCCCAGCTCAGAGCTCTGTTTTCGGTGTAGTAAAAAAGCTCAACGTTAACAAAGGACCTCATTTTGAAGACTTTGATGTTCAAATGCCCCAAGATGATTAGCCCTGTCATTCAAGTAGGGCTGCGTTTTGTTTTTTTTATTCAAGGCAGGAGATAAATTCTTTAAGCTCCAGTTCTCCAGCGAACTGTTAGTGAGTTATCCCTTTTATCTTTCCCCAATGAATAACGTTATCAGTCAAGGTCTATTCGCAAAATCACGCTGAAATCCCCTCTGCTCCCATTTCTAAATCTCTCATTTCCAACTCTTTGCAAGATAGACTGCCCCCTTTCCGTCTTTTGGGTTTCGCGTCCACTTCAGTTGAGTTTACCCCTCGCGCTAAGCTAGGATTCTTAAAACGATCCTAACCGAGGTGTATTTGGACAGCCCATAAGCCAAAATGGTTGGGCTGAAGACTCACACAAAGCCCAAATCAAAGGAGCATCTTTTCTCCCGCGGGTGCCAAGATTTAGAAGTCGGAATTCCCTAATCTTGTAGAACTGCCAGTTGAATCCTGGCCAAATGTCATTCTGATCTTGCTCCTTCTCCTCGTTCTCTAACGTTGCTGCCAATTATGAGGTTTCTTCTTTATGCCCCTGGTCATTGAAACACTGATTCACCTGCCTGCAGAGATTTAATTTTTAGACATCTTGGAAGGAAATCAAAACTGGAACGAGAGCAGTTCTCGGAAGAAAAGCTAGCGAAGATTTGCAACATCACATTCCGAAATCCTCTCCAAAGGCCATTCGCCCACGGGGACTGTGTGTAGAAATTAGCATTTTCTGCACCAGAAAAACCTCAGCCTATCCCTTGAAAATAAGGACTGCTGCTGGAACATCTACAGAAATATTATCCACGCGGAATGGCCTTGTGTTGTTCCATTGCTGGAGATAATTGAATAACAAATTGTAGAACCAGTCTCTTCTTTTTAGGGTCACGCTGTTTCCAAACCAAAAACAGATTTTTGTGATGCTTGGCAGCTGATGACTCAGAGAAGAGTTGTTTTCTGTAATATAAATGCCTGCCAATTTCCGTGTATCAGGACCAGAAGTTGTTGTTGTTTTTAAAGGTATATATTTCCAGCTCTATATAGACTGGCTTTTCCATCAATAGGTTCAATGCCAATTTGGCTGTCTGGCCAAATTTTCTGGAGTTATATATCTGCTAATTCAGAGATTCGGTGTTATCTGTCTCACCTCTTTAAAAATCAATGCCAAGGATTCGCCGTGCTAAAATTTTAATTCCGTAAGCTGCCCAAAGTCACCTGCTGTAGGTAGGTGTTGGGCAGCTATATAAATGTGCTTAATAAGTAAATGTCATCAATAAAGTAAAATGGCACATAATAAAAGGAACAGCTTGAATTTGGGTTGCCCGTCAGCTCACCGTAGTTGCTAAGCTAAACATACTTGCTTTAAATCCCTCATGGTTTAGAGTTAGACCATGTTCCTTAAACCTTTCCCCTTCCCACTTTAAAAAATGGGCTTGCATGATGTGCTTAGCATGGCTAAGCATGTCATGCAAGCTTAATTATGGCTAGTTGTGATTCACTCAATTTACCAAACATTACGCATTCACACCACATATCCAGCTATAAATCAATCATATGAGCTAGGTTCTGGATGATGCGCTCTGCTAAAATACCTTTTGCAGAGATATTTTTGCAGCGTTTGTAGATCTTTTCATAAGAAAAGGGGCATCTTCTCCCACAGTGCAACCAGTTTTAATCACCCTGGTATAAAAAAAAAATATGTTGGGATTCTAGAAAGAACAGCAACAAAGATGATTAGGGGTTTGAGGATAAATCAGAATGGTGGCAATAATAATAATAATAATAATAATAATAATAATAATAATAATAATAATAATAATAATAATAATAATAATAATTTAATTTGTTAGCCGCTCCCTCTCCGCAAGGGACTCGGGGCGGCGTACAATAAAAACATACATACATATAAACATACAGATACACACATATACGTACATATACATACACGGAGGAGGTAATAAAAAAAAATTAGGTTTGTCTACTTCAAGGCAAAGAAGGACCAGGGGTTCCAATATTTGAGGGACTGCTACGAAGAAGAGGGGCTTTTCCAAAGCACCAGAAGGCAGGAGAGAAACAATGGGTGGAAACTAATCAAGGAGAGAAGCAACCTGGAATTAAGGAGAAATTTCCTGAGAGTGAGGACAATTAATCAGTGGGACAGCTTGCCACCAGAAGTTGTAAATGCTTCAACACTGGAAGTTTTTAAGAAGAGATTGGACAACCATTTGTCTGAAGTTGTTTAAGGTCTCCTGATTGAACAGGGGGTTGGACTAGAAGACCTCCAAGATCCCTTCCACTCTGTTGTTCTGCTATTCTGTGTTATCCTCTGTCTCCAACCTAGGACAATTAGTCTTCCAATTGTGAATCCATGCTTGCTTAACAAGAAATAATGCAACAGGGTTTTACTTTTAAATAGACTTCATGTATTGCCTAATTGTAACTCTATTTTAAAAGAAAAAAGATTAAGCATTCCTAATAGAAGATTTAGAGGTAGCGGCGGGGGGGGGCTTATAAAGCCTTCAAATATTTAAATTCGGTATCCAATGTTTGTCAGAAGTAAACAACAGCCTGTTTGTGTGGAATTTGTTATTTTGTAAGGGAAGGGAAAGATTTGGTTCTTAGCTATTTGCATGTCTTCAGGGGATGATTTCAAAAAGACAGATCTTTATGTACAAACACGGGGAAAAATGAATACATTATCATGTTCAATGCATGTTCAGGAATATGTCAAAATGCTTGAAAATATTTTGAAATTACAAAGCAAAGCAAATATTTGGTTTTGCTCTGAACACAGCTTGAAGATGAGAGCTTAAGACATAAATCAAAGTTTTGTAGAATTAAAAATTTGGCAGCCTTTTCAACTAGGGTCAAAGAAGGGTGATAGTTTGATAAAATACCTATATTGATTAGGGTTCATCAGTTTGAATATCAACACCTCTGCGCTGTTCCCTTCCCACCAAAGGGGGTCCCTATTTTTCTACTTGCATTTTTTACCTGCTTTCGAACTGCTAGGTTGGCAGAAGCTGGCACAAGTAATGGGAGCTCACTCCGTTACGTGGCGCTAGGGATTCAAACTGCTAAACTTTCTCATTGACAAGCTCAGCGTCTTAGTCACTGAGCCACCGATGGCTTCAACTCCCAGAATTCTGACTGGGGAATTCTGGGAGTTGAAGTTCACACAACTTAAAGTTGCTGAGGTGGAGGAACATTGGCCTAAGACTGCACATGGAGTCTCAACCTATTTCATTAATCATCATCTGAAGGTCAGGCAGCCTACAGATGCAAGATGGAAAAAAAAGAATCAATGAATCTTGGGAGCGAAAAGAAACTTCAAGGAGGCTGCTTGATTAATAGTTTTAATTAAGGTGAGCTACCTAGGCATCACAAAAAGGCCTTTCAAGAGACCAGCTGAGCTATCTAAACAATCACTTCACTGTGATTTTTTTTTAAAGTTGCTATGTTGACTAGTTAAGAGTAAGTTTAAGACTAGAAGGCTGAGCTTGATATTCCGGAAATGCGAGCCAAGATTTCATGCGACAGATGGCAATTCTTTTTTAAATCACCATGGAAGACAAACAGATCAATAAGCGGCAATTAAAAGAACATCAGATAGGCTAGTATGCTATCTTTGTCATTTGGCGCTAGCTGACATGGCATTTTCTTTCTAACAATGGCATATAAACATCTCCATCCGCCTTAGAGGAACCAACATTATTGATAAGAAGAGAATATTTGTAGTTCAGGGTTGAATTGAGAAGTCCTTGATACTCTCTGAGTTTGATTGCTCTCTTGCAGGCTGTCAACTGGCAAAGCATCCCCGGCCTGCTCTCGAGTTGCCATAAGGCAAAGGGGATGGGAAACTGACAAAGCAGCATGGCAGCCACAAACAGAAGCACATTCCAGGCATATCTTTCTCAAGGCTTTCTCCCAGGTTACCCACAGCAGCTGAAGGGGGAGTGATCTCTACAGCCAGTGAAAGTGCTCTGTTGGAAAATGTGATTTATGACCCAACCTGGAAAGGGGGGGAACAGGGTCATAATTGGGCTGTAAATTACGTGGGGTCAGAGTTGGCTTCACTTGGGTATGTGCTGACATGTTGCTCCTAATAAATAACAGGATTTCTTTTTAAGCTTGGCTCGAGGCTCATGATTTAATTAGGGCATCCATCGGAACCATGACACAGATGTTTCATGACCCAACTAGGTAACATTGTCGCCAATGCACAGATGATGTTACCTAGATGGGGCAATGAAGTATTTTCAAGAAACAACCATGCTCAGAGAGCACCAAGGACCGTTCAACCATCATTAGGAGAAAGAAAGAAGAAGCTAAGAACACTAAAAGAAAACAAGAAAGTGATCTCACAACTAGTTGTGTCACTGCTACTCAATAATATATCTTTATCCTTTTCTGTTCTTACTTCCATCCTTATTTCCAACAAACCCACAGCCTTCATTGATGACCCTTTCTTCTCCCAGCTTCTTACCACTTTCTTCTTGATATCTCTTCTTCCGTGGTCTTCTTCACTCTCCTTTCCAATTTTATCCTTTCTTGTTTTAGGATCAAGCTACTTCTTTTCTAAATCCCAGCAAAGTCAGGGCAATGATAAACCTAGACAACAACAACAACGGGGAGATTTTTCTAGTATGGATGACTTAGAAATGGGCCTCTAAAAGTTGCCCATATGGAAAGAAGCTTGGAGTGGGAAAAAGGTCACAAAAAGATGAGGTTGAGATTTAGAAGCCTTGACCCATTGAGCTGGAAGGGACCTTGGAGATCTTCTAGTCCAACCCCCTGCTTAAAGCAAAAGTCCTTTACATTTTATGTAGATCATGTATTTATTGATGAGGTTTTTAAGCCCCTTGACTCTATCCAATAGGCCACCTGTTCAGCAGCTTGGCTCTGTAAATTAAGTTATGCAGGAGATCACTAGGAAAGCATCTCTATTTTCCTTCCAGGTAAACTCCGAAGAGTTAATTCAAGTATCCCACAATTCCCATTTGACCTTGTACCATAATGAGTTCCCCAGATCATCCAAAGCTGGGCCTTCAATTTGCTTGTAATCCAACTTCACCTTGACACTGTTGAATAGATCCATCAAAAAATCTTGTCCAAGTTCTAAAAAGCCATTAGTTCTCCCGAGAAGTGCATCCATTTCTATGTGCATCATTAATTCCCCCCACCCACCCCCAATCTGAGAGCTCAGCCTCACAGAAGGCAGAAATGAACATGTTGGATGGATCTGAAAACATCACTGGAGGACTTCATTATTCCACCACCCAGAGAAAGTGCAAATAAGACAGGAAAGGCGGGGAGGAAAAACAACTTGGGTTTGTCAAAGGCAATTTATTACTCTTTTGCCTTTTAAAATGAATTAGAATTGTCAGCAGTTGGATACCAACAATTAGATTAATTTGGAGGCTCAGCTTCATACTGTTCCGAGAACTCTGAAATCATAATTATTTAAAATGACGGCAAACTACATTAGAGCTGCTGCTCTCATACGAAGGGAACATTAAATGGCCATTACTTTAAAAAAAAACAGAAAGAGATTGGCATCATGCTTCTAATTTTTTCAAAAATCCAATCCTTTGAAACAGTTTGAAGATATCTCCAGCTGTCTTTAAGAGGAAGATACAATCACAGGTCTGTGTAGACTTTCTGTAGGTCTTGGAAAAACAGAAACCAATACATATGAATTGCAGTTAAAAGACTGCAAGGTCAGTTCCTAATTCAAGATTTTTCAACTTTGGGTGCTTGAGTTGAGTGTCCCAAAGGTGGTTTTTCAAGAGAAAACTGGACTCACTTTGTTTTTCCTTGATGATGTTTTGCTTCTCACTCAAGAAGCTTCTTCTGACGTAGTAAAGTAGAATTTGCTCAAGTGGACATACTTCCTGTCTGGTCTCCTGGGACGATTGACCAAGTTAGACCTTTCCCCCCAACAATCTGGGTCCTTGTTTTACCCACCTTGGAAGGATGGAAGGATGAGTCCACTTTGAGCCATTGAGGATCGAACTGCTGGCAGTGGGCAGCGTTAGCCTGCAATGCTGCATTCTAACCACTGGGAAGGAAGGAAGGAAGGAAGGAAGGAAGGAAGGAAGGAAGGAAGGAAGGAAGAAAAAAATTAGCAATAGTCCTTAGACTTATATACTGCTTCACAGTGCTTTTACAGCCCTCTCTAAGCGGTTTACAGAGTCAGCCTCTTGCCCCCCAACAATCTGGGTCTTCGTTTTACCCACCTTGGAAGGATGGGAGGCTGAGTCAACCCTGAGCCTGGTGAGACTTGAACTGCCAAATTGCAGGCAGCCGGCAGTTAGCAGAAGCAGCCTGCAGTACTGCACTCTAACCACTGCGCCACCAGCCTCCAAAGTAACCTTTTTAGATGCATGTTTCTCGTGTGTTTTGCAGACCATTTCTCTTAAAACGAGACTTGCCTCCTTCTTGGTGCAGGCAGTTTTCATTTTTCCCGCTTGTGCCTCAGCTTTTTAATCGGTGTAATCCTGAAAACGCCGTACCCCTCAGTTTTTTGGGTTTGGAAGTCAGTTTGGGAATGGATGATTGGATGGATTTGTTTAGCTCTCCAAACAGAAATAATAGCAACCTCATTTCTCCCTGGGATTTTAAATCAGCTGCTGACTCTGGTGCTTGACCTGCGATGAAGCCATCTTTTTCAAGAACAATGGTTCCCCCCCCCTTTTTTAGAGCTCTGAAGTTTTATTCCAGACACACCATTCATTTGTTTTCATTATTAGCTGTAAGCAATCCAGAGAAAGAGATTGTAAGTAATTATGCCTCTGCAAGTAATTGATGCTTCATTAGTCTGGATGATCTATATACAGTATACACACCGCATTTATTTTTTCCCAGGTGTTCTCTAAAACAATCCGGAAATATTCACGTCGAGTCTCCATTGCAAGTCTACTTCATGCCTGTTAGATAAGAAATTCTCCTACCAGGCGAATCCAAATTCTGGACAGTCGAATCTCCAAAGTTTGTGGTGATGGAACAAGGCACTTTCTTCTCCACATCCGTTCCTCCCTGGGATCCTGAGAATGTGCTCCTGGCCAAAAAAACAAAAACCTATCACCTGTCAATTTTAACAAGCATTCTGGCTCTACAGTTGTCTCTGGCTATGACAGCCTATAAATACACGAATGCTTTTAATCCTTCAAACATTTGTCAGCTCAAAGGAGCTGGTTCTAATTCATCATTTGCCAAGGCAGGGAAGGAAGCCCTAATGGAAGAGCTTGAGGTGGGGATGAAATGACATTATGCAACTCATTATTGGGGTGACTCTTTCTCCAGGGAAGATGCTGACCACCTTTCGGACAAGCAAATTGAGGAACCCTCATTTCACTTCATCCTGTGGTCCGGAGGGTTTGGATAAGAAGGGAAGAGGAAGGGAGGAGGAAGGGAAAGGAAGGAAAGGAGGGAGGGGGAGGGAGGGAGCATGTGTGTGTGTGTAGAAAGAAGGAAGGAAGGAGCAGGGGTGAGAGAGAAGGAAGGAAGGAAGGAGAAGGGTTGAGAGAGAAAGGAAGGAGAAGGGGTGAGGGAGAGGAAAGAAAGGAGGGAGGAAAGGAAGGAAGGAAAGGAAAGGAAGGAAGGAAGGAAGAAGAGGTGAGAGAGAAGGAAGGAAGGAAGGAGAAGGGGTGAGAGAGAAAGGAAGGAGAAGGGGTAAGGGAAAGAAAGGAGGGAAGAAAGGAAGAAAGGAAAGGAAGGAAGAAGGGGTGAGAGAGAAGGAAGGAAGGAAGGATAATGGTTGAGAGAGAAGGAAGGAGACGGGGTGAGGGAGAAGAAAGAAAGAAGGGAGGAAAGGAAGAAAGGAAAGGAAGAAAGGAAGAAGGGTGAGAGAGAAGGGAAGGAAGGAGGGAGGAAAGGAAGGAAAGAGGGAGGGAAGGGAATGAAATGACTTTGAGAAAAATCCCTGCCATCCGCTAGGAAGGTGACGTGAAGCTCATCAGGACCGAAGTACCATGACTTTACAAATGATTCACAAATGATTCTTTACTTGTGCTGCGTACACAACAGGACGTAATTACGGAATTGTGAAACCCAGCTTCTGAATAATATAAACAACACCTGTACACATATTGATATTCTTTTGCACGTTGACTATGTTTTGTAAATTAAACCAAGGGTGTTTTCCAAATAAACGAATCATTATCATTTCCAACCTATAATTTTCATCCGTGCCTACTTATGCTCTTCCCTCAAATCTTAACCAATTCTTTCCCTACAATTAAGATATTCGCATTGTTAAGCCTTTGGCTTTCTGGAACTTATTGTAGATCAGTCCAAGGACGTGGAAACTAAAGATCAAGGACACACCCCAACAGGAAACAAGGAGCTCATGGTCACATCTTGGCAATCCTAAGACACTCCGATCTATAGAACAGGAAATAAATTGATAGTGGTGTGGATTTAACTCCCACCACAGTCAGCAAACACAACCAGTAGCCACAAGAACTGCTCTCATTTCTTATGTCTTATTCAGAAGAAGTATATTTTAATGCAACCCTCATGAGAAAGGTGCAAAGCTCTTGAAGACGGCCAATGAGAGCGTTCATTTTTATGGTACAATCTTTCGTCAACCTCTCTGGATTTTAACGGGAAATTATCCAGAAGGGGGAACACTTAAGAAATACTCCAAAGGGCTGTTTTAAAGGTGCCACCTCCCCATTATTGTCATTATAGATGGTTCATTTGCATTCAAATATAATAGATTATTTGCTTCTCTGTAAGACTTTTAAACAATAAAACAACAACAACAACAACAACAACAAAAAGCCTGTAAACATTAGCATTAAAATTTATTAGCAAGACGGATGTCCTGGTAACAAACGCAGCCAGAGCTATGCAAATTGTTCTTGCAGGTTGTAAAGAGAAGGGCTGGAGAGGGAGAAAAAGCTGGGTTAAATTTGAATAAATAAAACCCAGATATAGTAGTTTGCTTGAATTGATGCTGTGGAGGATTCTCTGGGCATCTTCTGAAGCGAGATTTTTGCTTCCCATTAGCTTTAATTCTGCCTAAGGATGCAATCATTATCTCCCCTGTCACCAGTCTGCTCAATAAAAGCATGAAAGAAAAAAGTTAAAAAGAGAGAGAGAGAGAGAGAGAGAGAGAGAGAGAGAGAGAGAGAGAGAAAAGAAGGGGGAAAGGTGTTTCATTTCCTGCCTTAGTAGTGGGTTGGGAAATAATACCAGAATATTATGAATACTGAATTTAGGTCACAAACTGAACTGTCAAATCCGCCTCCCTCCTTTATAAATAGCAAAAGTAATTACACATTCATGCCGAGATACTTAAGGATCTGTGTGTTGTTATTGTTGATAGCAGAGCCAGATATTTCGTTTCCCCCTAGAAGTGAGGTCCTTCCCCCAAAGTAGTATTCCATGATTTCTTAAAGGTCTGATTGGCAGCTTCTGTGAAGAAACCAAGAATAGAATAGAATAGAATAGAATAGAATAGAATAACAGAGTTGGAAGAGGCCTTGGAGGTCTTCTAGCCCAACCCCCTGCTTAGGTAGGAAACCCTACACCACTTCAGACAAATGGTTATCCAATCTCTTCTTAAAAACTTCCAGTGTTGGAGCATTCACAACTTCTGGAGGCAACTTCTGTTCCACTGGTTAATTGTTCTAACTGTCAGGAAATTTCTCCTTAGTTCTAGATATAGGTCCAGTGGTGGGATTCACATTTTTTTACTACATGGTTCTGTGAGCGTGGCTTGGTGGGCATTACAGGGGAAGGAAACTGTAAAATTTCCATTCCCTCCCCACCCTTTTATTAATTGAATTCTGCTCATCCACATCCAGCAAAGTCTTTCAAGGGAGGATTTACAGTCACAGACCTTCTCTGGCTTGGAGAGCTGCCAGGCCGAGATCTGCAGAACTTGGCAAGGAGCCTCGGGAGAGTCACAAACCAATTAAGCGAACTCATTGTCTCCTGCAAACTCCACTCCCCTTTCGCTCCTCTTTTATTTCCTCTGGGAGGGGCCATTCATCGTCCACCTGTGGCCTTACTCCCAAGTCAACCCCTCTTCTTCAGCTGTTCCCTTCCTCTGGCAACTCTGCGCATGCGCACACTGGGAACAGGCTCCAGCTGTTCATCTGCCTCACTGATGTCTGACTTGGAAGGCAGCTGATAACTGGCATACGGCTCTGGCCCCGTCTCTGCCTCCGACACAGAGCCCTCATCAGAGCCTTCCCCAGACTCCAGGACTAGCCCATCTTCCTCCCCAACCTCCTCACTGTCTGAATCGGCTGCCAGTTTCTCCGGCCGCTGGCAGGCCACACCACCAACTCAATATGATGGATGGACCAACGTATTTCTGAATACAAGGATTCTTAAAGTTTGAATTAAATTGTGATCTTCGCTCTTCCTTGCTTTACAAGAGGTGATGTTTGACATGGATTTAGTGCAACTTCTGGATATCTGTTTCAAGGAACAATGGCCACACCTGGGTTGAGTCTGGTTGGAATTAACACTGTCCGCAGACTCCCAAACACTTAAGTAATTTAAACGCTGGTGTGTAGGATTAATTATTTTAAATGGAGAGTCAGATATATTGATTGAGGACCGTGTAAGATCGTTAAATATCATTAGGAGTTTAACAAGCACAAAGGTCAAGACCCAGTGAGAATTTATTTTAGGGGCGGGGAAGAAAAAGTTAAGAAGACACGAGATCCATACTTATAAATTCTTCCCCACACATCCTATTAAGCTACACTCATGGATTTCTACAAAGCCTTTAATTCAGGCAGGCACCTGGTTCGCATAATGGGGAGAGCATGATGGAGTTTGCTTGCTTTTAGCTTGGCATCAGGTGCAAATTTAGTAAAGCACAATTTACGACTTTGCAACCCGCTTCTATATCAAGCCAAAGCATCGCACGCTTAGCTGAATTTTACTGAATAATTCACAAGCAACAAGGCTTTGCACACCACACAAAAACTATCCCTCCAAATAGCCTCATATGTGTGTGAAACCATTCACTGTCTTCGTGGGGTACCACGAGAAATCTTATCCATTTCGTGCTTGCAAATTTACTTCTAAGTAGAATGGAAAGGAAAGGAAAGGAAAGGAATGGAATGGAATGGAATAGAATAGAATAGAATAGAATAGAATAGAATAACAGAGTTGGAAGGGACCTTAGAGGTCTTCTAGTCCAACCCCCTGCTCAAGCAGGAGACCCTTTCATACAGAATAGCAGAATAGCAGAGCAGAAGGGACCTGGGAGGTCTTCTAGTCCAACCCTCTGGAATGGGCGACATGGCTCTGTGTGCCACTTCGGGCACACACACCCTAGGTTTGCCATCACAGCCCCTCCACCCTTTCAGACAAATGGTTGTCCAATCTTAAAAACTTCCAAGTGGTAAAACTGAAACAAGGAAGGGATGGAAACTGTCTTCCTTCCCAAAGGAGCCTGGACTACGAGGATGGAAGAAAATTCTTGGCGCAAGACACGCTTCCACAAGATGTTGCTTAATTCTCTTAATGGAATTTTGCTCCAGCTTTTCCGGTCTTTGAAGGGATTTGACATAAAGATCTTATGGGGCAAAAACAACAGCAACAACAATAAAACAAAAATTGCACAGTTGGGTGTAGACTGCGGGGGGTGGGGGGGAACCATCCCCAATAACTTTCTTCTTCTTTTTTAACAGTTTATTTATATATTTTCACATTGCATAAGTATAGAAGCGCTCAGTGAACACGTATAGCCTGGATCAATTTATTTTTATACAATGACACTTTTCCCGCTGCCAATTTCTAACTCTACTCTCCAACCATTTATAATAACTTTCTTCTTGATGGAGCTCTTCCTTATCGATTTCTTGGCAGAAGCTGAGCAGATGTGAGCCTCTCTTACGTGGAAGCCAAAACGATGCAGCCCAGCCCTCCCTCCTGAACAGTTTTGATGTGTGGAAAGGCGTAGCCTCTTTCTTCTGGGTATCAGAGGAAGGTGTAGAAGTCAAACGTGGGAAGAGGTCCCCGGAGGTGCCAACAGACGCTCGTCTTTGGTTCACTTCAAGAGGAGCGAAATCCAGGCTCTTACCTCCCATTTTGCGTTGACGCTTTCAAAAGGATGCAGGAAGAAAGCTTTGCCTTCACCCCAAGCCACAGAGATCTCCTCTGGGAAGGAAACTTATTTACTCTCCCTGCTCATTTGGTCACTGACCTTTCCGGCAAGATTCATCTCATCTGTCACTTGCTAACAAGATTTTGGAGGATTTTATCATGTACGCAACCTTCAGGAGGAGACAAACAGTTATACTTCAAGGAGCACCGGGGAGATGCCTACGAAGGGGAAATCTTTAATTCTCTCGCCCCCTCTCTCCTTTAACAGCATCTGCTATAGATGATTAGAGGATGGAGGCTGAAACATACAATGAACGGTTGCAGGAACTGGGCATGGCTAATCCAAGGAAGAGAAGGACCAGGGGAGACAGGATAGCAGTCTTCCAATACTTGAGGGGCTGCGACAGGGAGGAGGAGGGTCAAGCTATTTTCCAAGACACCCGAAGGCCAGACAAGTAACAATGGATGGAAACTGATCAAGGAGAGATTCAACGTGGAAATAAGGAGAAATTTTCTGACAGGGAGAGCAATCAATCAATGGAACAAAAGTTGCCTTCAGAAGTTGTGGGAGCTTCATCCTGGAGGCTTTCAAGAAGAAACTGGACTGCCATTCATCAGAAATGGTGTAAGGGTCTCCTGCTTGGGCTGGGGGGAGGGAGGTGGGCTAGATGACCTACAAGGTCCCTTCCAACTCTGTTAGTCTGTGTAAGATTCTTCTTCAGTGGTGGCATCCTTGAGCTCTTTTTCTATCTCCTACAATTTGGGATGTTAGGACCATATCTGGTTATGCAGAAGTTCAGAATATGCAAATAATAGTAACACAGCCAGAAAAGCATCAGGATTCCCATTTAAAAAAATGGATGAGATATCACCAATAAAGGGGAATTATACGTAACTCAGAGTTGAAACGATGGCTTCTCATAGTTCTCTAAGCTCGGTGGTTTTCTTGCAGACGTTTCATGACCCAACTAGGTAACATCATCAATGCTAGAAGGGAATGGAGTTTGCTCTCTCTTTATATACAATATAACCCCACTCCTTTCTAGCACTGATAATGTTATCTAGTTGGGTGATGAGATGTCTGCAGGAAAACAACCAAGCATCAAGAACTCTACAATCCACATTTCTCCCCCTCCTCCTCCTCTCTCCACTCCCTTCTAGCACTGATGACGTTACCTAGCTGGTTCATGAAATGTCTGCGAGAAAGCAACCAAGCTCAGAGAGCACCAAGAATTCCCCGTGGATGAGATATTCTGACTGCTTCCATTTTGCTAAGAACGGGACCAGATTTTCCAACTTTTCTTAAAAAACAGGAGAGAAAAACCTGAAACATATTTCATTTAAAAAAAAAACAAAAAGTAGGTTCCACCAATGACTTCAAGGGATTTTGATTATCATGGGCCAATGAAATATTAGTTGGGGGGGGGGAAAGAGAAAATAAGACTTATGATCACCTTGGAAGAAAAATCTGGGGGAAATTCAGCTGGATTGTGACTTTCATGGAAGATGAATAAGCACCAGGGGAAAGTCTCAACTTCTTTCCTTGAAAAGCTGCACAGGCACGTGAATAATGACAATTTCTGAGATTCCATTAAAATGAGTGATTACCTATAACTGTACACTTTTCCTCTGAATGCTCTTTTTCTCCCTCTATGACAGATGATCTTCTTCTACCAAGCCAGCATTATCTAGCTGCTGTGTCAACCGCTGAATGCCACGGAATAAGAAGGATGTAGAAAAAGTGGAGTCCGTTCAACTTGGCAACTGTGGGCTACCAGTTCAGGCGGTCTTAAGAGGGGAGTGGACCAGTTCGTGGAGGAAAGGGTTAGGAACGGCTATGAGTTTTGAAGGGTGTATTCCAGTGGTGGGATTCAATTTTTTTTACTACCGGTTCTTCTTTGAAAAAAAAACAATAATTGAATTTTTTTTACTACCGATTCTGTGGGTGTGGCATGGCTTGATGGGCGTGGCTTGGTGGGCGTGGCTTGGTGGGCATGGCAGTGGAAGGATACTGTAAAATCTCCATTCCTCCCCACCCCACTAACCTGCTTTCCAGCTCCGTTACACCCAGCCGATCAGCTGGGACTCAGGAGGCAGCAAATAGATGGGGGCGGGGCCAGCCAGAGGTGGCATTTGCCGGTTCTCCAAACTACTCATAATTTCCACTACCGGTTCTCCAGAACCTGTCAGAACTGGCTGAATACCACCTCTGGTGTATTCCTCAATCGCAAGCAACATGCCTTTCTAAATAGCCACTCATGTGGAGGAAATATAGAAGAGAGTGACCACCTTTAAACCTGAGTTTGTATGTTTCCTGGGTGAACTTGGGCACTGCGTGTCTCCAAATATTGGGAGAGATGGACTCCTGCCTGGAGCTACAGAGGACAGTGAGTGATCAGAAATGAGAGAAAGAGAGATAGGAATTGGAGGGAGTAAAACAATAGAATAGAGGAGATCAATCCTGACTGCTCTTTAGAAGGCCAGATCCTGAGACTCGAATACTTTGGCCACCTAAGGAGAAGGAAGGACTCCCTGGAGAAGAGCCTCATGCTGGGAACGAAAAGAAGAAGGGGACGACAGAGAAGGAGGTGGCTGGATGGAGTCACCAATGCAGCCGGCGTGAGCTTAAATGGACTCTGGGGGATGGTAGAGGACAGGAAGGCCTGGAGGAATGTTGTCCATGGGGTCACGATGGGTCAGACATCACTTTGCAATTAACAACAATAACAACAACAACAAAGCAATAGACTATTTAATGGATGAGAACATTTTCGAAGTGAGGGATTCACATCTCTCATTCTCCTTATTTGCTTGGTTAATAATTAACAGACTAATACAATAACAGAGTGGGAAGGGACCTTGGAAGTCTTCTAAACCAACCCCCTGCTCAAGGAGGAGACCCCGTACTATTTCAGACAAACAGCCATCCAATCTCTTCTTTTAAAACCTCCAGTGTTCGAGCACCCACAACTTCTGGAGGCCAATTATTCCACTGATGAATTGTTCTCGCTGTCAGGAAATTCCTCCTTCGTTCTAGGTTGCTTCTCTCTTGGTTAGTTTCCATCCATTGTTTCTTGTCCTGCCTTCAGGTGCTTTGGAGAATAGCTTGACCCCCCTCTTCTTTGTGGCAGCCCTTAAATATTGGAAGACTGCTATCATGTCACCCCTAGTCCTTAAACTTTGTAAGCCAAGGAAATGCTTGCAACCGTTCTCCGTATGTTTTTAGCCTCCAGACCTCTAAGTCCCCTAATTGAAGGGGTGGAGAGTCACAAGCCAACATATTGGAAGGCCAGATGGGAGAACAACCTATAATAGCCTATTGGAACAGTAGGCATGTAAGGCCTAATTGCATATCAAAATTCGTTTCTGCTGTTCCCTTTTTCCAGTGATGAATCTGTTTTCATCATCTTCCCTCAGACCATCAAAACAAGAGATTTGCTGCTAAGAAGGCTGGTTCCGACAGATCAGATGTTCTTTTCTCCATTCTGCACACCTCGGGAAGCAATATTTTCCCCCACTTGTCAAAGAGCATTCTGCATAGAGCAGGCATTGTTAAAAAGAGAGGAAAGCAGTGTCTATCTCTCGAAGGCAAAGAAATAGAGAGAGAGAGAGAGAGAGAACGAGAGATTTAAGACTCAGGCATCAGACAGGACAATTTATAAGACAATATGTTCACAAATTGTAGCTGTAAGGGTTGAAGCTTCTGTAGATATGCTAAAGAGTGGGAGCCACTTTTCAGATCTTTCCAAATGTTTTTCTCCAGTTGGTGCTGAAGTCCCTGGAGAATCTATTGGATTTTTGAAGCAATACTTTATTTTAGATGCCTAAGAAAGCACCATGTTTTTTTCTTGCTTTAAAATCTAAGGAGAGGAGAGCTGAAACCATCAACTAACTGCTTTGTTAGTTTGTGAAGCACAGTGTTGAAGGAAAGAGAAATGAAGTGGCCACACTCCTTCTGTTCATCTACTTTTGAAGTCTCCACCTTAGGTCTTCATCTACTTCTGTGGCCTTAGCTTAGGTCCCTCAAAAGAGGAAAACGTTTCTGCAAGTGCATTTGGGCAGAATAAAAGTTCCAAGAACATTCCAAGTTCCATTGGAGAATCTTTACAAAGCACCTGGATGGAATGAATTGCATGTCCTCTGCAACACACAATGATTCGTTGGGACCAAGTCAAGCGACGTTGTGCAGAACTTACACAGTATGAATTTATTCATTTAATAAAGTCCCTTTGAATAAATTTCAGGTGGTCATTGTCCAGCGTGGTCAAGGATTCCAGCAAAGGATTTCCCCCATGCTCAAGAGGTAATAATGTGCTTCAACCATTTTTCTTCCTCCACACAACCTGCTTCTGAGCTTTAGGGACGCCATCACAACCAAAAATTAATCTGTTTGTGTGAGATGTGGAGAACACCTCTTTGGGTAGGTGTGTAGGTGAGGGTGTAGAAAATAAATTAATTGGTGTAATGTCATGCTAGAAGATGCTCCATCTGCATCTCTTTATAAAGATGGTGCTTCATAAATGCAGGAATAAACATTTATGTTGGAGTAAACCTTGAGGGCAATTACTCCTTTGCTTCCACAGGGAATTTTGGTCTTGGTGTATCTGAAGCCCTGCAGACCATTGCAAAGTTAATCTCTTTGGTCCAAGATGCTACTTGGACACAGTTTTGGGGGTCTGCATGGAGGGGGAAATACTAAAACCATTGTTTGTCATTGAGCATCATCCCCCCCAAAAAAAGATTCAAGTTAAATTATTCTGGACATCGAATTGAAAAAAGTGTTTTTCCCACAATTTGTCTCGAGATCCTTGTCAGCCTTATAATATTATTGGAGGTAAGTGGAGATTTATAACCATCTGATTATGATCTGGAATGGTTTTAAATTGAGTCTTTCCAATTCATTGCTCAGTCTTTGGGTCAAAAAATCTGCATATCTGGAAATTTAAAAGCGGCGATGTGAGAGGACAACTTTACAAAAGGAATTGATAAATAAAACCCTTGTAGCAAACGTCCAGAAAAAACAGAGACAAAAGATTTCTAGGTCCCAGCAAAAGTGGCCTCCAATTTAGTAATTTGGAAATATATTTCTAATCCCTTTGGATGAGTCTCCTACCACAGTTCTGGCCATGAAGATCTTCTCTTCAAAGTAAGATTATTTTCATGGCTCCACTTGAAAAATATTGTCTTTAGAAAGAGAATCCATATAGACTTTCTCGTTTTTTATGAATCTCTGCAGTTGGGATGGAGTGGCATGTAAGCAAATGGAAATTTGTTTTAAATCCCCGGGGAACGTTGATTTGTATTTTCAAGGTCTCCTCGTTTACAGTCCTGTAACTCTGCAAATATATATATATTTAGCTTATATATATGTTGTATTTGTGCTGATAATACCAGGTCATACCAGGGGTTGTAACACAAACACACACACACACATATATATATATATATATATATATATATATATATATATATATATATATATATATATATATATATATATATATATATGTGTGTGTGTGTGTGTGTGTGTGTGTTGTATTAGTGCTGATAAAATTTAGGCATACCAGGGGTTGTAACACAAACACACACACACACACACACACACACACACACACACACATATATATATATATATATATATATATATATATACAGCAAGATTTGTTACTTTTCAACTCTTATGCTATTCGTCTCCCCGTTTTTCCATGTGAATCTCACCCAAACTGTTCACAGCTTTGATTTCCTCCAGTTGAAAGGATTTGAAGATTGAAGATTGCACAATAAAAGGATTACAGTTGGAATTTCCCCCCTCTCATATCTGCGACACCTTTGTGCCTGTTTGAAGCCGTCTAATCCATTCAGACAAAATTGGTTGGCTTTGGAAAGCAGAATTGAATTTATTTCAGATTGGCTGGAGAATTCTGGGAGTTGAAGTCTTTGCATCTTGAAGTTGCCAAGGTTGAAACACTCTGGCCTGAAGGACTCAGCCTTAATCAACATTCTCTGGATTAAATACACGCTTTTCATATTTAATACTTTAATAAGAGAACTACAGCTTGGAAAGTCACCAGATTATGGACTGTTTATTTTTGTCCCCTGCATCTGATAATCAGATTTGTTTCTCCCACGCATATTTATCCATTTTTAGTTATCATAGGTTTAGCTTATCCTCAATTAATTCATTTAAGCTTTTATTAAAATCATCGAAGGAAACATCTGTTGCCACATCCCATAGCAGTGGAATCCTTAATTATGTATTGTATGAAGATGAACTTCACGTTCTTCAAGTGGAGAAAAAAAAACAGCTTACTTTGCCATCTCTCCTCAGCTCAGGATTATTTTTTTACTTTTCAAAGCTTGCTAACAACACTTGGCAAAAAGTCAGTCAGTGTCACCTAATACTCTGCCTGCACCCTGAGACAACTTCTCTGACCCCTCCTCATTCTTTCCTTTAAAAAAAAAGCCTCAGAAAAAGTGTTGAACAGGCCCTGAAATCTCAGCCTTTTTGAGTTGAGCTTCTGAAAATGACAGCTCCATCTTTGGGGCAGAATTAATTTATGCCCAGTTTGTTAACCTTGTAGACGAATCACACAGTTCTATCAATTATCTGGGAGACCTCGTTTGAAATCCAGCCAGAGAGAACTTTTGCTAAATTCCATTTCCTTCCGTCATAGCAATGTTCAATTGCTTGACCCTGATTTTTTTTTTTACAAAAAAAACCTTACAACCCTCTTATGGTAATTTCCTTTTGTTCTATTATTTATATGCATAATTTTAGGAAGGGAGCGTGAACTACAAGCTTGCTACAAAGCAGATGTTATGAGTTATTACTGATGTAACTACTAGAGGGATTACCATGCTCCAGTCATGTACAATGAGTGTTTAAAAAATGGAGGTTGTGGCAACCCATCTTGGGGTCTTTTTTGACCCAACAACTCTACAAGGGAATACTTCCCAAATTAACCACCAATAACCCTTAGTCCTTACTTTTGTTAATTCAGAAACCTCCCTGGATTACAATTGGTTTTCCTTTAGATACATACCTTGGACTCTGTACTAATAAAAGCTGTGACTAATTGCAATGCTGCCTTTGGAAAAACACTTGATCAATGACCTGTGAAGAGAGAAATTGTGGGGCTTCCTATAAATGGTGTAAAACAAATCTGTGTGAAAATGGCATGATTAAACACAGGAAGTACATAAATCTCTGAACCACTTTTGAGCAAGAGAGAGAATTGTTCCTGGTAAAAAGTCTCCTTCTCCCTAATCAAATTCCTGGTCTCAACTTCAGTTGAGGGCCTCCTAACATTGGAGCTGTGTGAAAAATAAGCAAGAAACTCTTTGCTTCTTTGAAAGAAATTGCATCAACCGTCCACAAATGGTGTTGTCTTGCTTAGTCTTTAAGCATGCTTAAATCAAATGCCCACAGATATCATGGATATTTGAAGATGTGGGACCTTTGTTAGTACCGCTAAAGGTTGTTTTTCTTCAGATTTGAGCTGACGGAAGCTCAGTCAATCTTTTTACAAACAAAAGAGAGCTGCTCCTGTTGAACTGTTCCCTTTAACCAAACTTCTGGGGTCAACATCAGTTGAGGTTCTCCTAACATTGGGGCTATGTGAAAAATAAGCAAGAACCTCTTCGCTTATTTGAGATAGCATCAAAAGTGATGCATTGTATCAGAAGATGAGACTTCCCCACCTTCATACACCTCCCAAAGAAGACCAGACAATCAAATGCTTGCCATAAGTTTTAAAAAATGGAAATCAGTTCATCAAATACTTTATTCCCTCAACTCTAGAAGTTCAGTAACACCGATTAGTACATTTTAGAAGTCAAGAAGCATCATTTTGAGGCTGGGCCCAATGGTGTCTCTTTTGTAAAAGAGAAAGGACTGAATTTTGGGGTAGGCTCTTATAAAAAGGAGTAAGGAAGGAGAGGACAATAGCCTGAAGTCTTCAAACTTATTTTCCTCTTCTTCCACCAGTTTTCCAGAATGTAAGGATGTCACAAGAGCAGAAACCACCATCCCAAAGCTGATGCAGAAGTTAGCTGGAATCCAATCTTGAAAACACGGAATTGGCTCCCGAATTTCAATACCCAATTTCAGGGCTACATCTCAAAATTTGGTGAGAGATACTACCATTCTAAAAGAGCAGATGGACTAAAAGAAAGTCAAATCAACAAACCAAACTTTGTCTTCGTTCACCCCACAAGTAACCCAGCAGTTTCTCAAGACTTCTTTGCATTCATACCAGGCTGCTTCTTCAGCGCTGCTTAGCCAAGTTATTAAATCCTTCTCCAGGTGTTTACAGATATTTTTGGAGAGTAAAAATAAGAGAAAAAGACACTGGCTATAACTCACAATAATGTTTCCCCATATTTCAAAAACAACTTATTTCTGACTAACGTGTGGAACCTTTTCAACTCAGGCTAGGTTTATTGCATACTTGTAATTCTTTAAACCTTCCTAACGTGATATACTTTGTGGAGGCTTCTGTGTGCGTGTCTTGATTTTTGATTTTTGTATACTATTAAACTTGAAAATAACTTTTCGCTTAGTTTGAGAATCAAGAATGACTAGCGGTTGGAAAGAAAGTGAAAAAAAACAACAACACCTCCAAGCATTCATAAACAAGAAACATATTCTAAAGTTGCCAAGAGACCTTTTTGATATATAGTTATAAGGACATAATCCACTCCATAAAAATAGATGAAATTCTGTATTTCTCAAATTACTGTAATTGAGTTTAATCTGAAAGATACCATACTGTTTGAGTTAAAAGTAGAGATTACTCTGAGCTTCCGAAAAGTATATTTATTGTATTGAGATACCCAAGGGATACACAAAAGCATTCTTACAGAGACCAATTTCATTTGACAACGGTTTAGAGACAATGGAGAAGACACAACATTTTATCTCTGAATACTGATGAGTTGCACTGAAATTGTTATGCCTCCATTCTTGATAAATGTTCCTTTTCTTTCCCGGATTTCTTTTATGCTTGTTCTTTAATCCCTTGGCTGTTTTTCTTACACAAAAGTTTGATTTTGCTTAGTTTCCCAGTTTTGCAATCCAAGCAAACATTACACGAAGATTGGCAGCGTTATAATATTTATTTTCCCCATAGTGTGCTACATATCCAAGTTGTATTTTTACATTGCAGCTTTCCAAATGATTCCCCGTGATGTAATGTATGTTTTTCACATGTTTGTTTCCCCAACATGTGGATATCTGAAGGCATATTTTTTTTCCCCAGTGACAAAGTGCTGCTTGGAAGTGTGACTTGAGAAAATTTGTGTCAAAAATTCCACACTTGGACTAAATCATACGTGGTTAGGATTGAGGTGGATAAGGTCTTTACCTTTATTTTAAAGGCGGACAACGTTTTTAACACTTTGAATTTGTAGTAGGAAAATAAGTAGCAGAGTGGCAAATTTTGGTTTTGGCATTGTGTATTTTATGGTTATAACTTGGAACCTGCCTAAGGGATGGGTTATAACTTGTCTCCTGGGGCTATAAGTCAGGATAGACACATTTGAAATAATAAGGAACCCTGTAGATTTGGTCTTAAGTTTGCAAGTTTGCTAGCTATAAAATAGTGTGGAATTGTTATGAGACCAATCAGTTTTCTTCTTGGGAAAACTCCCTGACTTTGCTAGATAGAAGATAAATATTAAGTCATCCAGTGAAGTGAAGAGCCACTAAGCCAAAGGAATCGCAAAAGACAAAGTGGTCAGACTTTCCACAAAGTTGTGTTAGCAAAACGTCTCTTCCCAGAGGTAACAGCAGTGGTAACATTTTCAGACTGATGGAAATCCTGATTCCTCTGGTATAAAACTCTTATCTTTTAACATAATTGATGCCCGCTGATCAGCAGATACTATATCCCTAAAACTGACGTTCACTTAAACCACTATACAGTCAAGATATTGTGATATATCACAACTGCTGCTTTCAGGACTGCACAAAGCTTGGTAGCTTTAATGGGAAGAAGAAACATGTCTTTTTTTTTGTTGCTGTGTGTAGCGGCTGCTCCCCCGCTTCAAATAATCCAGCAAGAAACCTTGGGCATTGACAAAATCCCCATCAGTCAATTGCAAAAGGCAGCCTTGCTTGGAACAGCTTACATCCTGCGACAAGACCTTTTAACGCCATCCAACAACATTTGTCATCCCTGATCCTTAGGGATGATCTGATAGATCAGAGGTGTCCAAACTTGGGAACTTTAAGACTTGTGGACTTCATCTCCCAGAATTGACTTTCAATTGTCCTTTTTCTTAGCTTTAACTGATGGAGGCATTTACCCTTTTGGGATTTGGGGGGGTTCCTGACTCCCCAGTTCAGAAAATTGTAGGAAGAAAGTCCAGCGATGTGAAGGTCAGTTCAAACTCAGCCTATTCTGAGCTGAAAAGCAGGCGCTAATGAATAATCCTGAAATTGCTATGCATAGTTTCCTTTCCATTTCTATTTTCATATCTAAAGCCGGAACGTTTAACATCCACAGGATGAAAAGGCAGCTTTCAAAGAACAGACTGGGGAAGCAAGACCATAAAACCTCAGCCTCCTTCATAATCTCTCTCAAAATCATTTTGACCACTAGGCAAGCAGAGCTATTAAATCCAAAGGAGCGATTTTAACATATCAAACAACTCCAGCAAAACATTTTGGGGCGAAAGATTAAGTTGCAGCTTTATGCACACCTATTACAACGAAACAGGCATCTCTAAACACAGAGGAAGCTCTTTCTCTACAAGGGCGTTTGGAAGTTATCTGTTCGTTACAGTGGAAAGGGAAAGAAGTTCATCCAGGTTTTCTTTCTTCTCTAATCTGATTTGAAATGTACACATTTCTAGTGTGTGTGTGGGGTAATGGTGGCAACAGGCTGCTTATCCTTCCTTTGATATAAGGCCTTAGTGTTAAGGGCCCCCCCCCCCTGAAGTTTTATCATGCTAAAACGTTCCAAGCACAATGCCTTGAGGCCTGAGATTTCTCCTCGGGATTATGTAAGGAAGGTAATATTCTACCCTTTGTTTAGACACATCCAAATCTTCTTAATCTGTACTTTTTTTTAAAAAAATATTATTTTTAAACAAACAAACAGAAACAAACATAAAAACCATCCTCCAGTTACGTAAAGTGTATCGATTGGTTACAAAACTTCCATGCCTCCTCACCGCAGTCTGGAATAAATGGCTATTCTCATCTAGCAACTGTGTGTGCTTGTGTGTGTGTGAGGGGGGGAGGGAGAGAGATGGATAACAACCTCACATACCTTATGAAATTTAACATTTGTAGGTTCAAACTATCATTCCTTGGGTACATTATATGAAGAGCCTACTTTCTTGAGTGCTGGAAAAAGTGGAAGAGTTCAGGTTTGAGTTGGGGACAGGTCAAACCAAGTTGAGATTAAGGAAAGAGAAGAAGAGAATGACCAGCCACAAGGTCGGGGGATTTGATTACAACAGCAGTGAATGCATGGCTGAAAGATTTGAAGTCTCAGGTGGTGGACAGATCACGATGGAGAAAGTCTACCAGTGGGCCCCTAAGAGTCAACATTGACTTGATGGCACTTGGTTGATCCATCAAGCAGACTCTACATCGCTTGCAAAAATATGAGGCTCTGTGGGTCTACAAAAAACTCCACTTCATGCAAGTTCCAGGGAACATTGAGAGAGAATTTGAGTAGGGAAATTCCCCATGTTCAAAAAAAAAATAATCAAATTTATTTAAGTAAGATTTTTAAAACAACATCTATGTCTCAGACCCACATAACGTGACGGGCAGGACTAGATAGCATCAGATTGATTGAAATGCCAGTACCCTTCAGTAGACCTATTGCTTAGCATGAAATCAAGGTATTTGTGTGTGGTTTTCTGCCAACAGAGCAAAATAGCCTTATTACTTCATTGCTAGATGTTACGGAGATAGGGAGAATTAAACACATAGCATTTTGTGCAATAGGTTTAACCCAGGGATATATGTTCTCCTCCCCAGCATGAAAGCTGCACATGGCTCATAAGATACATGCTGGAGTCCTTAGTCTCCATATTAGCAGATGGGGCCAGGTCAAAAAATGAAATTGAATTTACATTCCAATTTGATTCCCAGCTAATTTGTTTACGATAATCCTCCTCCAACTGCATAATTAATCATCTTCTCAACCTGCTGCCTAGACCCATTGCAATTGGCTAACAAGTTTAGGAGGTCACTGAGGGCCACCCACCCTCCTGATTATTTGCAGCTTGGGGGCATCAAATTATGCCTCTACACTTTGGCTGGAGCTCTAGTTTGTCATCCCAACAGCTGCAGTCATGGTACAACTGCCTTTTGCAAGAGATTAGAGAGGGTTGTAAAGCAGCATGAAGCGGTATATGTCTTTTTTTTTATAAAAAGTTTTTTATTTTTCCTTTTAAATTCATTCTTAGAGTTTAAGCCAGAGGTATTTTTATTGGGTATTCTACCAGAGAAATATAGAAAAGAAGATTCAAATTTGATTGTACAAATAATAACAGCAGCTAGAATTGTATTTGTACAAAATTAGAAAGCAGACAAAATCCCATCGGAAGGGGAGGTAATAAAGAAGATATTAGACTGTGCAGAAATGAATAGATTGACATTGAGAATAAGGAGAAAGAGGAATCAGTGTACTACAGGACACGGGGGCGATTTTATGAGTGGCTTGAAAAAAGATATAAATAGAAAGAAAAAGGAACAAAACTTGAAATAAATATCACACATGATTAAAATAGGGGGAGGGGAAATAAGAAAATATCAAAATGTAAATATACAGGAGAAAAAATGATATGAATTTGCATGTGTTAAATAACAATTATAAAACAGTATATACGTCTAAGTGCTATTGCTATTCCTATAGTAAGTCGAGATCTGTAACTGTGAATTGAATCTCTGAATTGAACTTCTGCATGTGGCTGCTTTGAAGACTCTTTTGGCATTAGAAAGGTCCTGTTAATTTTATACAAACATCACCAAACAGTCCACCATAGGAGGCTGAGGCAAAAAGAGAAAAAAAATGGGAAGAAAGAGATTGGATGCACCTTTGATTCCTATTTCTATCCATAAGGGTCTTGTTTTCGAAGAGAGCCATTCCTGAAGCTCTGCCATAAATTCTAGATTAGACCAACTACTATCAGCCTGGGTCTCTCTGCCTTCTCTTCACGGGGAAAAGGTCAATCTAGCTAGCAGGGCTGTAAACTAAGGCAAGCCATAAGCAGTGTCAATTATTTTTAGATTTAAGTTGCAACGAACACATTCCCGAGGCTCTTTGCTTTCTTGGAAAAGAGACGTATATTTATGCCTTCTCCATTACATTAAAGGTGGACTGAAATAACAAAGCCATACTCTTAGGCTCCGTTAAGCATCCCTTGACTCTGCTTTTTTTCTTTTTCTCCCCCCTTCCCCCCCAGCCCTTTTTGGTGCATAGAGAAAACAAGCATCTAAATTGAAAATGTAGCCTGGGGTGACCAAAGGACCGGATTATGAATCTCCAACTCAGGAGCGGAAATTTTGCACTCTTCATTAAGAGATCAGCGGGGAATGTTGGTGGTTGGATTAAGTTGTAATTCATATGCTTATTTTTTCCAGAGATGGAATACCTTTCACCAAGGGTCTTGGGTTCCATCCTAGAATCTGTTGTGACCCACCAGCGGCCAATGGAGCTGGCAGCAAATTTGGGCAATGAGGAAGTTGGGGAGGAAGATGGGCCAGTCCCGGAGTCTGGGGAAGGCTCTGATGAGGGCTCTGTGTCGGGAGGCAGAGCGGGGGCCAGAGCTGTATGCCAGTTATCAGCTGCCTTCAGAATCAGACATCAGTGAGGCAGAAGAACAGCTGGAGCCTCTTCCCAGTGTGCGTATGCGCAGAGTTGCCAGACGAAGAGAAGAGCTAAAGAACAGGGGCCAACTTGGGAGTGAGGCCACAGATGGATGATGAATGGCCCCTCCCAGAGGGAATAAAAGAGGAGCGAAAGGGGAGTGGAGTTTGCAGGGGAAAATTAGTTCACTTAATTGGTTCCTGACTCTCCAAGACTCCTTGCCAGGTTTTGCAGATCTTGGCCTGGCAGCTCTCCAAGCCAGAGAAGGTCTGTGAGTGTAAATCCTCCCTCCTTCCAAGGTCAGTAAAATGAGGACCCAGATTGTTGGGGGGGGCAAGATGTTGATTATGTAAACTGCTTAAGAAAGGGCTGTAAAGTTGTGCGCTGAAGGAAATCATGGCATACACAAAGACACCACTTTCAGGAGCAAAACCACTTGGGGTGGTGCCAGCTGCCGATAATCGTTTGCCGGGGAAGATGGTAAAAGGTGGCTTCCTTGTGAGTCTCTCTGCACCCCCAAGATTCCGGATCCAACAGGGAAATAATTGGTTGGCAATAAAAAACAAAACACAACATCAATTTGTGAAATGGAACAATGCCCCAAGGAGAGAGGACAAATTAATCAGTCCAAAGATAAAGAACCTGCTTCAAAATTATGGAGGAAGTAAATGTGTGTGTATTGGGGGGGGGGGGAGAAATGAAGGTTAAAATAGATATGTTCTTATCTCTGGCAAACCCTTAATGGACTTTTGCTGATCAGGATTGAAAGAGGGGGCTTTAAGGATTTGTTTATAGATAAGAGGGAGGATACGGGAAGATCCTTGGCTGCATTTTTTAGAGAAGGTGATGCCTTACTGAAATCATTTCTACTTATTGTGATGATGTTGGTGGGGCCATTTCTTTAGATATCTCTTTTCTTTCACCATATTCCTATTTTTTCTTTCTTCTCTATTTTTTCCCCTTTTCTACTCTTCCTTTTGGATTTTCATTTGTTTGATTTGGGTCAGTCTCTTTGCACTTGTAATACTGAATAAAAGTACTATGCAAATTGTGTGTGTGTGTGTGTGTGTATGTCAGTGGTGAGTTCCTACCGGTTCGGACTGGTTCGGCCCAACCAGGAGTGGGGTGGCAGCCAGGGTCACTGCAACCAGCAGCAACCAGGGACTGCCATGCCCTCAAACCAGTTCCCTGGCCTCTTCTGCCATTGCCGGCATGTTTATGCGCATGCACAGAACAGTTTTCAATGAAGAGCGCATGCACAGCAATGTGCGGCAGGCGTGAAAGAGAGCGAAGCGAGCAGCGTGTGCACAAAATGGCCTCCCACTCAACTGGTAGTAAACCAGTTAGGAGTCCACCACTGGTGTGTGTGTGTGAGAGAGAGAGAGTGAAAGAGAGAAAGAGAAAGAAAGAGAGAGAGAAAGAGAGAGAGGGGGAAAGAGAGAGAGAGAGAAAGTGAAAGAAAGAGAGAGAGAAAGAGAGAGGGGGGGAAAGAGATAGGCCAGCTCTGATGGAGACAATCTGATTTTATTTTTTTCCATTTGGTCCAGGGCAGCCAGTTCATCTAGTGTGTGACAAGGGCATTAACAACTCTCCCTCTCTCCCTCTCTCTCTCTCTCTCTCCCACTCCCACCCTCCCTCTTTCCTTCCTTCTCTCTCTCTCTCATTCTCTCTCTCATTCTCTCTCATTCTCCCTCTCTCATTCTCTCCCTTTCCCACTCCCACTCGCTCCCTCTCTCCTTCCTTCTCTCATTCTCTCTCTTTCTCATTCTCTCTCTCTCATTCTCCTCTCTCATTCTCTCTCTCTCATTCTCTCATTGTCTCTCATTCTCTCCCACTCCTTCCCTCCCTCTCTCCTTCCTTCCTTGTCTCTCTCTCTCATTCTCTCTCTTTTTCATTCTCTCCCTCTCATTCTCTCTCATTCTCTCCCTCTCCCGCTCCCTCCCTCTCTCCTTCTCTCTCTCTCCTCCCTCCTTCCCTCTCTCCTTCTTTCTCTCTCTCCACCTTCGCTTGATATTTCGTTTGAAATACAACTTCAATATACGTGAGTCCTCTCTGCTTGCTTTCTG
Organism: Natrix helvetica; assembly: GCF_964273705.1. Lineage (NCBI taxonomy): Eukaryota > Metazoa > Chordata > Lepidosauria > Squamata > Natricidae > Natrix > Natrix helvetica. Next base: position 19,424,991 of record NC_138556.1, read on the forward strand.
CCATGCAAGAGATCTTGAAAAATTGTGACAAGCAATTGGACCGAGCGTGGCAAAGTGAAATGTACTTAACATATAATTCCAGCAGTGAAGAAGAATCTGGTTACCAGGAGGATTTTTTACAAAACATGGATTTCCAAGGAGCCTCTGTAAAGAGACAAGGGGATAATTGAAAAAGGTGTGGCAGAACGGAAAGAAGAGGCTGCATTTTAGGGAAAGTCACCCAGTCCCTTTCGTCTTACCGTGAAAGCCACAAGAGCAGATACGTAGGGGGACAACGACAACACCAAGAAAATAAAATCATATTCATAGCCGTGTATCAACTCAACACCTTGAAGAACAGTGAAGTCCATAGAATTACCAGCAGAGGATAAAGTGAAAGCCAAAATCAAAAGCCAAGTGTCATCAGACTCCGTGTTAGAAAAGTAGAGGCCATCCAGGAAGGAAGAGGTAAGATCATAAAACAAAATTAAAGACGAAGAAGTGAATGTCAACAGAAGAGCAATTCTGCTAGAATCACCAGCACAGAGACCAAAAGAATGAATAATAGAGCAGAGAGGGAAAATATCAGAGGTGGGGGGAAAAACATGATTGCTTCATCCATGTTTCAAGGATAACAGCTCCCTTTGATCAGACTGGTACATATAACAGAAAAAGAGAAGAAACAGAAGGGATGGTGATTTATTTTTTATGTCCTTTGAAGGGGCAGAGGGGGAGACAGAATCAGCCTTGCAAGGTAGTTCAGACAAGAAGCACACCCAGGAGCTCCAATTTTCCTGTAAGATTTACATTACCAGAGCCTTGCAAGCCCGCCAGCGGCCAGCAGAGCTGGCAGCAGATTCGGACAGTGAGGAAGTTGGGGAGGAAGATGGGCCAGTCCTGGAGTCTGGGGAAGGCTCTGGTGAGGGCTCTGTGTCAGGAGGCAGAGAGGGGGCCAAAGCCATATGCCAGTTATCAGCTGCCTTCAGAGTCGGACATCAGTGGGGCAGAAGAACAGCTGGAGCCTGTTCCCAGTATGCGCATGTACAGAGTTGCCAGATGAAGGGAACAGCTGAGGAACAAGGGTCGACTTGGGAGGAAGGCCACAGGTGGATGGTGAATGGCCCCTCCCAGAGGAAATAAAAGAGGAGTGTCAGGGGAGGGGAGTTTGCAGGAGAACATTAGTTCGCTTAATTGGTTCATGACTTGACTCCTTGCCAAGTTCTGCAGATATTGGCCTGGCAGCTCTCCAAGCCAGAGAAGGTCTGTGACTGTAAATCCTCCCTTGAAAGACTTTGCTGGACGTGAATGAGCAGAATCCACAGTAAATTAATTTTGTCAGGACAAACAGTTTGCTTCATGCTCTTGGGAAGCGGAGATCAGAACATTATCTGAGGTGTCTTTTTTCTCTGACCTCCAAGGTCAGTCTCACATACCCCTTACATCAACCACGAAACAAGATGAGACCTGCCATTGAAACACCATCCGGAAGGTCAACAAAAATGACCGATTAGCTGAATTGATCATACGCAGCCATCACAGGGCTTACATGAATTTGTTGCATAGCGTTGCATCCACCTGGCCACTGCTGTTTGTAAATCATGGCTTATGGTTCACTACGCTGGTCGTGGGCCAACGTGGGGACGACAAATCTGCCAGCACAGCTGGAGAACTTGCCCTTTGCAGCCATGTCGTGGGTTACAAAATGGGTTAATAAAAATGTCACTCATTCTGTCTGCCTGTCTGCCTCTCTGCCTCTGTCTGTGTGTGTGTGTGTGTGTGTGTCTGTCTGTCTCTCTCTCTCTCTCTCTCTCTTTGCTGTTGGGGTAGCTAAATTCTATTTTCTCTCAACAAGTTTTGCCAGGTTGCTCCATTATCTGAATGGCATTTACTCTGTGGTGGGATTCAGCCAGATCGCACCACTTCGGGAGAAGCGTTTGTTAACATTCTGAGCAGTTGGGTGACCTGGTTGTTGGAAGAAATCATGAGGGCAGAGAACCAGTTATTAAATTATTTTAATCCCACCCCTGGCTTTGCTCCTTCATCTGTTAATACATCACGTCCTGCTTGCTTCCGATCGAGAAATTTAGACGCCTTGGCTGCCATTCTACGAAAACAGTTTTGACAACTTTATAAGGGAAGAGATGAATACATTTACTCATTTTTAAGAATTCAGCGTTTTATGGGCAGCCGATGATTATAATGATACACCGCGACTCAGATTAAACTTATATTTCCCATTTGTATCTCATGTCTACTGAGTTGTTAAGATGGGGGAATTGCCCTTAAATCTTAATTAAAAACAACAAAGAAAATCTCAATGTCAAGATCTTTTGGCCTCTCTGTCTCTCTGTCTCTCTCTGTCTCTCTGTCTCTCTTTCTCTCTCTCCTGTGCTTTTGGCCAAATGCATGTCAAATCTTTGATTCGTTCTCTGCCAGCTCCATCATAAATTTACATACAAAAAATTGGAGAATTTGCATAATACTTTCACTTAATAAGAGTCTGGAAATGTGACAGGGAATCAGCTCAGGAGGTTGACAAAGCAGAATCCACTTTCAATTCATCTTATATTTTCAGCACAAAATTGGGTACTGATTTTGGGTTACGCAGCATCTGAGAAGGAATCAGAATACATTAGAAAGGAATGGCACAAAGCCACTTCAGCATTAGCTCTATCGGACCAGAGTCCACCTGGTTGAAAGAGTGACCAGAAAAGGGGACACATACAAGACATTTTGCCTTGCTTTTTTTCTTTTTATCACCTTGTACTCCGCTTTTTTTGGGGGGGTGAAGTCAGGGCCACTGAATGGAGCTGAGCATTTACTGGCCAGATGCCCTTCCTGATGCCTATGTGGAGTTCACAGCAGATATTTGCTCTTTGCACCCTCATAGAGAAACATCTGTCACTGCCTAGGATTGAACTCTCACTTTTCTGAGTGAGAAGTGAGCGTCTTCATTTAAGGTTCCCCTCACACATATGTGCTAGTCGTTCCCGACTCTAGGGGGCAGTGCTCATCTCCGTTTCAAAGCTGAAGGGCCAGCGCTGTCCAAAGACGTCTCCGTGGTCATGTGGTCGGCATGACTCAATGCCAAAAGGCGCACGAAACGCTGTTCCCTTCCCACCAAAGGTGGTTCCTATTTTTCTATTTGCATTTTTTAACATGCTTTCGAACTGCTAGGTTGGCCGAAGCTGGGACAAGTCACGGAGCTCACTCCATTATGTGGCACTAGGGATTCGAGCCACCAAACTGCCCACCTTCAACAAGCTCAGCGTCTTAGCCACTGAGCCACTGTGTCCCTTTTTCAACCCTATAATTTCCCATAAATCAGCCCATCAACCCATCCTGGTTCAACCCATCCTGATGTCAAAACAAACTGGATTATCATTTATGAATGCACCAAGTTGAGTGTCATGGAATCCTATCAGCCTTCACATACTATTCCAAATCCTAAACTACATTTGCCCTTGGCCTGATTAACCACGCCTCCTTTCTCCTCCTATTGACTATGTAATTCTGAAGATCAAGTTGAGGTTTTAGTGGAGACACACAATCGTCACAGAATCATAAAACTAGATAAAGGCTACAAAGCTTACAACTTCAGAACTGGACTACAAAAAAAATTGGATGATCATTGGATGGCGGCCAAGAACTAGCTTTTTCTAAATTTCTTTTCTGCTGTCTGGTGGCCATTTGGAATTTTGTAGGCCAAATTTGATAATCCAGCCACAAAGTATTTGACTTGGCCACCTATTAATGCCATCAACATGGTTTTACAAGGTTGTGAAAAATCTTTTGGTTAACATACTTCTAATAAGAAAGAATTCATTGCCTTTCAAATCAGTCTCTTCTTTAAATGGCTTACTTTGTAGTATCAACAAAGACTTCCTGAGTGCAGGCAAAAATCTCATTTCTTGGAATATAAAGTCTTTAGTTGGAACCTTACTGTCATGCTACCTGGCAGCCCTTCAAATATTTGCAGATAGTTATTACATTCCTTCTGCCACCTCTTTTTTTCCAAGCCTCTCCGTCTTTTTGTCAAAGAATTTGTTCTCAAATTCCCAGCAAAAATAACATTAATTCTATGAGGAGAGGAAATGTGATTCATACAAAGATAGATGTTCTGTATCTTTGAAATGACAGAGTAGAAAAATAAAATGATACATCCTTCATGTGAAGTTGAAGTTTTCAAATATTTTATTAGTTTATCAAAATATAAAATACAGAAGTATGAAAAATATGAAATGAGGGGAAAATAAGGGAGGAAAGGGGGAAGAGAGAAAAGTGTAGGGGGAAGGAGAGTAGAAAAAGAAAAGCATTGGTTTCTGACTCCTTTCGGTGCCGTAGAATAAGATAGTAACATAAAGGCTTAGCTTTTTACTTTTATATGTTAATATATACTAGCCATTTCTGTAACATCTATTTAATCAGCAAAGCCCAAAATCAAAGTTTAGCAATGGAACTTAGACTTATATACTGCTTCACAGTCCTTTACAGGCCTCTCTAAGCAGTTTACAGAGTCAGCCTCTTGCCCTCAACAATCCGGGTCCTCCTTTTACCCACCTCGGAAGGATGGAAGACTGTTAACCTTGAGCCGGTCAGGATAGAACTCTTATCAGTGGGCAGAGTCAGCCTGCAATGCTGCATTCTAACCATTGCACCACCATGGAAGGAAGGAAAGAAAGAAGGAAGGGAGGAAGGAAGGAAGGAAGGAAAGAAGGAAGGAAAGAAGGAAAGGAGATAAGGAGGGAGGGAGGGAGAGAGGAAGGAAGGAAGGAAAGGAAAGGAGGAAGGGAGGGAGGAAAATAGTAATAGCACTTAGACTTATATATCACTTCACAGTGCTTTACAACCCTCTCTAAGCAGTTTACAGAGTCCTCTTGACCCCAACAATCTGGGTCCTCATTTTACCAACCTCAGAAGGATGGAAGGCTGAGTCCACCTTGAGCCGGTCAGGATCGAACTCCTGGCAATGGGCAGAGTCAGCCTGCAATCCTGAATTCTAACCAGTGCGCCACCAGGGCTCTTCGATTCATGTTTTCCCACCACAATCACAAAGTCCAAAACTGGTTTCCAAGTAGAAAAACAGAATTGTGTTCTTTTCTTTAATCAAAGCAGTCAATTTAGCCATCTCTGCTAACTCCATCAACTTTCTTCAGGAGAAGTTAAGATAGTTCTCCACTTTCTCTCTGTACCTATTTATGGATATTGTGAAGAGGTTGTTTTCTCACAACCGCTCAGCTCAGCAACCGGAGAGGATCCACCCATAACTGGGAGCCCAGCAACGGATACATTTAATTACAATATGGCCAAACCCACAATTTGATTGCTCTTCCTTGAGAATTCCCGCCTACAGGAGACAGGCATTGATAAACGCTGCTCGTTCACTTGACTTGTTTGCACCTCTAGAAGGTTTTCAACTAGCTATGCTTTTCTTCTGAAAATATCAGGTGATGGTTGCCAAGAAACTGCCAGCTACTGCCAAGAAAAATACACGAAGAGGACCGCAAAGTCTCCAGAAGTCAAACTGACTCAAGGGGGATTTTATCTTTTATCTCTCTTGCGTTCTGGTATCTATTGGTACCAGATGTTGCATTCATACAATCAGCGGGATGCATTTTATTCTCTGCTCTGACGATTCTCAAGTCACAGCAAAAGGGGGAAGAGTTTGCATCACAAACACGGCAACCTCTCAGGCCTCTCATTCAATGCCACATCCATTTCTAGGATGGTGATGAAGCTATCACTCGACAGCCCAACTGGCAGTTGAAGAGACCGGGATGACTGTTCCCTATAATTCACTCGTCGAATGAAATTAATTTTCAGGCATGGCATTCGAGACAAGGAGAATTGGTCTTGCTGGGCTAGGTTAGGGCTTGGTCTTGCTAAACTGGGTTCCACTTCCAACTAAAATAAAACCGATAATGGAATCAAATGCAGGTCTTAAAAACCAATAATCAAGGCTTCCTGCTGTATTTATTTAATCAGTGCTCATCGGAGGAATTCCCTCCAGAAAACAGTGGGAGGGACTCCTACCCACAAAAGGATGAACTCACATATTTATACACTCCAGGAAAAGGAGGAGAAAATGATAGTCATGCATAGGTAATAAATGATGTAAGCAAAAAGGTAAAGGTTCCTGTTGCACATCTATACTAGCCGTTCCTGACTCTAGAGGGCAGTGCTCATTCACTGGCGCTTGCCAATGAAACCTGCTTAGTCTCCATTGCTGATCAAAGGTTTCTCTACCTTCTAAGCTGCTTCTACATCTCGCCAGCTCATTGAGAAGGAAGAACATGCAACTTCCTTGCAAAAGGATGACCTCCTCAAATTGTGAAATTTTAAAGCGTTTCCTACTGTCTCTGACATTTGCCGTGAACAATTCAAGAGGGGACTTTTCCTTCTTTTGCCAGTAACAAGCTTTTGCAGTGACCTTTTCGGTTTTCGTTCTTGCACACAAAATTGTACATAGGACTAAAACACTCAACAGGCAAAAATGTTGTAGGGGTGGGGAATTGGTTATTTGTTGATACGCTAATTTAGATTTAACATTGACCCCATCAAAAGGTTTAGGCCAGGGCAAGACCTGATTAAACAGGTATAGACATTCCAGTGAAGCAGAATAAATGTCATCCTTATATTTGATTAGCAATGAGGTAGTCACGGGAAGCTTGTAGGAATATCTTGCATTTCATTAAGCAGTTGATTTTTCAGCAATGGGCAGACATTTTCTAGATCAAATGATTGTGCTCCGTTGACTTTCTCCAAACATATCTGCCAGTACCTTAAAGTAATTTTCAAAAGCCTTATTATTTGTTCCAACATGAAAGGAGGCTTGGAGCATTGAAACAAAGTTGTTTCTCTCTTGGCACGTCTGTTGCAAAAATTACTACCCAGAGAAAACCAAATAGCTGGGTGACAAAAATGCCATTTGGCTTGACCTTTAAGGTTCGCAATACATAATTACAATACAATACTTATTTTCATGCTAAGGTCCTTGTTTTAATTTTTATTGTGACATGGTTGTATTTAATTCCATTTTGTGAAGTAACGGCCAGGGAGTTAGGTTGAAAAATTGCATTAAAATGCTTTGACTAATAACCTTATAATTGGTGGACTTAGGCAAGCCCAGCAATCTGTTCATTTCCTGAATTTTAAATGCCTATATTGAAAAACATTATTTGTTTTGCTTGTCCTCTGCCAAGTCAGTCAACTCCCTTAAAGATCGCATAGTCTAAAAATTATATTGAGATTCTACTGTTCATTCCAGAATGGTGATATTATTATTAATGTTCAAATTGTCACAATAATATATGTTTGTTATTCTCCTGTAGCAGAAACTGGGCACATTTGAGCATTCGCAATTAAGCGGAAAGGCTGAATTGCATAAAAAGTGTTTCTCTGCATCAGTTTTTGAGCACTGATGTAAAGGGAAAAGGAAAAAAAATATTTGAAAAAGTACAGCATATCAAAAACCAGACAATGGTGATTATACATTTGTAGATGCTGAAGCAGCTCCTCTTAAGTGCAGACTTCAGTGGGAAATCCATCATTTGTAGAAAGCATCAGGAAAGGCGCGTTTGAAAACTGCCTACATAAGTGCAACAGTTGGAGCAACTTGCGTGAAACAAGAGGTAAAACCCCACTACAGCTACACTCATGTTATACGACAGCCCTAAATTTTCTGGAAAATTCAAACAGGAGGACTCAGCTGTTTTAAAGAAAAGTAATTCTAGGAAATTTCTAGAAGCTGGGCATTTTGACAAATTAGCCATCAATAGACACATAGACACGAGCAATGTTTACTTCCTGTGCAAAAGAGACAATCAACAAGCCAAAAAGGGAACCAAAAAAGACCAAAACCTCCTCAGTAGCAATCAGCACTCAGATGAGCATAGATTAGCTCCAACATCACACTCGCAATCAAGAAGTAAATACTCTAATCAAGGAACTGCCAAACAAGCTAAGAGTAAACAACCCAACCAAAGAACCTCCAAGATTACTTTTACCGATATTGATAGGGTAAACCATTAGAACATAAACTGAGAGCAAACCCCACTCCTTTCTAGCACTGAGGATGTGACCTAGTTGGGTCATGAAACATCTGCAAGAAATCAACCAAGCTCAGAGAACAACAAGGACCCCACAGTTCTTCTTCTCCTCCTCCTCCTCCTCCTCCTCCTCCTCCTCCTCCTCCTCCTCCTCCTCCTCCTCCTCCTCCTCCTCCTCCTCCTCTCCACAAACCCCACTCCCTTCTAACACTGTTGATGTTGCCTAGTTGGGTAATGAAATGTCTGCAAGTAAACAATCAAGCTCAGAGAGCACCAAGGAGCCCTCATGTCAACCCTGAGCTGCAATATTCTCCTTTATTAAAACCAATCCTTCCGACCATCTTCTCACATGCCAGCCTCGTTCAAAATGCCATGTACAAACAGACCTAGCTTTTGCTGAAAATCCAAACTCCACCATGTTCATTCAGCAGCCCAGGAGGAAGACTGATCTCTGAGGCCCCTTTGACAAAAAGAAAAGAACTGTGTGGAAAGTAAAACAAAAGGGGGGGGGGAGTTAGGAAGAGTAATTTGAACTTCAAAAGTTGTCGTGTGTCAGTCAGCCGCTGTGTTTACTCGAGAGCTTGCTTACTTAATGGAGCTGTCCAAGGTGCTGAATGTCCAAAGCTTGTCTCGTGCAGTGTTTCTCAACTTTAAGATGGGTGGATTTCAACTCCCAGAATTCCCCAGATGGCATAGCTTTTTGTGAGTTGGGCAGCCATATAACATGTTTGAATGAATTAATATCATCTAAGCAGCTCACCAAGGTGGCTCAGTGGCTAAGACGCTGAACTTGTTGATCAGAAAGACCGGCAGTTCAGCAGTTCGAATCCCTAGCACCATGTAATGGAGTGAGCTCCCGTTCCTTGTCCCAGCTTCTGTCATCCTAGCAGTTCGAAAGCATGTAAAAATGCAAGTAGAAAAATAGGAACCACCTTGGGTGGGAAGGGAATAGCGTTCCGTGCGCCTTCGGTGTTGAGTCATGCCAGCCACATGACCACGGAGATGTCTTTGGACAGTGCTGGCTCTTTGGCTTTGAAATGGAGGTGAGCACTGCCCACTAGAGTTGGGAACGACTAGCACATATGTGCAAGGACCTTTACCTTTACCTTTAAGCAGTTCACCAGCTAGAACTGGAGACTGGAGATGCTCGTTCTTAATACGACGGACAGGTGAAATTATTAAATACACACCTGGAGAGTACTTGCACTCAATGTACTTCATGGAAAAAACAAAATTGAGTTGCCTTTTGAAAAAGCACTTTTGGCGCTTTTGAAAAGTGCCCCTGAAAGACCAAATCTGCCCCAGCTCATAAAAAGCCCCACATTCCTGTTTTAGAACTTGTAAGCTAAAGTGAAGCAGAATAGTTCAAGCTGGGATATACTGTTTCTTAGCCAACAATCCTGATCTTGTTATAATCGGAATTAGTCATTTTACAAGCATCGGATGTTATTTATGACCGCAACAGCTTTTACACTATCCTCATGCAAATCTTTTCGCATGATATATTCTTTAATAAAAAAAATCCACAGAAGAACCTTTGTGATTCAATAGCAGGCATCCACTCCACACATATTGCTCAGATGTTGGAGAGTAATTTCCCATAATGCTAATAAAACATCAACCATCCTAGGCATTTTTTCCGCCTTTAGACAATTATCAATGGCTGTTACTGGTGGATTAATCATACTGATAGAACCAGCAAGGATCAATAATTGCAACTAGTATGCGAGAGATGAATCTCCAGCTCTGCTCACCTGCATATCTTTTATACACTCGAGCATATTATTAACTTGAGCTCCCCATAGAACCTTAACCACGCTGGAAGGCCCAAGGAGAAGAGGATGCCATATGCTAAAATGACAACAACATTTAATACTTAAAGGCATGCAGATTTAGCTTGCTTTTTATCATGCTGGCTGGGGAATTCTAGGAAGTTGAAGTCCATAAATCTGGCCAAGGTTGGAGACCCTCTGCCCAAGACGATGGAGCATGAAAACAACTCTTGAAGGGACTTTGACAAATTCTTGGGGATAACAAAAATGATTATGTCATTCCTTTGTATCCTACCTGGATACAATACAGTAATACAGGTAGTTTTTGAGTCACACCCATTTCTTTAGCAGCTAATGCTGCAACAGCACTGAAAACAGTGACATGACTTGTTCTCACATTTACAACGATTGTAGTGTTCCCACATGATCAGAATTCGGATGCATGGCAACCAACATGTCTTTACAAAAGTCACAGCATCCTAGTTCATACGATCACCATGTGTTGAGACTCTAGAAGGGATGCAGAGAAGAGCAACTAGGATGATGAGGGGACAGGAGGCTAAAACATACAATGAATGGTTGCAGGAACTGGGCATGGCTGGTCTAGTGAAGAGAAGGACCAGGGGAGACAGGAGAGCAGTCTTCCAATATTTGAGGGGCTGCTAAAGAGAGGAGGTCAAGCTGTTTTCCAAGGCACCCGAAGGCCAGACAAGGAATAATGGATGGAAACTGATCAAGGAGAGATTCAACTTGGAAATAAGGAGGAACTTTCTGACAGTGAGAACAATCAACCAATGGAACAGAAGTTGCCTTCAAAAGTTGTGGGAGCTTCATCCCTGGAGGCTTTCAAGAGGAGACTGGACTGCCATTTGTCAGAAATGATGTAGGGTCTCCTGCTTGGGTGGGGAGGGGGTTAGACTAGAAGATCTACAAGATCCCTTCCAACTCTGTTAATCTGCTAATCTTCTCATCTGCCCAAGACAAGTCAATGGAGTTTGCTTCACAACTGTTTGATTCATCTAACAACTGCACTGGTTTGCTGAACTGCTGTGGCAAAAAAGTTGCAAAATTGGGTGTGATTAACTCAACAACCTCCTTGCTGAACGATGGAGATTCTGGACCCATGAGGACTACCTGTGCTAGATTGGACTTTGTTGGAAGCAGATACTAGGAAGCACTTCTGATGCTCCAGAAAAGTTTTCTGATGTTCCTGCAAAATCCAGAGCTACAAAAAAATCATTGCAAAGCCCTAATCACCAATTACTAAGAAAGATGATCTGGATCCCATATATTTACGAAGGAGAAAAAATATCTCCTGAGATATTCTGGGAAAGGACATAAAATCTTCTTCCATAAACTTCCTCTGGTCAATCTGTTCTTTGTCACAGAAGAGCAGCCAATAAAACTCCAGGTTTTGCAAAGCACTTTTGGTTCGTTTATTGCCAAGTTCAAGAGGTAGAAAACGTACATAAAATCCTGCAAAGTGGAGAACACATTTGGAATGGCAATGAATCGGGCTCCGTATAAAATGCTTGCCTCGCTTTCAATCCAGGAAGACAATAAGGAAGTATATTTTTAATTGCAAGCAAGACTCCGAAACCACAAATGCACCAAACAATCATATCTTTCTGGGAAATAATTTCAACCAAGGTTACTTCTACAAGGCTTACCTATCCTTAAGCAAACACAAACGCAACATTGACTCTGAATCTGCCTTATCGCATTCCTCAAATTGGGCAGATAAAATTAATTATCCACTTACAAACGGTTCATTTAGTGTCCATTCAAAGTTTTACAACGGCACTGAAAAAAGTGACTTATGACCGTTTTATCACACTTATGACCATTGCAGCATCCCTGTGATCATATGATTTACATTCGGATGCTTGACAACTGACTCATATTTATGACGGTTGCAGTGTCCCTGGGGATCATGTGATCCCCTTTTGACAAGGAAAACCAATGAGAAAACCAGATATACTTAAGCCTGTTACTAACCTAATAACTGCAGTGATTCAATTAACAACTGTAGCAGGAAAGGTCATAAAAGGTAAAGGTTCCCCTCGCACACATGTGCTAGTCGTTCCCGACTCTAGGGGGCGGTGCTCATCTCTGTTTCAAAGCCGAAGAGCCAGCGCTGTCCAAAGACGTCTCCGTGGTCATGTGGCCGGCATGACTCAACGCCGAAGGCGCACGGAACGCTATTCCCTTCCCACCAAAGGTGGTTCCTATTTTTCTACTTGCATTTTTTACATGCTTTCGAACTGCTAGGTTGATAGAAGCTGGGGCCAGTCACGGGAGCTCATTCCATTACGCAGTGCTAGGGATTCAAACCGCCGAACTGCTGACCTTTCTGATGGACAAGCTCAGCGTCTTAGCCACTGAGCCACCGCATCCCTATAGGAAAGGTCATAAAATGGGGCAAAACTCACTTAACAACTGTTTGGCTTAGCAACAGATATTTTCCCATTTTCGTATGGGAAGGAAGCACGGGATTTTTCTAACTAAATCTGTCAATGAAGGAAAGGAAATGTATTGGGGGGGTTGACCGTTCATTGCACTTCCCGCCCAAGGAGGGATTTCTTTACACAGCTTAGAAGGGCATGTTGAACCAATGCCTAATTTTACCTGGGCCCCTCCCCAAGAAACAAGTTTTCGTTCTTCATTCTTCCCAGGAGCATCCATGAATATTCATGCACACCTGTGCCAAAATCGAAAGAAAAAGGAAACTCCCTCCCTGTAGTGAAGTGGAGAGAACCAGCAGACATTTTAATTAACTCCATTTCACAGATGTGAAGGAGTAAACAGCGAGGCAACCCCTGGGAAATCTCTCCTATTTTTTTTGAAGTGGATAATCCATGGATCCTGGAAAGAAGAATCAATTTTTTGAGACTGCGGTAGTGATAGAATAATTAAGAACCAGAAAGCCATGGCTGCGAGTTGACTGCCATCAGTGCTCATGGCAACCCACACAGGTGGGCTGTGGGAGTGGCTTGGTGGGCGTGGCAGGGGAAGGATACTGCAAAATCTCCATTCCCTCCCATCCCACTAACCTGATTTCCAGCTCCATTCTCCTGTGCAGAGCAACAAAAAAAGACCCAGGCGATCAGCTGGGAGGCAGCGAATAGATCGGGGGTGGGGCCAGCCAGAGGTGGCATTTGCCGGTTCTCCAAAGTACTCAACATTTTCACTACCGGTTTGCCAGAACCAATCTGAACTGCCTGAATACCACCTCTGGTTGGATGTGTGCAACAAAATTGATTCTTGTATTGAATTAACTGCACCTTTCTGTAAATTCTCCACGATCTTTTTCCCCCCTAACATGGTCATTTCTGATGTATGTGCATATAAGAATCTCTCTGTCCATTTGCTTTTTTTCCAGGAAGCCACGGGGCTCCTAAAATCTTAACTCTGGGTGCAAAGTTTGACAATGCAATAGAAAGTCCACCTTTACCCCGCTTTACCTCTAAAATCCAGCGATCAACATTGAAAAATTGATAGATTAGCCAACTGAGACAGAGGGAGATTATTCCCAAAAAAACATGGAAGGTTAAAAAAAAAAAAGCAAACAACCTCAAGCTAACATTTCACTAATCTTCACGCTTGAACTGATGGCCTCTCCATTCTCTCCATCAAAATGTCAGAGATCTTGAAACCAGTCGTGTTAAAAGGATTTGACTCCTTTGGGGACTCGGGGGTTCTAAGAGAAGAGGCATGCTGCTTGTCTGGGATACTTAAGTTTAAGGCTTCCTCCTGCTCTATAATCTTGTTAAAGAGAATGGATGGCTTTGCAGATACCCAGAAGGAGATACCCATGGAGGTTTCAAGGGGTTTTGAGGCAATTTCCTGGAAGGATGCAAGCAGGAAAGCCAAGAGAGGATGTTTCTAACAACTACCTACTTGGAAGATGGTGCAATGCTGCGGAGTTGGCATGATTGCAACGATCTGATGAAGAAGAAAATGAGATTCTCCCATGAGCCCAGAAATCATATTATGCTTCATTCATTTGCAGACTGATTGCAGGCAGGACAAAATAGATGTCATTTCCCTCCCCTCCCTAAAAAGAACTTTCCAAAGGAGCCCTGGTGCCCTAAATTTAACATGGAGCAAGGCCAGGAGGGTGTCTTTTAAAAGACTGTTGGATTATTAGGGGATGGGAAGGACGGAGGGTGGGAGGGAGATGAGAAAGGAGGATGGCAGGAAGGCAGACAGGCAGGCAGTTGGAAGGAGGGAAAGACGGAAGGAAGGAAAAATAGGGAGAAAAGAGGGAAGGAGGGAAAGGAAGGAAGGAGGGGAAGGAAGGAAAGAAGGAAAGAAAGAAAGAAAGAAAGAAAGAAAGAAAGAAAGAAAGAAAGAAAGAAAGAAAGAAAGAAGCAAGCATATTTATTAAAAAGATACCTCTGGATTTACAGAAAGAATCAATTCAATAGCCAGAGAGTTCAAAGTTCATTGCTAGCAAAAGTTACTCTACGTCGACATCCCAATGTTGAAAATGCCTTTGTTCCAGAACCAAAATCAAAGGATCGGACTTTCTTCTGCAGAGGAGAGTTTAAATTTATTTTGCTTGGACAAAAGAAGAAGAAAGGCATATTTTTCTCATCACCCCAGGCCATGACATTCCCAACGTCCTTTCTGATCAAATTAGCAACTTTTGTGGCAGAACTTAAAGAGCTGCAAAAAAAGAAAAGACCCCACCCTTGGGTGTGAGGAGAACAAGAGGCCTCTCCCAGAAAGGCATCCATCCCATAATAGGCTGAAATAGGCAGATATAAGAAGCTGTCTGAGAAATCACACGGACGTCCAGACAGGAGAGGTCAACATTTCTCTCCCCTCCTCCAACCCAAGTGGCAGGAAACCCGTAATAGAAACATCTGGAAGGGATTGATTTTATAATTCAAGGATTTAGAGTATCCACACGGTACAAAATGTTCTTTTCTGGCTTAGAATTGCCAACATAAATGCACAAGGAAGCCTCTTCAATCTTCTGGAGGATGACGGATGGCCTGCGGTGCTGCTTCGGTGTGGTTTTTGTAACATTTTAAAGCAGGGGAAACAAATGATAAATGTTTGCCTGAAAGAGCATCTCTCCTCAAAATTAGCTACTCTTCCTTAAGTATCCAGGCCAAAACAAAATCAAGATGGAAGGGAAAGATCTTGCTTAGGATGGAAACCATATACTTGGAGCGTTATCTCCAGACAGGTTGCCCCAATGCCAACATCTGGATCTTCCAAGAGCAAAAGCCGATTATTTTTCCAGGCATTTTAGAAACCATTTTAGAGTTGTTATATCTTTAATTTTGATGCTGATTTGGTTGTGATTCCATCTGGGGTGAGGGTGCATTGTTTTTCACCTGTCCCAGTCTTGCTTCTTAGTGGTGTGTTATACATTATACATTTCTCGTATTCTGCACCAAGAATTGTTTTGCTTGGGTGTGTAGAGGTGTCATAAATGATTTATAAAGGAAGACAGAAAGAGAAAGGGTGATGAATGGATGAGTGGATGAACAGAGAGTAGTTTTGCAACAGGGTTTGTCAACCTCTGTAACTTTACTTTGGGTGGACTTCAACTCCCAGAATTTTCCAGCCAACATAGAATAAAAATGAATAGACATGTGGGTGGGTGGAAAAAAATCATAGTACAGATCTAAACTTCTTTTGTTCCCATTATGTCTTGTTTCTAACGTGAGGTTAGAAACCAGGAGATGGTGAATTCTAGTCCTACCTTAGGCATGAAAGACAGTTGGGTGACTTTGAGCCAGTCACCAGGAGACAATGAATTCTAGTCCCGTCTTAGGCATGGAAATTGGCTGGGTGACTTTGGGTTAATTGCTAGGAGACTGTGAGTTCTAGTCCTAACATAGGCACGAAAGGCAGTTGGGTGACTGAGCCAATCACCAGGAGACAGTGAGTTCTAGTCCTGCTGACTAGTTGACTTTGGGCTAGTCATTCTCTCAGCCCACCCCACCCCACAGGATGATGGTAGGGAAAACAGATGGAGGAAGGAGTGCTAGGGACCTTTGCTGCCTTGAGTCATTTATAAAAACAATAAAGGCAATATATAACTAAATATCTCGATCGATAGGGTTCATACGGCAAAACATCCTTCCCAGCACCTAATCAAGAAAAGTTATTTAAGTCGCCACCAGTGGGTAGAAATGGCCAAAATAGGATTCATTCAACCTACCAAATGCTGGGGTCAAAATTAATTTGCTGCTCCAAGAAGCCTGTTTATTTTTCATTTTCCCCTTCCCTCCATTCAGAAAGCTCCTGAGGATTTTGTGACATATTCAGGGCCAGAAATGCATCAAACATCTGACGACGTTCAGGAAGGATTGGGGATTTAGAGGTACAGATTCAATTAAGACTCTCTTTACGTGTCTCTCCTTGTTTAGGTGCCATTCCAAGTCCTTCCCAATGTAAGGTAAGCCCTTTCTTTCTTTCTTTCTTTCTTTCTTTCTTTCTTTCTTTCTTCCTTCCTTCCTTCCTTCCTTCCTTCCTTCCTTCTTACCCTACTTTCTTTCTTTCTTTCTTTCTTTCTTTCTTTCTTTCTTTCTTTCTTTCTTTCTTCTTTCTTTTTTTCATTCTCTTAACTAAAATTCCGGTGGATGTAAGAATTATCTAAGACTAATTATAAACCATCTAATCACCACATCTGCCACTCTCAGCCCCTTGGGAAAGACTCCATAGGGGGATAAAAATACCAAATCCAGCCCAAACAAACATCTGGCTGGCTGTGCCATGAACCTCGATAATATTGCCTCCCTTCCTAATTACCTTTCCCCGTGTTCTTCTTTCGTCTACACTCTACCTTCAAAGATCTTTTCCTTAAACTCCTTTTTAACTTCTTTCCTCAAACGGCTTCTTGCTTTGATGGATAAATAAGGAAGCAATCAATTTTCTTTTTGATCAAGCTTTTAAAATTCAGATTCCCTTCTTGCTTCGATCTTGGATGGGGAAAACAATCCAAGAATCAGATCATTGGCTGGGAGAGGAGTATTTTCTGCTTGATTAAAGAGAAAATCATTTGTAGTTGAGGTCTGAATATTCTGGGTTTTTGCTTTTTTCCCTTTTAGGAACAGGAGTAGAGGGCGGATGTTTTTATATCCTTATTATCTAAAAAATTGCTTCTGTAGAGAAAAGAAGGACTGGGTGGGTGGGGGCGACATGATAGCAATGTTCCAATATTTGAGAGGCTGACACAAAGTTGTGGGAGGGGACAATGTATTTTCCAAAGCACCAGAAGGAAGGACAAGAAACAATGGATAGAAACTAATCAAGCAATCTAAAACTAAAGAGAAATTTCCTAACAATGAGAACAATTAACCAGTGGAACAACTTGCCACCAGAAATTGTAGGTGCTCCAATTTCTACATTTGTGTCTCTCTGGCTTTTGATCTCCTGGCTGGATCATTAGTAAACTCAACCCCCAAGGGCAGAGAGTCTCTTCGCTTTCTCTCTCCTCTAATCTCCTTTGTAAAGGAGAAGAGCACTCTGGAGATTTAAGGGCCGGGATGATGAATTCCTACCCGGATGGAGGTTAATCCTGTCCACAAGGAGAATAATTGCCGAAAACTCCAAGGGAGATTATGACGAGAAAATTTGTCACGGTATTTCAGATCCAATCTTTTCCTGCGGGGAAAGAATATTGCCGTTAGAAGGACTGTAATAAGATTCTGAACTTTGAAAACCAACGCAATCTCTTTCTGACATGCAGACTGCCAAGGCTCTTCTTCCCAGGAAAATACAAGGTTTAGAAACAAAAAAGGGGTGGGGAGAGAGAGAGAGAGAAAGAGAGAGAGAGAGGGAGGAAGGGAGGGAGGGAGGAGGAGAAAGAGAGGGGGGGGAGAGAGAGGAGAGAGAGAGGCTGCTAAATGCGTGAACAGTCTCCAGTGCCAATCGGTTGCTTCTTTGCAAATGAAGCTCCTGTTTTAAACATGAGAGTGAAGCCGTCATCCCTTAAATTCAGATTCTGCCCTGCTATCTGTCTCTTGTACTTCATGCTGTGGGAGGTTAACACCTACCCCTCTCCTAGAAGAGTGAAATATCCTAGGAAATATTTAAAAAGGCAGAATATTTCACCTAAAAAGGGAAGCAGAAATTCAAGAGAGGCAGAAACGCCGCCTCCCGCAGCTTTGTCAATGTGCCATTAAAAGGCCTGAGTTGGTCTATTCTACATAACAAAGACCTCCCCCTTCAGCTCCAGGGTGATGGGATTAAGGCATGATCGTATTAGCCCTTTACCCAACTCACCACATGGCATCTGAGAACTCAACCAAACCTAGACTCAAAACAGTTGCCCCTGTATGGCCCCATGGGAATCCCCAATCAGAAGACAAGCTCAAGATCAAAGGTCAGAGAGGGCATAAAACCAGGGACTTTCAGCATCTCTGCATCTTTTTCTTCTTCACCCAACATCTGGAAGCATCTGATGATCCCCCCTTTTCTGTACAGGAGCTCAAACCACGTGATCCTGTCCACCATTAAAACCATCTTTCCAAGCAGCCTCCATGTCTCCAGTGTCTTTTTCCCCACTTGGAGCTGAACCCAGAGGGACGTGTCTTCCAACAACGCAATAAGGCTACTCGCCAATTTGAGGAGACGACCAGCTAAAGGTTTCCAATTATGAGTTTAGATAACAGTGGCAAACAAACTTCAGAGAGGAAAGTCCCAACTAAACTACAGGATAATCCTCAACTTACAACCACACATGTAGATGCACAAGCAAACGAATAGTAAAATAAATTGAAACCTACCACTGGGTGACATGATAACAGTCTTCCAATATTTGAGGGGTTGCCACAAAGAAGAAGGAGTCAAGCTGTTCTCCAAAGCACCTGAAGGCAGGACAAGAAGCAATAGGTGGAAACTAATCAAGCAGAGAAGCAACCTGGAATTAAGGAGAAACTTCCTGACAGTGAGAACAATTAATCAGTGGAACGACTTGCCTCCAGAAGTTGTGGAAGCTTTTGGAAGCTTTTAAGAAGAGATTGGACAACCATTTGTCTGAAATGGTATTGGGTTTCCTGCCTGAGCAGAGGGTTGGACTAGAAGACCTCCAAGGTCCTTTTCAACTCTGAAGTTACCAAAGAAGAAACTAACTCAAGGCAGACTTCAACTTTTAGGGTCTTTTGTTGTCTTTCAACCTAAATCAATCCTTTATTTCATGGCAACACCCATGCTCTTTAAGTAGAGGGGCAAGCATACAAGTATCCAGTATATGCCAGGATAATGTCATGTCAGTCGCAATGCCAACCTGCAAATGCTGAGAACGTTGTCATCTGTGATAAATTGTTCCCTGGGCAAAAACGTATGATTTGCACCATCAACATTTATTTAAAGGAACTTTTATCTACCCTACTGGGACCTTTTCCCAGCCCAAAATTTGAATCGGGAGAACATTGGAGGTAACATAAAGGAAATAAGCACGGCTCTTTATCAGCTGCTTAAGGGAGAAACTGCAACAGTTAATCTGGTGTCTTCGACAGATGTTGGACTTCAATTCCATTCATTGCTTGCCAACGCAGCCAAGTCCAGAAGACGCTTGAGAAAATCTGTTTTACACCCACAGTGGGGCCACATTTAGTTTTGCAGAAATAGGAGCAGATCTCCAGAGCAGGCCTGTCCTTAAATAAGTGCTTTGCTGTGGCCTTTCATTAAAACATCTGTCATCAAAAGGGTTTCATATTTAATATTTGCCAAGAAACCAAATTTGTTCTGCACCAGTGCATCAACATAAATTAACTTGAAAATGAATGTCATTGACCAGGGTGTTTCTATTTTTTGGTTTTGTTGAAAAAAAAGAAAAAGCTTGCACTTCTACTTACTTACTTCAAAGTCAGCTCTCTATTTTTTATCTGTAATGTCTGCAGTATAAATTAGATCAAAATGAAGTCTTCCAGGCATAAGGAAGGCGGCTTATTTGTGTACTTCAGCAAATAGTAAAAAGTGAATGTGAAAAAGAGGAGGGCGCAAATCAAAATGAAATATTTAAGGCATCTTCTCTTGATAACTTCCTCCCAGCTTGGGGAGGCCACATCTAACTCTGCAGTGGACACCCTGGCAGATATTTTAAAAAATGATATCGTTGTGGCTGAAGTTGCAAGAACTTTAAAACTTCAAACAGAAACTTCGAAACTTCTGATAGAAGAGAATATGCGTAGCTCAGGGTTAGACAGTGAAGTTTTTGGAGTTCTGAGACCTTGGTGGCTTCCTTGCAGGTGTCTCATGACCAGGCGGTTGAGGTTACCTCCCCTAGTATTGAGCCATCTTCAAGGAGCCTCAGTGGCTCAGTGGTTAGAGTGAGGTATTGCAGGCCACATCTGCTGACTATCAGCTGCCTGCAATTTGGCAGTTCAAAACTCACCAGGCTCAAGGTTGACTCAGCTTTCCATCTTTCCAAGGTGGGTCAAATGAGGACCCAGATTGTTGGGGGCAAGAGGCTGACTCTGTAAAGCGCTTAGAGAGGGCTGTGAAGCACTGTAAAGAGGTATATAAGTCTAAGTGCTATTCCTTCCTTCCTTCCTTCCTTCCTTCCTTCCTTCCTTCCTTCCTTCCTTCCTTCCTTCCTTGTGGATAGAATGCAATATTGCAGGCTGACTCTGCCCCACTGTCAGCAGTTCAATCCTGACCAGCTCAAGGTTGACTCAGCCTTCCATCCTTCTGAAGTGGGTAAAATGAGGACCCAGACTGTTGGGGCCCAGAGGCTGACTCTGTAAACTGCTTAAAAGGGGGAAGGATATTGCAAAATCCCATTCCCTCCCCACTCTGGGGCCAGCCATCAGTGGTATTTGCCAGTTCTCCAAACTACTCAAAATTTCCGCTACTGGTTCTCCAGAACCTGCCAGAACCTGTTGAATTTCACTACTGCTGGAGCCCATCCTCAGGAAACTTCTCTCTCACCAGAATGTGCCTGATTTATAAAACATGATTTATAAAACATCTCAGACAGGAGATCCCCCCTCCCCCCCCAAATTGGCATGCATATAAAATGAGGGCAATCAAAATCAGATTTGCAAGATTTTGTTCCTGAAGCCAATCTCAATAGGAGGAGGTTTTAGTCTTCTGTCTTGGTCTCCTCTGCCTCATAGAACTCATGACAGAGATTCTCTAGAATCCTCCTGCCTCCCTTGATTTTCTTATTTAATCAAGGAATTCAAAGCACGTGGAAACAATTGCAGTTTTGAAGCTGTTATTATTTCCCCCAAAAATCATATTTTGGTTTGAGAGTGAGTTTCCCCAAGGGGGTATTTACTATAGCATCGGTCTGTTTGTGAGGTCTACCCAATGCTGACAACTGATCCATTATGTAGCACCCAAAGCCTCTTTACTGTAAGGACTTTTAATGTATGTAAATCAACCGCGCAGCCTGGTTTCAAGATACCAAAGAAGCTGCAAAAGCCTTTGCGTGTCGGTGTGCATGTGTGTGTCTCTCTGTGTGTCTGTGTGTCTGTGTAGTGGAGAGAAATGATAAGCCTTTCAACCAAGAGCCCACCTGGAAAAGAGATAACCAGGCAAATTCCAGAAGCAACTTGTGAATACCTTTGCCGTCAGCAAACTTGCAGGCTAGAAATCAGGGAGCATGAAGATTGAAATTTAGGAGCTCAACACCGCTCTCCAGCCCTTGGGAAGACAAATGACCTGGGCAGCTACTCCAATCTGGAAACACTTTTCTCCGCATATAAATTGCACCCTGGGAAAGTTTTTTTCTTTTTTCTTTTGTTTACCAGATCCATTCTGAAATATGACAGGTCATTTCATTTAGCTGGCAAGACCTTGGCTGTGGTTCGCAGCAAATTATCAGGAATATGGGAGAGGTGGAGAAGAAGACCTTGAAGCAAGGAGCCCCTCAAAGTTGGGGAAGGATGAGGGAGAACTCCCACCTTTCTAACCACACCCCCCTCCCCCCGTTTGACCTCATAGATATAGATCAAGAGCTCGGTTTGAATTTTTCTCCGTTGGCAACTCATCCTTTTCTTTGCTCTACAATCTGAAAGATGGCAAGCGTTTAAAGATACCCAGAAGGCGTCTCCTTCACCCTCAACTGGCCTCACATCTCTTTTACGAGACTTGACAAGTGCTGATAGGAACATTTCTCATTTGGAGAAGGATCACAGGGAAACATGGTGAGATGGCCTTGAGCTAGACATGATCAGTTCCATGTAGATTTGCCTCTGGAGTTGCAAGAAGAATCTTCCAACCCCTCCCAGCCGTTCATTAAGGAACTGAAGAAAGTATCTGTGTTTTATACTCTACTCTATTCTAATGGAGTTTCCTGCTGCAATATGTAGTAGGGAGCATGAGACGTGAAACAAGTCGTGTCTTCATTACTGTTCCGTTGTTCCTGAAAATCAGAGAAATATATCTAGTCTCCTTCTGATATGTCCATCGTAATCTTGTGAGATCCTGAAGGTTGGTTCGGCAGAGAGGGAGGGACTGGCCCAAGGTCACTGGAGAAGCATCCATGATTGTGGGTGGACTCCAATTTGGATCTCCAGTGCTTGTTGGAGATGATCTAGATGATCCATCCATCATCCATCCATCCATCACTCATCCATCTATCCATCCATCATCCATCTATCCATCCATCCATCCATCTATTATCCCTCATCCATCCATCCATCCATCATCCATCTTCCATCCATCATCCATCATCCATCATCCATCCATCTATCCATCCTCCATCCATATCCATCATCCATCCATCCATCCATCCATCCATTCTCCATCCATATCCATCATCCATCCATCCATCCATATCCATCATCCATCCATCCATCCATCCATCATCCATCATCCATCCATCCTCCATCCATCCTAGAGGTGAGAATGTTGTTTGGTCCTTTCCTTGGTGAGAAACAGCTCAAAGTTGTCTGTATGTTCACCAATGGGATGGAACTTGGACATGGTGAGAAGAAAGCCAAATTGACCAATTCTACTTAATGGTTGCACCTTCTTGAGATTGTTATGTTAGAAATATTTACTGTTAAAGTGATGTTAAGATTCTAGACACTCTCAGGAAGAAGTTGTGGAAGAAATACGTCTAGGAAATAACCTCGGCCAGCAATGCAGTTTCATACAAGGCTAATTTAGCATATCCTGTTGCAATTACTATACTCTTAGTTCAGCGGATTTCAAGGATTTTAACTTGATCCAACCTAGCCAAGCCCTCCCGACGTGTGAACGCTGCCTAATATACCTTGTTAGGGCTATCTAATACACCTTGGGCAACTTCAAATGAATTAAAGCAGAGAACATTGCAATTACCATGGGTTTCCGTGTCCTTCTCCACCGCAAAGCTATATCCAAACACACTGGGAAATGAGATAAAAGTACAGTGAGAAGAGTTATGAAGTTCCGACATTTGCATTCCGAGAAAAAAACGGTTATACACAGCAGCCGCAGCAGGTAAGTATTAATGCAGAGATCATCCATCAGAATATCGCTGGATGGGACCTAGGAGGTCTTCTAGTCCAACCCTCCTGCTCAGGTAGTTCTGGACTTACAACAGTTCACTTAAAGACCATTCGGAGTTACAACGGCACTGAAAAGAGACTTACGACCATTTTTCACACTTATGGCTGTTGCAGTATCCCCATGGTCACATGATCAAAACTCAGAGGCTTGGAAACTGACATGTACTTATGACAGTTGCAGTGTCCTGGGGTCGTGTGTTCTCCTTCTGCGACCTTCCGACAAGCAAAGTCAACAACTGCGCTTAAGTCATAAAAAGACATAAAATGGGGCAAAACCCACTTAACAAATGTCTCACTTAGCAACATAAATTTTGAGCTCAATTGTGGTCGTAAGTCGAGGACTACCTGTACACCCACCATCAAACACTCACTTTCCAGAACCTTCCTTGTTGTCCATTCTAGCTTCTCAGAGTCTTCCACATCACTCCATGCGCCTTCGGCATTGAGTCATGCCTGTCACATGACCACGGAGACGTCTTCGGACAGCGCTGGCTCTTCGGCTTTGAAAAAGGGATGAGCACCGCCCCCTAGAGTCCGGAACGACTAGCACATATTGTATGTGCGAGGAGAACCTTTACCTTTACCTTACCAGGTACTTAAGTTAAGGGACAAAACACATTTCTTTAAAAAAAACCATCATGCATGCATCTGAGCTAGTTTGCAAAAAAGACCTCAGTCCAGTCATACTGGAGGGAATCAAGAAATGCAACCTAGAAGGGTAAACAAACCTCCTTGGCCATTTGCTGACTCACGAACTTGGCTCTTTCCCCTCCAAACAGATTTTTTTTTGCACCGAGTTGCAAATTTCCAACAGTGTCACCATTAAAATGTCTTGCTTTGCCGCCAGGCTGATACCGTGCCAGGTCATTGTAAGAGAAATGCCTCCCGACTCTCCGGGATTGATCTGCCCTAATCTAGGACAGGCTCCCCCCCTCCCTCGATAGGCAAATATTCCTGATTTTAAGAGCAGGTGGGGAAACAAAAGCAGTGAGCCTCACAGAACAGCAGCAAAAGCTGAAATTAAAAAGATCGGCTCAAAGCCATTTTAAATCCCTCCTGGAGTTGTTTTTTCTTTTCTTTTTTGAAGTGCAGCAGATTGACTTTGCCTCCTCCCAGGATATTTTAATATCAACGCTTAAGAAAAATCTATCGAGCGAGGTCGATGGGAAATTGGGTCCCACAAGGTTTCTGTTTTTGGACAGAATGGAGAACCAGAATGCATGGCTGGGTAGAGCAGGTTGCCCACAATGCATCGGCCGTCTTATAGGAAGCTAATTTCCCTGGGTGATAAAAGAAGAAACATGTTTTAAAGACAGAGAGCAGCTCCCTGATCCCAGGAGATATTTGATGGCCATTAAGAAAGACTGGGCCAGCCTATCGACAAGACAAAAGACCCCCAGCTCCAGGGTGATGGGATTAAGACATGACCTTCCAGGACATCATAGGGTTAACCCATCTAGCAGAAGAGCTCACCACATGGTACAATCACTGGGCACATTGCATCACCCAGCAAGCTTCAACCAAGCTTGGCTCTAACAACCTACAAAGGTATCTATGACCCCTGGAACATCTAATAGAATACACGTTCTTGCATAGGAACAGGAAGTTCAAGTGCAAAGCCCAAGAGAGGGCATAAATACTCCCCCCTCCCCCCCTCTCAACTCCCTTTGCTCAGCTGCCCAGAACAAGCCATGTGCTTCTGCTTCACCATTAAACCATCTTTCCAATCAGCCTCCATTGTCAGGCCTGCAGCCATCTTTTCTTTTGGCTCTTTGGCGTGCTACACTTTCTATCATTCTGCTATGCATTTTCTGTTGTGGGGAAAATGGGGGGGGGGGATTGTACGGAGTTAGATGCTATGTAGCCATAACAAAATTCTTTCTAGAAAGCCAAGGTCATCCTTTGTCTCTGCACCTCTGCACCTGACCAGAATTGGATGGGAGGAATCTGTCTTCGTGGCAGTGGGAGATTGGACCATGGGATGGACTTGTGGGGGTGGGGGCAAGATCTTGAACTGTCAACTGGGTGGGGAAAACCGGGAAGCTTTCAGATTTGGGTTTTCCCAGGTGTGCCAACATGGCTCTCTTCTTAAATTGGAACTTTGAGGAACTTCTTGCCTTGGAGTTTGATTTGTTTGAGGATGCTATTTGGAAGCCTGACATCCATGTCTCCAGTGTCTTTCTCCCTGCTTGGAACTCAAACCAGGTGGACATTTCTTCCAACAGCCTGAAAGGCCTGCATTGAAAACCCAGAGACAAAACACACACACACACACACACACACACACACACACAAGGAACAGTTGCAGGAATTGGGAATGGCTGGTTTAGAGAAAAGAATGACCAGGGGTGCCATGATAGCAGTCTTGCAGCACTTGAGAAGCTCAAGTTGACTCACACACACTGCAAAGTCCTCTTCTCCTTCTTGTCTGAAGTTTCCTCCAATTTCCGAGAGCCTTACCCTTTATCCCTTTCAACCAGCTTTCATCAGACATAAAAACATGAAACCTGCAATCAAGATTTCAACAAAAAGAAAGAGCCACAGAGTTTCCAGGCATTTCTGACCGGCTGTATTATTCCCCCCCCCCAAATCTCTGGGTTCATTATTCAGGAAGTGACATCTAAAGGAAAGAAGACTACAAAGCCCCAATCCTTTTCAGCAGAAATCTGTCTTCTTTTGTCTTTTTGCTCAGGAAGTCATTGTGGGGTGAGGATGGTTTTCTAAACCATCTGTGGTCCCATTTCCCCCCTTTTTGTCTCTCAACAATAAAGGCTGACAATACCACTGATTGTTCTGCAATGTTTGTCTTCCTCCTCTCTCTTTCCCTAAAAAAAGAAGAAGAAGAAGAAGAAGAAAAACCCCTCTGGGAACCTCAAACCACAACAGGTTGGTGCCACGGACAGATGTTCAGCCTTTGTTGTGTTGACGTTCCAGCACTTTACGAAGGACCCAGATGGCCCGGTTAATCTTGAAGCAGGCGTTAGTAAATCCCAAAGAGGAGACGAGCAGCTTCTTCTAACATCTTCCCCTCTAGGTGGGACCTCCGAAAAGTATTTATTCAAGACCCAGAGCATTCACGACCAAATTTTCAGAAAAGCACCAACTGATTGGGTTCAGTCAACCGAGAAGCCATTAACTTCTTGCTTATTTGTAGCTAATATGTATAAATCCAGCTGTTGTTATTCCAATTTTCTTATTCCAGCTTGTTTATTTGTGGCAAATATGTATAAACCCATGTTTTCTTTCTTTCTTTCTTTCTTTCTTTCTTTCTTTCTTTCTTTCTTTCTTCTTTCTTTCTTTCTTTTTCTTTCTTTTTCTTTTCTTTTTCTTTCTTTCTTTCTTTCTTTCTTTCCTTCTTTTCCTTTCTTTCTTTCTTTCTTTCTTTCTTTCTTTCTTTCTTTCTTTCTTCCCTTTCCTTCCTTCCTTCCCTTTCTTTCTTTCTTTCTTTCCTTTCTTCCTCCCCTCCCTCCCCTCCCTCTCCTCCCTCCCCTTCCTTCCTTCCTTCCTTCCTTCCTTCCTTCCTTCCTTCCTTCCTTCCTTCCTTCCTTTCTAAATCACAATTTAGGAAGAACATTTGCCTGAAACTGGTTTGTAGAATACCCTCATCTCCCCCCCCCCCCCCCGCACACATCAAAGGAAGATCTAATTAAAACTTGCACGATGAAGACTATATTGATGGGGTCTCTTCTTTGTTTTTCAAATGTTCTTCTTGAAAATACATGTGTTTTCTTTTGCATTAAAGGACTTGGCTATTGGTTTCCTTTAACAATCCCTGTGTGTTGATTGAAGCAGGAAAAGATCTTTAAGCCTTCCCTGTTGCTTTGCCAATGGCCCTTTCAGCAATGAGCATTAAGAGTCTGATCCTTCATTAGTAGTCTCCTAATTACAGTTAACCAGAAATTTAAGTAGGCCAGTAAGACACATTAGTTGTTCTAGCTTGGCTTAAGAGAATGGTTAAAGAATGGCCTCCTCTCTCAAGGCCGATTTCTCTTCAATGTCCTTGAAGGGTAATATTGGCTGAAGTGATAAAATAATAAGCCTTTTTTTTTTCCTGGAAACTGAAATAGAAGATAAAAAAACCATTTTCCCCTACCCTGTGCAGGTTTTCTCATCCAGGAGGCTCAGATGACAAAGTCCTCTGCTAAGCAACACAAGGGCCACCATTTTCTTTTTCTTGTAAATGGAACCTGGTAGATTTCTACCAAGATGTCCAGGCTGTTATGTGGCTCTGTGGGTGAAGAATAGCTCAGTGGATAGATAAGGTGGCTGCTGTTAGCTATGCAGGCACTGTGAAATCAAATGACATATCCATCATTTTTAAGAGCTGTGGTGGACTGTTTGCCTTTCCTGCTGTGCTTTCCAGAAACATCTCCAACATTCTCGAGGGCCCCCTCAAAACACATTGGCTAGAACGGGTGAGAAGGATAGTTTGGAAAGAGGCCATGGGAGAATGAAAAGAAAACTGCAGATCTCCCAAAGAAGCCAAGTGTGACAAGCCAAGTGTGAATTATTATTTTTCTTCTTCTTGAAGAAAACAACCAAGCTCCGAGGCCACCAGGGACACTACAGTCTCCTTCCTCCTCTTCCTCCTTCTCCTCTACTCCACAAACCCCATTCCCTTCTAGCATTGATTATGTTGCCTCGTTGGGTCATGAAACATCTTCAAGAAAACAACCAAGCTCATAGACCTCCTCCTCCCTCCCTCCCTCCCTCCCTCCCCTCGTTCTAGCTTTGATGATGTTCCCTAGTTGGATATTGAAACACCTTCAAGAAAACAGCCAACCTCAGAGACCAACAATGATCGCACAGTCCTCCTCCTCTTCCTCCTCCCTCCCTCCTTCCATCGCCCCCTTCAAGCTTTGATGATGTTCCCTAGTTGGGTCATAAAACATCTGCAAGGAAACAACCAAGTTCAGAGAACACCAATGACCCACAGTCTTCTTCCTCCTCCCTCCTCTCCTCCTAGCTTTGATGATGTTCCCTAGTTGGTTGTAAAACGTCCAAGCTCAGGAAACACCAAGAACGCCACAATACTAAACATTAAGTCCTGGAAGGAGAACCAATTTAGCTAAACCTTTGCCATGATCAAGATGCATTCCCCTCCATTTGCATGTTAAACCAGGGGACCCACAAGTCACCTGGAGTATCTACTTTGAAGGCTAATTAGCACAGGTGTGGCTTCCTATGGTTCAGAGTCCCAGAATGGGCAGCTCCACAGGGTTCTGTTGTTGTTGTTGTTAAACTGCCTGGCTAATGAGATGGCAGTTGGGAAACAGGCTGGAGTTTCCTCTGTTTAATGATTGGGAGACAAGCAATTTCTGGAACATGATTCCAAATCCGTGGTGGGTGGAAACAGCAGCCTACAAGACATCCTGACAAATTGAGTGATGAAGACTCGGAAGGCGTACGCTCCAAGCAATTTGTTCATCCTTAAGGTGCTCCAAAACCTCTGGCTGGAATGAACTAAGTCAGCTGTAGCCTCTGGAAAGGATCTTCCCCCATGCGGTTGGCCAGGCATCGTGGTCAAATACGAATCTTGGTTCCAGTGGGGCTCAGCCCTCCCCCCCACTAGATGGCTCTGATTTTTGGCAGTTTGGGCCATCTGGTTGACTCCTTCTCCTGTGAAAATTGACTCTGTAGAAAATGTCTTTGATTGGACACCACAATAAACATTCCAAGGGAGACATGGACAAGAATTTGAGAAGCTATCTTAAACAATGCCCATCTGAGCAGAGAGACTAACACCAAGATTAACACTAGACCAGCAATCAAGTGGACAATGGCTCAATCAAAGAGCTACCAATGCAGACAAACAAGCTAACAGGAAACAACAGCCTAATCAAGGAAAGCCCAAGTATACTCCAGCCTACACTGAGAGGACAAGCAACTGATATATAAAAATGCACACACTCCTTCTAGCACTGATATGTGACTCAGTTGAGTAATGAAACATCTGCAAGAAAACCATCAAGCTCAGAGAGAACCAAGGACCCACAGCCCTCCTCCTCTCCAAAAAACCCACTCCCTTCTGGCTCTGAAGATGTTATCTAGTTGGGTCCTGAAACATTTGCAAGTCCAGAAAGCACCAAGGATCTGGCAGTTGAACCCAGAGCCACAAATATTCTCTTCTCTCTGACGGTATAGCATCTAATCAGGCAAGATTATGGCTCTCAAATCTAGCCGTTTGCGGTGAAGCTTTCCCTAGAAACATTGGCACAAGATTTACGGAGATGCCCGTCCTATCTGGGACACCACAATGTAACTTAGGCTCTGTGAGTCTTCATTAAATCCATAAATTATGCAATCCATAGAAAAAAACCCATAGAGGCATACAAAGCCATTACAAAGTCACCTACCTTATGAATTATGCAACGTGTGTTATTTCCTGAATGATATGATGTGTGTGGCATTTCCTGCACCCCTTGCCTTCCCCGGGGACTCCTATTATACAAGGTACCGAGTTTTACTGATATCCCAAACTTCAATTAAACTGGAAAGGGATTTCTCCAAGTTACTTCACTAATGAAAACATTGACTTGATGTAATGGGTTCCACCACCTTCTCTGCGTGTCGATTGCGCCTTTCGTTCCTGACAGTAATTAAACCGAGGATGCAATAATTAAGGAATGAAGAAATTTGGGGACATTTCTTACAGGCAAATGGAGGAGAATGTGTTTGGCTGAACTCTGCTGACTGCCTCTCGCCACAAGCTAATTAAAACCTAAGTGAAATAACAATAAAACTGCAACACATCCTCCATTTAAATGGTGACCTTGCTTTCAGACAATTACAGCTACGTCTCTCCCATCCCCACTTTGCCTGGTCTGTCTCAGACTAAGAGAGAGAGCGGGGTTTCAAACAGACCCTCCTTTCCTTGCTAGTTCCTTCTTTTTTTGATTTGGAAAATCTGGTTTCATTCCAGTAGGAATGGCGATGCATGGAAGAATTCAGATGAGAAAAGGAGCAGCTCAGAGAAAAATTATTTTTTGCCAAAAGGGAGGAAAAAAGAATGAAAAAATGCCGGGATCCCTTCAACACTCATACTACTCTTACATTCCCATAGTAGCACATATTAAACCAGGTTAGTGAAAAACCCTAATGGCTCTGTTCACCCAATTTCCAAGTTTACTGGTAGCAGCAAACTTGTTTAATTGGGGTCATATGCTTTATTTCATTGGGGTCATTAATGCTTCACTCTAATGTTGAGAATCCAGAAAAAAGAATTAATTATTTATCCGTTAAGTGAGTTATAGGAACACAGCCACAATGGCATGGAGTTTCAAGGACTTTCACTCAGTTTTATTAGAGGATTGGACTTTTTTTGAGAGAGAGAGACAGAGAGAGAGAAAGAGACAGAGAGAGAGATGGAGAGAGAGGGAGAAAGAGAAAGAGAGAGATGAATAACATTGTAGAAAGAAAAAGAGTTAGGGGATCCAGCTTCAGAAAGAAGGTGAAACCAAATTCAAGATCTGAAAATGAAAAAGAAGACCATAATGAATGGATGCCAAGTGGAGTTCATGTTCAGAAGATCTTTAAAAAGACCCTCCTGGTAGTTAATCAAACATATCAAGGAAATGGACAAATATTTTAACCCTTTCCTGCTTCCTTCCCGTCATTTCAAGCGGCCCATCCGTGATTTTGGAGACGGTTCGGAGCTAACGCGATGAGCAACCACTTCCAGCTCTTTCCTCCTCTGTGATTTCCTATTTTCAAAGCCTCCCAAAGTGACAGACATTCCAATAGCAGCAAATTTGATTAACAACCATCGCCGCAGAAATTTAGGGCTCAATTGGGGTCGTAATTCAAGGATTTCCCACCCAAGGCCAAGGTCATCCAAATCTGTTGAGTTTCAAAGATTCGGAGACTCCCAGCTTGTAATCTTTAAATCAAAAGAGGGGGAGAAAAGTTTGAATCCATTACTTGGAGGTAATCATGGTAATTACAAGTTATTTTAATTAATTTCTTCCTGCACAAGATAAGAAATTTAGGCCTTTTTCTTCCAGTGGCCTTCACAGAGCGTGGCTCCTTAAAGGCAAAAAACCACGGAGCGACATCAAAGTTCTGGATTGCCAGCTCCTGACCTTAAAATATTACTTTTCTGACTGTTCACAGAAGCTTGTTTTCTTTGCTGTGAGTATTTTATTCTAGAGTTGCAATGCACCGCGATGAAATTACAGTTCGCGTTTTCTGAAAAGAAAAAAAAAAGAAATCCTGACTGGCATTTGCAAACGCACACCAGAGCAATTGCTAAATTTAATATGTAACAAAATACAGTAATTATACAATCTTACAATCTCTGGCCCCAGATGGACTAATTATTGTGATTGTATTTAGAGGAAGAAAAAAAAAACCTCCAGCAATTAGCCCGTCATATTTTCCTAGGCAGGTACATTATCCTTCCCTTCCAATTACGATTCAAGATACATCATGGGCAATGGGAAATCGCATTAAGGAAAAGGAGAGAGAGCATGCATGGAGGTGTGCCATAAATTTAATGGGAGATGTTTCCAGAAGGCTCAGAAAATTAAGGAAGGCTATGGGAGCAGAGAATAAAAGGTCCGCTCGCTACTTATGGGTGAACTTATAAATCACCTCCATAGGTTTTTGTACATATTCGTTTGCAGCTCTCGTGTCCAATTTCTGCTTTTTCTCTCTGAATTCAAAAATATCAGGCTGCAAAATCTCCTCCTCCAATTTTCCCCATCCTTTCTCGGAATAGGAACTGAGAGGAAAAGTTAAAAGGAAAAACAAAAAGAACAGCTAGAGGAAGAAAAGAAAGGAGGAGACGTGTGTGTGACCCTGGGATGCTGCAACCGTCATCAATATGAGTCGGTTGTCAAGCATCTGAATGTAAATGAGAACACAACATCGGTCCTAAGTGTGAAAAACGGTCATCGCTTTTTCCGGTGCCCTTGTAACTTCAAACAGTCATGAAATGAACTGTTGTAAGTCGAGAATTATCTGTAAACGGGTGCTTTGATCACACAATACTGGTCATCCAATTAACTTTGTCGATACTTCCTGCAGGTGTGTGTGGGTGTGAGAGAGGGGTGTGAGAGAGAGGGAGAAAGAGAGAGAGAAAGAGAGAGAGAGAGAAAGAGAGACAGAGAGAGAAAAGAGAGAGAGAGAGACAGACAGACAGACAGAGAGAAAGACAGAGAGAGAGAGAAAAAAGAGAAACAAAAAAGAGAAAGAGAGAAAGAGAGAGGGAGAGAGAAAGAGAGGGAGAAAAAGAAAGAGAGGGAGAAAGAGAGACAGAGAGAAAGACAGAAAGAGAAAGAGAGAAGGAGAGAGAAAGAGAAAGCGAGAGGGAGAGAGAAAGAAAGAGAGAGAGAGAGAGAGAGAGAGAGAGAGAGAGAGAGAGAGAGAGAGAGAGAGAGAGAGAGAGAGAATATACTAATGGGCCATTAGCAAAGAAACTTGTAAAACTTTCTCAGTTCCTTTCAAAGTCCTTCTTGTTTCAAAACCTTCATGGTGATTCCTTTCAGGCCCTTTCAGAGAGATCTTTTTTTTTTATGCCGATATGCAACAGTGACACCACATGGCAAAAAAGCTCCATTTGGTCATGAGAAAAGCAGAAATGGACTGTTGGATCTGAGGACATTTAAAGCTGTGCACACACGACTTCACATTTATCCCCCCAAGGAGAAAACAAGCGTGCAAATGGAAACGTCTGGACCAAATTATAACGTTATAAAGCCAAGGCTTTGCTGCTGTTGTTTTGGCCAGCCGAAAGAACACAAATACACACACACACACAGAGAGATACATGTACATATAAGGACACACCCTAATGTGTCTCGTCCACTCACCCTATTATTAGCTGTTTTTCTTTTCTAACCAGGAGGGTTTCTATGATAAATCTATATAATTTTATTTTAAAACATTGTAAAAGCTGCATACTTTACATCTGGTGTTAAAATAGAAATAAAATTTAGACTTGTATACCACTTCAAAGTGTTTTAAGCGGTTCTCTAAGCGGTTTACAGAATCAGCTCTTGTCCCCAACAACAATCTGGGTCCTCATTTTACCCACCTCGGAAGGACGGAAGGCTGAGTCAACCTAGAGCCTGGTGAGATTCAAACTGCTGGCAGTAGGCAGAATTAGCCTGCAATACTGCATTCTAACAGGAAGGAAGGAAGGAAGGAAGGAAGGAAGGAAGGAAGGAAGGAAGGAAGGAAGGAAGGAAGGAAGGAAGGAAGGAAGGAAGGAAGGAATTAATTAGCAATAGCACTTAGACTTATACAGTATAATATTTCTTGGTGCTTTACAGCCCTCTCTAAGTGGTTTACAGAGTCAGCCTCCTGCCCCTAACCACCTGGGTCCTCATTTTGTTAACCTTGGAAGGATGTAAGGCTCAAGTCAATCTTGAGCCAGTCAGAATTGAACTGCTGGCAGTCAGTAGAATTAGCCTGCAATCCTGCATTCTAACCACTGCACCACCACGGCTCTAAATACGAAAACATTTATTATGCGATAAGCTTTTTTAATAAAAGGCATCTGTGGGTCAATTTTAAATTCTTCGGACGATAGAGTGGTTACACCAATTAGTATCTGTTTCTACCTAACCAGGATGACTGGGTGAATTTTTGAAGCCAACCCTGACTTGAAATAACCCTCTCCAGCAAAATCCTTCTGAGGCCAGCCTTCAAGAGGAGATGATGCTCAGAGTTTAGGAGTATTGCAAAGATCTGCGAGTTTCAAGATTTTCACTCGGGAATGAATTTTACCCCTGGTGTAAACACAACCGGGGGCTCCAGGCGTTGGTAGGAGATCTACAGCTTAATTCCAGCGGCAGAGTTGAGGTCACACCTTGTTAAACATGCAAATTGCAAACAAAATTTCAAGGGCCATTCCTGCTCGCTTCATCAGCCTTTCATTCACAAAGCAAGAACAAAAAAAAACAACCCCGAACCCTCCTCGGCTCAGGTCTATTACTATCTAACAAATTGCCTAGCAATAAATGATTTTGAAGGTGGAGGTTCGTTCTCAGAGCTGGTGAGCTGGTTTCTGAATGTTTCCTTACCAGGCTAGGTAACACCTTCAGTTAATAGCATTTAATGAGTCTAGTAGCATTCATCATTCTCTGGTTAAAAAACGGTATGAAAAACACATTATTTTAAGGAGAAACATACCTCTCCTACGGAGGTTGTGTTCTTTGGAACACACAAAAAAGTAAATATGAAGGTTGTAAAATTAGAGAATGATCTTTTTTTAAAATGCAGCTCCACTAAAAAAAAGCATTAGAAGGCGGCAAAGTGTGAGAGAATAAAACAACTTACAATAAGAAACCGGACATTAACATCTTTTGAGTGAATGAAAATTATATACCCATCTAAGAAATCTGCATTAAAATCAAAACAGACTGGATTTTACCCTGATTTCCACATCAGTACCCTATAATTTTGGTCACGCCACATTCTTCCTTTCTCAGAAAAGCTTACCATGTGAGAGCAGCATTTTGTAACGGAAGAAAAACCTCAATGAAAGGTATTGTAAGTCTTGGGCATTTTTTTTTTTTATTGTCTGGGGCCAACCTACTTTCAATAGGCGGTGATTGCCCTAAAAATCACAGCATAGATAGATAGATAGATAGATAGATAGATAGATAGATAGATAGATAGATAGATAGATGATAGATAGATAGATAGATAGATAGATAGATAGATAGATAGATAG
This sequence comes from Natrix helvetica, assembly GCF_964273705.1. Classification (NCBI taxonomy): domain Eukaryota; kingdom Metazoa; phylum Chordata; class Lepidosauria; order Squamata; family Natricidae; genus Natrix; species Natrix helvetica. The sequence continues at coordinate 19,459,942 of NC_138556.1, forward strand.
ATATGAAAGAGGAGGGGATAGATAGGTAGGTAGGTAGGTAGGTAGGTAGGTAGGTAGGTAGGTACGTGGGTGGCTGGGTGGGTGGGTGGAGGGAGGGAGGGAGGGAGAGATTGTGTGTTTAAGAATGGTGAAACTATCCCCAAATTTTGTGTATTAGCCCGTTGAAAGATTTGCTCAAGTGAGACATTTTCAAACAGATTCCAAAATGACTTAAGTATTTGAAAGCTCTTCCTCAAAGAAATGTGCAAATAGTCAAATTCAGGAAATTTGCAAATATTCCAATATTGGGAAAATGTCATATTATATAAAATATTATACAACACGGGTATCACACCTTACTTCACCTGCCCACTCCAAACGGATACAGGCTTTTACAGGAAGGATACACCTAATTTATAGAAGGAAAGTTTAAATCTTGATTGGTGAAGACACTGGGTGTTACTAGTGATTAAGAAGAGTGCTACACACACAAGGGTTCACACTACTTACGGAGGCACAGTAAAAATCTTGAGGAATGCAAATGAAATTTAAGCAATGGATACTTGTGGCATCTGTGGAGACAATAAAGAGAAAAGTTATTGTTGTCCTTTTATTCTTTTAAAGAAATTAAATGAAGGAGGAAGGAGGAGGAGAAGAGGAGGAGGAGGAGGAGGGGCGGAGAAGAAGGAGGAGGAGGGGGAGGAAGGGGAGGAGGAGGAGAAGAAGAGGAGGAGGAGGAGGGGCGGAGAAGAAGGAGGAGGAGGGGGAGGAAGGGGAGGAGGAGGAGAAGAAGAGGAGGAGGAGGAGGGGCGGAGAAGAAGGAGGAGGAGGGGGAGGAAGGGGAGGAGGAGGAGAGGGAGAAGGAGGAGGAGGAGAAGGAGGAGGAGGAGGAGGAGAAAAAGAATAAGAGGAGGAGGAGAAGGAGGAGGAGGAGGAGGAGGAGGAGGAGGAGGAGGAGGAGGAGGAGGAGGAGAAGAAGAAGAAGAAGACTCAAAACTATAAAAGAAGCCAAGGACATTTATTTAATGTCTTTATTATTTTTTCACAATAATAAAAAATAAATTAGTCATAAGCAAAAATATCTTTCCCCCCCTCATTGGCGAATATGTATACAAATATTAAAGTATGCTGTACAAATGCAGTCCAGGTGCATTGCTGAGCATATAAATCCTGAACTAGTCTAGAGGCCCTTTTAACTTCGCTCACTTTTTAACACGAGAAGCCATTGGTAAAAATGGTTGATTAACCATGGAATTTAAAAAACAACAACATACCCATTAAATATGGATTTAAGTATGATACTGATATATTCGACATGGTATAAAATTTCCAGGCTAAAAGCTGATTAGTATTACCAGAAAAAAAACTGGACAAACATGGTAGTGGAATATATAAATAAATACAATTTTAGTCCCTTTTTTTTTTGTTCGTTTGTTAAAAATACACCACAAAAAATATCGCTTTCTAAATAATAGAACTATTTTGCTGTAGTGGCTTGATCTGCATAGACATCGTTTAGAATACATACTTTCCTATAAACATCTTGTATTTACAAATATAAAAAATAAGTTATAAAACAAAGTATATCCTCCTTTATGCTGCCAGGTGGGGTTAATTTTAGGTTAGTTGGCACACGAAATGGGAGGTGGGGTCTCAACTGCCAGTTCCCTATATCTGGCTTAGTTTTCGTCTCTCGGTTGAACTGAGATGAGGAATCGCTCTACTTTCTTATGGACCTGGCATAAACAAAACTAATTTTCTCCAAACCACGAGTTGATCTTGTTTATCGCAAAACCAACTGGGATCTGAGCTAAAATTGAATAGAGGGAGCGAGGTGGAATGAATAAAAACCTTCTCTTCTTGAACAAAAATCGGCATCAGATACGAAATCTAAGTTCCTTAATTCCTCCTTCTCGGAGCAAGACACATCCTTGAGAAATGTCTCTCTCCATCCAATAATTGGAGGATGAAGCAGGAGATCTACCCTGACCGATTCTCATCCCTTGGTGCCTTGATTGGGAATCAAAAGCTATCACTCGGTGACATAAACATGGTTAAGTCGGAACGCAGGATAAGGGAGCTAGTTCTCCACGTCTCCAAGAACAGGGGAATGAAAATGATGGAACACAGCAAATGTTCTTAGCCCAGAGGGAAATCTTGTGGAAAGATCCAAGAAATGAAAGATGGAGGCCACGAACATGGGTTCCTTAGACTTGCTCCATAACTGAAGAAAGGAACGCGGTGAGCCTGCAAAAGAAGACTGAAACAACTTGTTTACTAGAAGACAATTGAAGTAATTAGTGGGGAAAAACCACGCCATTCTGCAAGATTTGAGGGGTGAAGAGGGGAAGGAATCCATGTCTACAAAAAAACCATTCCTCCCCTGCACAGCCCTCCATGAAGCTGCCTTTTCATAAGTCAAGGAGAACATGGGCTGGGTAGATCAACTTGACTCAAGTCAAGTCAACTAGGAGATGTTTGGATGAGATTTTCCATATTTATCCTTGCCCTTCAAAGAGACTGTGTAGATGCCAGGTAGTCTTGCTTGGACAACACCTCTAACGTAGTCAACCTCTAATGACCAAGTCTCTTTGCCGGGCTAGCACCCAATCAGATGACTTTCATCAAAAGTGACAATGCAAAGACCTCTCCCACTTCATTCAGGAAGTGCCAGATGTTCCATCGGCCCCCGGACCTTCTACTGTGGATTTACAACCGCAATGACTTACGGTGGACATTCCAGTCCCAATTCTAGTTGTATGTTTGAAGACTACCTCTATTGTCACGCATTCTGAAGAGCTGAAAGAAGAGGTTAGGGACAACAGATTGACTTGGAGAAAATCTATGAGGTTTCTAAGAGACATCAGTGACTTGATGGCACATCATCCATCCTTCAATGTGTCTCCTCACGCCTAAAGCTATGAAGGTCCAGCATTACAGCATGGGTTTCCCCAAAGTTTTTATTACAGTGTGTGTTAGTGATATCCCCCAGAGGTGCTTCCATCGCCCCTTCCATCATTTTGGGAAAGAAGACCCTCTCTTGGGAAGGCAGAAGTGTTGTGAAAGCAGCGAGGGAGAACTGAGGCACAGGTCCGAAGCCCAGGACGGAGCAGCTGTTATCTTCTCCCTAAAAAGCCCGACTGCCGGTTCGCCACCCTGGAACAGGACACGCAGCAGGCCGTCTTGTAGTAGGTGTAGACGCAGAGGCGGGCTTGGACCACAACGTTGCAGTTGTAGTAGTTATCCTTGCAGTTTTCATCTGGAAGCAGAACATCCAAAAGACCTCTTAGGGCAGTGCTTCTCAACCTTGGCCTACCTGAAGATGCGTGGACTTCAACTCCCAGAATTCCCCAGCCAGCTCTTCAGGTGACCAAGGTTGAGAAACATTGTCTTAGGGGAAGGGGTCTCCCACCTTGGTAACTTTAAGACTTGGGGACTTTAACTCAAGAATTCAACAAGACTGCAAGGTCTAATCTAGGCGGTCATCAGGCCACTGACCACTGACTCAAACACTGTCTGTCTGTGTATCTGTGTCTGTCTGTCTGTCTCTGTCTCTGTCTTTTGTCTCTCTCTAACTATCCACCCACCCATCCATCCATCGATCCAGGAATCTGTTATAAATACCTATCTATATGTCATCTATCATATATCTATCTTCTGTCTGTCTGTCTCTCTCTCTCTCTCTTTATCCACCCACCCTCCCTCCCTCCCTCCCTCCCATCCATCCATCCATCCATCCATCCATCCATCCATCTATCCATCCATCAATCCAGGAATCTGTTATCTATACCTATCTATATGTCATCTATCATCTATAATATGGATCTTCCTTCCATCCATCCATTCACCCATCTCTCCAACTTTTCATTCTAAGTTCCAACTGAAAAAAGTAACTTTCTTTAAAAGAGACACATGTAGCTCTGGTTAAAATCATCTCTCCATCCATCTAAAGAACTGCCTTCGTAACCTCAGGGCCATCACTAGATTTCTTTCTTTCTCCACCAGATGGAGTTCCGAGGTTAGAAAACCCAGAAGAGGCTTCCTACCTATTTCAGGCACGCAGTCCTGGGTGTTGCAAGGCTCCTTCTCCACGGGCTTCAGCTGGGAGTCACACTTGGTACTGGGGGACATGTCATCTGAAAGACATCGCACCTCCCGGATTCGGAAGCCCCCTTCACAGGACTTGGAGCACTGCAACACCAAGAAAGGAAAGAATTGTGGTGAGGTTGGGGAGGTCTGTCTGTCTGTCTGTCAATCTCTGTCTGTATCTGTGTCTGTATCTGTGTCTGCCTGCCTGCCTGCCTGCCTGCCTGCCTGCCTGCCTGCCTACCTACCTACCTACCTACCTATCCCCATATTCCATCCATCATCTATCTATGTCTATCATCTATCTCCATATACCCATCCAATTGTCTGTCTGTCTGTCTGTCTGTCTGTCTGTCTGTCTGTCTGTCTGTCTATCTATCTATCTATCTATCTATCTATCTATCTATCTATCTATCTATCGTCTCTCCTATCTATCTATCTATCTATCTATCTATCTATCTATCTATCATCTATCTATATCATTCTCTCTCTCTCTCTCTCTCTCTCTCTCTCTATCATCTATCTATCTATCTATCTATCTATCTATCATCTATCATCTATCTATATCATTCTCTCTCTCTCTCTCTGTCTATCATCTATCTATCATCTATCTATCTATCTATCTATCTATCTATCTATCTATCTATCTATCATCTATCTATATCATTCTCTCTCTCTCTGTCTATCATCTATCTATCTATCTATCTATCTATCTATCTATCTATCTATCATCTATCTATATCATTCTCTCTCTCTGTGTGTGTCTATCATCTATCTATCTATCATCTATCTATCTATCATCTATCTATCTATCATCTATCTATCTATCATCTATCTATCTATCTATCTATCATCTATCTATCTATCTATCATCTATCTATCTATCTATCTATCTATCATCTATTTATATTTCTCTAGCTCTCTATCATCTATCTTCTATCTGTCATCTACTTACACACCTACCTACCTATCTACCTACTTACCCCCCTGTCTTCTGTCTGTCTGTTTGTCTGCTGGACTGCAGCTTCTAACAGCTTCATTCTTCCCTTCAAGTCCAGGGCTTGTCCTTAACCAACTGGTTTAAAGCCAACTATTTTGTTTTCAGAATCCTAGCTGTGAATGGACATTTTTAAATCCTGTGTGACTCTCAGCATCAGCACATCGGGAGGCGACGTGCAGAGGTCCCCACTGAGCTGAGCCGTTCTTGGGATGGCCCTGGGTGAGTCACTCATTCTCTGACCGATTCCCCTCCCGAGATTATGAGCAGAAGAAGAGAGCGAGCCAAACTGAGTTTCTGGGAAGACCAAAGGCGGCGAATGGAAATAATACCCCGGGTTCTTCTCGGCTTACCTTAATCAGTGCATTTATCTTTAGTCTGCAAGCTATCTGAAGTGTTTCTGAGAGTAATGTTCTTAATGTGCATTTTTTAAATTAAGCAAAACCTTATTCGGTTGCATTTCGGTTCCTGCTGCAACTGGGAACGCGGCAAAAATGCTGTTATGGACAGCACGGAGAGAATGGGCCAACTCTGCCAACGAGTGGTAAAGAAGGAAGGGACAAATTTATGACTGCAGAAACAAACAGTGAAAGCAACGGAGGGCCAGAGCAAGACCACATCCTTGCTTTATGATCGCAGCATCCAAATCTTCCAGGAGCTGACCTCATCCCCCATTTTTAAACTATTTGTTAAAGAACATGTTTATAGCATGAGCAATGGAACTAAGACTTATATATCGCTTCACGGTGCTTTTACAGCCCTCTCTAAGCGAGTTACAGAGTCGGCTTCTTGACCCCAACAACAATCTGCATCCTCATTTTACCAGCTTCGGAAGGACAGAAGGCTGAGTCAATCTTGAGCCGGCCAGGATTGAACTACTGGCACTGGGTAGAGTCAGCGTGCAATGCTGCATTCTAACCATTGCACTACCATGGAAGGAAGGGAAGATGGAAGGAAGATAGGAAGGAAAGAAAGAAGGAAGGAAGGAAGGCAGGAAGGAAAATAGTAATAGCACTTAGATTTAAACAATCTGCGTCCTCATTTTACCGACTTCAGAATCGAACTGCTGGCAGTGGGCAGAGCCAGCCGGCAACACACATCATTCTAACCAGTGCCACCACAGCTCCTAAGTCACAAATCCAAAAGTTCAAAAATAATCAGTTTCAGCATCAGCAGGAGTGGGGTGGGAACAGGGGTTTTGCAGTATCCTTCCCCTGTCACATCCACCAAGCCACACCCACAGAACCGGTAGTAAAAAAAAAATGAATTTCCCCACTGGGACTACCTGTGTACTTTAATGCAAATTAAGGGTGGGGAAAGCATCAGGGTACGTACAGCGCTCCATTCGGTACTGAACCACTTGGCACCGCACGGTTTGAGGTAGCAGGTCTGCTGGCCGGGCGGCCTCTGCAGGAAGGCGCATTCGTGGGGATTCAACATCTCGAACTGGTTCTCCGTTTTCTGAATACAGATGACTTCCCTCTGCTGGGAGCCACTGCCACATTCGCTAGAACACTGGACGGGTGACAAAAAGGCAGAGATGGAGATGTACAAGGTGGACAAGGTTCCCCACTTAGTTGAAAGTTCAAGATCTTGCCCCCCACACACCCACAAGTCCATCCCACGGTCCAATCTTCCACTGCCACGCTGGCAGCTTCCACCCATCCAGTTCCGGTCAGGTGCAGAGGTGCAGAGACAAAGGATGACCTTGGCTTTCTAGAAAGAATGTTGTTATGGCTACATATCATCTAACTCCGTACCATCCCCCCTTCCCATTTTCCCACAATAGAAAATGCATAGCAGAATAGAAAGTGTGGCAGGCCAACGATCCAAAAGGAAACTGCAGGCCTGACACAACGTTTCTTCCAGTCATTATCAAATCCCACATCATTTCTGCACAATCCGTGTGAGTTCCCGTCATTAGATACTCTGCCCACCCAAGAATATGCATACGGTTGTGACTGGATCCAACAGAAGAGATACAACAGCTAAACAATTTGATTCCTAGAATTCCATCCCATCATTCCTTGAAACAGGTTTGATGGAACAGGGGGACAGGTACTTGTTCCCAATTAAATATCTTCTGGAGAAGAGAGTAGCAGCCGTCCAGGGTTTTGTTATTTTTCCCTCTTGCCTTTTCCAAAATCCGTTTATTCCATTGTCTTGTTTCTATGTCCAGGTTTTTTTAATGCTTTCCTGTTTGGATATCTTTCTTTTGTCCTAGTGTTCCAGACAGCCAGGAATCACATATTGACCTCAGCAATGCCCTGAATTGATAAAGTGACCTAAACACTATTAAAATAAGTGTGCGGCCTGGAAAATCACTGTAAGAATATTTTGTCCCATTTGTAAAAGAACTGTGCGCTGAACTGAGCCAGCCCAGAAACAGCTTCTCATACCTTGAATAGCAATCATGAGAAAGCAAGAAAAATAAAATTAAAAGATACTTCAGTGGCCGATCCAACAACCGTTGGCTTTGGATTTTAACACTTTGCTTTGTTTTTTTGAGTTCATTCCAGCTTAATTTGCAGCAACCACCACCAAGATGCCTGTCTCTGCTCAAGGTCTGTTGCAGGCATCTTACTTTAATCAGGAGGACTAATTGATTCTGCCTAGGAACAAAATAAACAGGCGGTTTGATACTTCAAGTTTAATAAGCACTCGCTTCCACAGAACACCAGTATCGGTTTGCATGATTCCACCAAACATTCATGTGGCTGTACGGAAACCCGAGCTAGGCCAGAGTGTTTGACCTCTCGTTTAATGTGGGAAAGAAAGAAAGAAGGGGAGGGAGGGAGGCGAGGGGGAGGAGAAAGGGAGGAAAGAAGGAAGGAAAGAAAGAAAGAAAGAAAGAAAGAAAGAAAGAAAGAAAGAAAGAAAGAGAGAGGTGAGGAAGGAAGGAAGGAAGGAAGAAGGGAGGAAAGAAAGCGAGAGAGAGAAAGAGGAGGGGAGGGGAAGGAGGAGGGATGAATGGAGTAAGGAAAAAAGGAAAGAGGAGGGGAGGGGAAGGAAGGATGGAGGAAGGAAAGAAAGAAAGAAAGAAAGAAAGAAAGAAAGAAAGAAAGAAAGAAAGAAAGAGGAGGGACAGGGAAGGAAGGAGGAAGGAAGGAAGAATGGAAGAAGGAAGGAAGGAAAGAAAGAAAGAGGAAGGGATGGAAAGCAGGGAGGGATGGAGGAAGGAAGGAAGGAGAGAAGGAAGAAGGGAGAGAGGGAGGAAAGAAAGAAAGAAGGAAAGAAGGAAGGAGGACCTTTAAAAAATCAGAGGAAAAACATGTCTGAGTACCATAATAATAAGAAAAGCAAATAGGCACCTGTAACAACAGGCAGTTCTCTGATTCCATTCATTTTACAACACATTCTTTCGGTGGCCGGGGTGTGGGTGTTTCTTTTGTGTGCATCTCCTACCCAAATATTTGCAAAGCCCGTGTTGAAATGAGGTGCAACCAGCTCCAAAAAGACCACAGATCAGCAGAAACCCAAGTGGGTGAAGACGCCCTCCCCTTGTGGCGGCCAGCACACAAATGTGGGTTGTTTTTTTTCTCAAAATACAAAGTTGTAATTTCTAAGCCAGGAGTGTCCAAACTTGGGAACTTTAAGCCAGCTGGGGAATTCTGGGAGTTGAAGTCCACAAGTCTTAAAGTTCCCAAGTTTGGACACTCCTGTTCTAAGCAAAAGTGACCTTGTGAATATTTTTGCTACCTCTCCAGCAATTGGAGGTGAGAATTCAGGTTGACTGCTGGCTTCTAAAAAAAAGTAAAAATAAAAATCTCTCATCCTTTTCAATCTTTGGGAAGGACCAGCAATCCACCAGGCTTTTGGGACGTGGACTTTCATGGGTCTGGCAAAGCTAATTTTGGCTTTTTGAAGATCTCGCCTGCAGCCTCAAAGGTTAAATATATAGACACGACACTCTTCCTTTGAGAAAACGATCTTCGGAAGGCAACTCCAACAATTTACCGGTTTCTAGGTCACTTTAACTAAGGGATGTGGTGGCTCAGTGGCTAAGACTCTGAGCTTGTCGATCAGAAAGGTCAGCAGTTTGGCAGTTCGGCGCGTAATGGAGTGAGCTCCTGTGACTTGTCCCGGCTTCTGCCAACCTAGCAGTTCGAAAGCACGTAAAAAATGCAAGTAGGAAAATAGGAACCACTTTGGTGGGAAGAGAAGTGTTTTGTGCGCCTTTGGCGTTGAGTCATGCCGGCCACATGACCACGGAGACGTCTTCAGTCAGCGCTGGCTCTTCGGCTTTGAAACGGAGATGAGCACCGCCCCCTAGAGTCAGGAATGACTAGCACACATGTGTGAGGGGAACCTTTACCTTCACTAGGTCACTTTCAAAGACTACAATCGCTAAAGAGTTTGGCACTTTGGGTAGCCTCGCATAACGGACTCTTATTTTAAAAAGGGGAAATATTGTTGGTAGGCCAAGTATAATTTTTGTAATATTTGAATTGACGTAGACGAGCTGTCCTGGTGAAAAGTACAGGCTGTTCCGAGCAAAATCAACACACGTGATCCCTAAAGTGTTCTAAAAGCAGCCCAGACTGATCCAAATCGAGAATAACAAAATGTTTTTAGTATGGTCTGGTTAATGGGGGTGGGGGGGAAAGATAACTCAGGCTAAACTCATCGCTTTTAACTGTTCACCAACAAAAGCAAAGAGTTGCGTCTCAATCGAAGAGTGTCAAGTGTCAAGACTGCAGTTTGGGGTGGAAGGCCAAGAGTAGTTTGGCACGAGAACCCACTGCTTAGATGAGTAAGCGACTGTTAGCTCCTTGGTGTTCACTGAACTTGGGTTGTTTTCCTACAGATGTTTCATGACCCAACTAGGTAACATCATCAATGCTACAGGGGCACATTCTCATGTCCAACAGAAAGCAAACCCACTTTGGCCAAACCCGTAGAGATGATTGTCCCTGGTTCTGCGAATAGGTAGTAAAAAAAAAAAAGCTTCCGAGGATTGCGCGACTCAGCTGCGAGCCACGCGATCGTGGGAAGCTTCCCCCCCCACACTTTTTAAAGCATTTTTTTCCTGCCTATTCGCCTGAACTGGCTGGAAAAAAATGCTTTAAAAAGTGAAAAAAAGTTGGCCCTGCCCACCCAGTCACATGACACTCCCCCACCAAGCCACGCCCACAGAACCGGTGAGCAAAAAAATTAGATTTCACCACTAGCGCAAACCTTCTCCCTTCTGCATTGATGAGGTTCCCTAGTTGGGTCATGCCTTCCTTCCTTTTGCAGATGTGGGGACTTCAACTCCCAGAATTCCTCAGCCAGCCAGAATCCTGGGAGTTGAAGTCCACAAGACGTAAAGTTGCCACGGTTGACCTGTTCCAATTTCCTGGGCCCACAGATGCAACTCTTGTTCCAATATTTGAGCTCCTCGTTCCCTTTTTTTCTCTTTTCCCTTTTTGTTGTATACCAATCAGATGATTGATGGAGTTTGAGCCGAGATTTATCTGAGTAGGCTTTCAAGCCATCGTTATTTTTGTGATGCCGGAAAGGCTTCACGCATTTATCCTGATGTGAGGATTCATAAATTATGATCTCTATTTTTCAATGGGGACACCAGCGATCTTAAACCAGAAACTAAGCTGCACAGTTTTAATAAAGCTATTTCGAAAGTTCTATCATCTGCTTTCAATACGATAACCCTGAAAAGGGCTTTTCTGTCATTTTCTATGCTTTTCCAGTGCAAGGATATCAGCATGTGCCCATCTGTGGCAGAGGAAGAGATTACAACAAACAAAGGAGAATTAAAGTCTTGTGGGCTTTAAAATATTCCCGGGTGCCTATTCCTGAAGAATTTATTACCTTGGAGAAATAAATTAGAGGCCTGGGGCGAGGGGGTAGATTTATAGATAAACTCAAACATGGATGTCTGGAGTTCAAACATAACTCCTGTTAACAGCATTGTAAATTGGGGGTCTCCGAGCAAGTTAACTCTTAGGGGAGCAGTTAGCCAAAGGAAAACTTTTGCCTGTGCAAAAGTCGTGTTTGATTTTCAGGAAAAAAACATTTGTGGAGTGGGAATGACTTGCTGGTGCTAAGCAAAGGGTAAGGTGTGAGTATCGCCAACGTTACTAGGGAAAAAAATGGAAGGAAGGAACTGTTTTGATCAATACCGACTAAAATCCATTGTGTAAACTTGCCATCCGGAGAATCTACAAATGTGAATTGTATGCTCAGGGAGATGGGGCTAACATTGACAGATAATCCTTAACAATCATAGGTAAAGGTAAAGGTTCCCCTCGCACATATGTGCTAGTCGTTCCTGACTCTAGGGGGCGGTGCTCATCTCAAAGCCAAAGAGCCAGAGCTGTCCGAAGATGTCTCTGTGGTCATGTGGCCGGCATGACTCAATGCCAAAGGAGCACGGAACGCTGTTCCATTCCCACCAAAGGTGGTCCCTATTTGTCTACTTGTATTTTTTTATGTGCTTTTGAACTGCTAGGTTGGCAGAAGCTGGGACAAATAACGGTAGCTCACTCCGTTATGCGGCGCTAGGGATTCGAACTGCTGATCTGCCAACCTTTCTGATCGACAACCTCCGCGTCTTAGCCACTGAGCCACCGCGTCCCCATAACGATCATAGTTGAGGCCAAAATGTCCACTGCTATGCAAGACAGCTGTTAAATGAGTTTTGCCCCATTTTATGACCTTTCTTGCCAGAGTCGCTAAGCGAATCTCTGCAGGTGTTAAGTTAGGCACATGGTTGTTAAGTGAATCTGTTGACTTTGCTAGTCAGAAGGTCTCAAAAGTGACACTCCAACTATCATAAATACGAGTCAGTTGCCAAAGGTTCAAATTTTTATCACGACCACGGGAATGCTGCAACGGTCATAAGTGCGAAAAACAGTCATATGTCACTTTTTTTCCAGTGCCATGGTAACTTCAAACCATCACTAAACTAACTGTTGCAAATTATAGTCCTAGATCTTTCTGGGTTTGGGGGAAGAAGCAACAGGTGGGGTTCAGATTTGGGAGAAATAAATGAATGATTGGAAAAATATTTGGAATAGAAAATTGATATAAAGTGATATTGCTCCCATGCCCGAACCGGTAGTAAAAAAAACTTAGCAACCCACCTCAGGGTGATACTTAACACCACGCAAATTAAATCAAATAGATGGTAAATATACAAATATTTGTTGGAGGTGCAAGAAAGAGGTTGGAACATATAAACAGATGTGGTGGGATTGTGATAGTGCACAAAAAATACAGGACATGGTGTTGAGAGAAATTAGAGCCCTTTTGAATGTAATTTTAGACATGTCGCCGAGAATTGCATTACTGTTACTGGTGGAAAAACGGGATATAAATGAAACCAAAAAGGAATGGATCATAAGTTTGATAATGGAAGCCAACGTTATTATAACAATTTCATAGTTTGGATTTTCTGTGAACTTTCCCAATAGCCATTTAATATTTCCAGGACGAATGTTCTTCGTTTACATAATTCACTGACCATCTAATTTAGATCTGCTTTCAAAAAGCATTTTCTGGGAGCAACAGAGAGGAGGTTTTTTTGTTTTAAACTGAGGAGGGGGGGGAGAAGGCTTCAGTTATAAGAAGATTTTGAGTCCTGAAAACTATGGACCAATACAAGGGATCTGAATCGTGGCATCTGTAAGTCTAATATGCGCATGAGAAAAAATTCACACATCAAAGTTTGTTGGAACTCATTTTTTGATTGGGACAACTGGCTCTTTGATCACAAGGTGGCTCCAGGCTTTCTAACGGAGATAAGGAGAAACCACACTGCTTGCAAAATTTTTGGGAAAGTGCCCGATAACAAGTTATAAATCATGGAAGTGTGCTTTTCCCCTGTTCTCCCCCTTGAAAAACTACTGGCTTCAAATCCCTTCAAATCTCTTGTTTTGACTTCACACATATTTGCAGCATCTTAGTAAGCATTGAGTCTCAAGGTCGGATTAGAAGAATGTGAAATAAGTGAGTTGCAGATTGCTGGAGAAAGGCTTTTGCAAGGCTCTTACATTCGTTGGATTAAAGGAGCAGAATATAGAATAACAGAGTTGGAAGGGACGTCAGAGGTCTTCTAGTCCAACCCCCTGCTCAAGCAGGAAACCTTATACCATTCCAGACAAATGGTTATCCAACATCGTATTCTGCCCCATACATCCCTGCGACCAATCCGCTCGCACAGAGAGGGCCTCCTCCAGGTGCCGTCCACCAGACAGTGTCGAGGGGCGGCGCCTAGGAGTAGAGCCTTCTCTGTGGCGGGCCCAGCCCTGTGGAATGACCTCCCCCCGGATATTAGGAATACCTCTGACCTCCGCTCCTTTCGTGTAAAGCTCAAGACCCACCTTTTTCAAGTTGCTGGCCTGGCTCAACTTTGATCCAACTATATCGCTCCTGACGGGTTTTTTATTTGGGGTATTTTAATTGCATTCAATTTATTTAGGGGTTTTTAAACATTGTGTTTTTACTTGTTTTTATCTATCAGTTCACCTCCTCCTTGTATATGTCGTATATATGTCTTGGTATATGTTTTGTTATATGTATGTCGATATATTTATTTCCTATGTTTTGTTGTACGCCGCCCCGAGTCCTTCGGGAGAGGGTGCGGCTAAGAAATAAATATTTATTATTATTATTATTATTATTATTATTATTATTATTATTATTATTATTATTATTATTATTATTATTATTATTATTATTTAAAACTTCCATTGTTGGAGCATTCACTGCTTCTGGAGGCAAATCATTCCATTTATTAATTGTTCTAACAGTCAGGAAATTTCTCCTCAATTCTAGGTTGCTTCTCTCCTTGTTGAGTTTCCAACCATTGCTTCTTTTTCTACTTCTGGTGTTTTGGAGAATAGATTGACCTCTTCTTCTTTAGACCTTTCCTTAGAGATCAATCAATCAATCAATCAATCAGAATAGAGCTGGAAGGGACCTTGGAGGTCTTCTAGTCAAATTCCCTGCCTAGGCAGGAAACCCTACACCACTTGAGACAAATGGACATCCAACCTCTTCTTAAAAACTTCCAGTGTTGGAGCATTCACAACTTCTGGGGGCAAGTCGTTCCATTGATTAATTAGTTCCAAGTTGCTTCTCTCCTTGTTGAGTTTCCACCCATTGCTTCTTGTCCTGACCTCAGGTGCTTTGGAGAATAGCTTGACTCCCTCTTCTTTGGGGCAGCCCCTGAGATATTGGAGCACTGCTATCATGTCTCCCCCACTCCTTCTTTCCTCCTGGTATTTTCAACTATGATTGTAGGCTTGCAAAGGTACTTGTGTAAAAACAGGGGTGTCCAACCTTGGCAACTTTAAGACTTGTGGACTTTAGGATGCCAGGATATCCAGAACTCAGAGGACCACTTTTGGCTCTCCTTTGGATAATCCCCATCACCAACTTGAATGGTCCCTGAATAAATGGTCATAACCTGAGGACTATCTGAAGACATATTGCAGGAATAGAACTCACGGCTCCGACTTCACCTTTTTTGTATGGAAAGTCTACATGTGCAGCCATATCTTTATTTCTGGCTCTGTAGATTTTTGTTACCTGTCTTGTTGAAACCCAGTGATGTTTATCACGGCTTACATTTCACCAGGATCTTCTGAGGTGCCTTCAAAACTGTAGGACCAGAATGAGAAGTGGGGAACGGGGCTACTCTCCCACCCCCTCAGCTGAGAAATCAGTAACAGATGAGTCCTCAAATGGGCCCCTTCCATCTCCTTGTGATAAGACAAGCAGCAAAATCTGGCTAGGTTCTACCACACCTGCATTGCAGATGTTCTTAAGACCGCACAGCATTAAGGATGGATGAAAGAGCAATCTAGCTGTCCTCTCTTCTTCCCACCTGCTCTGGGGTGGGGGGAGGGGGTTGCAAGGCCTTTCTTACATCATGGCTTTGTGACAGACTTCGGTCGGTGCTCTTGGCAAGCCGTTCTGTTCTGTTCTGTTCTGTTCTGTTCTATTCTATTCCATTCCATTCCATTCCATTCCATTCTCTCCCTCTGTTAATGCAGCCTAGGACTGTGTTGGCTTTTTTGGCTGTTGCAACATATTTATTTGTTACCTTTCATACCGCTAGGTGGGCAAGAGCTCAGGCAAGGAACGGGAGCTCAACCCATTGTGTAGCACTCGGCCCTCGAACCCGGGCTGTCAAGATCAGTGTCTGTAACCCCTGAGCCATCGCACCCCCTCCAGCTAAAGAAGGTTCTGGAAATACATGGCATCCATGCATTAAAGGTACCTGAGTCCAGCTACCAGCAAACCACTCGACTTTCCCCAGACAAGGCCCGTTGTCACAAGGGGTGCTTTCCATGGGTCTGTTGTGCCCGCAACCCTCCAGTGGCAAACTGCTGATGTGGTTGGTCATGCAGACCACGGAACGGGTTCGGACACCGGAGCCACATTCTGCCGAGCACTGTTGGGGTGAAAAAAAGACAGGGGAAGGATCGTAACTACGAGAAAATGAATTACGAGGAGCGTCAGGAGGAGAGAGACTTGCCTGGCACAAGACACACAACACGGGGCCAGATTTCCAGCCTGGGAAATCCACCTTGGGCCATCGAGAAAGACGATGCCACTTTGTAATAAAATGAAATAACTTTTAGGGGGGGTCTTTGCAAGATGTTTTTTATTTCCAACACATCCTCCTGTCCCAGAAAAATGGGGAAAGGAGGGGGAAAATGGCAGGAGGAAACAGGAAGCGCAAAAGGCACAGTGGGTTGTTGTTGTTTTTGCCCAAGGAACGCCTTTTCCTTCACCCTGGCAGATAAAAAAGAAATACACTTTAGGAAATTGAAGCGGGCTGGCATTTGCAGAAGGTGGAGTTCCACAGAGGATATGAAATGCAAAGAACTTTCTCTCTCTCTTTGCACACGTCGTACCTAGATCTTCCTTTTCCCCGCTTCTCTTCCTTTCTTTCTTTCCCTGCCTCCTGTCCATCACCTTGGAAGGCAGACACAGACAGGCAGGAATTCGTATCTGATTCTTTCAGAGGAGGGGTGGGGGAAGCAGGGAATGGATGATTGAAAATAAAGAAAAACCATGCGCCGAAAGATGTGTGCATAATTGAATTTAAAACAGTCACGAACATTTATATTATGTTTCACATGGAAAGAAAGCCCCAAGTAAGCATTTCGTTACAGGCTGGGCTGCATGTGCCAATTTTGGCATTTGGCAACTGCACACAACACCCACACCCACACAAACACACATGCACACACACAGATGCACACATAATTTCATTAGGGGAAAGGGGAGGGAGGAAGGGAGGAAGGAATGAAGGAAGGGGAAAAGGGAGGGAAGGGAGGAAATAAGGAAGGGAGGGAAGGAGGAAAGGGAAGGAAGGAAGGAAGGGAGGGAGGGAGGAAGGAATGAAGGAAGGGGAAAAGGGAGGGAAGGGAGGAAATAAGGAAGGGAGGAAGGGAGGAAAGGGAAGGAAGGAAGGGGATGGAAGGGAAGGGAAGGGGAAGGAAGGAAGGAAGGGGAAAAAGGAGGGAAGGGAAGGGAAGAAAGAAGGAAGGGGAAAATGGAGGGAAGGGAGGAAGGAAGGGGAGAAGGAGGGGAAAGGGAGGAAAAAGAGGAGACGAGGAAGAGGAATTGGGAGGAGGAGGCGGATTATTGATCTGGTATTGAAAAACTAGGTTCTATGGGGTGATAAAATTCAGCTATGGAGGTGCTGGAACTTTCAAGCTGGTTTTTGAGTTCATGAGGAGGGGAGAACCCCATGAGAAAAAATACATATTCTCTGCATGCGGCCCTGAGAAAAGAAAAGAAAAAAGTACAAAAAACCTCACTTTATTTTAGGGCATGTTTTGTTTTGTCCCTGCAAAAGATGTTTTCCTTTTCCTGGCTCCTTCCTCCCCCGGCCCCCTCCAAGACAAAGACCTGGAGACCACATTGGATGAAGTTCCCCGACAAGAATCCCCCTCTGTTCTGTTTTAAATGGCTACAGGCGACCTCAGCATCAACGGATCCAGTTTCAGACGCAATGCCAAGTGAGAAGATACAGACCGAAGCCGCCCTGCCGGCTGAGATTTCAATATCGAATTTACGGCTCTGAAAGAATTCAAAGGGCTTCGGTGGAAGACTTTGGACTCAAATATTCCTTGGCCCTCAACTTCTATCTTCCCGCCTTTAAAATTAAAATTAAAATAAGCAGATTCTTGGAAAAACACTGGCCGGCCAAGAGACGAAGAGCGGAGATCTGGGTCGCACCTAAATTGACCGGCAATTTAGATTTGTTTTGGTTTGGTTTGGTTCTTCACTTTCCTGCCCAATATAAATAAGCGAATTAGTTTTGTTCGCAAGTGGAAATTAATTCAGAAACTGCTGGGGAATTCTTAGCAAAAGGAGCAAAGGCTTGGAATGGTATCTGGGTCGTCCCATCGGCCACAAGGTGATCCAAATGTCACTCTTGCCACGGAGACAGCTGTGAAAACCTCAATCCCGTGATTTGAAGGGCCCGGCATTTGGAAATTGTTAATATTATGACGGTATCGCAGCCCAGGCAGGGTTGCTTTCAAATCTGATTCCTTCCTAACAGAGAGATGGAGAACTTAGGGGAAAATGAGCAGAGCACTTTTGAACTCTGCTCAAAATAGGCCATAGAGTTAAAACAATAATAATCTGGAAAATTATTTACAATCTGTCTTTTGGGCCAAGGACC
Source organism: Natrix helvetica (assembly GCF_964273705.1). NCBI lineage: Eukaryota > Metazoa > Chordata > Lepidosauria > Squamata > Natricidae > Natrix > Natrix helvetica. The sequence goes on from NC_138556.1 coordinate 19,477,656, forward strand.
ATCATCATCTCAGTTATTTGTACATATGTAAAAAAAAAGATGTAGAAAAGATGTGGAGACTCTAGAAAGAGTGCAGAGAAGAGCAACAAAGAGGATTACAGGACTGGAGGCTCAAACACATGAAGAACGGTTGCAGGAACTGGGTAGGTCTAGTTGAATGAAAAGAAGCACCAGGGGAGACATGATAGCAGTCTTCCAATATCTCAGGGGTTGCCACAAAGAAGAGGGTGTCAAGCTATTCTCCAAAGCACCTGAAGGCAGAACAAGAAGCTAATCAAGGAGAGAAGCAATTTAGAACTAAGGAGAAACTTCCTGACAGTTAGAACAATTAATCAGTAGAAGAGCTTGCCTCCAGAAGTTGTGAATGCTCCAACACTGGAAGTCTTTAAGATAACCATTTGTCTGAAGTGGTGTAGGGTTTCCTACCTAAGCAGGAGGTTGGACTAGAAGACCTCCAAGGTCCCTTCCAGTTCCAGCTCTATTCCAATTGCCTGACTCAATGGTGGATTGATTGACTGTCTGACCGACTGATTGATTGATTAAAGTTGTGAATGCTCCAACAATGGAAGTTTTTAAGAAGATGTTGGAGAACCATTTGTCTGAAGTGGTGTAGGGTTTCCTGCCTAAACATGGAGCTGGACTAGAAGACCTCCAAGGTCCCTTCCAACTCTGTTATTCTATTCTATTCTATTCTATTCTATTATTTTTTTTTTAAATGCTGCTTTACAGGTAGTACTCAGCTTACAACCATTTGTTTACTGACCATCCAAAGTTACAACGGCACTGAAAAAAGTGATGTGACCGGTTACTCACACTACGACGGTTGCAGCATCCTGACGGTCACATGGATCAAAATTCGGACACTTGGCAACTGGCATGTACTTAGGATGGTTGCAGTGTCCCTGGCATCACGTGATCCTCTTTTCCAACCTTCTGCCAGGCAAAATTAATGGAAAAGCCTGATTCACTTAACAACCGTGTTACTAATTTAACCACTGTAGTGATTCACTTAACAACGGTGACAAGAAAGGTCGTAAAATGACCAAAAAAAACCCCGAACTGTCTCGCTTTGCAACAGAAACACTGGGCTCAAATTGTGGTCCGATGTCGAGAACACCTGAATGGCATTCATTGTAAAACCATCTCCTAAGTTCTCCTAGATCCTTCAAAATCAGATATAAAAATATTTGATCCAATCAAAATGATTTGGTACGTCGTGTGCAAACAGCAATCAAGCCGGTCTCCAATGTAAAAAAAATAAAAATTAAGTCATAGGTTTAAAAATGTGGAAGAACAAAAGCTGGTTGGACGAGAAAGAGGAGGAAAAGTGCCAGCTAATCTTTTCATTGATGTGGTTGGATTTATAACAGTGTTGGGTTTAATCCAAAGATGCTTTTGTCCATTTATTTATGCTTCACTGTTTGGGGGGAATAATACCTTTTTTTCTTCTCATATGGATTCCAATAAGTCCACTAAAGAGGTATCCATTCCCATGTCAAGGTAAATAAATAAACCCTAAAGAAAAAAAATACTTTGCGAAATGAGCATAGAGACGGCAATTAGACCTCCGAGCTTCAGCCTTGAGAGAGAAATTGGTGGAGCGGAGAGATTCTGGCATGCCTGGAGCTATGACCATCTAGCCAATTGGAAGAATGACAGCTTTATTGAGATGAGAGTCTGTAGAAATCAGTTTCTCTCATGGTTTCCCCAAGAGATCTTCTCTACAATCACTCGGGATCACCTCCAAGATTCCTTGGGAAAAGGAGGGTCCCAAGATAGAGAAGGCATGACCAAGGTGGAAGCTGTTCACTTTGGTCTTCTCCAGAAACAAGTATCTTCCATATCTCTTGAGCAGGGGTCTCCCAATTTGGCAACTTGAAGACATGTGGACTTCAAGACTTCATGGCAGGCTAAGGAAAGCTGGGAGTTGAAGGCCACAAGCCTTAAAGTTGCCTAGTTGGGAGACCCCTGATCTTGGGGAAAGAGAATTCCCTGCTGAAATCTCTTTCAGAAGACTAGGGGATATCACCAACTATCAGTGGGGCGGTGTGTCCTTGAACATCTTTAGTGACCAGGGGAAGGTGTGAACTAGATGTTTCTCATTGCAAGCTTCCTGGCTTCCCATTGAAGTGAATCCCCAAGGAAGAAAAGCCTGGAGAACTCCTTTCACTGGTTTCCCATCTCCCACCCCCCGATTGGGAAATTGAAACAACCAACCCAGATTTGGAAAGATGGACTGGACCAAAGATCAGTAGCATATTTTTTAAAAAGCAACACTCTATGGTGTCCAAAGCTTTCATGCACCAACAGCTGCAATAACCAAGGAAGTCAATTTCAAAACAGCAAGAAGAATTTCAAAAGAAATTGGCGCACATCTGAGGGATAAAGTTAGAAAAACAGGTGTCCTTTGAAGACTTTCCAGAACCTACAATATGAATATGTAATGTTATTTGTGTAATACAATTCTTCTTCTTCTTTTTTTAAGAAGAGTGTGACCAAAGATTGGACTTCGATCATCAATGGAGAAAGTTTTCCCCCCTCTGCTAAGTTGCTCTGCTTTGCCTGAGCAAACTCAGATTAAACAGGATGAAAATACCCAACCTTACCCGATCACTCCATTCCGTAAGGAACCAGCTCTTGGCACAGGGCCCCATGTCACAATTCTCAATGTCATTGGGCCGTAGCTTCATGTTGCACTCCTCGTCATCAACAACATCTCCAAGGTTGCTGACGCATTTCACATCCCGTGTCTTCTGGCCAACTCCACATGGAACTGAACACTAAAACAAGAACCAACTTTTGGGTCAAGCAGACACAAGAATTCATGGAGCAAAGATTGTCTTCAAACTACCCTGCTGTCACCCCAGGCAGCCAAAGGCTCATATTTTAGCCCTGCCCTTGTGATGATCCCATTACACAACCCAGGAATCCTGGTTTGCGGCGGGGGGCTATCTCAAAACTCAAGTCCTTTGGAAGACCTCAACTGCTTTTTCAAGGGTGGTCTGGTGCTGATGGAAACCTTCCATTCTTGGTTTTGCAATGGAGGCCATGGATTTCCTTTGATAATCAAAGCAAGCCAAGATCTCTCTCCATCTCGCAAGGTGGCCAGATGCTTCTCATCCCATTCAGCTTTCAAGGAAGGTTATCCTTTCAGCCTCCCTGGTCTTGTGAAGGGCCTCCTTTACCCTGTCCTAAGGACTGACTCTTCAGAAAGAGCTACCAACAATTAAGCAGTGGGTTGTGTCAATGTCACTCTAAAGCAGCCAATCTTGTTTGGCTTTGAATCGTTCCTGTTTACCGATGTCCATTCTGTCCGAATTTGCCATTCACTGCAGATCTTCAGTTGGCACGTACTTGTCCTCTCGGGCTTCTCCAAGTGTTGGCAGCGGTGCAGCTGAACCGTTAAGCTGCGGTTGGCATAGATTTGCCGGCAGAGGACTTGGCGGTGCTGCATCCCCAGGCCGCAGGATTTGCTGCATTCGGACCACTCGCCTAAATCCCAGCTAGGAAATAAGGAAATGCGACACATTGGTTGTCATTCTATAAATCTGGACTTTTACCCATAGATTTTGTGGAGTCCCTTGCACACTAGCTGAGCGCAGAAAATTGAAGCCTCTGGTGGAAAGTAGCATCATCAACACAACGGGGAGTGAATTTCTCCTCTGTTCTGACTGGGTAAATCTCAGCACAAATACACATTTTCCCTGGACTTCCCTTTTGGGAAACATGATAGGGGTCCTTGGTGGTCTCTGAGCAGATGTGTTGTTATCCAATTAGTTCACATCTTCATGGTGTTGATAATGCTCTAAGGATGATTACGATCATCAGGTACCTGAGATGTTACTTAGTTGGGTCATGAAATGTCTGGGAGAAAACTATCAAGCTCAGGAAGCACCCAGGACCCCAGGGTCATCCTTCTCCTTCTTTTCCTTCTCTCTCTCTCTCCCTCCCTCTCTCTCTCCTTTTTCTGTTCCTCCTCCTCCTCCTTGCAAACTCCCTTTTGGCACTGATGAAGTTACCTAGTTGGGTCATGAAACATCTGCAGGAAAACAATCAAGCTCAGAGAGCACAAAGGACCTCACTGTCGTCCTCCTCCTCCTCCTCCTCCTCCTCCTCCTCCTCCTCCTCCTCCTCCTCCTCCTCCTCCTCCTCTCTGCAAAACCCACTCCCTTCTAGCACTGATGCTATTATCTAGTTGGGTCATGAAACGTCTGCAAGAAAAACACCAATCTCACAGAGCACCCACTGTTCACCCCAAAGGAATAATAATAATAATAATAATAATAATAATAATAATAATAATAATAATAATAATAATAATAATAATAATAATAATAATAATAATAATATATTTATTTCTTAGCTGCACCCTCTCCCGAAGGAGCTGCAGAGATTCTCCGCATTCGATGTGGATTGGATTGTAATGTTAGCTTCTAGGCATAACTGCATTAACTAAGCCCAGGATCATAGGGCTGAAACCACAGCAGGGTCACCCCACTTCTGCCTGAAATTCCAGAGATCTTGGGGGCCACGGTCTGGTTCGGGTTCTCTTCAAAGGGCCAGGAAACCCTCAGAGGAAGCGATGGGAGGAAAGGATCAGCTGCTTACAAGGCTGGGCAAGGGAAGAGATTGCAGGGCTCCTCCTCAGGGCTGGGCTTGGAGTTGATGTCGCAGGAGCTGTCAGCCACCTCCTCGTGAGTGTTTCTGTGGACGCAGCGGAAGATGGGATATTGCGCCCCTGAAAGGAGAAAACACAGAGAAAGCAAGAAGCTGTGAAAGATCCATTTAATGACAGACACACAGGGAGTCCTGTATGGGAGGAGGCGGTTTCTTCTCCCGAGTTCAATTGAATTCACCCTGAATTCCCACAGATGCCCCCGATCAGAAACCGTAAATAAGAAGAGGGCAGAGAAAGTCAACTAAACATACGCCAGGTTAAATCAATGTAACCTACAACAAAAGAGATTCTCTCCCTCTCTCTCTCTGTCCCTACCTCTACCCCTCCCTCCTCTCTCCCTCCAACTCCCTCTTTCTCTCCTTCTACCTGTCTCTCTCCTTCTCTCCGCCCTCTCTCTCCTCTCTCCCTCCCTCTTTCTATCCCTCTCCCTCCCTCTCCCCTTCTCTCCCTCTCCCTCCTTCTCCCTCCCCCTCTCCCTCCCTCCCTCTCTCCCTCCCTCTTTCTCTCCCTCTGTCTTTCCTTCTCTCCTTCTCTCTGTCCTCTCTCCTTCCTCTCTCCTTCCTCTCTCCCTCTCCTTCTCTTTCTCTCTCTGTGTGTGTGTGTGTGTGTGTGTGTGTGTGTGTAATCCAGTTTTGTTCCCCAAAGAGACCCAACAGTCCAACAAGCAACAAAAGCATCTCTCTGAGTTTTGGCCAAGAGCTGTGAATCTGATGAAGAGAACCACTTTCAGGTCATCGTAAATTTCTCTGTAAGAGGCTAAAAAATAATAATAATGCTGCTTTGGCTGCAAGAGGCTACGAGGCTCTCCCACCCTAAACCACGGACCTTTGTTTTAAAGGAAACAACCACCACAACAAAACCTCACCCAACTGGAACCGGTTGGAGTAAGAGGGTGAGCAGACCTCTTGGATGCCGCCTGAGCAGCCTACCTCGTCAATTTCAATCGATCTCTAAGCGGGAACCAAGCGTTATTCCCAGCCCTTCTTACTCGAGGCTCCATTTAAAACAACCTTGATTGTAGTTGTGATGCTTATCTGATAAAGCTATAATTGTTTGCCCTTCTGTTATGGTCGACGGCAAAAGCGAAGGCATTTGAATTCCTCAGCAATGGAAACCTTTCCCAGACTTTGAAGAGGGATACCGTATATATTTTGTCAGAGAATTGATTTTCCTTTCACAAGGAATGGAGGGGGAAATTTTATTTAAAAAAAAATAATTTCTCACAGCAGTCCTTGGAACTGAGCCTTCTTCCTGAATTTAAACCAGAGAAGTTTCTCCGTGCTGCCAACTTCTCCAGGGCAGGAATCTGGACCAAGTTGGATTATCTCCCCAGTCAAACTATGACATGCTCTTGAACCCTGGCCAACGACAAGGAGGTTGCACTTCTCACAAGACAAGGAGGAACCTTGAAGGCTGTAGAAGCCTTCATTGTGCTGAAAGACTCTCAATGACGGAATGCAACAAGCTTGTGAGAGGAGTGTCAACTCAGAACAGTCGCAAGGAAGGCCTATTTAGATAAAGGTAAAGGTCCCCCTCTCACGTATGTGCTAGTCATTCCCGACTCTAGGGGGCGGTGCTCATCTCCATTTCAAAGCCGAAGAGCCAGCAATCTCCGAAGACGTCTCCGTGGCCATGTGGCTGGCATGACTCAACGCCAAAGGCGGATGGAATGCTGTTCCCTTCCCACCAAAGGTGGTTCCTATTTTTCTACTCAGATTTTTTACGTGCTTTCGAACTGCTAGGTTGGCAGAAGCCGGGACAAGTAACGGGAGCCCCCTCTGTTATGCGGCGCTAGGGATTCAAACCGCTGAACTGCTGGCCTTTCTGACCGACAAGCTCAGCGTCTTAGTCCACTGTGTCCCCACTAAGGCCTACTTAATTAGGTTCAAATTTGACCAGGGTTCAAATTATCCTACTTTGGACATGTGAGATGTAGACCTAATGATCTAGGAGACTGAACCCACAACTCTCAGAACTTGTCTACATGGGCAACGCTGGCTTGTGGCTCTTACAATAAGACAATAGCAGAGTTGGAAGGGACCTTGGAGGTCTTCTAGTCCACCCCCCTGCCTAGGCAGGAAACCCTATACTGTTCCAGAAAAAATGGCTATCCAACATCTTCTTAAAGACTTCCACTGTTGGGGCATTCACAACTTCTGGAGGCAACTTCTGTTCCACTGATTAATTGTTCTAATTGTCAGGAAATTTCTCCTTTCTGCTTCTCTCCTTGATGAGTTCCCACCCATTGCTTCTTGTCCTGCCCTCAGGTGCCTTGGAGAATAGTTTGACTCCCTCTTCTTTGTGGCAACTCCTGAGATATTGGAACACTGCTTGGAAGTTGCATCTTGGTCACTTATGGCCAGCTACATATTCGGGCGTTAGACCCTGGGCATCGCAGAACGAGGGAAGCTGCCTGTTCAGTGGGAGTTTTATTTTTCAGTCGTCTTAAATTCCCATGAGGTATTTCCCGAGGTTCTTTCATTCACGCTGAGGGTTGGTGGAGTTGGGAGAGAAATTCACTTCTCCAGTTGGCCCTAAGGGCTGCTTGACACGCTACGAAAAAAACCAGGCCCGATTTACTCAGAAAGGAAATGAAAAGGGAGGTTTCTGCCAAAGTCAAATGCAATATATTCAGTGGTGTATTCAACCAGGAAAGCTTTCAGCTTCCCAAAAGCTAATTTGCAATAATTTTGCTTCGAGGGCTATTTTTCTTCTCCAGAGTGAGTTTACAGAAAATACGGAAGTTTTGGCCAGCCTCCATTCTTCCTCTTACAGTTTCCTCTCTCAGCATGCAGCTTCTCTCAAAGCAGTAAATATCCCAGGGAAATCTTATTTTCATAGTCACCAACCTTCCCAGGAATGGCCAAGCGAGGAACTCCAGGGATGGGGCATGATCAGGGAGAGGAAAACCTGCCCCAAAGCCTTTAGAAGAGGCAGCTTCCTAGGCAGGGGTACCCGCACAATCGTTGGAAGCTTTCCCCCTCCCCTCCACTTTTTAAAGCGTTTTTTTTCCTGCCTATTCGCCCGAAACGGTAGAGAAAAAATGCTTTAAAAAGTGAAAAAATGGGGCCCTGCCCACCCAGTCACATGACACCCCCACACACACACATCAAGCCACACCCACAGAACCGGTGGCAAAAAAAATTAGATTTCACCACTGTTCCTAGGGTCCAAAATGTGGCAAATTCTGGCAGTTGCTTTGGATTTGGCCAATGGGGATTTAGCGTGGCTTTTTATTTCTAGGAAGGTTGCAAGACCAGGAAAAATGGGGGAGAACCCAGCCAACATGAATGGCCTGGGCTTAGAAGGGGGTTCTTCACCCCAGCTCTGAAAAAGAAAAAAAATTCTAGAAAGACCTAAACTTCAGATGGAAATACGCCAACTTTTCCAGCAAAGAATTTCTTGAAATTTGAAATTTCTCATCCTAGAGTCAACTTTCAGTAACTGAGATGATGAGGAAAAGAAAATGACAGCTGGCATCGGGAAGATTTGAAGATGTCCCAAATATTAAGAGAAGGAGAACTGACACTGTTTTGCTGCCCCAACCCGGTTGGTCTTTCGTGAAACTATAAAAACCTGGCTATGTACCCAAGCCTGGGGATCAGAATCTGCTAAGGGCCCTGTTTCTTGATCTGACTATCAATTGTTTAACTTTCTTGGCTGCTGTTTGTGTTTCTTTCCTGGCTGTTTTCATTGTTTTTCATTGTTTTAACTGTTTTAGAATTCTAGAGTCGTAAGCCACCCAGAATTACTTGGCAGAGATGGGCCGTTATGGAAGTTGAACAAATAAATGAATTTTTGAATAAATCAATGAATCAATAGCTAAATTCTTGAATAAATACACGAATCAATGAATCAATAGCTAAATTCTTGAATAAATCAATCAATGAATCAATAGCTAAATTCTTGAATAAATCAATGAATCGATAGCTAAATTCTTGAATAAATCAATGAATCAATAGCTAAATTCTTGAATAAATCAATGAATCAATAGCTAAATTCTTGAATAAATCAATGAATCAATAGCTAAATTCTTGAATAAACCAATGAATCAATGAATCAATAGCTAAATTCTCCACCTCCTCCACTTCTGGCCCTTGGCAGATGGAAGCTTTCCCTAGGTCAGATCGGTGCATTTGCCACTACATACCTTTCCCACAAGTCGCGCTGCATTCAGTCATCCCAATTTGCTTCCAGTTATGTTCCCGGCTGCGTCGCGGAGGCTGACCGGCGGGGACTTGGTTGTCTGGGACTTGGGAAGGAAACCTTCCAGGCTGACTCATCCCTGGTTGTCTCGGGTGACTGCTTGCCTCCTGATGCAAATCTTCCTCCTCATAATTCACGGTTTCTGTCACATCCAGTTGGCCATTCAATGGCTCCCCTAGGCACATGAGGTCAGTCACATCACAAGAACAAACATTTCTTTCTCGGCCCTGAGCCAGCCGGAATGCAAATGGCCCCAAGCCCTTCTGGACTTGGGGTGACCGCCTAAGTTCAGAGGTTTCTTGTAGCAGTGAACCACAAAGTGCCAGGGTGGTTTGAAAGAAGCAAAGGCCACGAACTGCTTAGAGTAAGATATTCTATTTGTCACCAGGCTGAAAAGTTGGACGTTTGTTCTTTGACCGATCTTACAATAGTGCAGAGCATTCAGTGAAAGCATTCTGGCGTGAACAAAACTGTACAACAATGGGAAACACACCAGCTAAATAGCTGGAAATTAAGAGGGAGGGGAAGAATTGGTGTGAGGGGAAAATGTGTCCTTTATTCTACCCAAAAAATTGATGAAGAGGCATTTTATGAAAATACACTGAGACTTTGAGTAGAATAAATAATCAGCTTTTTCCTCATTCTATTCCCTCCTTATTTTCCACAAATAAAATCTGTTTTATCTATAAGGATAAATTTATTTTTGCATGTAGAGAATTGTGCAGAAATGTCCAGAAAGACCACAAAATAACCTTTTCCGAAGCATTTCATTATCTAAAGGAGTGAGAGCGAAAGAGAGAAACAATCTTTGAAAAGCTAGAGAAACCACACCTGGTAGATTGAGCAGGTAGACGAGCCTCCTAAATAATGTTTTCATAAAGCTATCAACTATAGTATAGCCTTTATTGCCACTGTACGTCACATATGCAACGAAATTGGTTTTAACCTCACTGGTGCAATCCATGACAAAACACAGCATAAACAACATAAATAGCATAAAGAATAATCTCTATGCAAGTAATTGGGGGGGGGGGAGAGAGAAAGAAAAATAAAAACTAGTCATACGTTTCTGCGTGTGTGTGGAGTGATTGTGATTGTGTTTAAGAGTCTGACAACCCAAGGATAGAAACTAAGTTTGGGGAATCTTAAAAGCAACAACGACAAATGTGCTATCTATGAAGATTCTCCGTCATCCAGATGATGGTTCTCCCAAAGGGGCTTTTTCAAAAGGAACTGGACTTTCGTTGTTGTTTTTTTGTTGTTGAAGACATTTCGCTTCTCACCCAGGAATCTTCTTCCAGTTCTGACTCAATTGGAAGAAGCTTCAGAACAGAAAAAGCTTCTTGGATGAGAAGCGAAATATCTTCAAGGAAAAAAACAATGCCCAGTGGGACAAATATAATGCTTTGTTTTCAAAGATAGTTTTGCTGGATGCATCAGAGAGAACCATTTCCTGCCATTAAAAAGCTAAGGAAAAATGCCTTGTTTAAGAAGTCCCTGCCAATCAAGAGAAAGTGAAAGTCGTCAGATTGGCTGAGGAAATCACCGCACTCTTACCTGGCCGTCTCTGAAGAGGCACCTGGGAACTGATGGTGTTGGGACCTGGAATAATGTACTCATAATGTATACCTGGATTGGGCTGTTGATGAATCATCTGTGAAAGGAAAAAGAACCTCATGTTCATTGAGTTGACTCCGATGCACAAACCCAGTGGATCCCACCAGCTAGACCGGATCAGGAAAACAACTCCACAGAAAGACTTAAACTACAGGTAGAGCTCATTCATCCACAGCCACAGTTGGGACTGGAGACTTGGCTGTTAAGCAAAATGGGACATTCTAATCCCTAGTGGTGAACTTAAGGACATTCACTGCATAACAAATGTAGCTTTATTCATCTCCACATTTTTCTGTCCCCTCTCAAGCTCAGAGATAGATAGCATATAGGTTTAGTAAATAAAATAAAAAATAAATTAACGCATCAGAGACGAGGTGTCAGAACTGCCACTAAATTGCATTTAGGAATTTGCTGTGCTTTTCCATTCTGGCTTTGCTCTAATCTTGCACAACCATTTGTCTGAAGTGATGTAAGGTTTCTTGCCTAAGCAGGGGGTTGGACTAGAAGACCTCCCAGATCCCTTCCAAGTCTGTTATTCTGTTCTATACTATTCCATTCCACTCTACTCTATATTCTCTTCTCTTCTATATTCCCTTCTCTTCTACTGTATTTCACTTGACCTTTAGTAAACTATACCTTTCTTAACAAATGGAGTGAAGGATCGTTCTCACTTAAAGGTTCAAGTCGAGGCAGGTCTGACACCAGGTTATAAATACACACAGAGACACACAGACACACACGCCCAGATCTCTGACTTCCTTCTCAACATATCCAAATGGAAAATTAACCTAGAAAACTATTTCATCCATGAGTAAATGATTTCCTAACTTCTAACTGTTAAGGATGGTTCCCCTGGTCTAGTTCAATAAAGAAGTGAGATTTGATTCATACATAGACATCCAAGATTTCATTGGTTGGGCCATCTGCTAAAAAGGATTCCCCGGCAGTACTTGAGATCTCATTGGGTCGTTTATAGACGAACATCGTTCCTCCTCCTTCGTATCTCCCAGGTCGATCAATTGCCCAGTTCCCATTGATAATAGCACGTCCTGATCGACTCCGTAGTGCTGCAGAAATAATGAGAAGAAAACAATGAATGAAAGAAAAAGAAAGTGAAGTATTGAAGACAGTAATAATTAACTACAAAGCAGACAGTTATGGCAGTGATGAATGTCCCATTGGGAGACCTGGAAGAGCAAATTAGTAGTAGGTGGTCATGGAGAAAATCCATCTCTGTTGTTGTGAGAATTCAACAATGACGTAATTATGAGCCACAGTATTTCAGGCAGAGTAGATGCTTGACTTTAGTAAGAATAACCTTTCAAGTATCTGCTTCTTGTCCTTAATACTACTATCATCCCTTGTGAACTGTCCATGGTACTGACACGTTACCCTTCCTACCGTTTTTTTTAGCTTTGCCTTCTTCTGTCCTACAAGACTAGATGCAACTATTTCTTGGATGGAAGGTGCTTACAAGGATAGGCAAATCTATTGGACTGATTTTGCCCAGGATCTCAATTTTTTCCTTTTATAAATGCCTCCACTTAACTTTGCACAACTTTACATATTTCCCTTCTTATGAGCTTATGGATCTCACAATGTATGCTCATTCATCAATGATGAGTCATTGATGAAATTTCTCCTTTTCATCCCAGAGATTTCAGATGGTGATAGGACAGCTACATACGTATATGGACCACGGATGATCTTTTCCTCATTGTCATAGCTGAACCCGGAATCAGAAAAAGATAAAATTGAAGCACAACTATAGTGGGAAAAGGTTATCTGGTACAACAGGTACTATGCAAGGAAAATGTTTTGAGTCTAACACTTATCACCTCTCAGTAAAACTATAAATATTTGTGCTTGAAGGTCTTAAAAGTTTTTCTCAATTAATATTTCTAAGGCCACAATCACTTCTTAGTGAAAGTTGAAATAAATATTTGGGCATTTCTGGTGATAAACTGAATCTCTGGAAGATAAGATTGTGAACAAAAGCTCCCTTCTATATATCTCAGCCCCTGGCATGGGGAAAACAGCATCTTTCATCTGTAGGATAAACCCATATCCACATTTCTTGTTTCTTCTAACTTTATGTTAGGAAAAAAGGAATAGCATATTGTCCAGGGCAGGAATTATCATCCGCAAATTGCCAGTTATATTTAGTGCAGCGGCAAACTTTTAAAATTGATGCTAGAAATATAAAGTGGGGTTGTATGCATATGGAGCTAGGATTCAAAAGTTAACAATGAAATTTTGCAGAGATATTCTGTATCTGAAAGTCTACAGTGTATGTCAAAATCTGGTTGCATAGCCACCACAATTTAAGCTTGTCAATAACAATCAGCAAATGGTTCTCTTCAAATATTTGGACCTGATGTTCATTTGAGACTGACTTAAGTGGGGAAAGAGTGGGAGGAAATCAGGATTTCTCATGTCAAATAGCAAATGAGAAGGTCCCCAGATTCCACCAGAAACATAACTACCTCTAAGTCCTTTTCACCTCCCATCCTTCATTTTCTTTTTTTCTGAGATCTCCCTGCATCACTCAGCCTGCAACTTTCCCTTTGCTTATTCATTCCAAAATTCCAACCTTCATTCCATCTGAATCACAAGATGATGTTTCCCAGAAAGGCAGGTCTTGATACATAAAGTAGCATGAAAACTATTGAATCGTGCAATCTCGGAATCGTGCAAGCTAGGGTATTTCATCGTCTTTATGGAAGCCAAAATTGGACTTGGTTAAAAGCAGGATAGGAAGATTATTGATACCTTTGAACTTGGACCAAAGACTCCTGACAGCCAAGGAAACCAATTCCCCACTTTTGCTCTGGCTCATTTTTAAATCCTCTGAGCCACACAGAAAAAAAAGTGAAATATTCTATAATTAATAGAATTGCAGGAGCACAGAATTCTTTCACTGTTAGTCATTCTCTCCCAGCACTGCATTGCAGTCTTCCTGCCTTTAGGCTAAAATATTCTTGCTTATTTGGGCAAATATATTTGTTTATCTATTTTTTAAAAAGTTTGAAAGCTTTTTTTAAACCGCCATTGCATTCTGTATTGTGTTGTAGTCTGGCTGTGTTGCATCGTGAATTTTTGGGGAATATGGAGACCTTTAACTTGGACTCAACCCGCAAACCCCAACCCAAGCTGTGGTCTGAACGTGACCCCAACATTCTTCAAGTTACGGACAAAGTTCGGGTGTTTCCCCCCCCCCGATATCTGCACTTTTCAGAATTTGGGGACTACACAAAAGAAATGCTTGCAATACGGAGACAAATAAGGTGTTGAAAGCTTGGCAAGGCAGGGGCAACAAATGCCACAGAGAAGGGCTTTGTCCCTTAGCAGATTAAATTATCATCAGATTCTTTCTTGTTGCTTAAACACTGGCTTTCCGATGACCAAACCAGCAGGACATTTCTGAAAACTTAGCCTTCATCACCAATTCTTGGAAAACCAGCTGATTTCTTGAGAAATGCAGTGTCTGCATTGTTTGGAAATGGGCTTGAGAGAGAGTGGGGGGCGGAGAGAGAGGGAGAGAGAGGGAGAGATTATTTTATATTCCCTTTATGAATGGGAAGCTGCCAAGGAGGGAGGGGGTGGGAAGTGACATTTGAACAGCATGAGAACTATTCAAGGGGCAGACCATTGTCTGTCTGGAGCACTGAGTGATAAAACAGCTAAACCCCCGCAGGATGGAGAATTCCCATTTCACACTGTTCAAATGAAAACCCTTGATGGGTTTTTATGCTGGGGAGAAGGGGAAATGTTGAACAACATATTCGCTGTTCCCTGTCACAGCAGTAACTATGCTGGGGGGGCGGGGGGAAACGGGCCAAATTTCCAAATTGTGAACCAGAATTGCAATTAGGAAGGAGACAGGTTGGATGCGTAGAACAGGGCAGCTCCATCCCTGCTCTTCAAAGAAGTCTTAGTCCTGTTCTGACAACACCTGATTTCTGAGCATCAAGAAATGCATGGAAAGGCACCATAAAAACATTGGAAGGGAAGAAGACTTATTTTAAGGAGGACTCCTATGCAGACTGAGGCATATGGATGTAATTTCTGATTTGGTCCCTTAATCCAACTAAACTCACAGGCTGCGCTGGGACAGAGGCACTTGGCTGCTGCCTCTCCAACTCTAAAACATGTTCTGAGTTTCTGTCTTTAAAAATATTTGCAAAGAAAAATGTCTTGTTTCACTGAATGGAATGCAATCCATTCTTAGAGTTTCTGGGAGTTTCTTCTGAGAGCTGCTTGAGAGAACCAGCTCGAAAATAGGATAATGGTTTTCTTGGAAAATGTACAACTGACCAGCCCAGGAGAAAACTGAACCTGGGTGAAGTCATCAAAGAAGGAGAAGGAAGAGGAAGTGGAGAAGACAGTTCTGTTGACACATCACTCTATCTTAGGTCAACCCTTGCAACCTCCAAGAAATAACAGGACATTTGGAGGTAGGAGGAGATTGTTCTGGCCTAGGCTTCCCGAGATCATGAAGCCGACTCCTCCTCGTCCCGATAAAACCTCTTTTATTTATTTTAAAGGGAATTCCTCTCCAGCAAAGTCCCGGCCAACCGTCTTTCAAGAGATTTTACAACTACAGACCTCTATCAGGCTTGGAGAGTTGCCAGGCCGAAATCTTCCAAACACCATGCTGTAGCAGCAATTCCTTGGCAAGAAGTCAGGAACAGATCTTCACCCTCATGAACTGAACTAATTGTCTCCTGCAAAATTTCTCTCCCCTTTCGCTCCTCTTTATTCCCTATGGGAGGGGCCTTTCACTGTCCACCTGTGGCCTTACTCCCAAGTCGGTGAACTCCTTGTTCCTTAACTTCTCCTGACAGCTCTGCACATGGGCCCATCGGGAACAGGCTCCAGCTGTTCTTCTGCCCCACTGATATTCAACTCTGAAGGCAGCAGATAACTATCGGACAGCCCTGGCCCCTCTCTGCCTCCGATGCAGAGCACTCATAAGAGCCTTCCCAAGACTCCAGGCCCATCTTCCTCCCCAACCTCCTCACTGTCCGAGTCTGCCAACAGCTCCGCTGGCCACTGGCCAGCCACAACAAAGATATCACTTGTATACCTTCTCTCTGGGTTCTACAGATGTATGGTGGTTCCTATTCTGAGACCCACAGTTCAACCCAGATAGAGGGTACCAGACAGGGGAAAGCTGTCCCTGAGCATCACTGAAGTTTCAGGTTGTCTAGAAAATACCATGGACCAGAAGGAGGCCATAGGGATCATCTTTAAAAAAAAGCTAACTGGAAATGTGTCAGGACTCAATGGCTGCATTTAGGGAAAGCCAAATGGTCAAATCCAATTAAATGCAGCTCTATTTTTAAACTGTAATCAAGCCGCTCAAAAAGCTAACAGGAGGATTTATTAATTGAACTCTTTATCCGTAGGATGCAATATTATTTCTCCTGCAAAGTTTCTCGAAAGGGGGGGAAAAGCCTCTTAATCTCAAATCAGCCGCCTTGCCTCGTTACATAATTCAAGGGAAGAGCTTAAGAAATTCAAAAGAAGGATTAAAGTGGTTGTTTTTTTTAATGGAGAATGTGAGGAGTCACAGTAAGGCTGGGCACAGCCAAAGTGGGACTTAGCACACAAATTACGAGTCGAGTTGGCACATCCATGATGCCCTCGTAAAGTACCTTCTAACCGCTTGCCAAATTGCAGAATCAGAGAAAATGATTTATTATTATTATTCCTTCAGGGTAGTTTTTTTTTAACTGTTCCTGACCTGTACAGGAATTATAATCAAGTTTTCAGATTCAGGAATTGGCTGGCAAAAACTTCGATAATATAGATATTGCTTGCAATATTTAGAATTCCTTCAAAGTTTTGAGAGCTATAAAGTTTCTCTCATGTCACAGTGTTTCTGGACCATAAACTTCTTTTCCTTCTCCATGGATCTCCACTGTTTCCAAATCTATTTCTTTGGACTCTAATCTGAGTATAGTTTTTGCCATATTCTGAAGAGACTGGACTTAGTCCGCTTATTCTCAGCAGGACCATAGCATGGTGCCAGACCACAAGGGTTTGAAATCGGTCTGCTGATTTTCAGACAGCTTCAAACAAATCACTCCAGAAGTCTCACTCAAGACTCAAATGACCAGACTCAAATTGTCCTGCTTCAGAGACATTAAGTGAAGATCAGAAAGGCGGTAATACTGGGAAAGGTGAAGGAAAGAGAAAAAGGGGATGACTAATAGCCAGATGGATGGACAGTAGCTATGGGCAGAAGAACTGAAGGACAAGGTTGGGGCAATGAGTCCTAGGGAAAATCAATTTATTGGGTTAGAATAGAATAGAATAGAATAGAATAGAATAGAATAGAATAGAATAGAACAGAATAGGATTCTTGATTGGCCAAGTGTGAATGGACACACAAGGAATTTGTCTTTAATGCAGATGCTCTCAGTGTACATAAAAAGACAAGATACATTCGTCAAGAATCCTAAGGTACAGCACTTAATGATAGCCATAGGGTACAAATAAGCAATCAGGAAACAATATAAATCGTATAGGATACAAGCAACAAAGTTACACCCTGCAGTCATAAGTTGGAGGAGATGGGTGATAGGAACGATGAGAAGACTAATAGTAATAGTAATGCAGCCTTAGTGAATAGTTTGACAGTGGTGAGGGAATTATTTGTTTAGCAGAGTGATGGTGATTGGGGGAAAAATGTTCTTGTGTCTAGTTGTCTTGGTGTGCAGTGCCCTATAGCGTCATTTTGAGGGTAGGAGTTGAAACAATTTATGTCCAGGATATGATGGGTCTGTAGATATTTTCACGGCCCTCTTTTTGACTCATGCAGTGTGCAGGTCCTCAATGGAAGGCAGGTTGGTAACCATTGTTTTTTCTGCAGTTGTAATTATCCGTTGAAGTCTCTGTCTGTCTTGTTGGGTTGCAGAGCCAAACCAGACAGTTATGGAGGTGCAGAGGACAGACTCAAACATTCCGCTGTAGAATCAGCAGCTCCTTGGGCAGTTTGAGCTTCCTGAGTTGGCGCAGAAAGAACATTCTTTGTTGTGCTTTTTTGGTGACGTTTTTGATGTTAAGTGTTCATTTTAGGTCTTGAGATACGATAGAATCTAGAAATTTGAAGGTCTCTACTTACAAACTGACAGTGACTGAATGGCACAGACCAATCAATCATTAGAGAATCAGATCTTGAGAACCCACAGCAAACTCACTAATGTATCCCCTTCCTCCCAACACAATATCTAAGCTGCTTCCAATATGAAGCATTGCTCTCATTCCACTACTTATTGATCAGTAATCAAGACAGATGGCTTCCAGGCCCAGATCTTGACATCAAAACAAACACAAGCTAATGTTTTGTCAAGACCTAAGTCAATATTAACTGTAGGGTTCAGATTTCTCTGGGAGAGTTTTAACCTGATTGTCATTTTCATCGCTTTGAGCTTGGCACAAGATGCCCCGAATTCCATCACATTAATAGTAAAAAATGAGATCAATTGTTTGTGCAAATAAAGGCAGGGCCTTCTGCAAGCTTTTATGAAGCATTTCAGCTCTTTCTGGTAATAAAGCATGGAATTTCTCAGACCGAGAGAACAAAACCTGCCAGGTTCTGTTGCAGAAGGAAAGGCTGAAGAGGGAGAGGTTAAAATTACCAACTAATGGCCTGCCTGATTAAAGGTTCCAGGGGACAAAAGGGGGTTCCCGAAAACTGATCTTTTAATCATGTTGGCAATTTCTGAAGAAGTGAGATAAGGGAAGAATGGTGAATAAAATTTGAGAATACACAAGCTGGGTTTTTAACTGTTCTTCTCCCTCAAAACTCAGGAAACTGTCTTTAATTGACCTCTCTAACCCAACATTGTAAATTTGTTGGCAGAAGTTCTCCAATTATTTGTTACAGGAAGAATGCACAGAAAGAAATCCATGTTCACAGTTTAGAAACATCCCTGTTTTCCCACATAACCCAAATCTGATTTAGATTAAGAGAGCTGATATGAATTAAGAAATCTCAAAGAAATCTGATATGAATTAAGAGTCTCACTGGATCAAATCAACACAGTCCACCCTAAATATTTTGGGATGAAACAAGAAAGCACAGCCTCTATGTTCAAAACGCATGTTGGCTGCAGGAGTTCATTGGGATGCTACATACACTCTCACACAAACCAATAACACAACTCCTGTTTCTTTTTCCCCAATACAGTACATTCTTCACCCAGCAGAAATAACTTTAGCTTACAGTTCAATCATATGCAGTTGAGTCATTTTTCTGCACCCATTGTAGCACTGGGGACAAGTAAGGAAGCTTGGTTTGGCTCCCTATTTGAGCTTTATTGCTACACAAAAAAACAGGGGGTCAAAAATGGAATCTGTTGGCCGAGTAGATCAACAATAAAGTTTCTCTGGTTAAGGTCTGGATGAGGAGTTGCTCAAAACTTTGGTGAAACCCTAAATACCATTCTAATTTCAGTTTTTGTTCTACAAATGAATAGAGGATGGGGGGAGATGACCTACAGCAGCTAGTTAGGTTGGGCCTTTCAGATCCAAACTGAAAGAGTTTGATGGGACAAAGTATTGGAGATGACCCTTTGTTGGGCCATTTGCTATCTTTATCCTTTCAGAATAACAGAATAACAAGTTGGAAGGGACCTTGGAGGTTTTAACAGATTAACAGAGTTGGAAGGGACCTTGTAGGTCATCTAGTCCAACCCCCTGCCCAAGCAGGAGACCCTACACCATTTCTGACAGATGGCAGTCCAATCTCTTCTTGAAAGCCTCCAAGGATGAAGCTCCCACAACTTCCGAAGGCAACTTCTGTACCACGGGTTGATGGTTCTCACTGTCAGAAATCTCTCCTTGTTTCCAGGTTGAATCTCTCCTTGATCAGTTTCCATCCATTGTTCCTTGTCTGGCCTTCGGGTGCTTTGGAAAATAATTTGACTCCCTCCTCTCTGTGCAGCCCCTCAAATATTGGGAATATTGCTATCATGTCCCCCCTGGTCCTCCTAGTCAAACAACCTCTTCAAGGTGACATTTCAAGGGAAATATTTCAAAACGGAGAAGGAAGACCGGGATAAACATGGCAAAGTGTTCAACAGACGCCCGCTGTAAGAGTTAATCATGATGCGATGCCGGCTCCCACCCAAGACAGAAATAAAACTCTAGGCTTTTTCCAAACGCATTCTTTACACAGCAGAAATAACTTCAGCTTGCACATTAATCAAATTTGTGGGCTTTTTCCCACCATCATTTTTAATGCCGGCTCCTTAGCATGTGTTAAGCGAATAATTCTTCCAAATACCAAACCTCACTCATGTCAGGCCTCAATAGGACTCAACTAAAAATATTAATAGCTTTTCACACCATTCTTTTCCTTGGTTTTTTCCTTCTTTCAACAGCAGTATCAAAAAAAATCCTTCCTTCCTTCCTTCCAGGAAGGAAGAAAGGAAGAGGGGGGAGGTGATAGAGAGGAAGGAAGGAAGGAAGGAAGGAAGGAAGGAAGGAAGGAAGGAAGGAAGGAGGAGAAGAGGGGGAGGTGATAGAGAGGAAGGAAAGGAGAGGCAGGGGAGGGAGGGAAGGAAGGAGAAAGGGGTGGAGGAGAAGATGGAGGAAAAGGTGAAGATGGTAGAGAGAAAGGAAGGAAGGAATCAAAGTAGATGTTTTATTTATCTGCAGCACAAACTACTTAACATGTACTTTGTATGCTACAAAGAGAGTTTGATTAACTAGTAGTTAAGGCACCTAGTTAGAAACCAGGAGATGGGGAGTTTTATTTCTTCCTGAGACACAAATCCAGCAGAATGCCCTTGGGCCAGTGACTGTCTCATTGTCAGGGTTCCAAATAGCGTCCAAATGTAAATCAGAGTCCAAAATATTGCTCAAAGTTCCAATTTATTACGAGAGCCACATTGGCACATCTGGAAAAACCAGAATCTGAAAGCTTCCTGGTTTTTCTGACCCAATTGAAAGTTCAAGATATTGCCCCCACACCCACAAATCCATCACATGCTCCAATCTCCCCCTGCCATGCTGGCAGTTCCACCCATCCAGTTCCGGTGAGGTTTAGAGGTGCAAAGACAAAGGATGACCTTGGCTTTCTAGAAAGAATTTTGTTATGGCTACATACATCTAACTCCGTACAATTCCCCCTCCCATTTTCCCCACAATAGAGAATGCATAGTAGAATAATAGAAACTGTGGTAGGCCAAAGATCCAAAAGCAAAGATGGCTGCAGGCCCAACATTTATATTTATTTCTTTGGTAAAACTATTCCACTTTTATGGCATTTTACAAATAACTCAAGACGGTGAACATATCCAACACAGCTTTCTCCTTCTATTTTTCCCACAACAACAACAATGTGAGGAGGGCTGGGCTGAGGAGAGAGAGAGAGAGAGAGAGAGAGAGAGAGACAGACAGACAGACAGACAGACAGACAGAGACAGACAGAGAGATGGAGAGAGAGGGAACTCAATGAAGATTGTTTTGCACGTGTGCAGAACAGAAAATCAAGATGGCGCCGCCGAGGATAGAACCGGTACGGTCACGTGTCTGCCGGAGTTACTACCTATTCAGCTGAACCGGACTGAATAGGAAGGAACCCACCTCTGGTTTGGAGGTGATGGTTCTTGGAATCCTTATTAGACTGAAAAGCAACCCGTTCAATCAGGAGGCTCTGTTATCCTTTAGGAATGCCAGAAGTGGTTGTCTTCGCTTCAGTGGGTCGTGTGCTTAGATGCAATCCGAGAACCAGAATGGCGCAATGTCTACCTCATGGAACTGGATCATGCTTGTTTCTAGCCCTGCTGTCTAGCCTTTCCCCCCACCGTTATGCCTTCCAGATGTGAGGGATTTTATCACCCCGAATCCTCAGCCAGCGTCAAGGAGGTTGGGCAAGGCAATCTGGAGGTCTTCAACCACAATTTCTGATTCCACCAAGCCATCAATCCATGTCCCTCCATTATCTTGCACTCTGACGGTCTTTATCAAAACCAGTGTTGTTTTAAATAATGTCTTCCTGCTACACTGAATCTCAAGGAGGGAGATTTATTAGCCAGATCAGAATCCACTAGTACTGTGAGATGCTTTCTGCCAAGCCGGGTCAATTCCTCTTTTTCTCCCAAGCAGTGTGGTGCAGTTGAATAGTTCCAGATCTAGGAGGAGGCCCCGAACTATTCAAGGCAAGGCCCCAGAGATGAAGGCCAGGGCCAGAAATCTTGTACAAACTTCAAGGATCTCTGAACTCATCACATATTTTTTTTTGCACAATACACTACGCAAAATCTCTCCCTTACATCTTTGGCCAAGTCTGATGAGCAGTTGTGTTTGGATAACTGATCAACCCTGGGAAATCAAATATGATCGATATTTTTATTTGCTTAGGTCAAATGTGTGTTTTTCTTTAATTTGTCCTAAGTGCAAGGATTCTTCCTTTGGCGTCATCTCTCTTGCAGCTCATGGGTTTTCTAAAGCAGGGCTCCAACCTTGGCAACTTTAAGACTTGTGGACTTCAACTCCCAGAGTTCCTCAGCCAGCAAAGCTTCAACTCTGGGAGTTAAAGTCCACAAGTCTTAAAGTTGCCAAGATTGGAGACCCCTGGTCTAAACCAAATTTACTTCCAGAAGTAGATAAGTTACTATCACAAGGAGTTCCTGGTACAAACCAACCTACGTGCTCAAGTCAAGAGATCTTATAGTTCCATTCTGGTCAAATGCTTCTCCAGTCTATTTTTGAAAACCTCCAGTGATGCAGCATCCTGGAGGAAACTTCTGTTCCACTGAATAATTGTTCTTGCTGTTGGAAAATTTCTCCTTTGGTTGGATCCTTCTTTAACAAGCTTCCACCCCTAACTCCTTTTTCCTGTCCTCTGGTGCTTTGGAGAATGAGTGAACTTCCTCTTCCCCATGACAACCCCTCAAGTACTGGAGGACAGTTATCATGTCCCCCACAATTCTTCTCTTTGACAGGAACAGCACCTTGCAAGGACCAAAGAATGACTTAAAATAATGCTCTCAAATCTATTTATGACTCAACAGCAGAGATGTCCCATAACACCTGTTGACACCAATTGTGCGTAAGTGTCTCAAGCTTGCTTTGTAAAGTATGTTTTCTTCCAAAACGATTCAAAACACTCCAAAGAGTAAGATGCCTAAATCTAACGCTTTTTAAACGAATGCACTTTTATCTCCTTTTGACAGATGAGGAAAGATTTAACTTTGGGTGGAAAAGATCAATCCTTGGTGTTAATTTCATGGTCTGTTTCAAATTAATGAAGCATTGATCGGATAGCTTAAATGATGTTCTCTCAGGTGCTGAACAAACAACCACTTGGTTTTGGAAAACGAAATGTGTTGGCTAAATTACTACATGGAGGAACCCATCTGACTGAGGCTTTGTTTATACTGCCTTTGGGACTTTGAACATACCAAACCAAAACTGACAATACAAACATATAAAGAACGGTTGCAGGAACTGGGTGTGTCTAGTTCGATGAAAAGAAGGACTAGGGGTGACATGATAGCAGGCTTCCAATATCTCAGGGGCTGCCCCAAAGAAGAGGGAGTCAAGCTATTCTCCAAAGCACCTAAGGACAGGACAAGAAGCGATGGGTAGAAACTCATCAAGAAGAGAAGCAATCTAGAACTACAGAGGAATTTCCTGACAGTGAGAACAATTAACCAGTGGTACAACTTGCCTCCAGAAGTTGTGAATGCCAGGCCTGCAGCCACCTTTTCTTTTGGGTCTTTGGCCTGCCACACTTTCTATTATTCTTACTATGCATTCTCTATTGTGGGAAAATGGGAGGGGGGATTGTTCGGAGTTAGATGATATGTAGCCATAGCAAAATTCTTTCTAGAAAGCCAAGGTCATCCTTTGTCTCTGCACCTCTGCACCTGACCGGAACCGAATGGGTGGAACTGCCAGAATGGCAGTGGAAGATTGGATCGTGTGATGGACTTGTGGGTGTGTGTGGGGGGGCAGATCTTGAACTTTCAACTGGGTGAGGAAAATCAGGAAGCTTTCAGATTCGGGTTTCCCCAGATGTGCCAACACGGCTCTCTTAATAAAGTGGAACTTTGAGAAATACTTTGCCTCGGACTCTGATTTAATTTTGGATGCTATTTGGAACCCTGACAGTGGCATCCTTTTTCCTCTGCCAAACAGAAGTCCGGTTCACCCACCATAGAGTCTCCTCCTAGCATGGCATCCTTTTTCCTCTACCTGTCCTATCAAGTGCGGATTCGACTGACAACAGGGAGCTGAAGCAGAGGGATGAAAGAGCTACATGCAGTTCCAGAGTTGTGGGTTGCCGACCCCTGAACTAGATAAATACTTGACCAAAAATAAAAAGGCTCTCTAGCTAAAGACGTTGCAAGCTAGCTCTGAACTAGAAGGAATTAAAAGATTGAGGGTGGGATATTTCTGGTATTGTTCCTTCTTAGGAGTTGCCTTAAATTAAATTGAATGTACCGTGCCACTTTCATGGGGCAGAAAAATAGCAACATTCCTGTTCTAAAAAAGAACCACACTCCTTGGCATGCCTGGAAAGAAAACCCACATGCTGTTTCCCAGGGTTTGTTCAATCCCTAGAGTTTCACAGCTTGGCTAGTACCAATGTTTGGTAGATGTATTTGAAGACCTGTCTGCACCAAATCAATCTCCCAGTGTTGAAGGTTCCCAAAGCTGCTGCTCCATCCTGCTAACTACCAGGCATTTTCCTTACATCAGAAGCAAAGCGTATTTCCTCTTTTCATATATGACCATCTAGGGAGCCATGACATCACCTCTATATTTCAGACAAAGTAGATGAAAACAGGAGCAGCAGAGCAACTAGGGAGAGTGATGGAAAGAGGTCAGCTTTGGAGTTCAACCATACTATCACAAAAGTCACACCAAAATTCTTTGAGAAGAAGAAGAAGAAGAAGAAGAAGAAGAAGAAGAAGAAGAAGAAGAGGAGGAGGAGGAGGAGGAGGAGGAGGAGGAGGAGGAGGAGGAGGAGGAGGAGGAGGAGGAGGAGGGGAGGAGGAGGAGGAGGAAGAAGAAGAAGAAGGAGAAGAAGAAGAGGAGGAGGAAGAGGAGGAAGAGGAGGAGGAGGAAGGAGGAGAAGTAGAAGAAGAAGAGGAGGAGGAGGAAGAGGAGGAGGAAGAAGGAGGAGGAGGAGAAGGAGAAGGTGGAGAAAGAGGAGGAGAAGGAGAAGGAGGAGAAGAAGAAGAAAAAGAAGGAGGAGGAGGAGGAGGAGGTGGTGTGACCAAAGGGAACCAGTTACACAGATCAATTTTCAGGTCCTCCACTTCTAGATCATCTGATGTATTAACCCATCCATCACTTTGGGCATCACCCAATACTCCTTACAAAGCCTATTATTGTTTTTGGCCATTCACTCAATGGTTCAATTTCCACCAGTAAGTGATCTCGTGAGCTTTCTTTTGACTGACATCCTTTCTAGGAAAAAACTATGTTCCTAGAAGGTTTCATTCAACAAACAATGTTCCAAATAACACTCTTCCCAAACCAACATAGGCTGACTCTCTTTTGTGCTTCTATGCCTCCTCCTCCAGCAACATTATTCTCAATCTGGTTTCTTCCAAATCACTTGGGACCTACTGCACCCAGGAATCCTGAAGCCTGAATAGGGAATTCTGGCATCTCCAGTACCAGCAGATCACCCAACTAGAAGAAGACTTCTTTTGGGGGGGGAGGGGGAGATGGACTACTTACCCAAGTAATTGTTGCTCTTGGACATCTCTGTAATGTTGATTTTGGTGGCCCCTTCTGGAATTTCTACTATTTTGTGGTAGCCAAGGTTGGTCAGGCTGTGCTTGAAGACTCCCGAGATCACCCTGCAAGCTGTGTTGTCCCCTCCACAGATTCCACATTTGTCCACCACCTTATCGGAACCCAGGTAGTCATCGCAGCCAATACTCTGTCACGGAACAGGAAACAGAGAATCAAGAAGTCAATATATGGAACGCATCAGAACCGGTTTCAAGAAAGCAGAGTAAAACTCAGTTGTAGACCCATCTCCAGCTCAGAACATGTTTCTATTTCTGCATTTCAGAAGTCAGCATAAATGACTGTAGATCACTGTTTCTCCAAGTGTGGTCTGAGGATCTACGGGGGCTTCTGAGGGCCCCCCAAGCATGAAATCCAAATGATTTGCCAGCCTATGCTGAAATATAAATCCCATCAGACGCTTGCGAGAAGCCATAGCAGCAGTGAATGGTGTCAATTTAAAATTTAAATATGATAAATATTGTTACATTTAAGAACCATCTTGATATGAAGGCTACTTTTCACTGCTTCACTTCTCCAGAAAAGATTGGCTGCTCTACAAGCGTTTAAATATATAGTCAGTCTCAGCATCAGATAGTCACAACCAGAGTAAAGAGAAGCCCGTCCCACACTTAACAATGCTCATCTAAGGAGATGCGCAAACATTAGAAATTACTCCGCAGATCAAATAAATCGAATTCCGAACAAAAGGAAGAATGTCTCTTCCCCATTGGCTGGTGGTGGCTGGGAAACTGGAGTGAACATATTGAGGATTGGGGATGCGGTCATGCTTTGTCTTAATGGTTGTTTGGCTTGAGCTTTCATTTTGTTTATATTGTTGTTCGTTTAATATTATACTGCTTAACATTATATTTTGTAAACTACTCAGAGTCCATTGGGGAGGATAGCTATATTAAATTTGTCAAGCCAAGCCAAGCCAAGCCAAGCCAAACCAAATCAATACAACACAACTCAAGCCAAGCCAAGCCAACACAACACAAAACAACACAACGCAACTCAAGTCAAGTCAAGTCTACTCTACTCTAGTTTAGTCCAGCCAGTCTAGTCTAATCTAGTCTAGTCTAGTCAATACAATACAACACAATACAATGGCGCTTTTGTTAACGTTTCCTTTACTTGAAAGTTTTTTAGAAAGTCTTTCCTGATGGAATCCAATGAAATTACAACTGGGTCAATTTACTCCCCAAACCAAGCCAGACGCTGTTCACTCCCCCCCCCCCCCACTTCTCTAAGCAACGGAATTCACTAAGTTGTCATCGCTTCTTTTGAAAGTAGCCTCTCGGTTCTACTGAAAAAATAATAATAAATACTGGTATGACAACTATTCAGCTAGACATTGATACACAGTAGAAACTCTTTATTTTGCAGCCTTACTAGTAGCTTTCTCTTCCAAGGGCCCAAAGTAGGTATTTATAACTTTGATGAGTTATGGCAATTTGGGCCAGACACCTGTAATTGGTCCAAAACTGAATATCGCTTTGGCCAAAACAATTTTAGGGGTGAAGAGTAAAGCAATTTTTCTGGCAGGTTGGTTTTTTTTCTTTCTTTGTTGGTGTGTGATGGCTTTAAAGGCAGCTGCTCCAAGCAGCTCAACACTTAGGAATGTTTCTGAGAACGGAGAAAAAGTTCAGCCCACAGCACAACGGAGAAGCCGAGTCCGTGATGGATGACAGAGCTTTTGGGTTGTCTGTTTTCCTCCATCTTTCACGGGGATATATTGTGACCAGATGATAGGATAGGGGCAGGACAGGAAGAAGGCAGGGGGGAAAGGATGCAGGCCAAGATGGAAAGAGGTTAAAGGAGATGATTTTCCATCAAGGATTTTGGAGAGATTAAAGCCGCTTTTCTTTCTTTCTTTCTTTTTTTTGCGATGCATTATCTCTCAAGCTGGATCTTCTCTTCCAGCTGGGGGGAAGTGTTCAAAGGAATCTATTGCATCACTGTCCTTCCAAACAAAAGACTTCTCTTTCGCATTAGTACATTCTTGGTATCTAGGAATAACAGAATACCAGAGTTGGGTATTCCAAGGGACCTTGGAGAATAGAATAGTTGGAAGGGACCTTGGAGGTCTTCTAGTCCAACCCCTGCTTAGGCAGGAACCCTAAACCACTTCAGACAAATGGCTATCCAACCTCTTCTTAGAAACTTCCAGCGTTGGAGCATTCACAACTTCTGGAGGCAACTTCTGTTCCACTGATTAATTGTTCTCACTGTCAGGAAATTTCTCCTTAGTTCTAAGTTGCTTCTCTCCTTGATTAGTTTTCACCCATTGCTTCTTGTCCTACCCTCATGTGCTTTGGAGAATAGCTTGGCAAACAGCAAACTGGCCCTTTTTCACATTGATACAAAGTTCAGGTACTCAAAGTTCTATGATGCTCTTATGCAAGTCATTTGACCAGAATATTAGAATAGATGCATTGGAGAACAGCTTCCCAACCCATGCCACAAAAAAAGGATCCTCTTTATGGATTGGGTGGGGCACATTAATGACATAAGCCAATTGCAGTTTGGTCGAAGAGATCCCTATATTTTGATTCCCATGTACAAATGACGAACAAATGGGATTTATTGCATCAGGAGAAACCCTTGAATTCCAAATTAATTTCAGAAAGTTATGGAGGTTCAATTAATGTTGGTTTCACCTTGCCTGTCTTTCTGTTTTTCTGTTCCACAGATGTTTGTGTCATGTTTATATTGAATTTTGAAGGAAGGGGCTCCAGGAGGCCAAACAAAATGGGAAAGGAGTGAGTTGAGGTTGAGGATTGGCTCAACTTTCGCTAAGGAATCTGAAAAGAAATATAATAATAACACAAACTCTTTTGGGTTTTTTTTTTATATTTGCTCAGTCAAGTGATTCCAGAGAAACTCTGGGCATCCTTGGAAACTCATTAGCAACTTCCGTGTGAGATGAACAGTTGCGAACGAGCTGCCTCCCCAATCAACCAGGGGGTTGTTTGCCCTCCGCAAAGTACATTGGACGAATGAAAAATTAATCATCCTGGAATTTGTGCACCAAGATGCCTGTTCCACAGCTCCCCTAGCAAAAATGAAAATTCGGAATGAAAGTCCAGACCAAGAAGAGAAAGAAGAAAGAATAACATGGGATAGTGTTGGATAGAGACACAGATCTGAATATAGAGTAACAGAGTTGGAAAGGACCTTGGAGGTCTTCTAGTCCAACCCCCTGCTCAGGCAGGAAACCCTACACCACTTCAGGCAAATGGGTATCCAATTTCTTCTTAAAAACTTTCAGTGTTGGGGCATTCACAACTTCTGGAGGCAAGCTGTTCCACTGATTAATTGTTCTAACTGTCAGGAAATTCCTCCTTAGTTCTAAATTGCTTCTCTCCTTGATTAGTTTCCACCCATTGTTTCTTGTTCTACAGTCACGTGCCCTGGAGAATAGCTGGACTCCCTCTTCTCTGTGGCAGCCCCTGAGATATGCTATCATGTCATTTCCTAGTCCTTCTTTTCATCATCATCGTTTCAGTTCAGAATCCACGTGGGCAGGAGAGAACGGAATTCAGAGAAATGCATCACATCTGGCGAACAAGAAAATTTGCTTTTCTGCTCCCCCCCCTTATTCCTGGGTATTAAATCACTCTTAAAACAGCCAAGTTGCAGACAGTTACACAAAGAGCAGAAATGCCCTTCCACTGAATTTAAAAACATGACTTGTACATAACTCAGAACATTTGATCTCCTCATTTCCTATGGAGCCTGCACGGCTGGCATTTTGTACAGATTCCGCAACAGATAAGACGCATTGTGGTGTTCTCAGAGCAAAGACGACCATTTCCAGCCTCTAAATGGGAACCAGAAAAGTTTTCGTAACCACAACGGCAAAGAACATATTGCTGCATGCTGGCAAACAGCGAAGGCCCACTGGCTTCCTAACCCTAGCATAAGCCATGATGGAACGACGGTTTGTGGCTCTATGGTGGGAGGCTCTTACGTTGGTTGTGAGCCGCCCCGAGATGCGTTTTAAGGTGGGCAAGCTGACAAATCTTTTCAAACAAATAAATGAACCGCAGAAAGAGTAAGCCAAAAATAATGATGACCAAATATGCTGTGTTTATTAGCCCATTATACCCATAAACTAATCGAGATTTAGAACAAATTGACAGTGGACTGTAAAACCCAGTGAATGGATGATTTTTGCGGTGCCAAAACTTCATTGGGTGGAACATAAGAAAGACACAACTCCTGAGTCTTTACACTGCAAAGTATAAATAATCTGCAGTGAATTATCTGGAATTGCACATTTTCGTTCCCCCCACCCCCTCCTAACCAACACATCTTCTTGGAACAAAGCAAAGGCTACAAAGTCAAACGTGTTTTGCCAAAAAACCCAGCACACATCAGACGTCGGTTGGTCCATTCATTGGCTGTGAGCAATGTTCCCACAAACCCATTTTGAGAGATGCATGACTCCCCTCCCAGGAAAAGCTGTATTTCAATTCTTCAAAGAAGCACGGAGGCTCACCAAAAGTTTTGGGAAAGACGCAGCTGTGTGTGTGTGTGTGTGTGTGTGTGTGTGTTCCAGTTCCTCCGAGATCATGCCTTTTCAGCTTTCGCTTTAAATCCTCTTCTCCATCTCTTCCAGAAATCTAGCAGCAATATCCAGGCTTCCAATAGAAGAGGAGAGGGCTGGAGCCCAAGAGGTATACGCTGGGGAAATTTTGGGGCAGGCAACTGGCCATCGCATGCCCCTTTGCAGAGGACTTTCACACGGAAGTCTCCTGCTGACTCTCATCCTTGGGCTCCAAATTAGCACTTCGACCATTGTTCTTTTGAATGCTGCGGGAGAAGAAGAGAGGAAGCGATGGTCTCCCAAACTGCCATGGGGGTGTGATTCATAGAGACAGAGTCAGAGGAACGCACACATTTCATGCTGGGTACAGTGGAAAAAAGCCCTATTAAGTCGTAGTATAGGACGTTCCACCATAAACTTTGTGGAGGGCCCTGGCATCGTTGTCCAAAGCTTTTGCTGGGGGGATCCTTGGCCACTCCGTTCCCACACTGTGACCTCACACAATCACTGTTCCCAGAGGAGGGGCAGAGCTGCACAGACCTTGCTTTCAAGATTTCGCCAAGGGTAAAATACGAGGTGTCCTTACGACCACAAATGGGCTGTCTGTCGCTAAGGGTCTGGATAATGATTTATGAACTGACCAGCTGCTATGATGATGTCATGCTAGGAATGAGTCAGCAAGGTTTTTTGGGCTGATATCACTTTAAGAGCCTATAATAAGAAGAGGCCCTGTTGGGGCATACTCTCTTTCCACGTGTGCTTCCGTGCTGTAATTGCTGTTTGCTTGAGATCTGACTAAAGTACGTGTATGTATACATTCTTTGTAGATAAAATCACTATTTAAATACAAACCTCTGTTTACTGTCTTTGCTCCTGGGTTGTCTCACATAGTCACTCTGACACTAAGTGATGTAGTTGTTAAGCGAGCCACATGCAATTTTGCAATCCTTTTTTTCTTGAGGTTGTTAAGGAATTCTGACTTTGCTTGTCAGAAGCTGGCTGGGAAGGTGGGAAAAGGTGATCCCACAATCCAGCGACTCTTGTAAATGCATGTTGATTGATACTTTATCCATAAAATATTGAAATTTTTTTTTAAAAAGCCCATCGTTTATAATCTCTAGGTTTTATTTTTTTTCCACATTGACCTCTGGAAAGAGCCTTGCTTCCATCGGTAATCAAATAGCTTGAATCAGAGGTTAGAAATTCATATCTCACTTTCCGGGCAGCTGCTTATTTGCTGTCTCAAAAGCAGAAAAGTTTCCCTCTCATTGTGATCACCTTTGCTGCCACAAATCGAAACCTGGGGCTGCTCAAATCAGTAGAGAGGAATGAAATCTCTCTCCAGACCCTTGGGGAATATCCCAGAATGTGGGAAAGGAAAAATATATGGGGCTGGCGAGAGCCGTCTTATCTCCAAGCTGATATCTTCAAGCCAGGTGTAGTCAGCTACAGGCAAGGGCTGAAAATCCGCAAGTCCCAAATTGCATTTATTTACAGCTAGTGAGCAGAGAAGTAGCTACAAGAATAAAAATGGCCCATAAAAGCAGACCGAAATACAATAAGAGTGATAAAACCTCCCTGCCCAGCTGCCAGGTGGAATTTACAAGTGTAAGAAATCAACAAAAGGGAACAACCCAAGCAAAAATAGGGGAACAAAAATAGGTATAATCTGCGGGACGACAATTGCGGAGTCACAATGCAATTCCTACCCTTTGGAGCTGTGTGGGCAACACCATCCCTTCCATCTTGCAGAATTTCACCAGGGCAAACACCCACACCCACACACCCCTGATTCATCATCCCTGATATGGTTTGTCTTCCTCTGAGAGATTCTGAGCAACAGGGCAATGTTGACATTCTCTGGAAATGGTTTTGGGTGGGAAAAGGACTGTTGATAAAACTGCATTCAAGAAATTCCCCTCTCACTGATTTCCTTTCTTATCCCCCCCCCCCATTTCTCTCTCTCACACAGACACAATAACTCTTT
The DNA here is from genome assembly GCF_964273705.1 of Natrix helvetica. Taxonomy (NCBI): domain Eukaryota; kingdom Metazoa; phylum Chordata; class Lepidosauria; order Squamata; family Natricidae; genus Natrix; species Natrix helvetica. Next base: position 19,509,468 of record NC_138556.1, read on the forward strand.
CCCCGAAAATAGAATATTCTGTTTTCGAAACATACTGGCACAGTCTGCGATGTTTTGCTATAAGCAAAATGGAGGAGAATGAAAAAGAGAAGGAGTGGAAGAAAAAAGTGGAGAAACTAAAAGAGAAAAGAAAAAGCAGAGGAGAATGAGAAGAATAAGAAGAAAAGGAGGAGGAGATGGTAAAGAGGAAGGAAGGAAGGAAGGAAGGAAGGAAGGAAGGAAGGAAGGAAGGAAGGAAGGGGGATGTGATAAGACAGGAAGGAATGCAGAGGGGGAGGTGATAGAGAGGAAGGAAAGAAGGAAAGGAGAGAAGAGGGGGAGGTGATAGAGAGAAAGGAAGGAAGGAAGGAAGGGGGAGGTGATAGAGAGGAAGGAAGGGAGAGAAGAGGGGGAAGGAGAGGAAGGGGAGGAAGGGAAGGAAGGAAGGAAAAGGAAGGAGAAAGGGATGGAGGAGAAGATGGAGGAGAAGGTAAAAGTGGTAGAGGGAAGGAAGGAAGGAGGAAGGAAGGAAGGAAGGAAGGAAGGAAGGAAGGAAGGAGAAAGAGGTGGAGGAGAAGATGGAGAAGAAGGCGAAGGTGGTAGAGAGGAAGGAAGGTTTTCGTGCTGGAGCCCATCTTAGGGAATGTCTTCTGGCTAAAGAGAACTTCCCTGAAGATGGGTTTCAGCATGAGTCCGAAAGCTTGGAAGTCAAAACCTCTGCTCTGGGTGACCAACTCAGATTGGATCCTGCAAATTTTGGCAACGCTTAATGACCAGCAATCCAGGGAAAAGATACTTGTAATGCTGTATTTTCATGATCCACTGTTGTGATCTACTTAGTTGTCGCCAGTTAATGTCCCATTTCTGAGCGTAAGGACCTGGCATGAAACAGGGTATTTCATTTCTTCCAATTGTGCTACATACTATAATTCACAAGTAACTTTAGCTTTGTGCGATTGGCTTTTATTTTTTATTGATAAGGAAAAGTCCTCTTTCTAATCTTCCTGATACATCGGGAGACACGAATGACAGAACTCCAACGTGCCTTGAATTCTGAAACGGCGCCTCCTGACACACGCAGACATACATGTCAACTCGTGTGGGAAGTCTTGGCGTTGCCAATAAGCTCGCTCCGGCTTGACTTGCGATCCAAGTTCTCTCTTCCATGAAGCTAAAGCATTTGGCTGGGGTTCAAGGACAATTAGGCCGGGAACCGTCTTCTTCGAAGTGCGATGTCAAATCTCGTCTGAGATTACAGATTCCATATCTGTACCATAAACATCTGGTAGGCTGAGGGGTTCTGAGGCAGCTGTTCTTTCCTTCTGGTTGATAAAAAAAGTAGCAGGGCTTCCAACGTGAGGAGGAGGAGACACGCAAAGCGTTATTGGTAATGTTTTCTCTGCTGCCTCCAGATAACGGTGGTTCTTCAACATGAATGTTCCAAAGGGGCTTTCTCAAGAGACAACTGGACTTCCTTTGTTTTGTTTCTCTTGGAGACATTTCACTTCTCATCCAAGAGGCATCTTCAGTTCTGAAAACCAGAGATGGGATTCGACCAGTTCGGGCAAACTGATCAGATGGGAGCGAAGCAGGGGTGAAATCCAGCAGGTTCTGACAGGTTCTGGAGAAATTTTGGGTAGTTTGGAGAACTGGCAAATTCCACCTCTCGCTGGCCCCAGAGTGGGGTGGGAAAGGGGATTTTGCAGTATCCTTCCCCTGGAGTGGGGAGGGAATGCCACGCAAATCAACTGTGTTATCCCTCCAAAGAACCCCGGAAGTGAAGATTTCTTCAAACTGCGCAGGAGTGCAAATTGTGCAATCACCGAACCGGTTGTTAAACCGGGAGGATCCCATCACTGAGCAAAACGTCTCAAAAAGAGGAAAGTCCACTTGCCTTTTGAAAAAGCACCTTTGGGACAACCATCACCTGGATGACTGAGAATCTCCATAGACGTCTCCAACATGAATTTGGACGTGATGACCAAGCTGAGTCTGATGAGGGAGGGGTCAAACGCGCCATCAGTTTTGAGTCCCATCGTACCCACAAGAGATTTAACTCCAGTGCACCTTGAATTCTGTCGACTCTTATCTACCGCCTGTTTGCTTTGACCATTAGTAGTTCAGATTCTTGTAAAGAGCATAAACTTGCAATAAACCTTTATATTCATTTGAAGTGCCTGGACTTCCTTGATTTTTTCCATGCATTTTCAAGGTGGGCTGGACTTAGATCTCTGGTGGAGTCATAGGGTCCAAGACTAGTGGCACGTTTGACCCCTCTCTCACGCCCAGCCTGCCACTCTCCTACAAATCTCTCTCTAAAAGCATGTTCAACAAGGGATTTGGGAGCAGGTGGAAAAAGCATCTTCTGGTGTGAAGCCATCCCATCCTCACTTCTCTTCTATGATTGGTGGCACCTCTACCTTAAGTTCAATTCCTCTTTGGAGGCTCAACTGCTTCTAAGTGAAAAAAGATAATAAGGAGAGATTTATGGTGACCAGCATTTTCTCAGCTATGGAACAGGACGTCCAAAGAAGCTTGCTTTGTTCTTACCCTTGTTTTTGACCGATTTGGAAATAACTTTAAGTCTCCTGATCCATTCTTCCCAGCAAGAGTGAAGCCACTCTATTCGCAAATGCCTCTGATACCCGATTTCCCACCAAGTTCTTGAGAAAGTAAGGAACGGATCCAGGCGCACTGCCTGGAACCACTTAAAAGAAAGGTAGACTGTAAATGTCCCACATAAATAATATGTTGAAGAACCTTGGAAAACGGTCAAGGAAGGGCTTCTTGGAGGTATATCAAAACACAATTACTGGTCCTTTGAAAGGCAGATCGAACAGATGATCCCTTCTCCTTGAAGATGTATCAGATCCATGGCTTCCTTCAGATGGAATGGTGTGGCCTGCTGCCCTTGCGTTTCACAACCACTTAATAAATAACTTGTGGGAATGGAGGCAGCAAGTCCAAAGATCTACCCACACTAATGGAAGGAGGAGGACCCTGTTCAAAACCTGAGTCATTTCCTCCTTTCAGCTGCACCAGATGCCCATAATAACTTGGCAAAACAAAAAGCAACAAATTAAACTCAATTTTCTCCAGCACAGATTGGGACAAAAATGAGCAACCACAACAGAGCTTTAAGAATTAGAGGAGGATAGCTATAAATTCATCGGGATTGCAGCTAAAAAATATGGAGTTTTGGCTACGCTTTGGGTTTTTTTTTTGCTTTCCCCTCACTTTAGAAAGAGTTTATTTAAGCTTCCCAGTCTAATCTTCAGCAGGTACTCTATCTGGAGGCTTTTAAGAAATGCAACTTTTTATCTGTAGAAAAGGGGTTATAAACCACAAGCATCTGAAGTTTTTCAGAGTGTCCGGGCTCCTTGGAGAAATGTATATTCAGAATTATGTGAAGGCTCCTGGCTCATTGAAAAATTAGAATGGGCCAATTCTTGAAAAATCTCTTGAACTTCAAAATAGGCTCAAGATCCAATGTTGACCAACAGCAAATGTCTGCAAAGGTAATTCTGCCCATCCCCCATGCACACTCACCCACCCACCACAAATCTTTGCTGTGAATCATCCCTTCTCTGACACTTCAGTTGTCCTGAATGATGAATAGACGAGGACTTTTCCCTCTATAACGGTAGTTCTCAACCTTCCCAACGCCGTGATCCTTTAATACAGTTCCTCATGTTGTGGTGACCCCCAACCATAAAATTGGTGTCTCGGTTCCTAAGACCATGGAAAATATGTGTTTTCTGATGGTCTTAGGCGACCCCTGTGAAAGGGACGTTCGACCCCCAAAAGGGATCCCGACCCACAGGTTGAGAACCACTGCTCCATAAGATGCCAACAAGGTTGGAACATTTAAATCAAGCAGACATTGATGACAAGTTGGCCTTCACTTGACAAGGGTCCTGTCTTAGTATTCAAGTGGGCATACTCAAGTTTCTTTTCGAAATAGGAATTCCTAGAGAAGCTATTTCTTCTATCATCCATCCATCCATCTATTATCTATCTATCTATCTATCTATCTATCTATCTATCTATCTATCTATCTATCTATCCAGTGCTCCAACACTGAAAGTTTTTATGAAGATGTTGGATAACGATTTGTCTGAATTGGTGTAGGGTTTCCTGCCTGAGCAGGGGGTTGAACTAGAAGACCTCCAAGGTCCCTTCCAACTCTGTTATTCTATTCTATTCTATTCTATTCTATTCTATTCTATTCTATTCTATTCTATTCTATTCTATTCTATTCTATCATCTATCTATCTATCTATCATCTATCTATCATCTATCTATCATCTATCTATCTATCTATCTATCTATCTATCTATCTATATATATATATATATATATATATATACCTATCTATCATCTATCTATCTATCATATCTATCATATCTCTCTATCTATCCATCTCTATCTATCTCTCCACCCATCCATCATCCATCCATCATGGCTGCCCATCTATCCAGGAAAAATCTGGCTAATGAATCTATGGATATTCCCAGATTAAGCAAGCTCTGCAATATTACAATAGATGTAAACCTCTCCATTCAGTGGAAGGTAAATTTCCAGACTTGACCTGCTCAAGTGTGGAGAGCCAGATTGTCTGGATTTGACCCAATCTGGGACAAATCGTATTGTGTGATTGTCTATGTTTCGTTTGAGTCACAGTGTGCTGAGCCCCAGGGAACATACTCCCAAATTAAGGAACAACGTGTCTATATAGGAGAAGACTCATGAAATGCTTTCTCCTTGGACAACTGGCTCAAGCTTATGAATTTTGGGAGACATGCAGAAAAGTAGAGGGATTCAGCCCCATCTCGGTCCCTTGTCTTGGGTAATGCAAATTTGGCTTAAATAGATTGGATGTAACTCTATTTAAAGAAAAATACGAGAATCTGGGTGTGTATTGAAGAGTTTAATCCAAATTCACTGAATTCGGCTGAAAGATTGCCAACAGGTTTTTGAAAGAATCGTGAATGATGATTTTCATGTGTTTTATATTATCCTACAGTTTCACACTTCCAAGAATACCAGAGTCAGTGTTTTTCATATTTAAAAAGCCCTGTGTTTCTGTGTGTGTGTGTGTGTTTAAGGGGAAAAAAGGAAAGGATTTCAATTGCCCTCTTTAATTTCTTTCCTTCCCTTTCTTTCAAAGGTTGAGAATTTAAATTGTTTTTATGCTACTCTGTTGTATGATTGTAATAAAGATTTGATTGAAGTCTTGATTTGAGTCAAATTCTTCTGCTTTGGATTGCACATCAAAAGCTAACAACAGAGTTGAAATATTACTGATTTTAAAATTGATATCCTGGAAGAAGAGGGAAAGGAAAGCTCTGGAAAAATGCATGGAAATTAGAAATCTAACTTCCATAATAAAAACCACTACATATCACCAGTTAGGAACTCCAATTATTTAATTCATTTCCTATCCCTATGAGGGTAATATTTGGGGTCGGAACTGGGGTAGGACACCATCTGAATGACATTCTCGGCTTCCCTTGGTTGGCAAACTGGCTCTAAAGCCCTGTGAAGTGGTATATAAGTCTAAGGGCTATTGCTATTCAAACCCATTGTTTGCAGAAGCCATGCTTAGCGTAATGCATCATTTGCCCAGATTTGGGTTACAGAAGGCCACAAGTCAAATGCCCAAAGTTGGGAGGTTCTTGATCCTAAGAAGAACATAAGGGACTCAGACATCAGGTCCATCAGCAAAATTATTTGGTTTTTGTCTTTTATCTTTGCCATTAAAAAAAAAAAAAACCTCCTTTCTTAGGATATGTTCGCAACCAGCCAAGCAGCCTAGAGAGGTAGCTAAAGAACAGGGATCAGCAAAAGAAACAGCCTTTTTTAACAGAACAGCCTGTGAAAGCAAGACCACAGTGTAACCTCTGTGCCAAAAAAAGTCTGCGGTGCCAAGAATGAAAGAAAATGAGACATTTCAAACCACAAATTGGAAGGTATCATGAATTTCAAAGGAATTCAGAGGCCTGAGTATAAACAGAGCTGCTTTTAATTGCTCGAAGCGCTGGATGGAGGTATATTTTCCCCCCTCTAGCTGAGAGTGGCCACATTTCCCTTTTCAAAAGAAAGGCACAGTCCCCGGGATTCTCTATCACCCACGTGCCCAAGTCAATTCCTTGGAGAAAGGAATGAAACCCTTTCACCTGACATATTCTCAGAACTCGCCTCCTTGTGAGCCACGACCATCTCCCGAGGTCGGAGAAGGTCAATATAGGGGCCCTTGCTTGACCAGGGGGTTGGACTAGAAGACCTCCAAGGTCCCTTCCAACTCTGTTATTCTATTCTATTCCATTCAACATTTTAATTCTAGGTTGGATCTTTTTTTGATAAAAGAGATCCTGACAGTGAGAGCAAGGAATCGGTGCAAAAGCTTACCTCCAAAAGTTGTGGGTGTTCCCACACCGGAGGTTTTCAAGGAGAGATTGAAGAGCCATTGGCCCAGAATGGTTTAGTGCAGGGGTCACCAACCTTTCGGACCTCAGGGATGACTAAATTCATAATTTTAAATCCCGTGGACCACTAATATGATCTGCCTAATGACCGGCTGGGTGGGCGTGCCTACGTGGTCATGTGACTGGGTGGGCATGGCCAACTTGATGTCACTCACATCGAGGGGCGCATCGCCGGCCTCTCCTCACCCCTCCCCTCCCAGCCACTCTTCGCCTGCCCACCCGGGCTCCTTAGGGCCCCAACAGGAAGCAGTTGCTGGAGCTAAGCAGCCCCCATGAGAAAGAGTTGGCAAAAGAGCTCAGTTCAAATTGGATCTGACTGAGAAGGGGGCTCAGCAGAAGCACCTCACTGAGGACTAGGAGCAGGGAAGACCTGTGGGAGTGCAAGGCCAGGTACCGCCACCTGGTGGCTCAGCGGGCTGAGATGGTCAGCCAGTTCCAGGCCACGATGCAGTCCCACTGGAATGAGGCCCTCCGGCTCTTCACCACCAGCAGCGCTTACCTCCAGCCTTCGCCCAAAGCCCCCCACCAGGAGGCTGAAGCAGACCCCAAGTCAGAATTTATGTCCCCCTCTCACCCACACAAAAAGACCCCAAAGTCTCTGCAGCAACACAAATGTCCACTGCACGTATCCATCCCAAGGGATTTAGTTTGAGGAGCCCTGATTTAGTGCAATATAAAAAATGCAAATAATTTTTCTGCGGACCACCAAAATTTTCTCGCAGACCACCAGTGGTCCACGGACCACCAGTTGGTGAACGCTGGTTTCGTGTCTCCTGCTCAAGGCAAAAGTGAACGGCATTTTAGCGACTGGCAGAAGCAGCCCAGGAATCCTCCTCCTCCTCCTCCTCCTCCTCCATCCGACACTTTGAAAATGAATTCAGCCAGGGCTTTAATCCCGCCAGGGGCCAACCTCCTTCCAGGGCAAAATACCTTCCTGGACTGAGCCAAATGGATTAATCTGCCTGTCGTGAAGACGCAGACTGCTGTGTGGCTCGGGAAGTGAAAATGATCTGGCAGCATCCAGCCAAATGCTCGGAGGCAGAGCGAGGAGAGAGGCTTGGCTTACTGCACCAGCCGAAAAGGAAGCTTCAGGAAGCTCAATAAACATCCTGGAAAACTTCTGGCCAGCCTAACCCAAAGCATACCTTGAGAGAGAAAAAAACTCCTTTTTTCCTTCTTCTGTGGACCCAGTTTCTCTGCTACTGTGGTTTTAAAACAGACCTCAAGACATACAGCGGTCTCCCAAAGGCCATTGCTGCAATCCATTACTGGTTTTTTTTGGGGGGGGTGTCTGTGTGACCCCAAGAATTCACATAAATAGCAGGCTATTGGAAGGGACCTTGGAGGTCTTCTAGTCCAACCCCTTGTTTGAGCAGGAGATCTTATACTATTCCAGACCAATGGCTGTCCAATCTCTGGTGGCGCACCCACAATTTCTGGAGGCAAGAGGTTCTTCTTTCTTTTCTTTCTTTCTTTCTTTCTTTCTTTCTTTCTTTCTTTCTTTCTTTCTTTCTCCCTCCCTCCCTCCCTCCCTCCCTCCCTCTCTCTCTCTCTCTCTCTCTTGAAATGCCAATCTTTGGGAAGGGGAAACAAGCCCTGACACACACCCCAAACCCCTCCCCCCGCAATTCCCGTAGCCTTGCTGTCAAGGAAAGGTGCGTTGGGTGTTTGAACGCAGCATCTTCCTTGGGATGCTCACTTCGTTAAAACTTCACGCCAGACCTTTAGTACGGAGCCCCCACAGAGCAATTTCCTACCTCCGGGCTGGTCAACAAACCGAGTGACTCGATGAGCAAAAAAACTGGAAAAGTCTAAAAAAAAATTCCTAAATGGGGTGGAGGGGAATAAGACGCCGATCAACGCGCGACTTCTCCTGCAACTACCAGAAGGCAGAGAGGAGAGGTAACGAGATAAAAGTAGAAACGCGCATCCCACGCGCGCGCACGCACACCCCTGCCCAAGCTCGGTTGAAAGCAAGCGCAAAACGCCCCACTCGTGCCGGTGTGGCTGGTGGACAACCACACTTTTGTGCCACCACGGGCCAAAGTGGCAACACTTGCGCCAATTCGCCTCCCTCTTTCCTAAGGTCCTTGAGCGCAGCCATTGCTCAACGGGCTCTGCGCGGACAGGTGCGCCTTTCCCACAGGTAAAGGTAAGGCGAGAGCGCCAGGTTGAGGAAGAGAAGAGACTCCCGATGCCTTCAGCTTACCTGGTCTTTGGGGGTCGCAGACGTCGCGGCTTGGAAGCAGAACATCCCCAAGAGCAGGTAACGGGTAACCATGATCGCCCCGCGCTTTCAACTCCCTTCAAGCCAGAATCTGTTTCCTTTTTTTTTCCCCACGCCCGGAAGGTTTAAGCGCTCACAGATGTGGCGAGGGTCTCCAAAAGTCTCCAAATCCTACATTTCTGGGTCTCCTCGGGGCGAGTTCAGTCTCCCAGACCCGGTGTTGGTTTTTTTTCCGGGCGCGCCCCCTAACTCCTGGTAACTCCGCGCTCAGCCGCTGCGCTCCAAAGACAAGGAGTAAATTGATCTTTTCGTGTAATAACGTCTTCCGATTCGGGAGAGGGCTTGACGGCTACCCCGAGCTGGGGGAAAGGGGTGTGTGTGTGTGTGTGTGTGTGTGTGTGTGTGTGTGTGTGTGTCATTAGTGTGAAGCAAAGGAGGGGGAGAGAGAACTACACGGGCAATGACAAATCCCTCCATCTGCTCCAATTTATGATTTTTTTTTTAAGAAGCTACGGCAACGGATTTCCCTCCCCTCCCTGCCTCTTTTACTAGGAACCGTGCCAGGGTCTTATTTGCTAACTGTGGGCAGGCATGGCTGGGTCTGAAAAGGCCTTGGGGCACCTTGGGGGCATGTTTTGAAACTCCTTCGATGTCTCTCTTCTTTTAAAAGAAAAAGAAAAAGAGGGGAAAAATATTAGCCAAATTTATACAGCCGCCCATCTAGCCCAAAGAGACTCTGGGCCGCACACTGGGTAAAAACCACAAAAAACGACCTATTTTTTAAAATGGTTTTTTTAAAAATCTACATTAAGGAATAAATGGTATGGTGTTGTTGTTTTTTTAAAGGAATGTGTAAACCTGTAGGAAGAGAGGATAAAAATGGCCAGCTCCAGCTCTGGAATCTGTAGAAAAGAACAAACTGTCTTGATTGAAAATTGGTCCGTGATCCAAACTTTATAAATGGCCTGAAAACTTAATTCTCTACAGGAAATTTCTTTCTTGCAAGACTGTTTCCTGACTATTCTGCTTGGATGCTGTAATTTCCTGGCATGGGGAAAGTTGTGAAATTTGGCCCATTGGCTACCCATCTCACCTTCTTACTTTCCTGGAAGTAAGAGGGCAAAAAAAAAAACCACCAGAGGTTAAAAAAATGGATGGAAACTGACTTGAACCTTGCCTGTTTTGGAAAAAAAAAAGGCGCAATTGATAGGGAAAGTGATTTGGCTTTGTCTCCTCCAGTCCTTGTCCATAGCTTGAAGGTTCAAATGTACTCCCATGATAACCAACACCAGCCCTACAAGGTAGTCCAGACCAAGAAATAGATGAGGCCTACCATTACTTTATCGGCTTTGGTGAGGACCTTCTTCCTTCTCTCTATCAATATCCTGCAACACAGGAGTTGATATTTCTAATGTTTTACCTTCTCCCTCTTTTCTAACTTTATACCATAATTTTAAAGAAATCAATCCAGATTGCTTTCTTATCCCTCTGATGAAAAATTGTCTCCATATTGTTGGAATAAATTCTCCTATTTTGGAATCAGATTACATTCCTCTGAGTAGAATGAAATCGATAATTATAATATAAAAATGAGATTGTAGCATGAGCCAAAAATTATGGCTGCCGACACCCTCGCTCCAATAGCATCATTTAGCTTAGACAATTTGGTTTCTCCCTCTAGATTTCCATAGTGCTGGCATATGAATTCAGATCGAATCAAATATCTTTATCATAGTCTTTGACCAGCTTTTATAATAGGGAAAGAGATATCATTTTGTGCATCAATTCATTATCAGGGGGGAAATCCAATAAGACAATAAAACAACTTATTTAATTAAAAAGTTTTGAGCGGTTGTATGACATGATGTAGATATTTGGCCAAAGGGCATGTGAGTGTAGAGTTAGGATCCCCAATAAAGTAATAAACATAAAATTGATCAACCCTCAAATCTAGAGATGATCAGGGAGATCGAATCATATATAAACATAAATAAAATCCACTGAATGAAGTAGAATCCTAAGTCGACCAGGAGAAAAAAAAGTTTTAAAAAAGGCAAAATGGGAAAAAAAAGGTATCAGACAATGCCTTTCTCGCATCAAAATCGGTTAGAAAATTGGTAGTCCCAAATGGCACTGTGTTCAACATACGTAGTCCTCAGTTTACAACAGTCAAGGCTATGGTTTCCCCAGTTGCAATGGATGGCTGTGAAGGTTGGATCATAAGGAAGGCTGAGCACCAAAGAATGGAGGCCTTTGAACTCTGGTGCTGGAAAAGACTCCTGTGAGTCCCTTGGACTGCAAGGCGATCCAACCAGTCAGTCCTACTGGAGATCAACCCTGACTGCTCTTTAGAAGGCCACATCCTGAAGAGGAAACTCAAATACCTTGGCCACCTAAGGAGAAGGAAGGACTCCCTGGAGAAGAGCCTCATGCTGGGAACGATGGAGGGCAAAAGAAGAAGAAGGGGATGACAGAGAAGGAGGTGGCTGGATGGAGTCACCAAAGCAGCCGGCATGAGCTTGAATGGACTCCAGAGGATGGTAGAAGAGAGGAAGGCCTGGAGGAATATGGTCCATGGGGTCGCGATGGGTCGGACACGACTTCGCATCTAACAACAAGAACAACAATTTGCAACAGTTCATTTAGTGACCATTTGAAGTTACAATGGCGCTGAAAAATGTGACTCATGGTCATTTTTCACACTTATGACCGTTGCGTTACCCCATGGTGATGAATTTCCAACCTGGTTGGTGAATCTTAGATATGAGCAACCAAAAACTAGTGGAACTTCTGGAAGAGATCCAGAAGAAGACAAAAGAACTTCTTCAAGATGCCTCCAACACATATTGAGCTTTTTTAAAAAAAAAATAGTATTCCTTTAATACATTTTTTTAAAAAAAAAAACCTGATTAGCACCATTTCAGGCCCATATGACAAAGGTCGAGAGTTCAAAGGATTCATGGCTGTTGTAGAATTTCCGTGTGAATCACCGTCTGGTGCAAAATGACCACAGGTGGATGGAGACCACTTGGGATTTTCCCTTTGCAACCCCTTCACATTTCAGCTGACTGTACTTCAGGAAACTCAAAGTTTAGCCAACAGATTGCTCATGCTTTTTGAGAGAAGATTTGTACATGGAGTTGCTTTCTTGGATCCAAGAGTCTTGTAGAATGTTAAGATCTCTTCCCTTCAAGATGAATTCCTGAGAATTTCCCATGGGGTGGGAGGGGGGAGCCTCGCAAATCCCAAGAACACCCGTTTCCTCTTGCAGGTGAGTTGTTGTTTTTCCCCACCTTTCTGCTCCACAGATTGTTGTAATCCTTCCAATTTGCAAACCGACTACCGCCATTGACTGGAAATAATTATTCCTCTATCTGTACTACTCAACAGCACAAGGGCATTTGGGAGTGGGCAGATGTTTTGATCCAGCTTGTTTATTTATGTTAGATGGTTTATTCTTTCCATATGTCTCCAAATTTGATGGAATCCCCATCTAAACTCATTACAGAGGCTAAGGTCTCTGGTCCATCTAGAGATGAACCCACTGAAGCAGAGGTGGGTTGTTCCTGGTTCGGAAAAAATGGTAGTAGTAATTGGGCCTAATTCACAGAGATAAAATAAATCCATAATTGCATTGCCTATTAAAATTAAGAATTATGCATACTTTCAGATCTGCTGTTGGCAACGTCCCGCCGGACTGCATCAGAATTCCAGTGCGACCAAGACAAAAACACCTTCTCATATATCCTACTTAAAAGTTATTTTTCTCTAGTTCATAAATAAGGACAACCAGCCCTACTTACTTAGACTATTACAGCAAAAATCAGCCAGCGTGAGCGAGCATCTACAAGGTTGCCATCTAGAATTATTTTTCTACATGTAGCCATTTCATTTTGCATCCATAATGCAAAAGAGCTGCCATCTATTTTGATGAATATGCCACGAAGAATAATATTTAATTTCCAGGTTAGTTTATTATCCATTTATGTGAGAAACGCTGGCCTTCTGGAATCTCATTATAGCAAATGCAGTTGAGAGGAATTGCAGGACCGCACATAACAGCCAAGTGAAGCATTAGGCTACAATTCGCAGGATTGATTGAAATCAAGATTATACTTTGCACAGCTGGTGCAAAAAGAACAGCAATTCTTTTTTTTTTTTGTTCCAAAAGGAAACATTAAAAACCTCAAAAAAGAAATAGCATTCCTGAGGCACTCCCAGTACAGTGCATGGGCCCCGAAGAAAACAAATATTGTTTTTATATTACCAATATATTAAGGCACCATCTCCAGGACTATTTATTCATCAAATCCAGGAATTAAGCCAGATTTTGTTCCAAAATCTAGCATTTTCTGCCCTTCGTGGAGTCAAATCCAAACAACGCTAAGCTACGGGTCATGGAAATCTGAACTTTGAATTCGGGGGAATGTAAGGGGTTAAAATTATGGCTGGAAATATTTTTTTAAAAAAATGGATAGCTTTCCATGCCAATCATTCTTTGGTGAGTTAAGAAGCAGCAACATTTCAAAGGTAAATGTCTCTTGGTTGAGAAGTGATATTTCTTTCTCTCTCTGGACATCAGCATATTTTCAGTTTCTTTTACACGTCTATTCTTTGACTGTCAACTGTACAAGAATGAGGTAGACCAATTTCTTGGGTCATATATTAGATCCGTGATGGCAAACCTATGGCATGAGTGCCACGTGAAGCTTTCAGCTCCAGTGAGGATGTGTGTGATGGCCAACTGATTTTCGGCCTTCCGGGGGGCTGGGTTTTATCCTGCATTTTGATATAGCCTGCAAGGAACCATTAAATTCTAATCCGGTTTCTTTTAGAGAACATTGTCCTAAGTTGGGTTTTCACCTTTAGCCACCTGGATCTCTTGCAGGTTGGACATTTCCCTTCCTGAAATCTTACTTCTTATAACCCTGAATTTAAATGTGAGCTTCTGAATGTTTCATAAAAAGGAAAATAAAAAGACCAAGCACAGCCAAAGGTACAGGCCGTGCCTCCCACTCACGCTGAAATGCACAGGTCCAAAACCATATGAAAAGTAAGCTATCTTATGACATGTACTTAATAACGTAACCACAATTAAGTTGTGTCAAGTATGGGCACCATGAATCATGGCAGAAACCAGGAAACCGAAAGAGAAAACAGCACAGGCACTGCACAACTGGTGCAAATTAGAGCCGTGACTCCGATGCCAGAACAAACGCTCAGGATGACCCTTGTTTCAATTAGCAAAGGAAACATCGCCGGAATAATGAATCCAAAGACTATAGCAAAAAGAAAACAGAAAATCACTCGATCGGAGGCTGAGATTCGGAATAGTTTCTCTAAGAAATTAAGGCTTGTCATGCAGTGGGCACTTCCCCTCCTTCCTTTTAAATAATGGTTCTGTGAAAATGCAAAGTTGGATGTTTGACTCAATGGATCCTTTGGGGGTGTTGCTTTTTTTAAAGGATGATTTATAAACACAACGCTTGGGAAATAATATACCCGAATTGATCAATAACAGGTTTTCTCTGTTCTTATTTTTACAGAGGATTAAGGGCCAACAAACCAGTTTTTAACTGCTTCCCTTGTCCATGAGGATGAAATTCTACACACCTTATGCCAAAAACATTACTAAGGCTTGCTTATGTCTACACCACCCATTAATTCTCCACCGTCATTCTGGGTTAAATGACAGTTTATTGAATAAGCCATATACGTGGAGTTGCAAACCGCAATGACCTGGTTGCTACAAACCTCCAGCCACCTAACAGTATGGTTTAATGTTGCACATGAACTCAACCCTGACATTGTGAGGTTGACTGGAAGAATACTCCCAAGGCTGTTTTTCATTCATGGAACTCTTTCCAGAGAGGTATTCCTGGTTACATGCTCTTTAGCCTCTAAGATATGGCTGACCTATGATGTGATAGGTACAACAGAACATGGAACATAAAATGACAGGGTTGGAAGGGACCTTGGAGGTCTTCTAGTCCAACCCATTGCTCAAGCAGGAAACCCTATACCATCCCCAGACAAATGGCTCTCCAATCTCTTCTTTAAAAATCTCTATTGATGGAGCACCCACAACTTATGGAAACAAGCCGTTTCACTGATTAATTTAACCCCAAGTTAAACATGTTGCCAGACTGAATTGCTCAAGGATCTGAAGGCCCCTCAACTCTCCAAGAAATTCTTGACTTCAACATTTCAAGAAGAAGCTGAATAATTTAGGGATGGATTGGCCATTTTTCATGGATGGGAACCCAAAGGTGAAGTACGTTCGCCATACTTTTCTTTTATCTCGCTTTAGGGTCTAGAACAAGAATCTTAGTTTGACACAGATTCTAATCAATAGTAAATTATCTGCCAGATACAATGCATTCTGCTTTAAGAACCAAGATCCCACATCTGTTTTTCAGCTGTTGTTTCCTTCAACAGAAATTATAGGTGACACCAGCTTTTCTGAATGTGTTTCTTCTTAACTTGCAAACTGCAATTCTTGCAAATCAGGCCAGCCGATTTATTTTGCGATACAGATCAACAGCGAAAGGTTTTTATTTGGTCTGGGTTTTTTTTTTAATTAAATGCCACCTTTGGGGTTTCTGCATCCTCGCTGACTTTTGGAAGCGGGGAAAAAAATGAAAAAGAGATATCTGTACCTGCCCACAAACAAAGGACAGATTTTCAGGACCTAGGACAGAGCCTGGAGACCAGCTGACTTGGAAGACTTCAACTCTTATCTAGCGGGTAGGTAGGGGGCTCTTTGTGTCTAGGACACCCTTCTCCAATCAGCTGTCATCTAGGTTCATTGAGGTTGGCCTGTCCAAACTTTAAGGATCATTCTCCCGTTGACGCTCTACCCCGCTTAGATTTCATTGCTGGGACCTCCTGTGTTTCTTAGCCCTGTTATGGGCAGTTTTTTCCCTCTGGAGGCCAATCCATCAGCCGAAGCAACTCTGCATGAATTATATTGATCCCAGGGTGGGAATTTTCTTTACTTCACCATACGACCTCACGCAGCTCTGCATGTTTGTTGTTGTTCTACATAGTCATGATCTTTTAGCCATTCAACGCACAAAAAAGATATAGACACATTTTGCAGTTGCCAGCTAGGAAGATAGAGTGGGGTTATTTTCAAATTCTCCTGCTACCTAAGGGGTTCTAGGGAGATTATTTTAGCCTGTGATTGTGTTCTGACCTAGGTTTCCTGATACCGGAAAACGCACAGGCTTATTGCCAAAAACCCTCTCTTTGTTTCAAAGGCTGTGAATTATGTGCATTCACAGCCCATAATGAGTCACACAACAGTTTGTAAAAAGTCCAACAAAACTCTGCCACAGTCCTTCGGGATAAGGCTGATAAGCATCCACCTTTATCTCCCTTGAAACACTGCCAGAGACCTAATTGGCAATTAGCTTGGCAAGGCCACACAGAGCACAGAGTCAAAACGGAGCTTCAGAGTTTAAACCGACCAGAACGAACATGTGCCTTTACTGTTTACTCCTACTTTATGTCTTATGGGAGGGGCCAATCACCTCCAAGCCTTACTCCCGAGTCATCCCTTTTGTCTTAACTGTTCTTGCCTTTTGGCAGCTCTGCGCATGCACGCACTGCGAACAGGCTCCCCCTGTTCCTCTGCCTCGCTGATGTCTGACTCTGGAGACTCCGGAGGCAGCACATAACTCCCAGATGGCTCTGGCTCCCTCTCTGCCTTTGACAGAGCCCTTGTCTCAGCCTTCTGAAGACTCCAGGACTGGCCCATCTTCCTCCCCAACCCTCCTCACTGCCTGACTCTGCTGCCAGCTCCACAGGCCGCCAACGGACCACAACTGATTGTCTGAAATACGGCGGATTCACACTGACACAAAAGTCAAGCAAATATGGGATTCACCATAGAGGTTTTCAGACTCAAGCAAAGTCCTGGAGGTTTACTTTACAATCTGAAGATAAGTCAAAGGATTAAAAGGTGGCGTTTTTAGAGCTATGAATGATAGCAATGTACACGGACAGATTGCAGAGGAGGATTGAAAGAGATTTTGCTCGTCAAACTATTCTGAATTTCAGGCTGGTGTTGGTCTATTTTATGCCACAGACCCTAGAAGGAACAATAGTACAACAGTTTGGATTTGTGACAAGAAGCTACTAGAAACGTTCGGCACAGTTTTTGAAGCGATGCCAATTGCCTCAAATTCATATATATTCTGCTTCGAGGAATTATGCTACAGAAAATGTATGTAGGAGTCATAAAACAGGGCTTCCTAAAAAAACTGTCCCCTCTAGGTGTACTGGAACTACAGTTCCCAGAGTTTTCCAGGGCATGTTGGCTGCTCATTCGGCAAGGATTGGGGGAAATGGAATTAAAGCTCTATTGTTAATTAACCAAGTAGACTTTTTTGTTTTGTTTGTTTGTTTGGGTCTACTTTATTTATTTATTTTATATACATACATGTGTGTGTGTGTGTGTGTGTGTGTTGTATTTGTGCTGATAAATAAATAAATATTTGGGCATACCAGGGGTTGTAACACAAATACATACATACATACATACATACATACATACATACATACATACATGGCAGTGTCAATGATCAAATGATGCCATCATTCTAAACCCTGACAAACACATGGACTCAAATTATACATTCCACGGATAAGCTGTTCCAGTGCTTGATAAATGTCTTCCAGATGTTTCAAATAAGACGTTTTCCCCACTGGGTTTTACTGTTCCTGTAAATGCCTAAAGCTAGTTTCATCCTTTCATTTTGCATTAAGTTTCCCTTCTTTTTTTAAAAAAAAATTGACAGACGTTTGATTGTGGCTGACAAAGTTTAAAAACAACAACAACATTGTCATGAAAGTGAAGACAACTTGATGTTGGGCAAAGTTGCAATGCCTACCCACCTTGCCATTTCCTACATTATAGCTTGCACTTTTTGGCAAATAGGTAAAGAGAAAAGAGAAAATCAGAAAAGACAGCATTAGCAAGTTTTATTAGGAAATAATTGATGTAAAACAGAATCTGTTCCTTGCAAGTCTCCTTAACATTTGTTAAAGCATATTTACCAGCACTATGTTAAAAGTCTACGCCTTTTTGGCCATGAAAATATTTTCTTAACTTGGATCCTCCTTGTACAACATATGGGTTGGTTGGTTGGTTGGTTGGTTGGTTGGTTGGTTGGTTGGTTGGTTGAATGGGTGGGTGAGTGAATGGATGGATGGATGACTGGTTGGTTGGTTGTTGACTTGTTGGTTGGTTGGATGGTTGTTTGACTGGTTGACTGGTTGGTTGGTTGGTTGGATGCTTGGATGGTTGTTTGACTGGTTGGTTGGTTAGTTGGTTGGATGGATGGATGGATGGATGGATGGGTTGGGTTGGATTTTTGACCTAGCTACAATCAAGAGATTGTACACAACCAGAATCAACAAACATTTTGGCACAGCCCATGAATAAAATATGTCTCTGTTCAAACTGTCAATAGCTTTCTCTCCTTCAAGTCAGTCTCACAATCATTTTAAATGGCAAAATAAAAGATTTGTGGGGACACCTTGGTCTTCAGCAGGTATAAGGAAAGAAAGATCATTTTGAAAGTTTAAAGGGTTTTGGAAGTGGGATGGTTAGGTGTGTGTGGAGGGGGTGTATATATCTCAGAATCAGTTAATGAAGAATTGGGCTGAAGCCAATAAGTCCCAACAGGGACTGCCCTGACAACAAGAGCTAGATACCGAGCTGTACAATGTTGGAAACGTTGTACAGCAACCTCACCTGGTCTTAACCCTTTAAGCTAATTTGCTACTTTCAGGTAACTTGAAGAATGCTGTATTAGGGAAAGAAAGATTTCATGGCCAGTCCTGCTAGTTTTTGTAAGATCAGAGTCTACCATTTAATTCTTCATTTCAGCAGGTGAGCATCTCAAACTATCCTTAGATCCAAGCATCAAGAAGAAATAACTCAAATTTAGGTCAATCAGAATGCCTCTATAAGGAGTAAACATCTCAGATCCACGATAACCTGTCTGATTTGGGGGAAATTTCTGACTGAAGCTTTGATCTTCTTCTTACCGGCAGGATTATAAATTTTAAAAAACACAAGAAATTTGACAGTTGCCTAGCTAACTATAGGACTATGCCTTAACCCATCTCCCCAATTAGTAATAAAGCAAAAATAAAGTTTGCTTGTATTTGATTAATATGCTGGATTCTTAAAAAGAGACAAACAGATTTAAAGAAGGGGCTAGCTTTTCAAATGTTTACCATCGGTTTTTGTTCAGTAAATGCATCCAATGTCTGCCATGAGGATGAATTATATACCTCTACAACCAATTTCATAGTATAAATGATGTACAATGACAATAAAGGCTACACTAACAACTAGATATTAATAGGGCCTATACTGACCTTGATTATTAACCCATAGGACTGAGCACTAAAGTCAATGCTCAGAATACAAAATCAAGCATGGGTCAAATTAACTATTATTAATAACTGGAAATAGTTATGACTACATTATGCTGAGTGTAGGGGAGATTGGGTGTGCATTTACTCAAGTGCAAGAAAAGGATAAAAAGACTAAGAAAACCACTCCAAAATTTCCTTAATTATTCCACAGACTGAAAAACCAGAAAGACAGAAAACCATGCCTCCCTGCTAGAAGAGTGAAAGCTGATTAGATTACCCCTAATTAAAATGCTACATTTTGATTAGCTCCCTGCCAATTCGGGCTTCCAATAACGTTGGAGGGTAAATGAGTTCCATTAAAAATATTTTTGAATATTTCACATTTTTGGGCTCCAGCTGTGCTTACAGGGGGAAGGAATAACATCTGATGTGAGGTTTGAATCCATTTATCACGTTATTTCCGATGATGGCTGCTTTCTCCCCATCCCCCTTTGACATTTTAATTAAACCACAGCCACTGCCATAAAACGATATTGCTCTGAGCCAAACTCCAGCTAAGAACCCATATTTCACACGCAGGAATCAGCGCAGTGCAGAAAACATATGGCTTGGAAACTGAACTGAACAGAGACGTTGTAAGGGGAGGCAGGCAGAAATTTTAAAAAATTGAAAACCAGACAATTAGAGCGATTAAGCAAAGCTCTGCGGCCTTTAAATGCAACAGACTCAATATGTGCCCCATTCACGACTCCTCAGCCTTTCCACAAGTTGTTTATTAATTAGAAAAAATATTTGATTAATGGGCCAGATGACATGTGCTCTGGACCAGTGGTGGGATTCACTTTTCTACATCGTGGTGACCAAAACTGAACGCAGAATTTCTCCCCTTTTTTCTTACTCTTTTGGAAAATAAAGGAGGGTCCCTCCTGGGATGCTCCCCACACCCTCCTTGCTCCATGGCTGGCTGTGGAATTCTGGGAATTGAAGTCCATACATCTTAAAGTGGTCAAGATGAGAAACATTGTTCTAAGGCAGGGGTATCCAAACTTGGGAACTTTAAGACTTGTGGACTTCAACTCCCAGAATTTCCCAGCCAGCCTGTTCTAAGGGGAGCTAAGCAAATCTCTTTAGGCTGAAAACTTAGTCTGAATAGAGGGAGGTTAAGTAGCATTGGAAACACCATGGGGGTGGGGTGTCTATTTACAATTATTTCTCTAGAACTAAAATCATCTAGAACTTAATGACATCACTGGTCCACTCTATGAGAGACATGTGCGATCTCTAAATATCATACATCCAAGCATACCAGACTATATTTAATATGTATAATTATGTCATTTGTCTCCAAAGTTTTTGTGCTAATGTGCTGAAGAGCTCATCTCTGGTGTAGTGGTTAAAGGCAACAAGCTAGAAACCAGGAGTTCTAGTTCTGCTTTTAAAGCATGAAGCTGTTGTGGCCCATCAGATTCGGATAGTGAGGAGGTTGGGGAGGAATCTGGGCCAGTCCTGGAGTCTGGGGAAGGCTCTGATGAGGGCTCTGTGTCTGAGGCAGAGATGGGGCCAGAGCCATTTGCCAGTTATCAGCTGCCTTCAGAGTCAGACATCAGTGAGGCAGAGGAACAGCTGGAACCTGTTCCCAGTGTGCGCATGCGCAGAGCTGCCAGGAGAAGGGAGCCGCTAAAGAACAGGGGTCGACTTGGGAGTAAGGCCACAGGTGGACGATGAATGGCCCCTCCCAGAGGAAATAAAAGAGGAGTGAAAGGGGAGGGGAGTCTGCAGGAGGCCATTAATTCGCTTAATTGGTTCGTGACTCTCCGAGGCTCCTTGCCAAGTTCTGCAGCTCTCCAAGCCAGAGAAGGTCTGTGACCGTAAATCCACCCTTGAAAGACTTTGCTGGATGTGAATGAGCAGAATTCACAGTCAATTAATAATAGGGTTTTTTTTGTCGGGACAAGGAGTTTGCTTCATGCTCTTGGGAAGGAGGAGAAGGAGAAGAATCCAAATACTTGGGGCGGGGGACCTGGCAAGAAATCTGCAGAGAGTAGTCTGGGTAACTCCCCAGAGTCACGCCAAAACCAGAAAGATAAGGAGGATCTATGAAAGAGAAATACTGTGGCTAAGGCTGAAAGAATTACAACGTTGTGTTCCTAACTGGTTGGGTACGGTCTAATGAAATTCAGGTTGGTGTATGTAAGCCAAGTTGCATCTCAAGGAACAGTTACTACTCTTATGAGCCAGCTTAACTTTTTTTTAAATGTGATTTATTGTCCAAACTGAGAACTCCAGCTTAGTATAAAGCAAAAAATACAGGAAAAGGAAAGGGGGAGGGGGGGAGAATGCCACTCCAGCAGTTTTCTTAAGGCTGGAAACTTAAAATGGTGCCCTGTCTTTATCCCCGGGAAAAGCACTACCTGATTTTTTACTATAATTAAAGCCTTAAATTGAAAAAGAAAACATATATAACAAGTGAGGTCATTCAACTGGGGGGGAAAAAGATTTGCAAGCGAAGGAGACACTTTTGGGTTACACCCTCGGCTCCTTGGGAGACCACCCAAGGAAACCAGGGGGGGGGAAATAAAAACTTCTTGCCATTTTATCTTCAAAGAAATTCCTTGGATAAATAAATAGTGTGAAAAAGGGAGGAAAGTGCAGGGTATTTCCCTCCCCACCCCCTTATCTTACAGGACGTTATTTACTCAGATCAAAAAGTGAATGCTTCGAGGTGAGCTAAACAAAACACAATGCCTAGATCACAGCACTCACTCCTCTATCAGGTGGGAATTAAGATAAAAACACAAAACAATTCCCCCCCCCCAAAAAAACCTCAGAATCTCATGTATTTAGATGACCCTGGTTGCCCACCAGGGTTGCAGAATAGAGGTTACAGAAACAATCCAAATTCCTCTTGAGACAGATCTATTCTAAGTCCATTCTCTGCAAGTTTAGATTGTTTTAAAAACTTTAAGATTGTTTTGAAAACGGGGTGGTGTGTGTGTGTGTGTTACCTTGACAACTTTAAGACTTGTGGGCTTCCACTCCTAGGTTCCATATTTCCAAACTATGGGGAAAAAAATGAATGCAATAAACAGTTTAATATTAAACCACCCCAGTGTGGTTTCCTCATTACACACTTCTTCATAGTGTTTTAATATTTGTTCATTCATATATGTGGTTTTTTTTTTTAAATTCATGTATTGAGCTACTAGGTCTATTACAAAATTTGGAAAGGTGGTCAAAGATTAACAAATAGATGAATTTAGGGATTATCAATGAGCTGGATTCACTTGAAATGAAGAGCAGATATTTAGTTGGCCTTCTAATCTTTTCTCAGGGGATCAGGATGGAAAATTCTCTGTCCATAATGTCCATACTTGTACTTAACTTACAGATCTTTTAAACGGGGGTGAAATCAACTGACCTTTGCTACCGGTTCAGTAGCAATGTGAGCACAGGGGCCACCTCCACGCATGCTCAGGACCTTCCACGCATGCGCAGAGCATCAAAAATGGATGTGATGACATCCCGGCGGGTGGGTGGAGCCTGCTACCGAGTGTGCCTGCAAAGCAGTGGTGAGTTGCTCTTACCGTTGCTACCAGTGCGCTGATCGCAGTCTGATGTCCGCTGCGCATGCATGCGCAATCCACCACCCCTGTGACAGCCAGCTGCTTGTTGGGGCTCGCGCAAGCACCACACGCTGTGCAGTGTGCCTTTTGGCATAAATACAGCTGTAGGGCGCGGGCGGGTGAGTGGGTGGGCCAAACGAGCCACCGTATTGGTCTGCTCTCAGCTGCTCCAGACCTCTACTGGTAGCAGCCCAAGTAAGCGAAGAGCGAGGGAGGGAGAATCTGCTGTGCCTCGCTATTTAGATGACCTACAAAGCAGGAAATCCTGCTTTCTAGCTAATATAAATCGTGCGTCACAGCTGATTGTCAGAAATACGGCTTTGCCCGAACCGGTAGCATTTTTTTTTACTACCGGTTAAGGCAAACTGGTCCGAACTGGTAGCATTTCACCCCTGCTTCAAAAGATTGCAAATACTTTCAATATCACTTCACTATTATTTCAAGAATCAACAGATGGAAACTAATCAAGGAGAGAAGCAACCTAGAACTAAGGAGAAATTTCCTGGCAGTGAGAACAATTGACCAGTGGGACAGCTTGAAGTTGTAGTTGGTTAAAAACTTAAAAACTAAACTTACTTACTAAACTTAAAAACACTGGAGGTTTTTAAGAAGAGATTGGACAATCGTTTGTCTGGATTAGATAAAGTTGGGATCGCGGGAAGGCCACCCCGAGAATCTACTAGAGAAAGAAAATAAGTAAGGGCAACAATGGAAATGAGAGAGGAAGAGGAGGGAAAAGAAGAAAGGGTAAAGCAGAGGAAGTAAGGGAGGGGAAGAAAGAGGAGGAGAAGGAGAAGAAGAGAGGAGGAGTGGGGGAAAGGGAAGGGAAGAAGGAAAGAGGGAGGAGAGGAGGAAAGGAGAAGGCAGAGAAGGGAGGTTGAGAAGATGGAAGGAGTAGGGTGGTTGCGAAACAAGATGGAGATAGAGGGTGGCAAGAAAGTGACCCCAACTGTGTTTTCTATATTTGTAAGAAGATTGTGACAAATGCCAATACTTAATAGATATAGGTTAATAGTATTTACAAGAATGCATATTCGTGAATGTGTATGAAAGGAAAAAAATAAAAATTTATACAGTCATTTTTCTGGATTAGTATAGGTTCTCCTGCTTGAGCAGGAGAGGGTTGGACTAGAAGACCTCCAAGGCCCCTTCCCACTCTGTTGTTCGCTTTGACTCCTCTAGGTTTACTCCCAAATGTTGAAAATGGGAAGTGGTTCATTTTGAAATCATTCGCTGCCCTTTGATTGCCCACGCTAATGCAACCGGACAGGTTTGGCTTTCCACCTGATAGGAACGTTTGCATTCGTGTCTCCAACTTTCTTTCTCATTGCTCTTCCGGAATGTCCTGTGGCTGAACTCCAGCTCTTACAGCTTTCATAATTTTCCTAGCAAACCGTTACCAATGCAATGAGGCTTCGCAAACGCTCATTATCAGGAAAGATTAAACTCCTGCAGATTCCTCATTTCCGCTTCTTTGATGAAGGAAGCTGCACCTGACCTATGTCCTCAGCTAAGTAGCTGATCTGCTCCAGAGAGGTCCCAAAGGTGCTTGAAAAAAGGCTGGGGGTAAGAATACACGAACCCCAAGACTCTGAAGTACTTTTGTATACCTTTTTTGGTTTTTTTGCAGCACTTTTCATTGTCGGGAATGCAAAAAATAAAAAGTTGGGACTCTGGAAAGAGTGCAGAGAAGAGCAACCAAGAGGATTAGGGGACTGGAGGTTAAAACATAGGAAGAACGGTTGCAGGAACTGGGGATGTCTAGTTTAATGAAAAGAAGCACCAGGGGAGACATGATAGCAGTGTTCCAGTATCTCAGGGGCTGCCACAAAGAAGAAGGAGTCAAGCTATTCTCCAAAGCACCTGAGGGCAGGGGGGAAAAGCAACATGTCAGGGTTCCAAATAGCATCCAAAAGTAAATCAGAGTCCGAGGCAAAGTATTGCTCAGAGTTCCAATTTATTAAGAGAGCCATGTTGGGGAAACACAAATCTGAAAGCTCCCAGTTGAAAGTTCAAGATCTTGCTCCCACACCCACATGGTCCAATCTCCCACTGCCACGCTGGCAGTTCCACCCATTCGGTTCCGGTCAGGTGCAGAGGTGCAGAGACAAAGGATGACCTTGGCTTTCTAGAAAGAATGTTGTTATGGCTACATCACATCTAACTCCACACAATCCCCCCTCCCGTTTTCCCACCATAGAAAATGCACAATAGAATAATACATAGTGTGGCAGGCCAAAAATCCAAAAGAAAAGATGGTTGCAGGCCTGACACAACGGGTGGAAACTAATCAAGGAGAGAAGCAACCTAGAACTAAGGAGGAATTTCCTGACAGTGTGACCAATTAATCAGTGGAACAACTGGCCTCCAGAAATTGTGCATGCTCCAGCATTGGATGTTTTCAAGAAAAGATCATTTGACCAGGATGGTATAAAGGTCTCCTGCCTTGAGCAGCAGGTTGGACTAGAAGACCTCTGGGGTCCCTTCCAGTCTTATGACTCTATGTCCTATAGAGTCATTTTCCTTTAAAATATGAACGTTATTTCGTTACCCATTCTGGGGTATCAGCAAATGAAGATGCCTTTTCCTGGACTGGAACTGTAATCTACAGTTAAATGTTTCAGCAACCACCTTGTGTTAAAAGAAAAAAACCCAAAACACTCATCCTCCTTCCCTTCTCCTCTTTTTTCCTCTCCTTTTCCTTCTCTCCACTTCTCCTCCTGTCATGTTCCCGACTTAGAAATGAAAGTTAAAGCATTTGTGTTGCAGAAAATGCACTTTGCCATAGTTAAACAAGTTGACCACTGAGCTGCCATTGTGAAGAGAAACTGAAGGTTTATTCTCAAATACAAACACTCCTTTGAAGAGGAGAAGCCTTAACCAGTTTTCGGTCTGCAAACATTCCTATTTTCAGGGGTTTTTTTAAAGGAAAAAAAAGGTATAGTTTACTCCAGAGCTGGATCCCAACCAATTCAAACTGATCCATGTAACTGTAGGAAAAAGCTGGTTTTCTGCATTAAAAATATTGTTACTTCTTAACAGGGCCTTTAGTAGATTGGAAAACTGGAAAGAAACGAAGGTAACAAAGAGAAAGAGCAAAGGGCTTTTGAGTTGCAGAAAGCTGTTATACAGGTCGTCATCTTGTAGTGACCGCAATTGGGACTGGCCATTTGGTCACTGAGTGAGGAGCGAAACTGCAATTGTGCATACGCTCTCACTTCAGTTTTCCTTTCCTTTACAAATGTTATCGGTGTAATAATTGGTAGCAAATTGACTTTTTCATGACTGCTGTAGCTGCAAATAGTCACTAAACGGGGCAATCACTAAACAAGGCCTACTTGTACATTTGTAGCTGGCTGGTGAATCACATCTGAGCCAGTTAGTTTTATTATTTCATTAGTGATTACTCCCAACTGGTGAGTTGGTGCACTAGATCATAAATATTCGTTTACCAACTAGAAAAATCAAGTTGGCACCGTGAGCAAATAAACCACACTATACAATGGCATAAGATGCTGAGCTTGTCGATCAAAAAGTTTGGCAGTTTGGCGGTTCGACTCCCTAGCGCTGCGTAATGGAGTGAGCTCCTGTGACTTGTCCCAGCTTCTGCCAACCTAGCAGTTCAAAAGCACGTAAAAAATACAAGTAGAAAAATTAGGAACCACCTTTGGTGGGAAGGGAACAGCGTTTCGTGCGTCTTTCGGCATTGAGTCATGCTGGCCACATGACCATGGAGACGTCTTCGGACAGAGCTGGCTCTTCGGCTTTGAAACGGAGATGAGCACCGCCCCCTAGAGTCGGGAACGACTAGTACATATGTGCGAGGGGAACCTTTACCTTTATACCATAGCAATTTCCTTCACCTCTCACACATATATTTTCTTTTAAAAAACTGGATCCACCACTTTTGAAAATCTTAGGGGAGCTCTACCCAGGAAAGCAAGGAGTTCTAGGAGCAAAGTTGGCTGTTTTGGGTCCGTCTAAGAATTTCCTAAAATAAATTGTGAACGCCACAGTCTTAGCAGTGCTTCTATTCCTAAAATATAACACTGTCTGCTCCCAAACCCCCCAAAAAACGATGCTTCAAATCAAGCAAAAATCCAGGAAAACTGAATTAACAACAGATGCTTTGTTCTCAGTCCAGCGAGAAGGTAAGGGACAGTTTTTCAACCTACGAGACGACAAAGGAAGACCCTTTCTATGGACTTTTCATCGCCTTCTCCCATCCCTTCTAATCCTGAGGGGAGGAAATGAAGGGGCCATTTTGTTTTTTTATTCCCCAGTCCTGTTTTCTGATCTTGGAAGCCACGATTTGCATGGGAAAGCCCGTCTCGGACTGGCTGTCGGAAATCCTGACTCCTCGGAAGTGTTTGAAGATATGATTTGTGGGACACGCCGTCTGAATGCCAACACGGGTGCAACAATACTCTGGGACTGAAAGGCGGCAAGCCAGACAGGGAAGCTGCAAGGCCCGTCTTGCTGTAGGAGGCGGTGGGCCGATTGTCTGCCTCGCTAAGTGCGTGTGGGAAAACAAACATGGCTTAATTATTCCGAGATTAGCCTGCGACCCCCGATGAATTTGTTAGCAGCTGCTGCCCTTCCTGGCGACGTCTCCACGGTGAAAGACGGGCCCTTCTCACCAATTATGGCAGCAGAGGGACGAGGCAAGGCCCATTGAGTGGGCTTCATCTCTGCTTCCAGCGGTCGAGGTCAAGGACTTCCCCCGTCTGCTCCAAATGAAAAGCCGGCCTCCGGGGAATCTGTGGTGGGACAGGGGCTCTCGGGAGGTCTGGAATCCTAGCTTGGAAACTAAAGGAGACATCTTTTCTTTCAACTGGGATTGTTCAGGTTGAAAAGTAACTAATTATCTGAGCGCCTTTCATTAGCGGAAGAGATCATTTGAAGTTTCATTAGTCAGGATGAGTTGTAGCTAAGCGTCGTAGCGGGAGTAGGCTTGTTGTCTGGATGATGTGTGGGAATTTTTTGGTGGCGCCATACATCCAGGCTGGGAGATCCTGGGTGGAACAAAACGTTTTGTCTCGGTGGAGCAGGTGTCCCTGTAGCTTCACCATCCTGAGAAGAATGAGCCTATTTTTAGAGACATGGCAAACACGGCACACTTCAAGTTTGCTTTGTTTCCTTGGTGGACCCATGGCTTGGTGGAGAGCCCATGCCTTCTGTGCACACAACACTCAGTTCGTTCCCGTATGGCCAGATGAAAGGGGCAGTGAGAAGACAACAGCTTGGCATTGACAAGAGTGGCTGTCAAACCCAACTACCCACAGAAGAAAATATTTGTAGCTTAGGGTTGAATGGTGGGGTCCCTGATGCTCTCTGAGCTTGGTGGTTTTCTTGCAGATGTTTCATGACCCAACGAGGGAACATCTTCAGCGCTGGGAGTGGAGTTTGTAGAGAGGAAGAAGAGGAGAATGATGGTATCCTTAGTCTGAGCTTGGTGGTTTTCTTGCAGATGTTTCATGACCCAATTAGGTAACTAGCTGTGATGATGATGTTACCTAGTTTGATAATGAAATGTCTACAAGAAAATCACCAAGCTCAGAGAACAACAAGGACTCCACTAACCCAACCAAATGGGAAAGTTAATAGGGGAATGCAGTGGCTCAGTGTCTAAGACGCTGAGCTTGTTGATCAGAAAGGTCAGCAGTTCGCCGGTTTGAATCCCTAGCGCTGCGTAACGGAGTGAGCTCCTGTTACTTATCCCAGCTTCTGCCAACCTAGCCGTTCAAAAGTACGTAAAACAGCAAGTAGAAAAATAGGGATCACCTTTGGTTGGAAGGCGTTGAATCTTGCCAGTCACATGACCACGGTCACATGACCACGGAGACGTCTTCGGACAGCGCTGGATCTTCGGCTTTGAAACGGAGATGAGCACCGCCCCCTAGAGCTGGGAACAACTAGCACATATGTGCAAGGGGAATCTTTACCTTTACTTTAATACAGGATTGATTGATTGGTTGATTGATTGACTAGGTGTGTCCAAGTTGGTGTTAACTCTTTGCAACGACACTGGTAGGTTTTCTCTATGATGATATCTCTCTAATCTGGTCTTCAGGTCTTCCAGAGGTGCCCTATTACTACTCCAACAGAGTCCATCCATCTTGCATCTGGTTGTCCTCTTCTTCTCTTTCCTTCCACCTATTCCAGTACCCTTCTCCAGAGACCTAAGTCTTTGGACACATCACGTGTTCTAAGTAGGATAATTTGAGCCTGGTGATTGGTGCTTCAAGTGACACTTCTGGTTTGATGGGTTCAGTTGAATCCCCTTCTGTGTATAAATGGACGTTGTAGCATTGCATCCCTGGGGAAATCCTTGAGAATAATTTGCCGGGGTTAGGATTATATCCATCTGTTGGAATGGCGAGCTACTCAGTTGCCTCTTTCGTTTCATTTTTTGGAAGTGCTGACACTTGAAAAAGAAAGAAATGAAGGTGATTCCATCAAAGGCATTTGACCTTTCCATACCTCCCTCAGCCAGGAGAGAAAGTCTCTCTAGAATGACTTTTTGTCCTTTTTAATCCAACCGCTAGAACTTTAAAGCAATATTGTTTTAAAGGTGCAGCTCTTAGCATTAAAACAAGGCATGGGGAAAGAAAAGAGAAACCGCAATTAATATTTTGAAGAAGTGTTTAGATCTTCTTCTTACATCCCAGCCAGGAGGGAATCTCTCTTTGAGAAAGCTTAAAACATTGGTGAGACCCAAGAGTGTTACTACAATATTATTATTATTTTAAAAGTTAACAAGAGTTTGTGAAGAAAGGAAGAAAATGAAACGTATTTGAAGGCGTGTTTCTTTTTCTCTTTGACATCTCAACCAGGATGGAAGGCCTCCTTGAAAGGGCTTTGTGATCTGCTTCAGGGAGAAGGACACCACCTGGTGAGATGCCTTTCCCAGGGGCATTTTGGCTTAGACACGATGGCCTCCTCTCAGACATTGAGGAGGAGAAAGATAAAGAGGGGGAGGGGGAGGGGGAGCAGGAGGAAGGAGGGAAGGAAAGAAGAAGGGAAGAAAGAGGAGAAAGAGAGAGAGAAGGATGCGAAGGGGGAGGAGGAAGAGGGGGGTAAGAAAGAGGGGGAGGAGAAGAGGAAGAAGAAAGGGAAGGAAGCAAAAGAGGGGACAAGGTGACAGAGATGGAGAAAGAGGAGAAGAAGGAGAGGGAGAAGGAAAGGAAGAAGGAAAGGAAGAGAAAGAGGAGGAGAAGGAGAAGTTAATACATCTCTTTCTTCTGAGCAGGTTCAATTGCATATTTGAATTATTCTCTCTTTCCAAACAACTTTGTTCTTTCTGCTCAACGGCCAAGGAATGCTTGTTGACCTTCTCCTTTTCCTGACCCAATCCTTGTCTTAAAAGACGTGTGCCAAATCCTTGCTTGTCTAGACTCTCTCCTATGTAAAACTCTATAAAAGCTTCACATCCATGCTGCGAATGGGACATTGTTTTAACATTTGCACATGTTCTCCATTTCTCCTTTGGCACCGGAAGCCAAACACTGCATGCATTGCCTACAAGCCAAACTTCACATAAGGTATCTATTCTCAAAAAATGGACAATCCAAGGAAATGGTCCCACAGCAACATGACGAAAATTAAATATTCCACCCAAGAGTTTTCGATTGTTGATCCAAGATGGTTTTGCTTTCCTCTTAGCAGGTCCATATTGAACCACAAGAAGAGGAATTCAGTTTCCCCTCCATTCCCACAACCAGAACCCCTGCAAAAACCTGAAAAAGCACCTTCTTCTGATGTATCACTTCTATCACCTCAGTCAGATTCCTTCACTGGAGCAGAGAAGCTGGGTTAATATTTGAAAGAGCCCTGATGTTTCCAACTTGGCTAACTCCATCACAAAGAGATTTCCTACAGGTCTCACACAGATGCGGTGGAAAGCAAAGCAGATCCATGCGGGACATGTGGTGGACCACAAAGCATTGAGTCCTTTGGATGCTTTGACTGTAAATAATCAAGGTGTCCTTGAGAGGGGAGATTAAAAAGAAAAAAAGGGTGTTATGGAGCAGAGGAAGGTGAAGGTTTTCTGCTGGAGGAAATGCAAGACATGTGAGGGAAAAGTCTTGGTAGAACTTGAGGAGAATCTGTATACAAGATGATGGAGGAAAGTCAAGCTAGAAGGAGATCTCAGACGTCTTTGCTTGGGACTTGGAAATTTGTCAGAATGATGTTCCAGGCTAGGCTAATCTTTCTCTTGGGAGCTTTTACAGTCGACTCTTGGAAAAAGGTGGATCATTTGTTCATCCACTTCTTGAGGTGAAGCCATTACTCCATCCACCTTCAAGCCATTGGTCCATCCACCTTCAAGTCATTGGTCCATCCACCTTCAAGTCATTGGTCCATCCACCTTCAAGCCATTGGTCCATCCACCTTCAAGCCATTGGTCCATCCACCTTCAAGCCATTGGTCATCCACCCTCAAGTCATTGGTCCATCCACCTTCAAGCCATTGGTCCATCCACCTTCAAGCCATTGGTCCATCCACCTTCAAGTCATTGGTCCATCCACCCTCAAGTCATTGGTCCATCCACTTTCAAGCCATTGGTCCATCCACCTTCAAGCCATTGGTCATCCACCTTCTTGAGGTGAAACCATTTGTCTCCAAGCTGGCTGGAGACCTCTGGGAGTTGAAGTCCATATATCTTCAAATG
The DNA here is from genome assembly GCF_964273705.1 of Natrix helvetica. Lineage (NCBI taxonomy): Eukaryota > Metazoa > Chordata > Lepidosauria > Squamata > Natricidae > Natrix > Natrix helvetica. The sequence continues at coordinate 19,540,854 of NC_138556.1, forward strand.
ACCAAGGTAGAGAAACATGGGTTTGGGGAAACAGTGCATCTCTATGACTTTTCTAGGTGGATTTTCTGTATAAAAACACAAAACAGCCTCCAGGTTTATTTGTTAATTTATTTTGATGTAGCTTCCCCAAAGATACACTCTAGGTGTACATGTTTGTGTGTGCTGAATGGCCTCTAGGCAGAATCCACACATTATTACTTCTATGCGCTGCAACAGACTTTGTTTTAATGATTGTGCATTTTTGATTGACATGTTTTTCACTGCCAGTCGTCCAGTCTATCACTGGCCTTTTAAACCATAAAAATCTTAAGGATGAGTTTCTGCAAAGAGCATTCTCAACATTTTTTTTAATACTCTTCAGACCTGAACTTTGAAACAGTCCAAGATAGTTTTTGTTTTGTGGAGCATTGTGTGTTCTTCTGAAATACAATTAGAGGTAATTCAGACTTCATTTATGGTGGAAATAGTAACCATGACTTCATGATCTTGTGGTGGTTGCTGAAATGTTTAGAAGTGACTGGTCAAACCAGGATTGTTTTGAAAAGAATCTCTCCTCCAAATTATTGTGGCCGGTCAGTGGAGCTGGCAGCAGATTCAGACAGTGAGGAGGTTGGGGAGGAAGATGGGCCAGTCCTGGAGTCTGGGGAAGGCTCTGAGGAGGGCTCTGTGTCGGAGGCAGAGAGGGGGCCAGGGCCATCCAACAATTATCAGCTGCCTTCAGAGTCAGACATCAGTGAGGCAGAAGAACAGCTGGAGCCTCTTCCCAGTGTGCGCATGCGCAGAGTTGCCAGACGAAGGGAACAGCTAAGGAACAAGGGTCGACTTGGGAGTGAGGCCACAGGTGGACAATGAATGGCCCCTCCCAGAGGAAATAAAAGAGGAGCGAACGGGGAATGGAGTTTGCAGGAGACCATTAGTTCGCTTCATTGGTTCGTGACTCTCAGAGGCTCCTTGCCAAGTTTTGCAGAGATCGGCCTGGCAGCTCTCCAAGCCAGAAAAGGTCTGTGACTGTAAATCCTCCCTCAAAAGACTTTGCTGGAGGTGAATAGCAGAATTCACAGTCAATTAATAAAAGGGATTTTTGTCTGTACCAAGAGTTTGCTTCATGCTCTCGGGAAGCCTCGGTCAGAACACGAATCAAACAGGCGGATTGTCCCGGAATTTTTAGCTTCTGATTATTTACTAACATTTCTACTACAATAATTTCTTGCTCTTTAGTTCTCATTAAGTTGATGAAACGAATCCTTTCGAAGAGGGGCGGTTAATTGCTGTGTGTTTTTCTAATTACCTTTTTGTTCATTTTGTACTGTATCCATTATTGTCGCCGTAAATTATTGGGCGAATGTGCCAGTGATGTTAACACGATGTTCTCTCTGCTCTTCTCAAATCCTTGTCCGTGAGGTGAAAAATCAGTCAGATGTAGAAAATGTGGTGGTTTTGAGCATTTTTAGAGGGGATTTTTTTGTTTCGTTTCAAAGACAGTAATTGCATATGTGCATTATTGCAAATTTTAAGCAGGACAAGAACAGTGGGTGGAAATTAATCAAGGAGAGAAGCAACCTAGAACTAAGGCGAAATTTCCTGACAGAGAAAACAATTAATCAGTGGAACAGAAGTTGCCTCCAGACGTTGTGAATGCTCCATCATTGAAAGCTTTTAAGAAAAGATTGGACAGCCATTGTTCTGAAATGGTTCTGCTTGAGCAGGGAGTCGGACTAGAAGACCTCCAAGGTCCCTTTCAACTCTGTTATTCTGGATAGTTCACACATCTTGGAGATGGACTTTGCAGAAGCTTTGATAGAAACCTTAGGATGACCCTCAGCTTTGTCTACCTTCAAATCTGGTTTTCTTTCTTTCTTTCTTTCTTTCTTTCTTTCTTTCTTTTTCTTTCTTTCTTTCTTTTCACAGCCCATCTCTTGCAACAAAGGCTAGGTAAGGCCATGGGAAAAGCATCTCTCCCTAAGAAATTGGAATTTGCAGTCATTCATTTGCATGTTTTTAAGCTCATCTTACCGTGATGCTAAAAGAAATGGAGTGCGACCTACACACACACACACACACACACACACTGTGGCTTTCAAGCGCAGCTTTGCCATCTCACTTTCTCTATTGTTCTCAGGATTTGTTTGCACGATCAACCTTTTACGATGATTTTCACCACCGAGCCTTTTTATATTTTCTTATTGGGACGCGGTGGCTCAGTGGCGAAGAGGCTGAGCTTGTTGCTCAAAAGGTCGGCAGTTTGAAGGTTCAAATCCCTAGTGCCACATAACGGAGTGAGTTCCCGTGACTTGTCCCAGCTTCTGCCAACCTAGCATTTTGAAAGCACATAAAAATGCAAGTAGAAAAATAGGAACCGCCTTTGGTGGGATGGTAATAGCGTTCTGTACACCTTCAGCATTGAGTCATGCTGGCCACATGACCACGGAGATGTCTTCAGACAGCGCTGGCTCTTTGGCTTTGAAACGGAGATGAGCACCGCCCCCTAGAGTCAGGAATGACTAGCACATGCATGCGAGGAGAACCTTATTGTTTTACGGCGCCCTGAGTTTTGCAGGCTATCCTATTGGTTTTTTAGGAGGACAGAAAATATAAAATACTAGCAGTAGATAAGGGGACCTCTTAGGACCCACGGCCTTGGTGGAACAAAAGAATTTCCCCCTTTCTCTGATTGCGCAAAGGATTCAGTCCTTGAAACGAGCCTTGGAAAAACAAAGAGCAAGTTTCCCCTCCAGGAATCTCACCTGTTCAAGTATTTATGCAAAGCTCCAGTGTAGACTAAACTAAGCTGGAGGAAAAAAGGAGAGAACTGAAACTCCCCTCTAGACTACAAAGAACAAAACGGCATTGTTTGGGGAAATCGCTCGTGTGGTCCTCTCTTCTTTGCCATTTCTAGTTTCTATTATTCTACAACCTTGCCAACTTGCCGATATCCTTCCCAAGGCTGGCACTGGAGAAGGAGACAAAGATGGCCCGGCCAAATCTTTTCCATTCCTAGCCTAACCAAAACCAGAACCTCGTGTTGGATCCCATCCTCGCCTGGCGTATGCTTCCAATTTATACCACATAGGAGTCTGTAAAACCTGCAGAGGAGCCAAATGGAAGGGAAAGGCTGCCCAGCAGCAATTGGGACTGTCAACTGGATGATCTTGGACAACAGCCTTCCCTTCCAGCTGTTCCCCCCCCCCCCATCCTATGAAGTGCAGGGGAGACATGGTTTCCCTGAGGCCCACAACCCCAAACATCGCCTGGGATGTGTTGGTAAGCGAGTCTGAAAGGGGGAATGGGTTGGGGGAGAATGTGTTAGGGAGTCTGGCATTCTGTGGGAAGCTAGTTGAAAAGTTGGGTGTTTCTGCAAGGCGATATAATGATACAGGATACAGAAGAACAGAGTTGGAAGGGACTTTGGAGGTCTTCTAGTCCAATGTCTTATACCAGGAGTCCCCAAACTTGGCCACTTTAAGACTTGTGGACTTCAACTCCCAGAATTCTCCAGCCAGCATAACTGACTCTCTTGTAATTCCCTCCTCTGAAATCTCTCCACTTAGAACAGAGGTCTTCAAACTTGGCAACTTGGGACAAATGGTTTCACCTCAAGAAGGTGGATGGACCAATGGCTTGAAGGTAGATGGACCTCCAGTATGCAGGCTGGAGAATTCTAGGAGTTGAAGTCCCAAAGCCAAGTTTGAAGACTTCTGTCTTATACCATTCCAGACCAATCGCTGTTCAATCTCTTCTTATGTGATATATTCATGGTGTCCCAGTTGAGTTTAGTTCAAGGCTATGATTCTGCATGTTGCTTTACGTCGTTGGCTGACCCTCATCCTGCAGTCTTGACCACCAAATTCCCCAGCACAAGATCAACTGACTCTAGAGGGCAGATCTCCAAGAAACGGTATTAAACCCCCCCCCCCCAAATCTTGGTATTTTCTATTGATTCTCCCACACAGCCATTCCTGTTCCACATTAGTGGATGGCCTGTCTAGCTACCTAATGGCCGTTTTATCGCTCTTAATGCACATAAATACTAACCGTGCTTTCCAGCGTATACGAAAAGTCAACACGTTATGCCTCTAATGGAATATAAAGTTTCCTTTTGCAATCGCACAAACGACTGCCTTTTTCTACACAAATTGTGGGTGCCTCTGGCTGAGGTGGAATTATAACCGGGCACAGATATCGCAGCGCTGCAAATTCAATAATACGTACAAGTTGCCCTTTATGCTGGAATCTGAGTTTATGACACGGGAGGTCAGGTTTCAAAGCAGGTTGAAATATATATATTTATATCTGAGCACTGTTTGTTTGATAGCATTACCTACCCAACCACAAAGAAGTATTCACTCAAGGAAAAACATTCATTGAAATGTTTTCAAACAGAACGGACGAAAAAAATCTCCCTACATAATACTACACATGCTCACTGCAGCTACGATGGCTTTCGCACAAAACTGGAAACAAATCAATACAACCGCAGACGAAACAATAATTAAAAATGTTCTCGATTGTGCAGAGATGGACAAAATGACCATGGAGTTAAAAGAAAGAGAAGAATCGGATTATTATAAAATATGGAATAGAATGTATAAGTGGCTAGAAAACAGAAGCCAAAACAGGAAATAGAAGCCTCTTTTTTTTGCTTTTTCTAAACTAGTATTGAATAAAAACTAACCAAAGTTACTAATTACTATTAAACTTAAAGTATTGACCATAATGTAAATATAATGGTGATATGAACAAATTGTTATTGTTACAACTGTGAGTACAACTGTTATTACACTATTACAGATGCTAAAACCGATAGGAAGGCAACATAAAATAGAGATCTATAGAAGCTAAATATGTAAGGCTGTAAAACTATTTTATATTGCTGTGTGTGTCTTGTTTTTTCTGTATTTGTTGTTTTCCCCCCTGTTTTCAAAGGTTAAATGTTTCTGGCCCCCGGGATGCCTTCAGAGGCCAGGGGAGGCAGTTTTTGCCTTCCCAGCGGCTCAAGGAAAACTTGGGCAGAGAACCCGTTTGCTGAAATTTTTGAAGCCCACCCCTGGTCCTTTCCCTAGAAGACTATGGTTGGGCCTTCATCAGACACTACATCGCCATCCGTGATGGAGGTGGACTTTCTTCCCATTCCACAAAGGTCCTTATTTGTAAAAAAAATTAAATTAAAGGTCTGCTGGCCAGAAGATCCATTTAGAAAAGACACATTGAATCAGGGATGAAATCCAGCAGGTTCTGACAGGTTCTGGAGAACCAGCAGCGGAAATTTTGAGCAGTTCAGAGAACCGGCAAATGTCACCTCTGACTGGCCCCAAAGTGGGCAGGGAATGGGGATTTTGCAGCATCCTTGCCCTGGAATGGGAAAGGAATGGAAATTTTGCAGTATCCTTCCCCTGCCACACCCACTAAGCCACGCCCGCCACATCGCGCCCGCCAAGCCATGCCCACAAACCGTTAGTAAAAAAAATTGAATTTCATCACTGCATCGAATGACATATTGGGGGCCATAATGACACCGATGGACTTTCAGCTCAGCCAACAGAGAAAACCACAGTCCCTTTCCTTGGGGTCACATCAGTGGTGGAATAAGGAGATCGTTGTGGGGTGAGGATCGGTGCTGATCAGGGACACAGAATGAGAACAGGATTTCTAAAGCGGTGGGCAGTCTTTTTCCCCCTGGAGGAATTCCTTTAGGAGGAACAGAAAAAGTCTACAACACTGCATTATTGTGAGTTTGGCGCCACTGTGTGGTTCAACATCAAAGTGTCTGCACAATTGTGTATAATTTATACATTATATTTTTCTAATAAGGAAAAACAAGCAGGCCTCATCAGTGGCTGAATTAACCTAAATTAAGTCTAGGTCAATGGTTTTCTTATCTGTTACTTGTTATTTCTTGCTTCTCTTCTGCTCTCTGTTTCTTCAACAACTTTAAATCGATGCTGCTTGTATGATCCTTGGTGACATAAATGGGACTATGACAAACCACCCAGCAGGTGGCACTGAAGGCCTATTAAAGTCACCGGTGGAGCAGACATCTTCTCAACCATTTTCAGAGTCCACCAATCCCAAAATATAAGTTCCTTCTTTGTAAACTCTTTGAATTGGAAGCCAAATTGCAAACCAAAGATATTGATGCCTAAATAAAGAGATTCAGCATGTTTGCCCAGTCCCTTTCCCTCCGTAGTCCCTTATATCCGTGTTTCTCAACCTCGGCTGCTGGAAGATGGGTGGGCTTCAACTCCCAAAATTCCCATCAGAGCTGGCTGGGGAATTTTGGGAGTTGAAGTCTATCCATCTTCCAGCTACCGAGGTTAAGGAAGACTGCCTGATATCATTCTTCAGTCTCATTTTTTTTCATCCCTTAACGTGTCCCTTCAATAATAGAAATATAAGAAAGAATAGTAGACCATAGATCAACTTTCTGTCCAAGTTTTCTCCTTGCCCATCCCTCAACTGAAAATGCCATAAATCTGAAAACTAATCAATGGTCTGTGCAGATTCTCGGTCATCCAGATAATGGTTGAAGAAGTTCCTTGGATTAGAAGTGAATCCTTCCTTTTTTTAAGGAAAACAAAACCCAACGAAGTCCAGTTATCTTTTGGAAAAGCACCTTTGGGACAGAAACCCATCTACGGTCTTCAAAAAAAAAGGGATGACATCCCACTTGGACAAGCAATACAGCATGTAACCACAATGGAACCAGAATTGCCCAGGACAAAGCAAGGGGAGAAACTCAAGTCAAGCGTTCACATGTCTATTCTACGTTTTGCTTAAAACAACAAGCTTAAGAAATCATTTCTTACCAAACAGTTGCAGGGAAGAAGAAAGCAATTGTAGCTACTCCACTTCACCACGCTAAGTTGGAAGAGGGCTTAATATCTCCTTGACTCACACACAACTCAGTCTGAATGCACAATGCCCCCACCGCAATCTTGAAAAGGAATCCACACCTTTACATTACAAAAGCTTCCCGACAGCAAGTGCAATGACTGTGTCAATAGACTTGAAAGAGAAACCACAGCTATGGCGATTTCGTAATATCTACTTATCTGAACGCAAAAATCAGGTTAGCTTTCGAGAGCCTCTTCCCACAAAGGGTGGGAAGGTCTTTTCAAAGCGTGGCAGAGATCATGTGAAGGGATCTCACACTCCTTTGGAAGTCAAGGAAAATGATATTCTTGGAAATTCAGCACTAAGAAAAGGACATGCATGAAGGAGAATATTTCTAGCTCGGGGTTGACATGAGGGGTCCTTGGTGCTCTCTGAGCTTGGCTGTTTTCTTGCAGACGTTTCATGACCCAACTAGGGAACATCATCAGTGCTAGTAGGGAGGGGGGTTTGCTCCCTGTTTATAGTCAAGAACGGCTGCAGGAACTGAGTATGTCTAGTCTGGTTAAAAGAAGGACTAGGGGTGATATGATAGCAGTGTTCCAATATCTGAGGGGTTGCCCCAAAGAAGGGGGAGTCAAGCTATTCTCCAAAGCATCTGAGGTCAGAACAAGAAGCAATGGGTGGAAACTAATCAAGGAGAGAAGCAACTTAGAACTAAGGAAAAATTCCCTGACAGTTAGAACAATTAATCAGTGGAACAACTTGCTTCCAGAAGTTGTGAATGCCCCAACACTGGGAGTTTTAAAGAAGATGTTGTCTGAGTGGTGTAGGGTTTCCTGCCTGAGCAGGGAGTTGGACTAGAACACCTCCAAGGTCCATTCCAACTCTCTTACTCTATTCTATTCTATTCGGTTCTATTCTATTCTATTTGGTTCTGTTCTATTCTATTCTATTCTACTCTACTCTACTCTACTCTACTCTACTCTACTCAAGTGGCTTGTCCTGTCTGTGTTGGTGGGACTGGTCTTAGAAGTTGTTGGGTTGGGCTGTTTACTGTTTGCTTGTTTGGCAGTGCCTTGATTGGGATATTGTTTACTTCTTGATTGCTGGTCGGATGTTACCTAATGAAACATCTCCAAGAAAACAACCAAGCTCAGAGAGCACCAAGGCTCCTCAAGGAAATATATATTTACATACGTAGCAAGGATTTGGGGATTTGTTACCACCAGCTCTGATGCAGCCAAGAGGACAGGACATATTCCTGGGGGGATCATGATATAAAGGACCTAACAGGTATGGTTCTTGGCCACTTCCTTCCATCATGGATGGCAGAAATAAACAGGTAAAGGGCACTTGCAGTTTTTGGCCTATCATAATGAGCTTCTAAAATATACCCAGTTGGATCCAGAAGGTTTGACGTAATGGGTCAAGAGCCTGAGATTGACTCAAGATTGCCTTGGGCTCAAAAGATCTGAAATTTATGTGTTATTCAGCAGTGTTATCTGCAGAGAGGAGGCCAAAATCACTGCTTTTCCAGAGCTCTGAGTTATATAAGCAAACATGTGAAGAACATCTGTGAATGAGAGTGTTAAAAGAGTATGCGATCATTTTACGCACACACCATGTTTCCTTGGTTTTACAGTACAATCGCTCCATTTACATTCTGACATGAATCCAATGGAGTGTTACTCATTGCGAGTAAATGATTAGAGACAAATTACTTTCCATGTTTGTATCTTCTCTTCCAGTGTGTACGGCTGCATTGTGAAGTTGGCCTGTGGGTATTACATGGGCTCAGCTTGGATCAAAACATCAACAGTCTCCTGGCCTTCAGCCTTATATCAAAAGATGCCTTCATAAATAATCTGAATCCCAGCCATATCTCCCATCTACAAAGATAGCTCTAACTATGCTTCCAATCACTAAAAATAACTTCCAAGAACATGTCTGATCCTCTCCAGATGTGGACAACAAGAGAAACCAAGACTTACAGAAAAAGATTGTGTTTATCTATTTAAAAAAAAAGAAATCCATCGAAACGTACAGAAAATATTTATATTCCTGGTGGTCTTCTCTCGTTTTGGGCTATAGGAAGCTGTAGGAATCACATGGAAGAGGAAACTTCCAATTTCTAGGTTGATGTTCGCCTTACCTTGCATTGCCCTGACACGCAGATAGAGGTTCCATTTTGATCGCATGGCGTCCCATCGATAACTTTCTCCGCCTGTCTCACGTAGAAGCGATAGCCGACTGCGCGGCAGTTGAGTTCACATTTCTGGCTGCCCTTTACTGAAAAGAAAGCAAAAATGGGTCAAAGCAGGACAAGACGCAAACACAAATATTTTCCAAAATCTTCTTCACATTGTTTCATTGGGCCAGCCCCATCAGCAGCAGAATGAAGTAGTTGCACCAGGAAGCAAATAATTTTTTTTTAGGAGGAAGTGTCTGGGAATAGGATCTATGCAAGGATTCAATTGGGAGCTCGGGTCAAATGAAGTGCAATCAGATCCCCAAAGGGAATCAACTCTCTGCATTGGAACCGTGCCAGTCAAAGTGGTTGTATTTAAATTGAAAAGGATTTCAAATTTAGAGTCGTGGTGGCGCAGTGGTTAGAATGTAGTATTGCAGGCTGATTCTGCTGATTGCCAGCAGTTCGATCTTGACTCAGCCTTCCATCCTTCCAAAGTCTGTAAATGAAGACCCAGATTGTTGGGGGCAATCTATAAACTGCTTAGAGAGAGGTGTAAAGCACTATGAAGTGGTATATAAGCCTAAGGGCTATTGCTATTTCCAAGGTAGGTCTGCTGTTAATGCTGTGTGTGGGGGGAAAACAGGTTTCTCTCCTGCCCCACAATCTATTTTGACAACTCTGGTGTCATCTTCCTTTGCTTCTGAGTATCCTACATCCAATGACTACAACACTTAAGATTGTTGGATTATTATCTCTATATTGACTTGCCAGAGGTCCCATTGGTTAGAATTCATGGGAACGGAGCTCCAAGTATATCTGGAGGACTCCAAGTTCTCCTATCTATCCTTGACCCTTCAGAATTAAGCTAATCCTATCAAATCCTCTCTTGAACTTTTCTGGAAAGAAACCATGAACATGTTGGCAAGGTGCCTGGCTGGTCCACTCCCACAGTTGTCACCTCCCTCCTCCGGTTCTCCAAAATGTGCAAGCCCTCTTCCTTTCTCTCCCTCCACCCCAACGTCCACTAGCAGTGGTGACATCTCTCCTCTCTTTCCTTTAAGCTTTAGAAACAGCTGGATGAATTCTGGAGCAAAGCAGTGGTAACGCCAGTTTTCTTTGCCAGAGATCTGGGAGAGGAAGAACGAAAGGAGAAGGGATGATGGGAGAACTACAGGTTGTTGTTTCTTTTAAACCACTAAAGAAAAAGAAATGGAAAGGGGTTGACTGAGCTGAAGGGAGCTGAACTGCATCTGTGGCATCTTTATCAAGTACAGTAGATGGAAACTAATCAAGGAGAGAAGCAACCCAAAACTAAGGAGAAATTTCCTGACGGTTAGAACAATTAGTGGAACAATTTATCTCCAGAAGTTGTGAAAGTTCCAACGCTGGAAGTTTTTAAGAAGAGATTGGATAGCCATTTGTGCTGAAGTGGTGTAGGGTATCTTGCCTAAGCAGGGGGTTGGACTAGAAGATCTCCAAGGTCCCTTCCAAATCTGCTATTCTATTCTATTCCATTCCATTCTGAATTCCATTCTATTCTATTCCATTCCATCCCATCCCATTCTAGTAAGGGGTGTAAAATAGAAAGCAAAGCATCTGAACCACATTCAAAGCAAGTGGAACTCTTGCTGATGTCATGATTTCCAACTTCACTCACATATTTTCTACTAGGTTAATTTTCTCTCTCTCGAAACCAGAACTGAGCATGAGGTCTCTCCACTTTGGGGTATGGTGGCATTACGTGTTGGCTCAGAATACCACAGAAATGTTAAAAAGAGAGAAGAAAGAGGAAGAAACGGAGGCATCTGATCTTCTTCCAAACTTTTCTAGAAGCAACAGAGCTTGGCCAGATTTCTTCATGGGCTGATATCGTGGCCAGGATTTGAGTGAGGAAAGGCAGGCCTCCAAAAGATTAAGCTGTTTTGCAATCCAGTACTATCAATTTTAAATCTATTACTAACAATATAAAACACCTAACCGTTGTTTAAAAGATATGGACATCTGATTTTGCTTGGTTCTACTTTTTTTCCTTTCCCAAGTTCGGGTCCGTAACCTTGCATTCAGCTGTTAGATTTCTGCCCACACAAGTGCTTCTCCTTTCTAACATGCAAGTGTTCCGTTTTGCAATCAATTTCTTTGCAAGATATAAAGTTTAATGTAGCAAATTCCTTGGGAAACTCAATACTACGCTAACCCCAGAACCTATCATCATTACTTCTTATTCAGGGGCGGTTTTGATTTCTCCCAAATGTAGTTTTGAGATATCTTGAGATGGATTTTAGCATGTGCAATGAAGAAGATGCTTGTTCTCACCACACTAAATTCACTTTTGGCAGCTGATCCTACATCTCTTGGACAGAGACCCAGGCAGGATTAATTTTACAACCTTTGAAGCAACCATGAGAAATTGAGTGTTATCTGTTCCTAAACGCCATCCTGATGCTCCCAATTTAATGAGGCACTTCTAATTGTAAAAGCACATTCTTCCATATCTGTTTACAATCTCTTTCAAGGACAGTTTTCCCTGCAACTTCTGGTTCAACATGACAACCAATTGCCCCCAGGACCTTCTCGCTCACATCAAGAGGGGTTTGGGCCACGCTCCATCATGGAATAAAGGAACCCTAACAAAACAAAAGACATTGCTCAAGCTACTCATATGAAGAACAGTTGCAGGAATTTGCTATGTCTACTTTAATGAAAAGAAGGATGAGGCTGACATGACAGCAGTCTTCCAATATTTGAGGGGCTGCCACAATGAAGAGGGGTCAACCTATTCTCCAAAGGATCAGAAGGCAGGACAAGAAACAAAGGATGGAAACTAATCAAGGAGAGAAACCACCTAGAACTAAGGAGACATTTCTGATGGTGAGAATACTTAAATCAGGGGAACGGCTTTGTCTTCAGAATTTGTGGATGCTCCAACACTGGATGTTTTCAAGAAGGGATTGGACAAGCATTTGTATGAACTGGTATAAGGCCTCCTGCTTGAAGAGAGGGTTTGACTAGAAGGCCTCCGAGGTCCCTTCCAACCGTGCTATCCTGTTATACTTCATATCAATCTTGGTGATGAGTGTCACAGCCAGATCAATGTTTGAAATAATTAAAGGATTAGAGGTGTCTGAATTGGAGGATAGAGCAAATACTACAAGATTCTGCCAGTCTGCCTCTTGATTTAATACCAGCCCTTCTTTTGAAGAAATCTATTAAGACTTTGCAAACACCTTGTAGATCCCATCCCTGAAACTGGCAACTTCAAAAGAGAGAATATGGTCAGAAAAAGGAGGAAGCTATCATTGAATGAGATTATGTTTCCACGCCCAAGTTTGACTTTGAGTCTACCTATTCCTCCCGTATCCTCAGTGTGATTCCCCCAAACAATTCCCCTGGAAAAAATGATGCATGTGACATGACAACTGCCTTCCAGTATTTGAGGGGAGAAGAAGGGGTCAGAAGAAGAAGAAGGAGAACTCATTCACCAAAGCACCTGAGGGCAGGACAGATGGAAGGTTATCCAAGAGAGATCCAACCTAGAATGAGAGAGGAAGGGAGGAAGGGAGGAAGGATGGACTGACTTGCCTCGAGAAGTTGTGGGTTCTCCAGCACCTTGGAGGTTTTTAAGAAGAGATTGGACAACCATTTGTGTGGAATGGTACAGGTTCTCCTGCTTGAGCAGGGAGGGTTGGACTAGAAGACCTCCAAGGTTCTTTCCAACTCTGATATTCTGTATTCTGCAAATCTAATCCTTGATATAAAAATGTGTGGGGAACAATACCTTTAAAACCACAGGTTCAACTACCTTTTAAGAGCCTCATCCTCTTCTTTAGGGAAATTCTGAGCCAAAGGAGTTCTCATATTTCTTGCCTCCAATCTGTTGATTACTGAATCATGTTTCATAAATCACTGGTCCTTTCTAATCTCTTTGGCTTAATTTATCTGGCATGCTTATCCTCTTGTTTCTCCTCAGGTCACATAAATCTTCATTGAGTTTGGGAAAGTCTTCCTGAATTTGTTCAGGCTTTGACATCTGTCTACCCTTAACCCATCACTCATTCCAAATACATACCAGAGGGGAGAAAAGCACCCAAAAATGATTATTAAGAGTTTATGGGAATGAGCCAGTAACATACCATTTGTTTACTGCTTTTAAGAGCATTCCATGAATAAAATAGACATTTAAATAGATGCTTTAACCAAACATGTAGCTAAAATTACTTATTTCAGTCTGAGGAATTGCCCTGGCTTTGCCCTGCTTTTAATATCATGGAATTTTAGATATTTTGTCCTTATTAGGCCGCCTTTGCTCAAAGAATCTCGGTTAAGATCCCTCTCCTTAGTTTGTACCTCTGACAAATTTTCCTCCTTTTAGTGCTGTACTTAAATTATTTTCAACTCTTGCAAGAAAGTCACCAAGCATTTTGCAATGACAAATTGTAATCTCGGGTCAATCTAGAATAAAACCTTCTGGATTGAATCCGACGTCCTCCTGGGGAGACATATTATAAGGGTTGGTGGGATTCAGGGGCAATGCTACCATCAGAGCACTTTACTTTACTTTTACTTTTATTAAATTTATAAACCGCTCCCTCTCCCCGAAGGGACTCGGGGGTTTATGGGAAGGAGCACAGTATGGCTTGGTTAGAAGCAAGGGGAGATCAGCGTACCTTTCCTAAATATTATAGGGTGTTTTTTTTAAACCCTCCCATCATCAAAGTACCTTAACCAGGGGTGGGCTTCAAAAAATTTAGCAATGGGTTCTCTGCCCAATTGCTGGGTGTGGCCTAGTTGGCCTCCGTCAACACAGCAAGGGGGGGCATTTTTGTCCTCCCCTGGCACCGGAAGCTTTTCTCGAGCCTCCGGGAGGGCGAAAATACTTCCGATAGATCCATTTTTCGCCCTCCCCGAGCCTCTGCATGGTTACTGCATTTACCTGCATCCAAAAAGGGCCGCGTGGGGACTCCTGGGAGGGGCAGATCGGAGTGGGCGTGGCCAGCCAGGAGTAGGATTTTGGGGTTCTCCGAACTGCACAGAGCTAGAGGTTCTCCCAAACCCCCTGCGAATCCCCAGCAGCCCCACCCCTGACTCCTTAACTAGGCAGTATTCTCTCCTCCATTATTGTGTAGAGACTGAAAAATCAGATACGGTGCACTGAATAGTTTAAAATTCAGCTGATTATGTTCTATCAAGTTGATGCTGATTGTTAGCAACCCCAAGCATCTTGCTCCATGGTGATCTGTTCCTAATCTGGTCCTTCAAGTCTACTAAAGGTGGCCCCATCACCACTAAGTCCATCCACCTTCTGCTGGCCATCCTCTTCACTTTATTTCCATGAAAGCTGGATCTTGATAGCGATCGATCGATCAATGATGTCTCCTTCGGCTGATGCTGAACGATGTGGCCAACTAGGTTTCAATTGCTGCGACATTGTTTTAACTCTTGGTTGTGCACCCTCCAGAGTCCCATTCAGAGAGACAGGTGGTCATATAAATTTATCAAATAAATAAATAATGTTCTCCAGGGGAATCTATCCCCGATTTGTTCCTTTGGGTCTTCCAACTTTACATCCCTCCCTCCCTCTTCTTCTTTTTCCTTCTTCTTTTCCAGCATTTTGAGACATGCCTCCGGGAGCAAATTTGGGGTTATCCTTAAAGAAATTCCCAGCATAAATTATTTGATTTTGCCTAAGGGAATACTGAGGTTATGAAGAAGACCAAGTGAAGCCAATGGGACAACAGAAATTAAAGGGGGGGGGTTAAATGAAAAGGGGAAAAGGAAAAAAGAAGGGGAAACCTAGCAAAAAGTCCTCTTCCTTTCACTAAATGTCCACTGGGGGTCTCTACAAGTCCACCCAGTTGTGAACTTCTCCATGAATTGGGCATGTGTACGGTTAAGTGTCATTTTCATCCATTTAATATTTATATAAACTTTCCCCACAGTTTATGGGAAGGAAGTGGTTCCACCCAGCCACTCGCTCAGTTCCACTCATTCTGTCTTTGTATTTATTCCTCGTGATAAGCGCCCCATACGAATGTAGTTTTATTAGGTGGTGGTGATTTAAGTGACCAGGACAAGCAGATGCCCCATCTCATGGCAACGGGCCAATATAAACAAATTGTCAAAGGAAAATGGAACCAAGACTTCACTCACAAGCAGACCATTCCCCAAACCTAAAACAGGGGCACCTTGCTCCCCTCCTGGTGAACTCTCAAGATCAACTCTCAATATCGTAACTGAAGACCATAGGAAAAGAATCAAGAATGTCTCCGTTTCTGCATGAAAACTCAGCGGTTGCGTTGTATAGATTTATCTCGTTGGGAGTTTTACGCTACCTTCCAATGGTTAAAAGAACAACCATTCTTGTCCTCTCCTGTAGGAAGTTAACACCCCCACCCTTCCTAGAAAAATAAAATATCCTGGGAAATATTGAAAAGGCAGAATATTATATTTCCCTGGATGAGAAATGGAGAAACATGTTTTTTTTTAAGGCAGGAAGCACACTCACTCTTACTAGACCCCACCTTTGTCAATGGGCCATGAGGGGCCCTGAGCTAGTCTACTCTACATAACAAAGATAGGATTGGGCTTCTACAGAAACTCACCACAGGGCATCTGGGAAGAAGCAAAATTCAGCCTAGAGAGTTTCCCCTGCATGGCCCCATGGGAGTCTGACAACCAATCAAATTATATTTCTTACACAGGAACAGGAAACAAAGTTGTGAGGCCCAACAGAGAGTATAAAGCAGGGGTGTCCAAACTTGAGAACCTTAAGACTTGTGGACTTCAACTCCCAGAAGTCCACAAGTCTTAAAGTTCCCAAGTTTGGACACCCCTGGTATAAAGCCAGATACTTTCAGCATCTCGCTCTCTCTTTTCTTCTTCACCCAACATCTGGAAGCATCTTTTCCTCCAGGATTCAAGCCATGTGGCCCTGTCCACCATTAAACCATCTTTCCAAGCAGCCTCCATGTTTCCGGTGTCTTTTTCCCCACTTGGAGCTGAACCCAGAAGGACGTTTCCTCCAACACTCCATTAACTAGTCTTTGAGAAGTAGGATGGCCTTGATCATGTTAGATGTCATTTATGGCCACCAGAGTCAGTTGACATTGATAGAACTGCCTCTTCAAAGATGCTGGTGAGCATGACATGGCTTGTAAGTTCCACATTCATCTGCAGACAATGCTGTGCAAATGAATGACATAGTGGTGTAGTGATTCTCCAAGAGGGTTGGAAGGAGGAAGCCAAGAAGGATCACCAAATTCGTGAGACCATAGTGGCTTCCATTACAGAACTCCCGTTCAATACTTGTGTCCAAAGGATCTTTCTTATTCTTCAGATCAGTTTGCAATGACAAAGAAACACTTTGCGGCATTTCTACTCTCACCCAACAAAAATCTGCGGTAATCCAACCTTAAAACCAAAATCCTTCCCTTTGTCTGCTGGAAGCAAGCACTCAACCTTCCAGAGGACGCCACAATGGAGAAAGGAGAAATGCAGATAAGCTCTGAGAAAATGCAGGGTGCCAAGATGGCCTCAGTTTACCTCCTTGACAACTTTTCATCTTCTCTGAGAGATCTGCAGATTAGGAGGGAGGGGGGAAAAGTATTTTGCCCCAGGTGTAGTCTTTTGGAATGCACCTCTACCATGACATCAGGACTGAATGGAGAAAAAAGTCAAGAGAAGAGAGGGGAAGGGATATTGTCAAGTTCACACCCCGTGGAGGAGAACATTCCAGAGTTTCATTTCGATGATTTATCGCCCCGTTTTTAGCTCTTGCAAGTCTGTCTTCAGAAGAAACCAGAAGTTAAGGAAGGCAGCAGGCAGCCTCCTGACAAAGAAGGTTTCCTACAATCTCTGGAAATCCACCAAGAGACCCCAAATCTTTGCTGAGTTAGCTGAAGAAGCATCTTTTCTTGATAACACCCAACGCTGTCCATTAATTGACATTGCTCAGGCTAAAAAAGCAAAGGAGTTGAAAGCTGCTCTCTTTGCAATGCTCAGCTCCCAATGCTTTGGAAGGATGGAGCACAATAAGCCCATGCAGGCTGCAACACGTCTTCCAAACAATGGGGAGAGAAGGAGTCCCATTAACAGGTGGGGCTGTTATTCTTGCTGGGGACTCAAAGGAGAACAAGCTAAAATTACAATCTCCCAAGTTTCATGGGCCTCTCTAAAACGTAAGGCTCCGCTGTAATTTTTCAGCAGGGGGGAAATTATTCAGACACACACAGAAGAGCTGCTTTAAGCAGCATTTGTTTTCATTTAACCGCACAGAAATAAAATGCAATCAACACTAATTCTCTCCCACCCAACCACCCCCTTAGTTACAACAATAGGCTGCTTCTAGCTTTGCCTTCTCTGGGGCAAAAAACCCAAGGTCAAATGCACTGGGATTGGCCTTTTGATGTTGCTGTTAATGGTAGATGGAAATCATTAATGTAGAGAGTCCTTGGCTGGCAACCACAACTGTGATCGAAATTTACATCGCTAAGCAAAATGGTTGTTTAAATGAATTGCGCCTCATTTTACGATCTTTTTGGCCCTGGTTGTTAAGCCAATCACTGCAGTGGTTAAGAGAATCATTCGGTTATTAAGCAAATCCCTTAACTTTGTTGGTGGAAGCCAGCTGGGAAGGTCACAAATAGCAATCCCCTGACCCTAGAATTTGTAGAAAATCCATGCTAGTTGGCTGAATTTTCATCCCGTGACATTGAAGATGCTGCCATAAATCATAAATGTGAGGAAAGCTATGGCAAATCTAGACAGCATACTGAAGAGCAGAGACATCACCTTGCCAACAAAAGTGTGTATAGTAATCAAGGCGACAGTTTTCCCAGTTGCAATGTGCGGCTGTGAAAGTTGGACCATAAGAAAGGCTGAGTGCCAAAGAATGGAGGCCTTTGAACTCTGGTGCTGGAGAAGACTCCTGCACTGAGTCCCTTGGACTGCAAGGCCATTCAACCGGTCAGTCCTAGAGGAGATCAACCTTGACTGCTCTTTAGAAGGCCAGATCCTGAAGAGGAAACTCAAATATTTTGGCCACCTAAGGAGAAGGAAGAAGGACTCACTGGAGAAGAGCCTCATGCTGGGAAAGATTGAGGGCAAAAGAAGAAGGGGACGACAGAGAAGGAGGTGGCTGGATGGAGTCACCGAAGCAGTCGGTGTGAGCTTAAATGGACTCCAGAGGATGGTAGAGGACAGGAAGGCCAGGAGGAACATTGTCCATGGGATTGCGATGGGTCAAACACAACTTCGCAACTAACAACAACGATTCTAATGTGATGACACACTTAACTCCACCACCCACCTCTGCCTGCTTTTTGCCTTCAGAAAGATATCTCTTTCCCCCCCAAAAAAGGCCTTCCTTTGTAAAATTGCAAAGACAAGGAGCATCTGGTGGTCAGCCTTGGCTTTCAAGGACACATCATCAATCTTGCTAGTCCAGTTCTGGACTCTCCAAGGGGTCTATGCCTCCAAGCTCAAAGAGAAAAGGCTGTTTCTTCTCCCCGCTTCCCAGGAATGTTTTGGTGCCAGAAGTTAAACTTTGGAATTTGCGTCCTGCGGAGCAAAAACTTGAGAACTTAGCCACATCTGGGATCTTCTCCTCCAACAGAGGAAGAGAAAAAAACCAGCAAGGGGGCAGCTTGAAGAGACGAGTTCTGTTTCATAAAGTAAAGGAAGAGATTTAATGAAATACCTGCTAATAAAGAATTCCACTTGTGATCATCAAGATAGTGAGCTAGCAAGAGTGTATGCAAAATGTGAAAACACAACAATGGAAGGAGGGAAAGGAGAGAGGAGGAGAAGGGAAGAGAAGAGGAGAAGGGAAGAGAAGAGAGGCAAGGAGAGGGAAGGAAGAAAGGGTAAAGGAGAGGAAGGGAGGAAGGGGTAGCAAGAGTGGGAGAGAGGGGAGGAAGGGAAGGAAGGGAAGGAAGAGGGGAGGAAGAGGGGAGAGAAAGGGGAAGAAGAAAAGAGAAAGTTGAGGAGGAAAGAAGAAATTAGAGAAGAAGGGAAGGGAGGAGAAAGAGAGAGGGAAGAAGAAGTAGGGTTATAGTAATATAAGATGGATGTTCGGGATGGCAGGAAAGCAATCTCGAATATATTATTATATTGTTAGGGAAAGAAAGGAATTATAAATGTTAAAGGATAATGTATAACACTAATAACATCTATCAGAAATGTATACTTTATTTGTGAAACATAAATATGTATGAGTAAGAAAAATAATAAACTTTTCAAAAAAAAAAAAAGCCACCGAGAGTGTGGAGTTCAGCTCTCAGAATCCCCTAGCTGGCATATGAGTGATGCCATCTTTTCACTTATGCTGTGCCACACTTTTAAAAGCTTTAACTCGAAAAGTAAGGTGGCAATACTCCGAAATAAACTTAATCCAGTTGTGCATTTGACAGACAGCTTGAATTCTTCGCAATCTGCTTTTGTCAAACAAGTTTAAAGGGGGTGGGCAGCCAAACACATCTTCACCCCACTTGAGAAAGCAAGATGTCAGCAGTCGAGTTGCTGAACGAGGATAAATAAAAGTTAAATATTGCTTGGATGCAACTGCCAGCATTCTGCTCCAATCTTCTAATGAATTGCTACAAGCCCATGCTTCCCAAACAACAGTGATTTCCCGGTCTCTTTCTCCCCCTTTCCAAGTTGGCTCGCAAGATCTGGCTTATTTTATTTTATTTTATTTTTGTTTTAATCTGCTTGGCTGCTTTTTAAGATTTTTAAGAAATGCATCTCGCTCTTAATGAGATAACCAAAAGCAGAATGATATTAGCAGGCGTGGGGCACGGCTGGGCCCAAGACAAAGTTAATTCCTCGAACGTGATGCTTCCCTCTTGCCTGGAGGAAAACCTTCAGATCTCGGGCAATGTCAAAGCCATGAAAATATACGATCCGGCAGGATTGCCAAGGAGGGAAAAGGGGCAGCAAGGATTTAAAAGGCCTTCGCAAATTAAAACGCCTTGCAAAGATGAAAATGTTGAAAGCCGCTGATGGTAATAAGCTCAATGCGTTTGTTCTGATTGTTTCTTTGCGTGCAAGGAAAAAGGGGGAAAAAAGAGAAAGTTAACTCAGATGGTCTTGGCTTTGTCCAAAACACTGAACCACATTTCCAAGGTATTTTTGCCTGGTGTCTTTGAGTGAACTAACCATGGTTAGGTTAACCATAGGTGATTGTGTGATATGAGTACAGTCCTAGGGGCAACCTGCGCTTAGCTTCCAAGGAACCAGAGTTGATTAAAAAAAAGAGGGAGAATCAATTAATACTAAAATAGAGGTGTTGTCTTCTTAATTAGTGCTCATTAATTAAAACCATGGGTGGGTGACTCCCTTCTCTTTTTGTGCTGCGATGTGGTTTCCTCTCTCCATTCTGCTCTGATCGTACCATCATGGCTATCAGCTTTCCAGCCCTGCTCTAAACGGTTAGCCAGAGTTTATCAACCATGAGCCTTTCACAGCAGATTAACTTGGTTCTGATGTTTGGTAAATCTACACGAGTGAGAAAATGCAGTTGAGTTTTCCCCAAGTGGATCTGGAAGAAAACAATTGTGCTGTTCAGCGCAACTGTCCCAGATCAACCAAGAACATATCTCAGCCTTCTCTGTCACCCTGGAAGGGCAGATTGGATCAAGCATCAAAGCCGGCCAAGACCTGGGGCCCAATGATGGTTAATGCACTCTTGTCTGGAATTAATTTCAGACCTTGTTTTTTTCAACACAGCATCTCCACCCCACAGCCAGACCCTGGGAGAGCACTAACAGGCCCAGCCAAAGCAGATAAAAAGAGAAGAGAGTGTTGCAGAGATGTTGTGTGAGAAAGAAAATAGTTATTTCCAGAGCAACCTGGAATGGGAACGCAGCACATCTGAGTATAGTTTTATCTGCTGTGCATCCACACATTACATCAGAGTTAAGCTATGGTTTCTTTCTCTTCTTTGGGGGAGGCAAGCAGACCTTTCGTAGGTAGAGCCCACTTACACGTATCAAAGCAAGGCAGCGGTGAAATCCAGCAAGTTCTGACGGGTTCTGGAGAACTGGTAGTGGAAATTTTGAGTAGTGCGGAGAACTGGCAAATGCCACCTGTGACTGGCCCCAGAGTGGGATGAGAATGGAGATTTTGCAGTATCCTTCCCCTGCCACATCCACCAAGCATTACAGTACGGTATGCTGGTTTAACCGTTGCAGACAGGAAGGCCCTACAGAGAGTGATCAGTTTGGCACAAGAAACCATTGGTTCCCCTCTGACACTACTGGGTCTCACTGCTTTAGCAGAATAAGGAAGAGACTCAGAGAAGATTCACACCTGGTCAATGTCTCTTCGCATTTCTACCATTGAGCAAAAGACATCGAAGCATAGCCAGCCAAACAAATAGGCTTAAAAATAGTTTCTATCCTTGGGCTGTCAGACTCTTAAACACAACCACAATCACTCCACGCACTCACAAAAACATATGACGTATGACTAGTTTTCTTGCTCTTTTTTTTTTCTTTTCTCCTAATTACTTGCATTGGTATTATTCTTTATACTATTTATGTTGTTTGTATTTGCTGTCACGAATTGGACCAGTTGGCTAAAACCAATTTCATTGTATTCATTTTGTACAATGACAATAAAGCTTATACTATACTATAACTATAACTAAACTATAACTAAACTATAACTAAACTATAACTAAACTATAACTAAACTATAACTAAACTATAACTATAACTATACTACACTATGTTTCCAAGAAAGATATTGGCAACTTAGGATAGGTTCAGAGAAGAGCCATAGAAATCCAAGGACAACTTGAAGAAATTTGAGATGTTCAATCTGGAGAAACCAAGACGTGATACCTTTATTCAAGAACAGAAAAAGAAGTTATAGGGAAGTTGTTCAAGATCTAATTTCCACAGCTACAGAAACTTTGAAGTTGCTGGCACATTATTAGAAGTACGAGATGAAGCTTTCTGGCAGGAAGTCCTCTCTAGTAATGGAACCAACTTTGTAGTTCCACATCTCTGGGACGGTTTTAAGAAGAAGCTGACCAGCCGTCTCTCAAGAATCATTTCGTTGGTTTTCCTACCCCTTGCAGGAGATTGGGTGGGATGATCCTCACGTCCCTTCCAACTCCATAATTCTACGCTAAAGCATGGACCAAGGTTTGGCAATCCACCACTGGATTCACACGGCCCACTCATTCACAATGTCATGAGTTGTTGGCTTAACCAACTGATGGAGGCCAGATCTTTCAGGAAGATCACTGCATTCTCCTGACAAAGGATCCCAATTCCAGGGGACCAATTTTCCCGGTGGAAGAGAGGAGTCTCTTTCTTGGCCATTTGGCAAAATTCCAGGCGGAGAGGGGAGGAGAAAAGGGTGGGAAAAATCCTTGCCAAACTGCTATCACCGAAAAGAATAATGTACTCACATGTTGCAAGCTCTAAATTATGTGTGTGTCTCTCTCTCTCTTTTTTTTTTTTTACAGAGAGCAGCTTTCACAAGAGCCAATGTTATCCATTATCCACTCTCCATTGGAAGACTCACACAAACAAAGCGCCCACAACCGTCAACGGACCTCTTACTCTTAAATCTAGCAACTTGCAGAAAAGTTGGTTTAATGAAAGGCTCCTCACTCAGCTATTTGTCGAGCTCGATGGCTAAGAATGTCTAAGGAGATGAAGAGGAACAGGCCTAAAAGCAAAGGGCAGGTCTGGAAGGAAGATTTTAAAATTAAATGGGATAGATGGAATGCATAGCTGTGGTCGGAAATTTTCAAAGCCGACATACATATATATATAAGGAAAAGGGTCCCCTCGCACATCTGTGCTAGTCGTTCCTGACTCTAGGGGGCGGTGCTCATCTCCATTTCAAAGCCGAAGAGCCAGCGCTGTCCGAAGACGTCTCCGTGGTCATGTGGCTGGCATGACTTAACGCCAAAGTCGCATGGAATGATGTTCCCTTCCCACTAAAGGTGGTCCCTAATTTTCTACTTGCATTTTTATGTGCTTTCGAGCTGTTAGGTTAGCAGAAGCTGGGACAAGTCACAGGAGCTCCCTCCGTTACACGGCGCTAGGGGTTCGAACCGCCAAGGTTTCTGATCGACAAGCTCAAGCCACCATTTTTTTAAACCTGATAGCTGGCTGAGGAATTCTGGGAACTGAAGTCCACAAGTGAAGTTGTCCTTGGTGCCTTCTGAGCTTGGTTGGTTTCTTGCAGATGTTTCATTACCCAAACTACAGCAGAGTTGGTGATGTCATTAGCGCTAGTCATTTCAACCCCCAGCTACAAATATTCTCTTTTCTTGGTCCACAAGTCTTAAAGGTGCCAAGTTGGGAGAGCCCTGTTTAAACCATTAAATAGGCTTCCCTTGGAGAAGGGATGGCCAACCCTGGCAACTTTAAAACTTGTGGGCAAGACATGGGCAGTAGGAGAAAGCCCCCTGTGCCCACGAGTCTCAAGGTCCCTGCTTCTCCTGGATTCATTGTCTTCTGCCACCAACTGAGCGAGTGGATCCCAACTGCTTTGACTTGTCCTGTGCACCAAACTGATCACCAAGGAAAGGTAACCCGAGATTTCCCCAACTTCATTTGAAATTCTTCTGCTGTTTCAAAAGGTCCCATGGAGCTTTCTGCTTTGGTTGGAGAAAAGCTGCTGAGCACAATACTTTCCCTCAAACTCCCCTCGAGGAAAATGTGTGAGAAAATAATTAAAAGGGAGGGGATCCTAAACACAAAATACTCACCCACCCACCCTGTGATTTGGGCTTTCAGATCCCACAGACCAGGAAAAGGACTCTATTTTGTGTCGTTTTTTCTCACTTTATGATGCAAACCAGTCCCCCTTTTTTAATGAACAAACTGAAGACATTTCAAAGCTTCTTCCAAGATTTATGGAGGAAGCCACAGTTAGACATCTTACACATGCCGCCTTTTTTATTCCCTCAACTTTCAGATGGGGATGCCGGGGTTTTGTTTGGTTTGTTACCATGACAATTTATTTATTTTATTTTTTTAACCCCTCCAGCATTCAGTTGTAAGTTTTATTGAAGAAATTCTAAACTCTATTGGCTAGATTAGCTAGCTAGTTATAGAACCTCATCCATTCATCATCATATACATTCATCCATCCATTGTTATATTTCCTTCCTTCCTCTCTTCTCAGAATATTGTTCTGTCATTCAGCCATCCATTATCTATTATCTCTTTCTTCTATCTATCTATCTATCTATCTATCTATCTATCTATCATGTATTTATCCATCATAATAAAACCATATCAATACAAAAATAAAAAACAGACTGAAAACAGAATTAAAACCTATAAGTAAAATATCTGAAGGACCATTTGCCTCAACCATCTTGAGTGACCAGGGATCCATCCTTGTCTGAATCAACTTCCTATATAACTAAGATTTTCTGGGTTGATACTTGATAATAAATGCCCCAGCTTGTCATAAATCTTTCGGTTGTCCTTGGTCTATTGTTCATTTCCTTCTCTTTCGTCTTCTTTTTCCACAGATCTCAGCCAGATTCTGATCTCCAAGATA
Organism: Natrix helvetica; assembly: GCF_964273705.1. Lineage (NCBI taxonomy): Eukaryota > Metazoa > Chordata > Lepidosauria > Squamata > Natricidae > Natrix > Natrix helvetica. Next base: position 19,565,410 of record NC_138556.1, read on the forward strand.
CTTGAAACTCTCAATCAGACAAAACAGTTGTAGTTGATGATTATTTCAGATAACAATTTCAAGCTTTGATCTGCCAGTCTTTAAAAAAAAAAAAGCTCACCGCTTTACTTAGCTAAACAGAAGTTATCCAGAATAGCTCAAAGCCAAGAATATCTGAATAAATCAAGTTGGAAGCACACGGTAAGCATCTGCATTTTGTGAGGCTTCTGCAGAGTTGATCATCTTTCTAAAAAACTTTCTACAAAATGGGGGTTAGTGTTTATATATATATGTGTGTGTGTGTGTGTGTGTGTGTGTGTATGTGTATGTGTATGTGTATGTATATGTATATGTATATATATATATATACACACACACATACATATGGACCTTTGATGGGGAAGAAAAAAAGACAGAGGAACCAGAACAAGTCAAGGATTGTGAAATAAATCCCTTTTAAAGCAAACTCTCAACTTAAATGGGATACGTTTCCATGCCGAACAGATTTCACAAAATGTGCCTTTTCCTGGACTAAATTGCTTCCATGCATTTTCGTTATTAGTGCCGTGATCAATTGACTGGAATCCTTTAGATTCCAATCCGGATAAAGCTGCTTCCAACTTATCTACACTTAAACCATCTCCAAACCAACCTGATACCCCAACCACCCTCAGCCCGCAGGTTTAACCATGGTTTAAGAGGGATCCTAATTTGTACCAGGGTTCTGTCGCCAAGAGATTTCCCTAAACTAGAATGACTGTTTTTGGATCGAGATGGGGAGCTTAATCAACCTCTAATCTCCCTTTTTTGGCTTTGGGAGACATAAATAACCCTCCTAATACCGTTTTTTAAAAAAAAATCATTTTCTGCGCAACGTCGCTTGCTAAAGCTATTTGTTTTCGAGGAATTGCTTTGCTCTTTAAACCAAAGCAAAGGCAGAGAATAAGGCGGGGGGGGGGAAGCATCAATCGTCAGCCGCCGTACAGCCACCGAAAGCCGCTGGGACAGAATCCAAAGTGGTGATTCACCATTTTGGGTCAAATCCGAAGGCAGCTCATATTAACCGACGGGAAGAAAGTATTTCTGTTGTGTGAAAGTAATATAGGGATGCATTCTAAGGTTGGCGTGCTGGAAATGTCTCGATCGCAGGACCTGTTTCTGTAATTTGCAAAAGAAAGAAAGAGAGAGAGAGAGAAAGAAAGAAAGAAAGAAAGAAAGAAAGAAAGAAAGAAAGAAAGAAAGAAAGAAAGAAAGAAAGAAAGAAAGGCTTCTCCTTCTACCAGCTGCCTCTCCCATTCGAGCTTCACCCGGATCCAAGGGGCCTCATCCATCAGAGCATTAGCCCTGCAGACTGGAACTGAGACGATTTAGACCTCAATTTATCTGAAACTTGACTTGACCAAGTAGCATCTCCCAACAATGCACAATTAGGAGTCTTCTGCTTAATATGCAAGGCTTCGTTTGGAGCCCAGGCAGATGTTAATTGCAGCTCTGGGCTCTTTGTAGAGACGGCGTGGTTTTCAAATGAACCCGGGATTTTCTAAGGGGTTTTTTTTACTCTGCAAAAGTGCTTACTATGTTCAGCAATGTGAAAAATGCTAAAAAATGGCCTGGGGAATTAAACCCTAGAATTGAACTAAAAGGCGCAGCGGCTGGAGCCCAAATAGTCATGATTGTGAAACGGATCTCTAAAAGAGGATTGCGTATGAATATCTAATGCGGATTTCAAATGCGGGTTGATGGGTTTTAATAACTGATGGCTATTTGGTGTATGTCACTTCCTTGCACAGAAGCTGGGGGGGGGGGGGAAGCATTTTCTAGTGGGAAGAATTCTCCATGACATTCATCAGATTTACGCTGTTTTCTTGAGGGACGGGGTGGCTTAGGGGCTAAGACGCTGAGCTTCTCGGTCAGAAAGGTCGGCAGATTGGTGGTTCGAATCCCTAGCGACGCATAATGGAGCAAGCTCCCGTTACTTGTCCCAGCTTCAACCTAGCAGTTTGAAAGCACGTAAAAAATGCAAGTAGAAAAATAGGAGCCACCTTTGGTGGGAAGGGAACAGCGTTCCGTGCGCCTTCAGCATTGAGTCATGCCAGCCACATGACCACGGAGACGTCTTCGGACAGCGCTGGCTCTTCGGCTTTGAAATGGAGATGAGCACCGCCCTCTAGAGTCGGGAACGACTAGCACGTATATGCGAGGGGAACCTTTACCTTTATGCTGTTTTCTTAGTTATGGACTACGTTCTTCGTACCTCTCAACCCAACATAAATATCGCACTTTTCTCTATTTGTTGCAGATATTTCATTACCCAACTAGGTAACATTATCAGTGCTAGAAACTCCACTCCTTTGTAGTACTGATGATGATGTTACCTAGTTGGGTAATGAAACATCTGCAAGAAAACAATCAAGCTCAGAGAGCACCAAGGACCTCAAAACCCTCCTCCTCCTCTCCTCCTCCTCCCCTCCCCTCCTTTTCTCCTTCTCCACTCCACAAACCCCACTCCCTTCTAGTACTGATGATGTTACCTAGCTGGGTAAGGAAATATCTGCAAGAAAACCACCACACTCGGAGAACACCAAGGACCATGCAGTTCGACCCTGAGCTACAGATATTCTCTTCTCTTCATATAATGATCCCAGCCAAGAATGAAGTCCTGAACTGTGGTTATATCCTCACCAAACACTCCTTGTCATGCCTGCCACAACTTGATTTCTTCAATGGTTGAATCACAGCATTTGCACTTTTGCAAAATTACACCTTTGTTTCCTGGTCTAATTGCAAAGCTAGCAGACTGGGAACAGATGCGGGTAAGACCTAAATATTGCAACACAGCAGCAGCCATGGGGTGACCACACTCACCACCTCCTGCACCTCAAAAATAATAAGACCTCCCCGAAAATAAGGCCAAGCGCTTAGTTTGGGGATCAAAAGAAAACAAGACCCTGTCTTATTTTCGGGAAAACAGGGTAGATAAAGATATAGCTCAGCCCTCTATCACTGGAGCTATGAAAGTAATAAAGGCAGGATTTTTTTTAAAAAAACAACCACAACCAGAAATAAATAAATATCAAAAAACTTCTCTACACCGCCGGAGGTTTGCACCATTCCATCTGGCCACCTGGTCCTTAAGGCAGCAAAATTGTCAGCCATTTTTAAGCCATCTCTTTCAACAGGTCCTTGAAACACAATAGAGGAAGGAGACAGAAGAACGTAGGGTTGAAGCAAACACAAAGAGACCGTGAAAAGCACAAATATTGACATGAAAATTCAGCCGATGAATAAGGGGAAGAATTATCCTTGTCGGCAAAAAAAAAGGAGAAGTTCCTTCTCCTAGAAGCCAAGATCAACTCTTTCCCCTGCTGGATGAGTCAGTTGCCTTCCAGGCTTCAATAAATAGTCCAAATATTTTGCATTCTTTCTCTACCCCAACACAATTACAAACACACACCCTCACCAAGCAGGAGATTTCCAATTCGTTACCTCATTACAAGCCAAAGAGGACATGGATTTCCAAACATTTTGTTTTAAGGATCAGTTCAAGAATAATTTTGAGGGCAAAGGGAGCCCTCTGGGGTCTTGGCAGAGTTGCTGAAGGAAACCTCCCTGTGGATTTAGTTTGGCCAGTGGCTAGAAACATGTCCGATCTGAGTGGGGGGAAAGTTGTTGTTTTTATAGCACGTTTGTGATATGGATAGGCACACAAGAAGACAAGGAAGCTGGTCAGAAGGAGAATCAAGCTAGAAAATAAGGAAGAATTTCCTGACAGTGCGAAGAATTAATTGGTGGAAACTCTCGCCTCCTGGAATGGTGGGTTCTCTGTCGCTGGAGGTCTTCAAGAAGAGATTAGACAACAATTTGCCCAGTTTAGTATAAGGATTTCTGCCTTGGGCAGCAGGTTGGATTAGAGGACCTCCAAGGTCCCTTCTAGCCCTATGACTCTATGATTCCATGATTTTATGACGCTATGATTCCATGATTCCATGATGCTATGATTCCATTATTTTATGGTGCTATGATACTATGATGCTATAATGCTACGATGCTATGATTCTATGACAAAAAGTGAGAATCAAAACCAGCAGGGAACAAAGAAGATGATCCCAGAGCCAGATGTAAAGAATAGCACAAATAAATTGAATTGTTATTGAAAAGAAAACGATGTGTGACCTGACATTCAAGAAAGATCTACAAAGGCCACCTTTAGTTTGCCTTCAAGATTAACCCTGCAGAGCAATCTTTCGCTATCCATCTCATTTTGTAGGAAATGGCCCCAGTAACCATAACACCACTAAAACATAAGCTAAACAACCAAAATGCAGGAGAATAAATAAGGAAAGGAGTTTATTCAAGGGGTAGTGGGTGTTTATGTCTTAGGGTAGGGTAGCCCACCCACTATTTGTTTTACTGAGAACCTACATCCTGATTAAAAATAGAGAAGATGCTCTCTCTCTCTCTCTCTCTCTCTCTCTGTGTGTGTGTGTGTGTGTGTGTGTGAAAGACAAATTAAATCTGCAATTTCAGGGATGGGATTTTGTTGTTGTTAGTTGCAAAGTCGTGTCTGACCTATCGCGATCCCATGGACAACGTTCCTCCAGGCCTTCCTATCCTCTACCATCCTCTGGAGTCCATTGAAGCTCATGCCGGCTGCTTCGGGAACTCCATCCAGTCACCTCATTCTCTGTCATCCCCCTCAGGGTCCAACTCTGAGGTCCTTGGTACTCTCTGATCTTGGCTGCTTTCTTGCAGAGATCTCATTACCCAAGTAGGTAACCTCATCAGTGCTAGAAGGGGCTTGCTTGCTCTCCGTTTAGATCAGTGTTTCTCAAACTTGGCGACTTTAAGTCCTGTGGACTTCAACTCCCAGAATCCCAGAATTCTGGGAGTTGAAGTCCACAGGACTTAAAGTCGCCAAGTTTGAGAAACACTGGTTTAGATACAAGTGGCTCGATGATCATCATCATCAGCACTAATGATGTCCTCTGGTTGGGTCAGGAAATGTCTGCAAGAAAATCAACCAAGCTCAGAGAGCACCAAAGTTTCTGAAAAGTCCCCCAGATTAAGAGATATAAAAACACCTCCAGAGCCACGTTGAGAAGAGACCGGAACAGTAAATGGGACAAGAGACCCCAGGAAGACCGAAGGAAAGGAAAAGAAACAGACCCAAGCGATAGATTTAAACACATATTTTGGCTCCACAGATGTTTCTTTGAGCGAGAACATTGGAGAGAGTGTGAAAGCCACCAGAGGATCTGAAGACCAGATCTGTTCCGATGGTGGAATTCACAAAGAATGCATTCAAGTCTCTCTCTTTTTTTTTTCCTGCTAGCTAAAATTTTCTGAGCAGATGGATCGTGCGTCGATGGCCCAGTGCCGTTTCCGAATGAGCTAACGGCAGCCGCACTCTGCCTATTCCATCATCCCAGCAAGAGCGTTTTTGAGAGTTTCTTGATCCAAGAGAGAAATCAGAAAAAGTCTATTCCCTCTCCTTTGCAAAAGAAAAAAAAAGAAAGAAAGCCAAGATGTAAACTGCTGAAAGTTAAAATAATTTAATATTATAGTTTCAGTGGGATAAGCCCAGCTGGCTTTTAAAAAGAGGAAAACGCAGCAACTGCTCCAGAACAAAATGGCAAGAGGGCTCCAAGACCCCCCCCCACACGCACCCCCCCTACCCCATCCATTGGTAAGGTTTTACACATCCCCACTGATCAGTGAAAACATCTGGAGAATAGGCCCAAAGAGAAACCCAAGTTCAATTGTCGTTTTACCATATGTCGGCAGGAATGCTGGGGAATTCTGAACAAGGAAGCGATTAAACTGAAGACAATCGACATATGTTCTATACTTGGATTCCTGAATTCTTTTAAATAGGATTCTGCAGAGCCAGGGACAGTAATAATACTAATGATAAAAATGCACAAATGTTTTATTACTCAGCAATGAGTATCCTTGCTCTGAACTGACTTTGTTTGCCAGCGGTGAGATCAGCTGCAGCTAAATTGATAGACTCGTAGGGCTGGGATGGACCTTGGAGGTCTTTTAGTCCACCCCCTGCTCAAGGCAGGAGTCCTTATATCAACCTGGACCAAAGGTGGTCCAGTCTTTTCTTGAAAACCTCCAGCAATGGAGCTCCCACAACTTCCAGAAGTCAACTTCTGTTCCATTGATTAATCGTTCTCACTGTCAGGAAATTTGTCCTTATTTCCAGGTTGAATCTCCTTCCGATGATCTTCCATCCAAAATAGTGTTTGACTTAATTTCAATTCAATTCAAAGCAGGGAGTTTGGCTTAATTTCCGGGCCATCTGATTTAGAGGGAAAACTCTAAAGTTGCAGTGAGTCGAGCATTTCAGAAAATAAAGTATCGAATGTTCAAATCAACTTGAAATTTATCAAAGAGAAAATTTAACCTAGAATTAAGGGGGGAAATCTTGTTAATGAGAACAATTAATCAGTGGAACAGCTTGCCTTCAGAAGTTGCTCCATCGCCGGAGGTTTTTAAGAAGAGACTGAACAGCCATTTGTCCAGAATGTTATGTGGTCTCCTGCTCAAGGTTGGACTAGAAGACCTCCAGGGTCCCTTCCAACTCTGTTGTTCTGTTACACTGTTAGCCTGTCCTTCCTTCCTTCCTTCCTTTCTAATTCTCTTTTGGAGATTATTTGACAAAGACGGGGAGAGATTTTCAACCTCTGTTGAAAACTTATCAAGCAGCTTGAAATTTCTTTCTTTCTTTCTTTCTTTCTTTCTTTCCTTCCTTCCTTCCTTCCTTCCTTCCTCCCTCCCATCCTGGAATCCATTCTCCATCACTGGAGGTTTTTAAGAAGAGACTGGGCAGCCATTTGTCCAGAGTATTATGGGGTCTCCTGCTTGAGCAGGGGGCTGGACACTCTCCGAGCTCCCTTCCAGCTCTGTTGTCCTGTATTCTGCACTTGAGATGAAGGATGAGATGCTCTTTGAGATGCTCCCCAAAGAGGAGATACCATTATCCTCAGTAGCATCACTCAGAGGAACCCAGGAGGGTGAAACAGAAGATCAGGCAAAAAGGAGATCACATTTCATGGAGGAAGGAGAGAAGGAATGTTCCCAGGATATCCATCTTGCTTCAGTTCGCCCTCATGACACCCAAAACATGGCCCTGCTGATCTTCTGCCTTCAATGCATCCCCTGTTTGACACCAAACATCTACCCTAGTTTGATTCCAATCAATAACGGCCAGTTGTTTGAGGGATGAAGTTTCAGGCCAAAAGGAAGCTATGTTCTAGAAAGTATTTTCCCATGTTAAAAGCTTAAGGGAGGAAATTGGTTTGGGACAACCCAGGATAGAAAACAGTAGGACATCAACTTTGTTGGGGTTTTTGTTGGACTTTGGAGCAGGGCCCCCTCAAAAAGCCATTTCCAGTGGGGTCCAAAGCGAAGCCTTAAAAACCAGTTCTTTGTCTTAATTTTTATTAAGCGATTTGATCGGCTACGGAGGTATGCCAGTAAATCTTGGCAGCCGAACAGAATCAGAGCTAAATACCTTCTCACAAGCAGGTGATGCCTTGTCCCTTAACCTCACTTTGTTGTGACGCAGCTTTTCACAGGGAGCCATTAATGGACTTTTCATACATATGTTAATGTTCTCGGGGAAGAAAACCGCTTGGGTTTTTTTCTCCCATTCGCCTCGATCCGATTGCTGTAACAAAACCTGGGTTTGATTATAAACTCCCCAAACTATTTAGACAGCAGCTTCACATCCTGAGATACAGTTGTGTGAAATTTCCTCTGCCCTGAATGTGGTATTCATTGGCATTGACCTATAAGCATCTCTCTCTTTTCTTTCCCCAGTTCTTCCTGCTTCTACTGAAATCCGGATAATTTCCCTTCGGTCAAGAATATGGAAGGTTGAGAGTTCACCTCTAAGCTAAATAGCAAGAAACAAAAACTCCTTTTCTGAAAGGGAAGATTAGCCAAGGTTTGTTTACAGGATGAAAAAGCCTGCGTTTTTGAGACCAGCAAACAGAGGGGCACAGAGGTGGAGAACTCATTTAAAAAAATCAGCATTAAGTCCATCCTATAAAAGAGATCTGAATAAATAAGAATTCGATCCAAAGATGTGGAGGGTTCTTTTGTTTAAATATTATTTGATGAAAAGCCTAGTGTTTCATCTACATTGTGAGATGTGTTCAAAATAGACTTGTGTAGACTGAAATGGGATACAGCCACATCATGCTCAACATCTCCAAAGTTTTCATAAAATGTCCGATTTTATTTGCGCAAGTTAATCTAATAGATCTTGATTGAGATTCACTTCAGACGGGACACATTTTATGGGATCCTAATTGGTTTTTTAAAAAAAATTCTGGCTGCCAATGGACAAAGAGAGGAGATTGAGGGACCTTCTTAAACCATGACTGCTCTCCATAAGATCTCAGATGTAGAGAAAGGACAATTCCAGATTATCCTCGTGTTTAAATCATTCAACGTTCATTTTTCCTGGATGCTTATATCCATAAGCCTCTTTCATCCAAAGGAATTCTCCTGAAATCCCTAGGGCTGTGTAACGGAGTGAGCTCCCATTCCTTGTCTCAGCTTCTGCCAACCTAGCAGTTCCAAACCACGTAAAAATTCAAGTAGAAAAATAGAAACCACCTTTGGTGAGAAGATAACAGCGTTCAGTGCACCTTCGGTTTTGAGTCATGCCGGCCACATGACCACGGAGACGTCTTCGGACAGCACTGGCTCTTCGGCTTTGAAAAGGAGATGAGCACTGCCCCCTAGAGTCGGGAACGACTAGCATGTATGTGCCAGGGGAACCTTTACCTTTTACCCATAGAAACCTATAGAGGATTTCTTCCGCGTACCTAGTACAAGTTGTAGTCAAATACTCCAGTTCCTCCGTCAACTCTTCTCAACCCCCAGATTTCTCCCCAGGAGAACCTCTGTGCCTTAATTGTCTCTGGATTTGCTTGCAAGCCCCATGCATCACCAAGAAATGGTGAAAACGAGGAGGCCTCCAAGTGCATTCGATTAATTTCATACAAGCATGAAATCAGGCTTAGTGTCTTTCATGCCTGCTTCAGTGCAGCTTTGAAGGTTTCATCCCTCCCTTTACACAGACGTATACATCACTTTGGGAGATTAATGATAATTGACTGCACTAATGCAATGCTGTCTACCTTTGTGTCTATGAGTTCAGTCGGCCAGGTTTCCTTCCAACGTCTCTCACAAGAGAAGAAAGCAGGGCTATTGTGTTGAGAAAGGCAGCGGTTGGATTGACAGGTGGTTGAACCCCTGGGATCACCGACCCTTAAGGTACTTATGGCTGACATTTCTCAGGACCTTCTCCTGAAGTTGAGTGATCTCACCAAATAGAGCTCTTTTCTCCTCCTTTTGTTGGTGCCATTATTGGACGTGTTGACAGAAGAAATGCGCGTGCAGTGAAAGCATGAAAGGGGGGAGCGAAAAATTGACACCCAAACAGATGTTGGGACAAAGTTTTGTGAAATCTGAAACTGAGCCATTGAGACTCCTCAGTCCAAAGCCATGCCTGCCTGATGCAGGAAGAGAAAATACGGCATTCACAATAACCCAAAGCCCCATTTTACCCTTTTGACTGCAATTTATTGTTTAAAAGTCCTTCATCTGTATGGGTTCCCTGCCCTTCATTCCTTTATCCTTCCTACTCCATAGGGCTCCCCATGAATGTATTGGGGTTCAGAACCATTCAGAGAGCCATAAAATGTCTCTCATTTGTATGCTTGAATGCCTGTCAAAAATTCCCAAAAATTTCCTTGATCGAAGAATTGCTTTTAGGTTGATGGGTATCTTGCTGAGGAAGAACTTCAAATCATAACGGGTGAAGTCCAGTTCAAAATTCAACTGGATGAATTTAATGAGAAATAAATATGGCTAATGGGATCAGTTTTCATTGGATTTAACATTCTTCTCTTCTATCACAATAAAATTGCAATATAAGACAAAGTTTTGGCACCCGCCAAAGACTCTCAAGCTGCCTTCTTCTGTTTCATAGATGTTGACAATATTTGGAATATGAGAGCTCGTAGGCCCATAATTTCTGAAGGCATGGCATAACTGGACTTCAACGTTATTTATGACATTATTTCAATTTATAGCACTGAGAATAACCCTGAAATGGCTCGCATGCAATGGTGAAAGGAAAACAGTTCTGAATCTACCTTTTGATGAAACTTTCTGAATGGCTTCCCTTATTTATTTTGCTGAAATGCCTTGTTCATCATCAAACTCCAAGGAAAATTGGGAAAGAGGATAGGAAAGGAAAGGAAACCGTTCTGGTAAGTAAATTATATGGCTTTAAAATTCATTTCCATGTTATGTTAGTGCATACAGGGCACATATTCAAAATGTCAGCCCTGGGAATAAATGCCGACTGAGGTTGCAAGCTCTAAATTTTGTACTGAGCTGGGCCTGTTCCACCTATATATATATTTTTAATGCCCAATTTTGCGGTATTTTAAAAGGGAAAGTTCCAAAGGTGTTTTTCTGACTGGTTCTTTTACCCAGCTCAGAGTTTGTAGTTTTCTTCCCAATTAAACTCCGCAGTTTCATATCATGCTTGTATTCAAAAATGCATACTATTATTTTAATTCTTATTTAATTAGATGAATTATTATTATTTATTTATAATCAGATCAGCTCTCGACAGTAGGAATTCACCCTACTTGCAATTCCCCAAATGCCAAAGAAGACTCAAGGAACAATTTTATAGGTAGGCCTTGAATTATGACATTTTCGCGAGCTTTCAAAGCAAACCTCAGCTCCGTTCCTGGGGGAAATGTAACGAAAACAGCTCTACGAGGACTTCTCAGTTCCTCATGTTTGGTCCCACCTTCTGAATTTCCTCCTCCTCCTATTCCACAGTCACATCAAGGAGCAGGTAGCAGTCACAACCTGCAGTGGCTGTTCGGGATTCTTAAATTCATGTTCCTTGCCATAAAAGGGAACCATCCTCCAAGAAAAATGGATTCTGAGTCCAGGGAGCAAATGAAGGAAGAGATGATTGGAAAGGAGAATGTCAAGAGAGGCAACTGTGCAGAAGGGCCCTTTCTCACAACAATCAGGAGTAACGAAGATGACTAGGGAGCTGGAGGCTGAAACGAAGGATGGACAGTTGAGGGAACTGGGTATGTCAAGTCTAATGAAGAGAAGGGCCAGGGATGACATGATAGCAGTCTTCCAATATCTCAAGGACTGCCACAAAGAAGAGGGAGTGAAGCTATTCTCCAAAACACCAGAAGGCAGGACAAGAAGCAATGGGTGGAAACTGATCAATGAGAGAAGCAACCTAGAACTAAGGAGAAACTTCCTGACAAAAAGAACAATTAATCAAGGTTGCCCCATCACTGGAGGTTTTTAAGAAGAGACTGGACAGTCACTTGTCTGAAACGGTATAGTGTCTCCTGCTTAAGCAGAGGGTTGGATTAGCAGACCTCCAAGGTCCCTTCCATCTCTGTTCTTCTGCTCTTCTAACCACCCTAGGCGGTTTGGACATTCACAAAACGGTGGCCAAGAATGACCCAGTTCAACCATGACAGATGTATAAGAAGGTCCTCATTTCAATGTTTACCTAACAATGTTCTGCAACATGAAGATACTCCCAGTTGGTAGAGAATAAGTTGGGAGAGGAAATATTTAAATATTCCTATCCACCACTACTACCCACAATGAATGACATCACAAAAAGTGAAGGAAGTTGCAAGGATGTTTTCAACCAAACTGGAGGCGTATCTTCTTACCTTCAGCAAATGGTTCCCACTCGTAGAAACGGCCCATAAACGGCTTGTTGTTGTACGATGTGCACTGCACCTCTCTGATGTTTCTGTTCTCAGGGCAGGCCTGGGAAATAAATTGTGGGAGGGATACGTTAACCACATTATTTAGAATTTAGACGGACCACGGCACTCATCTGGTTTAAAAACTTAAAATAATCCAACAGAAAATCCTAAACTATCTTCCATTGGCCATGAGTCAACCGGATACCCATCCAGGAACTGAAGATGCTAATAAGCTCGATTTCAGTAAGGACACTTTTAAAACATCGGTTAAATGCTCATCTTTCCTAACCATGATTAGTTTTACATCCAGTTAGTGAGCAGCCTTTTCCAGATTCTCCAAAACCAACAGGTGCTATTTCAGGAGGTAACTGGACTTCCAATTGGGCAACTCTGACCTGGATGACTGAGAATCTCTACAGATTTAAAGCCAATAGTGCAACACGAGTGGAATAAAATAGAATCAATTTGGAAAACAGACCAAAATAAAAGAGAGAAAATATCTAGCCTTGTTTATCCTGGAGCCCTACTTAGAGCATAAAGGAGAAGCAATGACCTTGTTGATCATCTCTGAGACCCTCCTAAGCCTTGGGGGACATGGTTATTTTGAGCAAATTCTTTCAATAAAGTCACATACTTGGCAATTTCTTCAGCTACAGCCACACTTTCATAAAATATGCTTTTCAAAAATCCATCCAAATATCCCTTGTCTCTGAAGTCGTACTTATAGAAAACGTATGTAATGCCTGAGACACTTGGTTGAAGGAGAAAGCAGTGAAACGTTATTTCCATTGGACAAAATCCATCTGAAAGCCTGAAGGCCTTCACTTACTAAGGAGTAACTTTTTGGCTCCTCTGCTAATTGCATCAGATAAGGCTGTAATATTACTACGACTGCTACTACTCATATGGATATAAAAATATGGAGACAGCAGAATAGAGGAGAAAGAATTGGAGAAAAATCACAAAGTACATAGGCTTGCGAATAGAAATAGAAGGACTGCAGCAAAAGAAAGGAAAGGTAATATCAATAGTAAGAGGCACCTTGGGGTGCAATCCCCAAACATCTGGGGCACCATTCAATCACCATTGGCATTGACAAAATCCCCATCAGTCAATTGCACAAGGCATTTACTCGGAACAGCTTAACGTCCTGAGCCTAGATTTTTAATACCATCAACATTCACGTCTGTCTCACCCAAGTCCTTGGGAAGGACTTGATAGGTAGACAAAAATGCCAAATCCGGTCTGAACATCTGGCTGACCATGCAACGCACCCATAATAAATACATTTCAATGTAATGTAAGTAAATATAAAACTGGATGCCAAATCCCTCCCCCCAAAAAATTGGATGGCATTTGGAAAATCTGTCAATTGCCATCTATCAATTGCCAAGGGCCCTTCCTGCTTGGATCTGCGCACATTGTGTATTACACCAATATATAATGTCACCCAAGATTCTTTGGGAAAAGTGGATGAGAATGAAAGTCAACACCAGCTAAAGAATTGACAGCTGTGATTTCACATTGTTCTGTATAATAATAACACAAATACAAGCATACATATATTCTACTAAAAGGAAGAGGTGGTTTTGAGCTACAATTTCTCAGAGTCACCCCATCATGGAGGAGTAAAATCTGGAAGAAGCACCATGAGTTTGGGAAGAAATTTAAGCAGGATGAGACCTTGTTCATCCTTGAATTCCCATTTTTGGGAATTCTGGGGCTATAGTGGCAAGCTTAAAAATAAGGCAATGTTCCCATCATTTCTGCGCTGTGACCAAGAAAATAAATGGATGCACCTACATAGAGCTTAGGAGTGGAGTTCAACTCCAAAAACAACATAAGGAAAGTCTTTAAAATGAGTAAATTATGGGTCAACCAGGAAATTCCAAGTAAAAGCTCTACATTCAAAGATTGCACAACAGCTTCTGCTCTCAGCAAAACAAATAATCTTCTAAAGTTGACTGTCTGAGCCCACACCTTTTCTAAACACTGAATCGCAAAGAGAAACGGCACACAATCGGAATGTGGCTTCCTGAAACCTCCAAGCAATTAAACCAACATATAGATTTTTCCCAAGAGACGTTTCTTCAAATGGCGGATGAATTTCACATCCGGGCAGACCAGATGTTCAAAGGAAGCCTTCTTTAGATCAACTGGCCAAAGAATCAAAGACGAGCTGGGTTGGTTTATCATCATTTCAAAATTCTGGAAGTCGACAAACACCCAGTGCTCAGATCTTTGGGGAATTATTAAAGATATAGATGACAAGAATGTATGAAGTTGGCTCCAGATCGGCAGATCCACAGACTTGCTTTCAGTCCCACCTGGAACAGACCTGATAAAATCCATCCAAAAATATTGCCATGGGTCACAGAACCATCAAAGTGACAAAACACTGTTCCAATGACTGGAAATATTCTGTCCACTTGTACTCCAGACTTAGACTAATGCTTGTAGCTCCGTACTGTCCACCAGAGGAGGAAACAACCCAACATCCTAAAAATGACCCATGGATCCTATGGGATATTAATCCCGCTTCTTCTGCTGCCTTCTGAGCCTTCTGGTCTCTGAAAACAGTTGGGTGATTTCAGCAAGAAATCTTTGATTAGTCCATTGTGATGGGATGTCGTAAGGTCAGAAGGGGTACAGTCCAGATGAGGAAGAGGCAATGCAGCCAAGAGACCTTCAAATGGTGCAGGAATATGAACGGATTTCCGGAAAAATTGCAGACTCCAGGAACCACTTGCGCTTCAGTTTGAGACAACACAGGCTCATTCCCTAGCAGCCCTGCACACCTGTCTTCAACCAAGAAGTCTCCACACCCATTTGCACCACTCAGGTGACCCCGAGGACATGGATAAAACCTCCAAGTGGCCTCAACGAACCTCTAAAGAGGCTGCAAATGACCAGCTGTCTGCAAGGAGTATAAATCCTTCCATTCCCCACCATCCTGTCAGAGCTGAAGAAGCTTCTTGGATGGGAAACAAAATGTCTTCAAAAAAAACCCCCAAGAAAGTCCAGTTGCCTTCTGAAAAAAGCACCTTTGGGAGAACCTTGACCTGGAGGACTGAGAATCTCCATAGACGTATCCCAGATATTATATATGAGAGGGTGAAGAAGACAGTCCCACATCTAAGTGCATTTGGTTTGTTTCACTTTGAGTCTATTTGGGTTCTCAAAACTACCGTTTTTATCCAGCAAGGAAATGAATGAACTATGCTGACACCGATTGTACATTGTTCTGGAACTGAACCAGCAGCCAAGCCTTCTATGTACCACGATGAATTTTTCCCCCTGCAGGGACACATCTTCTTCACATCTGGCACCATTTCCATCTATTTTTGCAGCTCTTTCTCGATACTTTTATTTGCTTTAATTATTCCATCCCCTTCCAGTCAAGCATCCCCACTGGGTCCCATTTATCAACTGGTGACTGATCCAATGGCTCTTGCCCTGCGCTAAATACAACTTCAAGTGTTTCTTAAACAATGGACAATTAATCTTAATTTTTTTTTTAAAAAAAAAATCACCCTTCCAGAAAGCGCCGATCTTTAAATGTGTTTTCAGAAGCATGTAAACCAAACTGTCTAAAGCTGAAACTCTATATGATCCAGCGTGTCACTCATGAAAAACGGCTTTCTGCTCTGCATGAAAAAAACATTAAAACTATAACCGCAAGGAAATGACCTAATGGAGAAAATCAGATGGAGTTAATTTGTTATTAATTAACTGCCCCAAACTAGGATCCGGGGGGGGAGGGGAATGACCCAACACTACAGTTCCAATTAAGAGAGCTCTTCCCCACCCCGAGAAATTATATTAACCACCGAGAATGTTCCAAATAAAAGGAAAACTTGGTATTCTCTCCATGCTAGCAGGAGCCCTTAAACTATTTCGGCTAATAAATTAAATTACTGCCTAAATGTATGTTCTGGGAGATCATGCAGAAGGTGGATAAACACCGTAGATTTTCCAGGGTTGGGTGCAAGCCCACCGCCTTCTCGTTTTATGATTTGGTGTTTAAACTATTCATCTAGGGCACAGTGAGGTCATGACCCACAACTGGGTAGCAGCTGAATCCAGAGTGGGTAGCCCCATAACCATTTTCTTAAAGATGGTTTTAATAAGGAGGATGAGGGCAGGGGAAGCGGAGAGAGAACGGAGCTGTATTCGCTTGGGGAAAAAATGGAATAAAAAGCAAAGATGAGGAACTTTGAAATGCTCTGGACAAAGGTTCAGATAGAAGACCTCTGTTTTCGTGGGTCAGAAGGACAGTTGAGAAGATAGCTGTAGAGTCCTCACATCCTGGACATCAGCTATTTCAGCTCCTTCCATCAAGATGGCGCTATAGAGCATCGTAGGCCAAAACAACTAGACCAGTGAGGGCTGACCTTTTTCTTATGGGGTGCCAAAACAAAGTTATGACAAACACTGAAAGAAAGTGACTTCCTTCCCGGCAAAATCCCTAAGCTCAAAACAAGGATCTGGTCCTGTGGAAAGGCTGGGGCAGAAAGGACGACTTACGTTCGTATTGCAGAGTCTGTACTGCTTGTAGGCTCCGGTGCACACAATTGCGGCGGCCGGCTGAGTGGACATCTGCCCTTGGACGGGGGGATGAGAAGCTCCGGAGAGATGCCTGCTCCGTTCTCCGCCCTGGAACAAGCTTTGAGATGCCATTGGGAAGCCTTGAAAATGGGAGCCCGGCTGTTGATAGAAAGAGCTACTGGCCACCTGAGTCCTGGCTGGAGAAGATTGGTGGTCACCTTGGTACGTTCCTCCGGGGTGATGATGGGAAGGGCTACCTGGATGGGCAAAAGTGGAGATGCCACCAGTCCCTTGTGGGTTGGATGCAGGTTGCATGGACTGACGTTGCTTTCGGGGCTTATGTGCCGATTGTCCCGTGTCCGTCTGCAGAGGGAGGATGTAGGGAACTTTGCCATAGCCGTATTTCCCAGGTCCAATGGAGCTTTTCTTGCGGCCTCTGAGGACAGCGAGAGGAGGAGAAAGCAGATCAGCCATCAAATTTCAAAACAAGCCATCAATAACTTCAAGAGACCAGTTCCAGATCCAATCAGCCAAGTACCAACCCAATAGGGCTTCGCTACCTATTCTCCTGTAGCTCAGAGTGATGAATGAATCCAGTCACAGAAAGCGTGCAAAAAATGTGCTTTGCCAATTGCAAGTGGCAGATACGGCAGCGCTCCAGAAGGTCAATGTCATTGCCCAGAGGATTATGGGTTGCCCTCTTCCCTCTTTGGAAGATGCTTTATAGCTCCCGCTGCTTTAAGAAAGTTCAAAACATCCTTAAAGATCCATTTCATCCTGGGCACCCTTTTTTTTTTTTTGAACTATTACCATCTGGCAGACGGTACAGGATCATAAAAACAAGGACAAATAGGCTGAAAAACAGCCTCTAACCATATTGAATTCTATAGTATAGCGAAATATTTTCAATTTCAATTATATAAAAAATAAAGGATGTACGTTTGTGTTTTTTCTTTTTATAGTTATAATGTACACTGAAGACGGCATTTAATTTTGTTGTACCGTGTGCAATGACAATGAAGTAAACTAAATCAGAACTATGGAAGATATTCTGCATGGACCACAAGTCCATCTAGACTTAGCTACACAGCCTGCTCTCTTGTTCGTAATCCCCCTATTAAAAGGGACAACTTGAGGACAATTCTTGGGGGGAAATCTATGGTCCAACTTTTCAAGTTTTCAGCAAGTATCTCCTCGGGCTTCAAGCAAGCTTTGCAAGCCAAACAGCAAATACCAAACGGGGAACACAAGGCATTAATCATTTGGCGAAGAAGAGGGTTTTTTTTGTTCTATGCCTTGCAGACAACATTTATCCACAGAGAATGCCAGTGAAAGGAATGGCGGGGGGGAGAAGAATCCTTTGCTATCATCACACAACAAGCTACTGTTTAACAGATAACACATGTCAAAAAGCAGGCATGCACCAGATACAACCGCGTGAGGACATCTCATGAGACTTGCAGGCTTGCTGGACTTATCTAAAACAGAAGTTTTATCTCACTGATTTTTTTTAAAAATGTAAGCTGCTGGTATCTCTCACTACCCACCCTGAGACCTCACAAGTGTGTGTGTGTGTGTGTGTGTGTGTGTGTGTGTCCGTGTCCCCTAGGCTCCAGTTGCTACAGTTAATCTTGGATGGAAGCGCCAAGAAGTGGGACTCCCAGAAATGGTAGCGTTTAGCGTGAGATTTGAAAATTTTGAGCCAGGAAAGGCAATTTATCTAGTGAGCAAAATGGAGCAATGGTCGCCATGGATCTCCCAGGGTTCATATTTCAGGCTTGTTCTCTCTTCTGCCTAAAAGAAAGGCACATTTTTATAAGGAAGACATAGCCCTCATCATAAGGACAGCTCGTGCAAAGCGATTTGATTACAGCCATCGATGCGACACATGGCCGTTTCCCACAATATGTGTGAGTCTGTGTGTGACTGTGTCACGCAGGGTTTGAATCAGCATTCAAAAAAGAAACGTGGGGAGGGGGGTTTGTTTTAAGAAGAAGGGAAGCTAGGTTTAATATTGCCTCTTTGGATGCCAGGATCTTCCTTAGGCATCATGGCGCTGTCAAAATCAACCATGCAAATCAATTATTCTAACAGCCAGCTGGGTGAAAATGGCCTTTGATCAATTTTCTCCATCAGATAGGATGGAGCCCAGTTTCCTCTCACCCCCAGCCTCTCCACCCTCACCCCCACCTGACTCAGCTACTACTGTTCTCTTTCTCCATGGTGTAAATTAGCAGGAACATTTTTGTTGAATGCGCACTGAGCCGATAAGACATCCAGAGCCAATGTTTCGTTTTGCTCCATTGCTCCTCCCGGGTGTGGAGGAATTTCGGCTCCCTTCAGGACAATTACCAAAACCTCAGACCCTCATCTTGTTCCCTCATTCTGGGGGGCAAGCAATCTGACACCCCAAAACCACATGCAGCCTTGAAATCCATTTTCCTTCCAGCTACTGAAGCGAAGGACCACGAATGTTATTCAATGGTTATGCCCGATCCTGCTCTGTGAAACACACAGAAAACAGGGCTTGGAGTCCCCGAACTTGGGGTATGTCTAGTTTAATTAAAAGAAGGATTAAGGGTGATATGATAGCAGTGTTCCAATATCTCAGGAGCTGCCCCAAAGAAGAGGGAGTCCAGCTATTGTCCAAAGCATTTGAGGGCAGGACAAGAAGCAATGGGTGGAAACTAATCAAGGAGAGGAGCAACCTTAGAACTGAGGAGAAATTTCCTGACAGTGAGAACAATTAACTAGTGGAACAGAAGTTGCCTCCAGAAATTGTGAATGCCCCAACACTGGAAGTCTTTAAGAAGATGTTGGATAGCCATTTTTTCTGAAATGGTATAAGGTTTCCTGCCTAGGCAAGGGGTGGGACTAGAAGACCTCCAAGGTCCCTTCCAACTCTGTTCTTCTATTTTACTACAGGGACAGAGGTCAATAGGTATGGGTCAAATCTGTCTCTGGGTTTGTGCAGTGCTGAGTTTCACAGGTCCACATCTCCAACATCCAGCACCAAGGCCCTAGGACTGTGTGTGCTTTGGAGTATTATTTATCAATCTGACTTTTTCAGAAGTCAGCCCAGGGAAGGATGCCAGATGTGCATTTCTCCTTTGGAAAGTCATCTGTTCCTCATGAAGAAGTGGAAGCAGCTTGCAGGAGATGTGTTGCCTCTGAAAAAAACACATTTGATTGAGCCCTTGGGTCAGATTTGTGAGCGAGGCCAAGCATCTACAGTTCCTGTTGCATCCACGGCTCTCGAGGTTGGAAGATTTTTTTCAGAGCAACGTTGCATCAGGTACAACGACCTGGGAATCTCCTTCAATGCAAACTGCCAAAACATCCTGGGTTTTACCGAAATGTCTACCCAGAGGAGTTATGATCCTTTTCCAATAAACCATAGCTAGATTTCCAGGTTAACTCTTTTTTTTTTTTTTTACTTCTTGTCATTCCATTCCTGAGTTTGTCTCGGTCATAATTCCTACTCTCTACTTTCTGGTTTCATCAACACCTTCCTTAGCTTTGAGGAGGAACAAAGTATCGGCAAGGCTTCTCAACCAGTTGATATGGCTTTGTGTTATGGTAGTGTGATCCACCGAGAGTTCAGGTTTTAAAAACGGGCCACCGTGTCGATCTTCTAAATCAGTGTTTCTCAAACTTGGCGACTTTAAGTCCTGTGGACTTCAACTCCCAGAATTCCCCAGCCAGCTATGCTGGCTGGGGGATTCTGGGAGTTGAAGTCCACAGGACTTAAAGTCGCCAAGTTTGAGAAACACTGTTCTAAATAAATAAACTCAACTCAGAATTAAGAGGAAAACATCCTGGCTGTGTTTCCCAGCTGGAGACAGTCTCTAAAAACACTCACTTAACAACATTTTGCCTTCCCCCCCCCCCTCTCTAATTGTATCCACCAACTATTTATCTCTTGGAAGGTCTTGCAAAATGAAATAAAAAAAACATCAAACATAAATCGTGCTTATCGAGTTAAAAGCCTTTTCATTTCACTTCATTTTTGTTTTAATCTTTTCCCCCCTTTCCAAAACTCTCTCTTTGCTATTGCCAACGAAGCAGCTGAATCTTGTCCCCCACAGGAGGGTCAACCCATCATTAAAAAAAAAAAAAAGCTCTTTTATTTTTTGCCATAAGCCCAGATCCATGACTGAAATGCCTGAGTTTTGCAGCCTATTTTGATGCGACGATGATACAGCTGTAAGAAAGGCACAGAGGAAATTCCCTGAAGGAGAGATTCCCAACTTCCAAACAGCTGTTCCCCATTCCCCATGGATCCCACAATTGCTAAATCTAGACCTGCCAGGCTGAAGCAAAGGGGCAGCCAGCCCCCAAGGGAAGCTCCACACCACCCAGGACAGCAAAAGGAGAATGGAGACCCTTCCCAAAAGGAGGAGGTCTTGCTTTAATGACACATGGAGTGAGCTAGGAAGGGGGGTTATATGACTCGGCGGTCAGAGATTGCTCCTTGGGGAATGTTCAGGCAAGGCTGATGCCACACACCAGAGGTTCCTGGTTTTATTCATCCTTGGCACAAAATAGAAGCTAGTCCTTACCGTGGTGGAAATAGCATTTATGGATAGATAGGACAGATCGCTCAAGGAATCATGTGTACGAAGCAGGGGTGAAATGCTGTGAAGTCTGCTACCAGTTTGTTTCACACCTGCATGCGCATGAAACACGCACTTTGCGCACATGTGCACCCCAGGCGCTAAGAAACATTTTCTGAATCTGCAAAGGTAAGTAGAACAGCGAGGGGGAGAGGACAGCTGTGCAGTGCGATTTAGATTTGCTAGAAAGCAGGATTTCCAGCTTTCTAGCGAATATAAATTGCGTGGCACAGCTGATTGTTGCACGGC
Organism: Natrix helvetica; assembly: GCF_964273705.1. NCBI lineage: Eukaryota > Metazoa > Chordata > Lepidosauria > Squamata > Natricidae > Natrix > Natrix helvetica. The sequence goes on from NC_138556.1 coordinate 19,586,600, forward strand.
TGATTGTTGGAACTTTTTTTAGCATTTTTTTTACTACTGGTTCAGGCGAACCGGTAGCATTTTTTACTACTGGTTTGGCAAACCGGCCCGAACCAGTAGCGTTTCACCCCTGGTCCAAAGGAATATCTGTGGCTTTGGAGCATGTCTAAAATTCTGACAGGATGTTGTAGGCTTGCTCACAAAGCCAAGGATGGATTAGTCTGTTGGCCAATGGTGGCCACAGTGTGTGTGACGGGTTGTAAAAAATGTCTTTCCTATAGAGGTAGAGGTGGGTTTAGGCTTAGGTTTAGCTTTAGATACAGTTTTAGAAACAGAGAAGAGAGGTACGGGAAGCCCAGATGAGAGACAAAGAAAAAGGAGAGACGCAGAAATTGATCTTAGAAGAGACATCAAAATGCAGTCGAGAGCACAGATCCCAGGTGGCATTTGTGGCCCCACTGATATTCCTGGTTATCAAGTCGCCAAAGGGAAGGTTTTTGGAGAACGAATGGGAGAAACATTGAAAGAAAAGAAATTAGAAACTCTGATTCAGAGAATGAGGAAGAGTCGTTATTTACCATTATTTGTTCCATATGAAGTGTTGCTTCTGACTTTCCTTTGGCAGGGGTGGGAGAGAGATTTTATTTTAATGCTCCCAGCATGCAGACATCTGCATTTGAGCTTGTTTGATGTCAAGTCCTTTCCCCACAGCTATAAAACTTAGCAGGACAAGTCTGTGCCTGACTGCTCAGAAGCTCCTCTTGCAACGGGTCTACAACCTACATTTGGAAGAAGATACATCCCGACTCTAGAGGAAATGTAGTAATTTCTCAGGAGTATTTATCTATAACCTTTCACAGAAATGCCGTCTTGTCTAACTAGTTTACATAGTGAGAATGAAAGAAAGCAAATTGCGATGTGTCAATATATACCTGCAATTAAGCGGTTTAAAGAAAAGCTTCAAATTGACTAGCTAAAAGCAAAAGCAAACAAATTGGTCTCTAAGAAACACGCAGGAGGGGAAACGTTTCATGATAAGGGGGGGGGGGGCAACCAGGTAAAGGGCCTGTGTATTGCACTCATCCATAAGGCAGACCTTACAACTGAACTAAAGAGTGGAGAATGGTTGGAAGATGAAGGAGGAGGAGGAAGGAGAAGAAAGAAGGGGGGGAGGAGGAGAGGAGGGGGGAGGAGGAGGAGAAGGAGGAGAAGAAGAGGGGGAGGAGGATGGGAGGGAGAGGAGGAAGAGGAGGGAGGAGGGAGGAGGAGGAGAAGGAAGAGGAGGAGGAGGGGAGGAGGAGGAGGAGGGGAGGAGGGAGGGAGGGAGGGAGGGAGGGAAGGAAGGAAGGAAGGAAGGAAGGAAGGAAGGAAGGAAGGAAGGAAGGAAGGAAGGAAGGAAGGAAGACCTACCTTCTTTCTGATTTGGGGCTACGTCTCCGGGACTGAGAAACTTGAGGGCCTCTTGAGGTTCCTCGGCTCCAATAGCTGTCATTGCGTCCTCCTCCAGAGGAGGCGGAGAGGGCAGCCCGTGCGGGTTCCTCATTTCTGTGCAGAGGCACCGATGTACGGATGGCCGAGATGATGTGACCAGAGAAAGGAGGCAGGGAGTCTTCTTGCGGCAGTTGCTGGAGATGGGCCAGTGCCCTCCCTGAAGCCAAGTACTGCCCAGGATTGTGAGAGTTCCTGTCATAGTAGTATCCTGGAAGACATGGCCGCATCTGCACCATCACTCCACCACTGCAGCTTCTGGAGCACGCTGACCAAGGTCCCCAACTGCCCCAAACCCCAGGGATTCCTCCACTCTCTTCTTCTGGGGCAACGTTCCCATCTTTTATCCTTTGGGGCACCTACAAGAGAGACCAGAAGAGATAAATGAGTGAGGCAACATCATATTTTCAAAGTAGACTAGGTCAAGATGAAAGGATTTATTTTACACCGTGTGTAATTCAAGTTTGGAATTCTCTGCCACAAGGTTTCTCAACCTGGGCCACTTGAGGATGGGTGGACTTCAATTCCCACCCAACATGGAGTTGACGTCCACTCATCTCCTAGTGGCCCAGTTGGGAAACGCTGCTCTACCATGAGACATTAGGTTGGTTACCAACTTGGCTGCTTCCGAAAAGGGTTGGACCAAATCATGTAACTCACTGAGATTCATGACTATGACTGAAGGCCATCTACTGGTGGGCTTCCATAGGCATCTGCTTGTCTTCTGCAAGGACAGACTCCTTGAGTAGATTTCTATTCTATTTTGCCCTGATGCCAAAATAGAATAGAAATCTTTTTGATGTGGTCATCTGCCTATCATAAAAGTATACAACTGATAGAAGTCTAGAAGTAAATTAAAAGAAAACAGTAGGACATAGTTACAACAGGTAGATACCCCTACAGCTAACACCCATCTGCTTTAGATAGCTTCAAATATCTATTTATATCAAGTAGATACCTGGGCCACATTTATTTTATTTTATTTATGTATGTATTGGGTTTATAGTGCCACCTATTCACACATGGTGACTCAAGTCGGCTTACAGAATATAAAACCTCATTTAAAACAATAAAACTAATAAAACATTAGATATTAGGCGATGTAACTCTAATGATTAACATTACTTACTTAATTAACAGTGAGAACAATTAATCAGGGGAGCAACCTGTCTCCAGAACTTGTGGGTATTCCATCACTGGAGGTTTTGAAGAAAAGACTGGGCAGCCACTTGTCTAAAATCATCTAGGGTCTCCTGCTTGAGCAGGGGGTTGGACTAAAAGACCTCCAAAGTCCCCCCCAGCTCTATTCTGATTGGGTTGGATTGAACTGATCTTCCACAGGGAAGCTGGATTGGCTGAAACGCTTTTGGTCACTAGAAGATATAACCAACCATGTCTACAGAGAAGAATGGGGGGAGGGGCTGCCTGGCCTCACAGCTGGATTCATTTTGTGACCTAATTAATCAACTGCATCAGGTAAAGGAATTCTCTGAGCTTTAGTTTCCAAGCTGGGAGGGATCCAGAAATTAGGAGAATGAGTAATTTTACAATTCAGAAGGAAAAGCTTGAACTCTGCTTGGCAGCAACTAGCAACAGTTCCACAGCAGCCGGACACAATACAAACACACAAACACACACAGAGCCCTCACTCAGGCATCACAGATCCCCACAAACCACATCTTCCAATTTGTTCTCTGCACATGTCTAACTGACCCTGACTAGAGAGAAGGATTTGTCAAAAATTTACTAACAACATAAGCTAATTCAGTGTCATCTTTATTTGTTACATGCATACACAGATTTTTCTGCCAATGCAATCCAGATGTTTCTCCATTTTGAAATGCAACTTCACATTTATTAGTCATGACATCAAAAGAGGAGGGGGGAAGAGTCTGGGTGACTTTAGCACATGTCCCTTCCGAAATCTGTCTTGTTTCCCTTCCGCATCAATTAAACTTTTGGCACAAAAATAAAACACGTTTGGCCAGAAACACTAGAAAGGACAAAATAAAAGTATTCCCAACGGATGAAGGCTGCTTCTAACCGGATCACAAAAAGGTGCTTCAGAACATCACTCCACGGACATTCAACCTGCAACTCTTTAAACCAGGATGGCCAACCTTGGCCAGGTTAAAACTTGTGGACTTCAACTCCCAGAATTCCCCAGCAAGCAGAACCCAAAATGGCCAATAACTCCTTCTTTCCTCACCCAATATAGAAAAATTAGAACAATTAATAAGTGGAACAACTTGCCTCCAGAAATTGTAAATGCTCCAACACTGGAAGTTTTTAAGAAGATGTTGCATAACCATTTGTCTGAAGTGGTGTAGGGTTTCCTGCCTAAGCAGGGGGTTGAATTACAAGACCTTCAAGGTCCCTTCTAACTCTTTATTCTATTCTATTCTCTCCTCTCCTCTCCACTCTTCTCTATTTTCTTTTTTCTTTTCTACTCTACTCTACACTACTCTAATTTAATTTCTATTCTATTCTATTCACTACTAGGAGTAGAAAAATGGAAGGTGTTTTCCATGAACACATTTTGTTTCTCATCCAGAACTGAATAAACCTTTTGGATGAGAAGTAAAACATTTTCAAGGAAAATCCAGTTGCCTTTTGTAAAAGCATCTTTGGGACATCTAGGCAGGTGGGACCAGAACCTTTTGGGTTTTCAAGCTGGAAGCAGGGACTTAAAAGCATCACCTCTAAATGTAGACGTTGATGATCACCAAAGTTTAGTGATCTCAGTGACTCTTCTTTTGGGGACAGGGAGGAGGTGGCTGGGCCTTTTTCTGCTAAAATACCATTGGTGGTACTTAGAGGAGCAAAAGGATCAGACCTACACACCAACCTGCTGATGCCCACAGGGCAACTTGGATTGGTGCCAGTCAGAATAACTAATCTGCCTGAGTTATGAGCTGCCTTCAGCGGCTACTTTCCATGACTGCCGTTGGACTTCTCAGCCTCTGAAGTATGAGAGTCACAGCAAAAGGGTGATGAAGGGAAGCAGGAAAGGGAGGTTAAATGCTAAGCAGGCCTACAAAACTAGAGTCCATTTTTCACATTTGGAATCAACACCTATTAATTCACCTTGGGCTATTTATCTGCCAGCACTGGAGATTTCCCACTAAAAATAATAATAATAACAGCCACTCCAAAATGCAACAGTTAAAAGTCATATTAATAGCCACTTAATAGACTCTCCCTTAACTATTTGTTTCTACATTTCTGAATTATGCCTTCACCGAGTCAACTTCATCTATATGCTAAGTAGGAAATAATGGTGAGATAATTGCTCAAGGCAGCCATCCATTTTCCTAAATGTGTTCTAGCTCTGACTTTCATTCAAATATTCTACTCCAAGACAACCATCAACAAGCATTTGACGTACTTTCCAAAGCCATTTCCATTAGGCTTTGAAGAAACAAGATTGAGATCTCACAACGTGACCTATAGTTGTTGAAACTGTGTGTGAGCCCTTGAAGAGACAATGTCTACGGGGGTGGAAGGCCCAGTTATTCCAAGAATCCAAATATGAAATGACTATAAGTTATTCTTGATCAAGGTGGATTCTAAGATTCTATTTTACTCAATGGATAGAATTAACCATCTGTCTGTCTGTCTTTGGATGGCGATCCAGAGAATATTTGGGGAGATATGGGTCCCCCTTATATAACAGAATACAGAATAACAGAGTTGTAAGAGAATAGAATAGAAATAGAAATAGAACAGAACAGAACAGAACAGAACAGAATAGAAAATAGGGATGGGATAGGATAGGATAGGATAGGATAGGATAGGATAGGATAGGATAGGAAATAGAATAGAGAGAATTAGAATTAGAATTAGAATTAGAATTAGAGCAGAGCAGAGCAGAACAGAAAAAAATAGAATAGAATAGTTGGAAGGGACCTTGGAGGTCTTGTAGTCCAACCCCATGCTCAGGCAGGAAACCCTAGACCATTTTAGACAAATGGTTGTCCAGTCTCTTCTTAAACATCTCAAACAAGAGTGTCTTTTTTATCAAGTCCAAAACCATTGAGATTGTTTCGTCCAAACTATATAGCAACTATCAACAAGACATGATCACACATGGCCAAATGAGACAGAAGAGACCTCAAAACTGGGCAATGCCTGGAAAAGATCACCAGCCCCACCACATCTGAAGGGTCTTCAAGGACTTCGAGAGGACAAACAGCCTGGACTAATGTCACCCAGATCTTTGTGCATCTGTAACCTTGAAACATCTCCCAACAAACTCATTCTTTTGGAGCACACAGAGAAGGCTGGAGCCAAACCAGATGTAGAAAGTGGACAAACTAGATTCCTTCCACCCAAACATGAACTCCCTCTGATCCTTAAGAACGTCCATTCAAGGGTTTATGCTTAAAACCCTTGATGAATTGGGAGCAGGAGAGGAATCGGGTTTATCACAATCCATTTTTGGTTGAAATCTCTCTGGATCAAGTCCAGTCCTTGGCCATGTGTTCTTCCAGAGTGGCTGGGTGATTTTAAAACTGTTTCATTGCTGTGGATGTAAGGTCTTATTATTTTCGAGGTGCAGGAGGCGGTGAGCATGGTCCCCTCATGTGTTGCAATATTTTCCGGGAGGGCTTATTTCCAGGGGGAGGGTTCATTTTAGCGCATGCACTCAAAAGTCTGATTGGGCTTATTATCCGGGAAGGTCTTGTTTTCAGGGAAACAGGGCACACATTCCAAAAATCAAAGTTGCTCCAAAGCTGATGACCTTGTTTAACCCATTGCAGAAAAGCCCAAAATGGTGGAAACGAATGCTAAACCCTCAGCGTGGCACTCACATTCTCCCAGAACAATGGCGCTGACAAGGCCCGGCAGCCTCTGAAGGGAAGGCTAACGTTTCTCAGCCAGGGGCGCCTGGCTGTGGCTTCCTCCCCACCCCACCCCGACCGAGATGAAAGCCAGTGTGGCTCTGGATGTGCCTTCAGGACATGATTGCCTTTTGCTCTCCACAAAAGGTGGATTCTGAAGGATGAGGAGTGGGGGGAAAGGTACATTCAAGTAAGGATTAAGCAGGCAAATCAGCCTGTTGTTGAAAAGCTGAGCCTCAGCTCCGGCTGAAATGGTATTTCAGGACTTCAGATTTGCAAGTTTGATCTTTCCTTTCACTTAAGAAGCTGCCTGGAGACAGGACGAAAAAGGATGCTGGATTTGCATCTTCTTTCCAAGATGCTAACAGTTTTGATGGACGTACCATCTCTGAAGTCTGCGCTTGGTTTAATTTGAGCCGGGTGAAAATAACAGATGAAACCCAAACCACAACAGGGTGATTGGCTTAACGGCTGTGGTAAAGTGGTCATAAAACCAGGCATGGCTCACTTTACGACCGCATCACTAGATGATGGGAGGTCCGATTCCATTTGTGGTCATAAGTCAAGGGTTATTTGTTGGTACGATGGATGGAAATCTATCTAGGCATCTACTTCTGTCCTACTATTGAGAGTGTCCTGACATACGGCATTCTTGCATGCTATAGAAGCAGCTCTGCGGCAGACAAAAAAGCTCTACAGAGAATCATTAAAACTGCCCAGAATATATAAAACCAATAAAAAAAAATTACAAAAAAAAACAAAACAAAAAACTGCCCAGAATATCATTGGGCTCCAGCTACCAGCCCTGGATGACATCTGCGCATCTCTCTGTTTGAGGAAGTTGCCTAACATTCTCAGAGACCCTTCCCATCCTGCTTACAATCATTTTAATGTGTTGCCTTGTAGCAGAAGATACAGAACAATTAAAACTTGGACCACAACGTCTTCTGAACAGCTTTTATCCCAGCGCTATAATTGCACTCAACAATGAACTAAAGGGTCAACACCAACTCTCTGTTGGATAGCACTACTTGGTCTGTTGTGTGGTTGTTGGGGTGGTTTACGGGCAGTGCAATTTTTTGGTGTGTATGTGTGTGTTTGGGGATAGTTATGTCTGTTGGGCCTGGTCTCTGGGTGTTATGTGAATCCCGTTGTATGTGTAAACTGTGTATATACGTACAATGACAACAAAGGAAAGGAAATCAATTAAGGCAAGGTTTCTGGCATCTTGAAGCAAGATACGCCCAAAACTCTAGCTGTAGACCAGACTTAACATTTCAGCATTTTAAGACCACTAAATGAACCATGGTTAGTTGCTTGGACTGCCTTGGAAGGAGCTTAAAGCACGCAGAACTGCAAAACTGTTCCGTGATATGCCGGTTCCTTGCATAACACACACTTACCTTTCTGTGATCGATGGAAGGCTGCGGAATGACCAGCTGAAATCCAAGCACAATTAGGGAACTCAGAATCCTGCAGGGCAAAAGAGATGGTCATTGACTTCCCTGCTTCACGAGGGAGGCAGCCCAACCACAACTTTCCGGTTAAATGTGCACTGCATCACTGAGGTTTGCCCACCCACCCCCTCGAAGGCCACAGGTTGCCCACTCATAGCACTGATGATGTAACCTAGCTGGGTCATGAAATGTCTGCAAGAAAACAGCTAAGCACCAAGAATGCCACCAATTAAATATTTTCACGCCAAAGCTAAAAGTCCTTCAAATTTCAACAATCTGATTGACTGTCCCAAAACTGCTTTTATTCCTCCCCTCCTCCATCACACACTGGACTTTCTTGGGTTTTGTTCTTTAAATGTTTCACTTCTCACCCAAGAAGCTGCTTCGGTTCTCATCCAAGATAGGGATATAGAGATAGAATTTATTGTAAGTAGGATTATTACGAAAAACATGTATACCGACATGGAAAAGCTGTTACAACTGTAAATGTGTGTTATGTGTTTTGTTTTGTTTTTTTAATGTTGGGAAATGTAATAAATACTATTTTAAAAATCAGTTCTCATCCAAGAAGCATTGAAACATTTTCAAGGGGGAAAAGCACCTTTGGGACAACCATGACCTGAATGATTGAGAATTCCCCTGGACAAATCTGATGGACTCTAACACATTTTTTCAAAGGGAATACACTCATCCTGGCCTGGGTGTGTGTTGCAAATGTTTCTGTGCAAAGCAGGGAGGGAAAACAAGGCTTACGTTTCGCATGTCAGACGGACTCAACTTACAAACGTGCTATCGATTTTCTGTTTTGAGCAAAGGGGACGTTTGACAGGCAGATTTGCATCCAGCTTTCCACTGCCATATTAACCAATTGTTTCTCTCATTTGCTGTTTGAAATAAAGCATGATTACCATTTCACACAACTCAAATTATGCTCGCGTGGTCTGCCGTGTCTAAATTTGTACATTTTTTCTATATATTTTTTGTTTTTTTTTTCTGTTCCTGAATTTTTACAAAAATAGACTCTTCCTATTCTGCAGGGGATTGGATTCAAGCTGGCAACATTAACATTCAGGAAGCCCAAACACCCAAGGGAAACTGGAAAAGAAAAGAAAAAACCCGGCAGGACATTTTGGAACGGAATATGAATGGGTTTCACTGCCAAGATATTTGTAGAAGTGACATCAAGGATAGCTTCAAATCTGGGATGCCTCGATCCCTGCCAAATGTTTGTTAATAAAAGTTGGATGTAATGAAGAAGAATGCTATTTTAAAAATGCATTCATTTCTAGCCAGCGTAGTTTTGCAATCAAATTAAAGATTTGAAGCATATCCTTCCCACCCTGCTTCCAAAAGAAAATCTGATTTTGTTGTGTCCTTAAGAAATTGGGTGAGTAAGCCGTGAGGTCAAAGCCTCCCTCGATTTGAGCTGATTGCTACGTGGGCACGAATGTGCAAAGTATTGTTTTTCTGGAAATAATATGGAAAGGAATGTCCATTGCTTTCTTCCGGATGTGATTTTACTTTCCGGTCTAATCTTCAATCTAGAAAATTTCCCTTTCAAGTGTTAGTCGCATCTGACCCTGCTTAGTTTTTTTGTCCACATCAACCAGGTTGGGTCAGAGAAAGAACATAAGCCAATTTGTCTCACACTGAAAGGTGTTGCCCAGTTTAAGTTCATGGTTAAATAAATACATAAGGCCACACTTGGAAGACTGCATCCAGTTTTGGTCACCAGAACGTAAAAAAGATGTGGAGACTCTAGAAAGAGTGCAGAGAAGAGCAACAAAGATGATTGGAGGACTGGAGGCTAAAACATGAAGAATGGTTGCAGGAACTGGGTATGTCTAATTTGATGAAAAGAAGGACTAGGGGAGACATGATAGCAGTCTTCCAATATCTCAGGGGTTGCCACAAAGAAAAGGCAGTCAAGCCATTATCCAAAGTACCCGAGGGCAGAACAAGAAGCAATGGGTGGAAACTAATCAAGGAGAGAAGCAACCTAGAACTGAGGAGGAAATTCCTGACAGTTTAGAACAATTAACCAGTGGAACAACTTGCCTCCAGAAATTGTGAATGCCCCAACACTGGATGTTTTTAAGAAGTTGGTTGGCTAACCATTTGTTTGAAATGCTAAAGGGTTTCCTGCCTGAGCAGGGGGTTGGACTAGAAGACCTCCAAGGCCCCTTCCAACTCTGTTATTCTATATTCTAAATGAGGACAAAATCCCCCAAAAGGCTCTCTGAAACACTTATAAGGTTCAAAACCAGTCCAACCAGTCCATCAATATTATCCTTACCAACCCAGACAGTGAAATGATTTTTTTTCTTTTAGTGAGTCACACATTCCTAATCAAGATTTGAAACCCCCTTGGCGATCTTAGTTCTACTTTAACAAGGAATTCAACCAGGTCTGAAGAAATAAGATTTGTTCTTTACAGTCAGTGTCCCAAAGGTGTTTTTCAAAAGGCCATTGGGCTTTCTTTGGGGTTTTTTGCCTTATAAAATTTTTGCTTCTCATGCAACAAGTTCCTTCTTGGGTGAGAGAAGAACAGAAGAAGCGTCTTGGATGAGAAGCAAAACATTTTCAAGAAAAAAAAAAAAACAAGTAAGTCTAGTGGCCTTCCAAAAAGCACCTTCCATGACCTAGATCAGGGGTGTCCAAACTTGGGAACTTTAAGACTTGTGGACTTCAACTCCCAGAATTCCCCTGCCAGCTATACCCCTGCCAGCTATACCCCAGCCAGCTATACACCCCTGACCTAGATAATTGGCAATTTCCATAGACATTCTTCCAATTAACAATTGTGTTATTAACTTAACAACTGCAGTGATTCACTTAATGACTGTGGCCAGAATGGTCGTAAAATGGGGCATAACTCATTTAACAAATATCTCGGAGAATAGGCCGATACTCACCTCAAAGACCCCTTAAAATTGTCTAGCATAATTCTTGACTCTGAAAATGAGGGGTCTGAGAACCAAAGGTTGATTGCCAATTTGTTGAAATGAGGGGAGGAATTATAGAAAAATCCTGAGGAAAATAACTACAAAAAGAGAGAGAGAGAAAGAGAGAATAGGATTAGTTTCTCATCGTCATAAACAATGCTTTTTCAGAATTTCTGTGAAGATGAAACGGTGGTAGAAATACTGCTTTGTTATTCATTGGGGGCTGTGATATGTAATTAATAGGAGAAACAAAAATGATATAAAATATGCTCACCCCACCAAGCTCCAAATACAGATTTCAAAGAGTCATAAAATTAGGAGACTTATAACCCTTTTTTTTTTTTCACCATAAGCTCTGGACCCATTGAACTGAAATTTTGTTTATACAATTCGTGGCCAATGGCCACTTCTTAATAATATAAAGTTGTGCTCATTTTTCCAAAAAGACAAACTATATTTACATGCTAATTTTTCCAAAGTTACCTACATTTTATCCCAATTTATCCCAAATTTACCTCATTTATATCTTGATTTTCCAAAATTAGCTAACGTTAAACTAACTTCAGCTCATGCTATGCTAATTTCCCCAAATTTATCTCACTGCATTCCATGTTTCCAAAACTAGCTAAATTTAAGCTACTTTTAGCTAAAGTTTAGCTAATGCTATGCTACGTGTCCCAAAAATATGCTCTGCTCTTTATTCTGAAATAAATCTGGGCTAATTTTCCCCAAAACTTATCCAACGCTGAACCAGTAAGTGTAATACACCCATCTTCTTTCTGATGCACCTCAAAAATAATAAGACCTCCCCGAAAATAAAGCCAAGGGTTTATTTCAGGGGGGGTCAAAAGAAAATAAGACCCTGTCTTATTTTCAGGGAAACACGGTAATAAAAACTTTAAAACCCCAGCTCTGTCTCTCAGCTGTCATTCCCAAACTTCACACCGTCCTCTCAGATGGAGAACATCCAGGGTTTCTCTCGGCACTACTGAACGTTCGGTGCACGCAATAATTTTGCACGCTGCACGCATGTGCTTATATTTACACAAAAATAGGTCTGCGCATGCGCAAAATGCTTTTAAAAGGAAAAAAATTGCATGTGTGCAATTGCAGTTGCTTTGTGCATTTGCAGAGCCAAAAATCAAGATGGCAGCCCCATAGGAGAACCGGTTCGGGGGCCATGGTAGGCCTGGGTCGTTCCTCTAACCCTAACCACTACCGGTTTGGCTGAACCGGGCTGAACCGGTAGGAACTCACCTCTGAGAACATCCGTTTTTAAAAGGCAGCCCTGTTGCAAAAAGAAAAAAAGCCTTCCCATCCGAACAAAAGATTGTTGAAAAGCATGCGCAAATTCCAAAAGAGCAACACCGCAGACGACTGTGGGGGAAAAAACTGTCTCATGTCATGCCAGAACGCAACCCAATCTTTTACAGATTGCCCACCTTGCCTGCCTTCTGCCCCACAACCAGCGATTTCTGGTTCTAAGGGGGAGGGGAGACAGTGGCATCCCTTTGAGATAAACCTTGATCCATGTCTGTCAACCCATCTGATAACCAGAAAGATGCTGGGCAAAACCAGAGCTTATCTATTAAGCCACCCTGCGCACGGCTCCATGGGGCCTCCAGCCTGCTTATTGTAGAAACTTGACATTATCAAGCTACACAACGTTGGATTTTGTGATCGGGCCAAGACCAACATGGCTTGGAAGGGACTGAAAACAACCAAGCAGTGTTTGAAGCCCCTCTAGACTCAAGAGAGGGGAGGGAGTCAGAACGATGCCAGGGCTACAGAGTCCAAATCTGGATCTTGCTTTCTCCATAGGCTTGGGATCTCTTCCTCATTGGAGCCTTCTGAATGTTGACTTGGACGTTGAGCAGTGCCCCAATGGCCAAGGATCACGCATACAGAAAGGTTGACCCGGGGGAGGAAAAGACGGTGGGGTATGTTTCAATCCACACTGCTAAAACAAAACCTGGACGCCCAATAAGCTTGAAAATTGCAAAAGCAAGAGAGAAGAACATGGAAAGGTTGAGATGCATTCATAGATTGAATTAAAACCTACCACTTGGGAGCTGGTGTGTCTTTACAACAGTTGTAACGTCCCAGAGTCTTGCAATTGTTAAGTGGTTCCCTGAACAACCGTGACCCAAAAAATGGTCATAACATTGGGCACGCCTCACTTAAGAACCACCTTGCTTAGCAATGGGAATTCCGAAGTTGGTTGTAAATTGAGAAGCCCGTATCTAGAAAAAAAAAGGCTTCCCTCAAGTTTTTAACCTGAAGCCATTGCACTTCATGGAGATTTATATCCGAAACTCATTCAAGTGCAGATCGGCCTTTGCGATGTAATTTATTTTATTTTGCCTTGTTGACTTAAATCTATGGCAAGCCAAGACTAAATTTCCTTGGCATTTATCTTTGTGCTTAGTGTGTGCACTTTGCCAGCTGCTACTGACAATTCTAGTAGAAGCAGCTAAGAAATGTCAGGTTTGTTTTGTTTTGGAAACCGACTAATTTTCCTCCAGTGATTTATGACCCAAATTCTTTTGTGCGGCCAAGAAGGCCCACCCATTGCCTCTCCAGAAAAAGTCAGTTGTGTCTCTTTCAAGAGGAAGGGCCCTGGGCTAATAATAATTCCACCATGAAGGCTCAGAAAAGATGAAAGATATAGATGGATGGATGGATGGATGGATGGATGGATGGATGGATGGATGGATGGATGGATGGAAGGACGTACGGACAGACAGACAGAATGGAAGGAGAGATAGACACATAGACAGATAGACAGAGAAAGGGAGAAAGAGAGAGAGAGAATGGATGGATGGATGGATGGATGGATGGATGGATGGATGGATGGATGGATGTAGGTAGGTAGGTAGGTAGGTAGGTAGGTAGGTAGTTAATAGAGTTGACAGACAGGCAGAAAAAAGTCATTCCAGGAAAATCCTTTTCCTCATTCCTACCAGGATGAAATCATCATATCTCTGTCTTTTTAAGATTTCTACCTTACCACGAATGGTGCCTGCTGCTTAATCAAAGCGAGCATCCATGATGGATACATGGATGGGTGCATGGATGGATATGATAGGGAGGGAGGGAGATAGGCAGGTAGGGCGTTAGACCTATAAAAGGCCTATGAAAGAGATGGGACATCAGGACATCTCATCAGCCTTCCTGCCTTTTTTGACCCTCCCCCGCAGAGGCTGCTGCCCCAAATCCAGAATGACGTCACCAAGTTTCAAAAATGGATCCCTAAGGAAAGAAACGTTATATTCCTGCCAGAGATTAAAGCAATCCTCTGAGATGCAACAGGATGATCTTTCAATGCGAATTAAAACCGAAACTCACCACTGCCTGGATTTTGCCCGAAAGAAAGGCAGGATGTGCCTCTAATAAATAACCCACAACCTTCCATTCTCTTGCTCTTGCTGGATAATCGCTTCCTTCTTCCTGAAAGTTGAAACTCAACTTTTGCTAACCTTCCAGTCGGGCCAAGTCAGAGCTCCAGAGTCATAAAAAATATGCACACGGTGGCATCGTGCAATCATTAATCCAGCTTCTTCCCATTCCTCCAATATCCTTCCACCCTCTTCATCAAAACTTAGCTCCATTAAGAGGGGGGGGGGTTCACCCAGCTGATTAACTCACACGGAGCCAAACGCACCAAAGAACGCAACAACCACACCCAGCAATCAAAATTGTGTGTTTTTTTTCAAAGAGTTTCGATGAGGTTTTTTTTTTTTTTAAAGGTCTGATTGCGCGTATAATAGGAGCCAGGTTTTTAACTGCTCGTGCGATGGCTGTGTGTGTGTGTGTGTGTGTGTGTGCAAAGGCTGGGTGTGCCGTTTTGAATGGATGGTGTGCTTCGCTACAACGTTTGCTAGGGTGTTTCACACAAAAACACATCCTTTTCTGTTGTTCGTCCAGGGAGACGGGGAACGTGTGTATCTATCTGTACCCAGGAAGATGTCTCCGTCATGGTTTCAGGGGTGAAATCCAACAGGTTCTGACAGGTTCTGGAGAACCAGTAGCAGAAACATTGAGTAGTTTGGAGAATTGGCAAATACCACCTCTGGCTGGCCCCCGAGTGGGGAGGGAATGGGGATTTTGCAGTATCCTTCCCCTGCCCCCACCTGCCACGCCCACCAAAGCCACGCCCACAGAACAGGTAGTAAAAGAAATGAATTTCACCACTGCACGGTTTGGCTCTAGGAAGGCTGAGTTAAAGCCAACTATGGTACCTTTATGACCCCTGGACTTTAACTGCCAGAATTCCTGAGCATGTCCTAGCCTGCATCAACAGAGGGATGGAATCAAGACCACGTGAAGGGTTAATACCACTTTATAATGCCTTGGGAAGGCCATAGTTGGAATACTGCATCCAGTTTTGGTCACCATGATGTAAAAAAGAAGTTTAGAAAGAGTGCAGAGAAGAGCAACAAAGAGGATTAGGGGACTGGAGACTAAAACATATGAAGAACGGCTGCAGGAACTGGGTATGTTTAGCTTAAGAGAAAGGAGGACTAGGGGATACATGATAGCATTGTTCCAATATCTCAGGGGTTGCCCCAAAGAAGAGGGAGTCAAACTATTCTCCAAGGCACCTGAGGGTAGAACAAGAAGAGAGGTGGGGGGGAAGGAGAGGGGAAGGACCACAAACCTGGCAGCTTCAGAGGATACCTTGAAAGAGCACAGCAGTCCAGGGCTGGAAGGGACCTCAGAGGTCATTTAGTCCAACCCCCTCCTCCAGCAGGACATTGTTAAAGCGAGTTTCTGTCTTTTGAAACCCCCCAGTCACATGACATCCCCCTCAAGCCACGCCCACAGAACAGGTAGGAAATTACTCCTTCCTTCATCCTAGTTGCAACTCTTTGCTCTCTCCCAACTCCTTGGGAAGAATCTGTGATATTTTGATGGATGGTGGGGCCAATGGTCCTCTCCACCTGCTCTTTTCTGTCTTCCAGCTCTACCTGAAGAAAAGCAAAGAAGCAGGAGCTGGACAGGTGTGGCTCCCTTGCTTGATTTGGGAGGCCCCTGCTGAGAAGAAAGAGATCACATGATCCCCACAGGCCTTCCAAGGGTTGTGCAGCCAAGGGAGAAAGACTGCACACACAAGGGGGGGTTATCACACCTCCCCAGAGGTCACACTTGTGATCCAAAACTTTAGTTTATCTTCCCAAGGGTGTTTTTTTTTTAAGGAGGCAACTGGCCTTTGTGGTTTTTTCTTTGAAGGACTTTCGCTTCTCCTCCAAGAAACTTCTTCATCTCTGACTGGATGGTGGGGAATGGAAGAGAATGGAAGAGGCTGAAGAAGCTTCTTAGAAGAGAAGTGAAATGTCTTCAAAGAAAAGAAAACAGAAAGTCCAGTTGCCTCCTTAAAAAGTATCTTTGGGAGAACCCTGCCCGGGATGGCTGAGAATCTCTGTAGACTATTCGTTTATAATCTTCTCGGCATTTGGAGCCCAGCTGAGTCTCTCTTACGTTCCTTTAGCAACCCTTTGAAGTTCCAAAAGCACTGAAAAAAGATGACTTACAACCAACCCTCACACTTACAACTGTCACAGCTTCCCTCTGATTAAGGTAAAGGTTCCCCTCACACATCTGTGCTAGTCCTTCCCGACTCTAGGGGGCGGTGCTCCTCTCCGCTTCAAAGCCAAAGAGCCAGCGCTGTCCAAAGACGTCTCCGTGATCATGTGGCTGGCATGACTCAACGCCAAAGGTGGATGGAACGCTGTTAGCTTCCCATCCAAAGTGGTGCCTATTTTTCTACTTGCATTTTTACCTGCTTTCAAACTGCTAGGTTGGCAGAAGCTGGGATAAGTAATGGGAGCTCACTCCATTATACAGCGCTAGGGATTCGAACCGCCGAACTGCCGACCTTTCTGATCAACAAGCTCAGTACTGCGTCCCTTTTTTCCATGTGATTCCATGAACAAAATTCAGATATTTGACAACCGGTGCTACACACACACACACACACACACACTTTCTTTCTCTCTCTCTCTCCAGATCAGGCCCCTGTGAGCTTTCTCCAGACTCCTTCAATCCCTCCAGATCAGCCTCATGTGACATATGAGACTCCAGGTGTGCTCTGCACCCCCCTGTTGCCCAGGTGAGGTTAACCTCAGAGGCAGGCAGCTGGGGAAAACAATGGGAACTACAGATGGCCAGGTAAATGCAGAGCCGGCAGGAGGAGGAGAACGAGAAACAGAGGTTGGGAAAAAGGAGGAGGGAAGGGAAGGAATCGTGACGAGGAGCCATTTAACGCTATTATTCTTTCTTATCAGCTCCATAACTGAATTTCTTTCCGATCATCTCTCTGATGCAGGTAGAGAGATATTCAGGTGGTCCTCGACCAACAGCCTCAATTGAGCTCAACATTTATGTGGTTCGGTGAAACATTTGCTGAGTTTTGCCCCATCCTACGATCTTTCTTGTTGTTAAGTGAATCCCTGCACTTGTTCAATTAGCAACATGGTTGTTAAGTGAATTTGGCTGGTCAGACGGTCTCAAAAGGAGAATCCCGTCACCCCGGGACACTGCAACCATCATAAATATGAGTCAGTGGCCAAGCGTCTGAATTTTGCTCGTGCGACCGTGAAGATGCAGGGACAGTCGTAAGTGTGAAAAATGGTCGTAAGTCACTATTTTCTGTGCCTTTGTAACTTAGAACAGTCACTAACTCAGCTGTTGTAAGTCAAGGACTACCAGTATCTGGCTCATGCATTGCTTGAAGCTGTTCAGGGCTCAAGCAAAGATTTAGCATAAACCATGATTCACCCGTTTGCATCACAAGCTACTCCAGAAGCTCACAAACTGCCATTCAACCCCAACAGGCCAAAACCCCATTACTTCTTCAGGATTCCCCAATGAGGGTTCCAAGCATCTTTCTTTCTTTCTCTCTCTCTCTTTCTCTTTCTTTCTCTTTCTCTCTTTGTTTCTCTGTCTTTTCCTTCCTTCCGTCCTCTCTCTTTCTTCCTTCCTCCTTCTCTTTTTCTCTCCTTTTCTCTCTCTCTTTCTTCTTTCTTTCTTTTTTCTCTCTTTCTCTTTCTTTCTCTCTTTCTCTTTCTCTGTTTCTTTCTCTTCCTTCCTCTCTTTCTTCCCTCCTTCTTCCTCTTTTTCCTTCCTTCCTTTCTTTCTCTGTCTTTCTCTTCCTTCCTTCCTTTCTCATTCTTTCTTCTTTCTTTCTTTTTTCTTTCTCTCTCTCTTTCTCTTTCTCTTTATTTCTCTTTCTCTTCCTTCCTTCTTCCTTCTCTTTTTCCTTCCTTCCTTCCTTTCTCTCTCTCTCTTCTTTCTTTCTTTTTCCTTTCTTTCTTCTCTTTTTCCTCCCCCCCTTCCGCCCCCCTCCCTCTTTTGCATGAAACATATCTAACTAACCAAGGCACCATTTCAAAGGAATTTTTCAAGATAGGTGTGGTTGTGTTTAGAGATTCTTAGCAAGGATTAAAATGCCCATTTTCAGCTGTTGCTTGGATGGAATTTCAGAAACAAGAGCATTTTTGTGTTGGTTTCCATTTCAACCCCTCAACAATCTGCCCTGATCAGATTATCCCCTTTTATTGTGTTACCCCTGTAGGCAAATGGGTTTCTTCCTCTCGTTGCATGACTAAAACACAGTTTTAGGCTGCACTGTTTCTGCAACAGCACGCACGATCTGGAAGAGATTTTTTTCCCCCCATTCACTTTTCTAAAAATGCCATAATTGTCCCTAAACCACAGCAGTGGAGAATCAAAGCTGTTTGAAACCCATCCAAAAAAACCAGACTAGATTCTCATCTGAACTCCACCTTTCAAAGGAACTCAAGCTCAGTTGCCCTTCCTTGGCTAACCTACCTCACAAGGTCGTTGTGCCACATATCCTGAGCATCTTTTCTGACCAGGGTGGGACAAAATGCCATAAGATTGAAAATACAAATCTTGACACTCCCCCCCCCCCAAAAAAAAATCTTCATGGAAGTTCAACTCCGGTTGACTCTACGGGGAAGGCTCCAAACCAATCCATCACCTTGGGATTCCCAACACTTGCTGCAAACTCATCCTGTATCTTTAGCCCGGCAAGCGCAAACTCCGATGGTTTTGTTCCGTGTTGTTAAAATGCAGAAGAAATGATGGTTGTCTGCTGTCTGAAACTGGCTTACGACCACCACCGCCATCCCTGTCTCCAAGACAGATTCTCCAGAGCTAACTGTGGATCCGTGCCAAAGGGAAGACGGATTTCTCTTCTTTGCTCCCTCCCTCCCTGACACATGGATTTTTCCCCCCTGACTTGCTCTGCCTGCAAAGCTTCTAACTTCTGGGGGCGAAGGGAACTTTTGCAGAAAGAGAGAAAATCCCCACAAGAGGAGGAGGAGGAGGAGAAATAAGGAACATGCCCAGACCTGGGAGCTCCAGAAGAGAGGAGAGAGGAGAGAAAAGTGGGAAGGGAACGGAAGGGAAGGAGAAAGAAAAGGGAAGGAAAGGAAGAAAAGGGAAGGGAAGGAAGAAAGGGAAGGAGAAAGAAAAGGGACAGAAGAAAGGAAAGGGAAGGAGAAAGAAAAGGGAAGGAAGGAAGAAAGGGAAGGAGAAAGAAAAGGGACAGAAGAAAGGAAAGGGAAGGAGAAAGAAAAGGGAAGGAAGGAAGAAAAGGGAAGGGAAGTAAGAAAGGGAAGGGAAGGAGAAAGAAAAGTGAAGGAGGAAAGAGAAGGAAAGGAAGAAAGAAAAGGGAAGGGGAAAGAGAAGGAAAGGAAGGGAAGGGAGGAGAGGAGAGGAGATTGTTCAGGATCTTAGAACTGCCCAGCAGGTGTCCGAAGCTGGCACCCCTGCCCTGGCACGCAGAGACCCAGGGAGTGCAATCGGACCCCCATTCCATACGTGGAAGCTTGCTCCTTGGGGGGTAGCGCCCCTTGCATGCAATGGATTTCGCAGCAGGTCACCTTGGCATCCGCCAGAGACCGAATCAGCAACCATCCCACGTCCCTCCCTGCGCTGGCTGGACACCCGCACAAAACCCTTGATCGCCACGGACATGCCTTCCCAGCGTCACATCCCTCTCCCATTTCTGTCTGCTCGAGTCCAATGCCGCCCCCTCCCCAAAGCCCAGATCCCAGAAAGGATGGCCTGGAGGCTAAAATACCTGGGGGAAGGCCAGCCGAAGGGGAGGGAGCCCTTCCAGGTGCTCAGTCCTGCCGGCTCATCCTCTGGAAAAGCTGCCAGCTCCTTTCTCCTTTCTCCTTTTTTTCACCTTGCCACTTTCTGAAAGTTCTCCGGAGTCCCAAAGAATCACATCTGGATGCTGGGAGACCAAGGGGGCTGCCCTCCAGCCGAGATTGGGGCAGGTCCTACAGGATCATGCTAGTTTCCCTTCCTTCTTTCCTTCCTTCCTTCCTTCCTTCTCTCAGCACTTCTGGGGTCCAGCGAGTCGGCTGCTGCTGCCGTGTGGGGAAAAATGAGGCGAAGCTGTCAGAAGGCAGGGGAAATTTAAGGGCTTCCATGATGCTCCCACTGCCACCTGGCGGCCCTTGCGGGCAAGAACCTTCCGGAAATCTTCCAGGAAACCCAAAAGAGGTGCAGGCAGGTGGGAGGAGAGGTGATTGGGCTTACCTTACCAGGCTGTCCAGAATATAGGATAACAGAGAAGGGGGTTGGACTAGAAGACCTCCAAGGCCTCGTCCAGTGTTGGAAGGGACCTTAGAGGTCTTCTAGTCCAAATCCCTTCTCTAGCTATATACCATTTTCTGCTCTAAAAGTTGCTTCCTAGGCTTAGGAATTCTTAGTGCTGATGTGTTTGTGTTGAACTGGGTGTGTTTCTTTTGGTGTCATTCATTCAAATTCGTTATGTGATGAAGGCTCCAAACGAAAAACTGGGAGACGGTGAGTTCTAGTCTTGCCTTAGGCACGAAAGCCAGCTGGGTGACCTGCTTGGACAGTCCATCTCTCTCAGCCCAACCTGCCTCACAGGGTTGTTGTGGGGAAAATAGAAGAAGGATTAGGTATGTGAAGGAGGGGAGGGAGGGAGGAAAGAGGGAGGGGAGAAAAGAAGGAAGGCAGGGAGGGAGGGAGGAAAGGTGGAGGGATGAGAGGAAGGAAGGAGGGAGGGAGGGAAAGAAGGAGGGGGGAGAGGAGTGAAAGAAGGGAGGGAGAGAAAGAAGGAAGAAAGGAGGGAAAGGAGGGAGGGAAGGAGGGAAGGAAGGAAGGAGGGAAAGAAGGAAAGAAGGAGGGAGGGAAGGAGGGGAAAACAGGAGGGAAGGAGGGAGGGAAGGAAGGAAGTGGGAAGGAGGGAGGGAAAGAAGGAAGGAGGGAGGGAAAGAGGGAGAGAAAGAAGGAGGAAAGGAGGGAAAGAAGGGAGGGAGGGAGGGAAGGAAGGAAGGAATTCTACCTCTGCAAATGTTGAGAATCTCCCAGTCCTGGGTGTGAGACCCACAAAGATATTATTTTTCAGTAGTCCAATTTGTAATAAGCATAATTGGGTGTTTCTCTGCTTAACCCCGTTTCCATCTCTTTCTCCTCTGTGGATGTCTTCTCAAGCTCCCATGTTAGACTAAAACCTTCTCAAAGTGAGACCGGTTGACTTATCCTTAGTAGGTGCTATCCATTCTGGTGGCGCTGAGTTAATTCTGAAATAATCTCGAGGTTCTTTATTAGATGGGGTGGTGTCACTTGGGAAAGAGCTCTGGAGCAGCACCAGAGCAGGGAGAAAAAAATCTCTCTCTCTCTCTTTAGCTGTAGAGAAGGAAAATAATATCTGCCACAGGCATTTCTCCACCCAAGGTATCTGGAAAGGTTACAGGAATACCTCAGAAATATTGTGGAATCAGTTCCAGACCACAACAATAAAGCGAATATTGCAATAAAATGAGTCACATGGGTTTTGGGGGTTTCCAAGTGCATGTAGAAGTTACGTTTACACTGTACTTTACTCTGGGAAGTAAGTAATCTCATTAGGTCCCTCCAAAATATACGTTGCTTAATGTGGGGGGAAACATTCTTTTTAGTAAACATTGCTAAAGTTCCCTGGGAAAATTTGCCAGACATTTGCGAGAAACAGTATAAGAGAGGCGATTAATCAGTGGAATTAACAATTAGTGTGTGCAAGGTCTTGCCTTTAGAAGCTGTGAGTGCTCCATCACTGGAGGTTTTTAAAAAGTTGGACCGCCACTTGTCTGAAATGGTCTAGGGTCTCTTGCTTGAGCAAGGGGTTGGAATAGATGACCTCCAAGTCCCTTCCAACTCTGTTATTCAGATGGATGGATGGATGGATGGATACATGGATGGATGGATGGATGGATGGATGGATGGATGGATGGATGGTGTGACTCCAAGGTTGTTGACTCTTGGTGACCATCTAGATTTTCTGTAGGACATTCAGGTCTTAACCTGGTCTTCCAACAGGGCCGCGATTGCCATTGTAACTGAATCCATCAGTTGGTGGTCATTCTCATCTTCTCTTTCCCATCTTTAGACCTTCTCCAAGGACTTGCGTCTTAGCGTGTGTCTGAAGCAGGATGTGGTGCGGTGGCCTGGAGGTGGAGCTCTCATCTCACAGTCCTGTGAGTTCGATCCTAGGTAGAGGCAGATATTTCTCTCTCTGGGCACCATGAGAATATATCTGCTGAACAAAACTCCGCGCTGGTGACAGGAAGGGCATCTGGCCAGTAAATACTCAGCTTCATTCAGTTGCCCAAGACTCTGCCACCCAAGGGATGACGGGGTCTTTGAAAGAAGATGATGATGTGTCTGAAGTAGGGTAATTGAATCCATGGGTCATTCGGCTGGAGAAAATGAGAGAAAAGTTTCGGGGCTGGTGAAAACTCAGCTTATTAGTTCAACATGATTCCTTGAACGTGGAAGGGCTGCAGCTGCTCAACACAAGGAGGAACTGACTGACAGCTCTGATCAAAGAGGTTTGCCGACCTCCAGCCGTCGAAGGCAATTGTTCGGAGTAGGGCAAACCTCTGGTCCAAGTTTCCAACTGCTGCAGCTTACCGTTCGTGCGGGCTGGTTAATTAAAACACAGTTAGAAGAATCAAGCAGGCGGAAGAGGACAAAGGTGGTGTGAGCTAGGCCGGCTGAGAACACACGTCCCCACCTCTGTGGGAGATGCACACAATGGACAGGAGCTACCTGGTGAAATTCAAACAAACAGAGCCAGGGAGGGTCGGCTGTAGGGTTGTATTGGCAGTTTTCAGCAGGACTTTCTTCTTCTGAAAAAAGAGAATTGAAAGACTGCCTTTCTTGTCACATTCAGTAGCCCAAAGTTTGCCATAAGTCCTACGTCCTGGTTTAAGAGGCACAGCTGTGTTGCAGCAACTTAGATTTCTTGCAACCTCAAAAGCTGTCGAAATGCTCCCTGTTTGAAAACCAAAGTCCTCTGGCGTCTTAAAAGAATATTTTCTATAGGCCAGGCTATTTTGCCATCTCCGCCCGATCCACTGACGGAATATCCCAAATGGCATTGTTTAAAAAAATTGTATTGCTTTAATAAATGTTAGCCTTTCAGGTGCATTTCGCTACAGCAAGCTAGCAAGAAAGCAGCACCTTTTCTTAAAGGTTCTGCTGGCTTTGAAATCCTGGCTAGGAATTGGGGTCCCAAGTGCTCTGTTGCTCTTAAGTTGGTTTGTTTTTATAAATCCGGTTTTTATATGGCTCCATTTCTTTTTATAGACGTCTGAACCAAAAAAGCACTCTTGGGAAACTGGGTCCCATGAAATACTGCAGAACATTTGAAATCCTTGAAATAGGGACGTGGTGGCTGAGTGGTGAAGACGCTGAGCTTGTCCATCAGAAAGGTCGGCAGTTTGGCGGTTCGAATCCCTAGCACCGCGTAACAGAGTGAGCTCCCATTACTTGTCCTAGCAGTTCGAAAGCACGTAAAAAATGCAAGTAGAAAAATAGGGACCACCTTTGGTGGGAAGGTAACAGCGTTCCGTGTGCCTTCAGCATTGAGTCATGCCGGCCACATGACCACGGAGACGTCTTCGGACAGCGCTGGCTCTTCGGCTTTGAAACGGAGATGAGCACCGCCACCTAGAGTCGGGAACGACTAGCACATATGTGCAAGGGGAACCTTTACCTTTAAAATCCTTGAAGAGATGCTTAAACAAATAAAAATTAAGAAGACAACATTCCCCATACTATAAAAACAGTTCCAATTTTTGCGTGTATTATATTTCCATCCATGTCATTCCCTCTCCTTCTCTTTTCATGGATCCCCTTTTTAATAAGCAAGGAACTATCGATTAAATAATCCATCCTCAAAACAGCCTTGCAGTTTAATGAGAATTTACTGAATCCGTTCTGGATCTTCATTCCTTGAATGGGGAGGTATTTGGGCCAACCTTCCCAGAAGCTCTGATTCATCTTCAACTGGAGTCTCCTGGACTCCACCTAAGATCACAACAAGGTGGTAGACATAATACCGTGCCTATCAAAAGGGTAAAATGCTGAGGAAGATGTTTAGCAATTCTTGGACCAGCCAAGCAGCAAGAGAGATGCAAAATGGGCTTATGAAGACTTCTGATAACCCGTGGAAAAACAAAATTTACAAAATAAGTAGAAAGAATGCAAGAATCTTGAAACCTTCTTGGAGAAGAGTTGCAGAGAGAAAGTAGGCGAAATAATTCTGTGCAGTGGAGTTTTCTGATGTGAGGTCTTTTCTCAGACAGATCTTAAATTCGATTAACAGAGTTGGAATGGACCTCGTAGTTCATCTAGTCCAACCCCCCCTGCCCAAAGCAGGAGACCCTACACACCATTTCTGACAGATGGCAGTCCAATCTCTACTTGAAAGGCTCCAGTAATGGAGCTCCCACTACTTCTGAAGGCACCTCCTGTTGCATTGGTTGATTGCTCTCACTGTCAGAAGATTTCTCCTTATTTCCAGGTTGAATCTCTCCTTGACCAGTTGTCTCTTGATTTGACCACAGCATGCTGGTGGCTCTATAAAGATTACCCAGAGGAGAACTTGCCTTTCAATGCAATTTTCCTGCCTCTCAACATTAAGACAGCAAACGCTATGACAACTAGGAAGATTTGTGGGGTATTTCCCCCCCCTAGCTTGGCGTCTCAGAGCCCATGGGGGGGTTCAGTCAAAGTAATTATGGCCGCTGCTATGAAAATGGTTTTTCAAGTTGCTAAATCGCATTTCATTGTATTCGAGCATGCCATATGCTGTCTGGAGACAGACTACAGGCCGCTGGTATATACATATTTCAAATAAAGATCTCTACAGAAGGCCATGCTTCTGTGACAAGCTGTGATAAAAAAAACTCCTAAGTTCATTCTACATAGTGTGAAAACATCGATTCTCGTATTGCTCATTTAATGTCTCCCTCGGTTTCCTTTCTTTGTACAAAGTGTTATCTTAGAATCACGGTAAGTAATAAGAAGGGGACGCGGTGGCTCAGTGGCTCAGAGGCTGAGCTTGTCGATCAGAAAGGTCGGCAGTTTGGAGGTTCGAATCCTAAGCGCCGCGTAACGGAGTGAGCTCCCGTTACTTGTCCCAGCTTCTGCCAACCTAGCAGTGCCAACCTAGCAGTTCTAAAAATGCAAGTAGAAAAATAGGGACCACCTTTGGTGGGAAGGGAACAGCGCTCCGTGGGTCTTCGGCGTTGAGTCATGCCAGCCACATGACCACGGAGACATCTTTGGACAGCGCTGGCTCTTCGGCTTTGAAACAGAGATGAGTACCGCCTCCTAGAGTCGGGAACGACTAGCACAGATGTGTGAGGGGAACCTTTACCTTTTTCCATAATAAGAAGATTCTCCAAGGGCAACAGATATTTCTTCAGGTGGTGTTCCAGATTCATACCTCTTAGGAGAGTCATTCCTGACCTTTTCAATGGCAAGCTTCTTGTCCTTCTCAATCTTTTTGGTATTTGGATCAGAACCATCCAGAAACATCAGGGCTGTTGGCTGGTTTAGGATGTCCAAAAAATAATCATCCAGGAAGATGATTCCATATAGGTTGCCCATTCCATAAAACCACCAGGAGGTCACTACAAAGAATGATGTTGGATCAGAAAAAGCAATTTAATTATCTTAGAGGAGATCTACGTTTTCCTGGAGATAGGAGAAAAAGAGGCTTATTTCATTTTCCCCACTGTTACAATACTTAGTCTAGGGCAGAGGTCTTCAAATTTGGCCAGTTTAAGACTTGTGGACTTCAGCTCCCAGAATTCTCCAGCCCCCAGCCTGCCTGCCTGCCTGCCTGCCTGCCTTCCTTCCTTCCTTCCTTCCTTCCTTCCTTCCTTCCTTCCTTCCTTCCTTCCTTCCTTCCTTCCTTCCTTCTTTCTCTTGGCACTTCTGAGTCCAGTTAGTCTAGCTGGCTGGAGAATTCTGGGAGTTGAAGTCCACAAGTCTTAAAGATACCAAGTTTGGAGACCTCTGACCTAAGTGGAGAGATTGCAGAGGAAGGGATGACAGGGGAGTCAGTTATGCTGGCTGGAGAATTCTGGGAATTTAAGTCCACAAGTCTTAAAGTTGCCAAGTTTGTGGACCCCTGGTCTAGGAGTGTACAGGTTTGCCAGTTTCAAGTTCTGAGGACCGTGGAGTTTCTTAGACAATGAAACGCTCCTTCAAAGCAAGGTGGAGGAAGAACTTTGAAGAGTTCCACCCCATCCTGAACCTTCAGATCTTCTCATCAACCTTGAGCTCTTCCCCCCCCCCTCAGCCGGAGAGTTATTTCTCATGCCCTGAACACGTTCCAAAGATTGATTAAGGAGTACAAGTAGTTCCATTGCCTTAGTTTTTTTTGGAAAAGCACCTTGCAAAAAAAAAACGTTTTTAATTAAAGGAAAGCTTGACTGAATGCTGAAGCAAACCCACCAAATGGTATAAATTAGGCCTTCGTTGTTCTGGGCTTGATAAATGCTCTGTGACTGGTGTACCCAGGAGAGCGCTTTGCTAAAGTTGGCAGAGGAAGTCCAACCAAAACAAGGCCGGAATTCTTGACAGAACTGCTGCCAATCGTGGCATATTTTAACTTCCCTCTTTCCATCCCCCTGGTGATAGTCTTAGAGATGACCTTTGTGGCTGGCGAGGGAGATAACTGCTGGAGGAAGGTGGCCACTGACCAGGGATGAAAAACACTGGATGGTGTCTTCGCCATTCTTTTGAGAAGGTCAAGCCACTGAATGTAGTTACCAAGGTGGTTTGGGAACAAGGAGAAAGGCACAGATTGATAGTTCACACATTCCTTGTTGTCTGGATACGCCAGAATGAATGAATGGGAGTTGTTTAGGGAAGGCTAAAGTCAAAACTTTGGAGCTTTGTTGATAGCAATAGCACTTAGACTTACATCACAGTGCTTTTACAGCCCTCTCCAAGCGGTTTTCAGAGTCAGCCTCTTGCCCCCCAACAAACTGGGTCCTCATTTTACCCACCTTGGAAGGATGGAAGGCTGAGTCAACCTTGAGCCAGTCAGGATCGAATTCCTGGCAGTGGGCAGGGCTAGGCTGCAATATTACACTCTAACCATTGCACCACCATGGATGGATGGATGGATGGATGGATGGAAGGAAGGAAGGAAGGAAGGAAGGAAGGAAGGAAGGAAGGAAGGAAAACAGCAGTAGCACTTAGACTTAGAATACCACTTCAGTCCTTTCCAGCCCTCTCTAAGTGGTTTATAGAGTCGGCCTGTTGCCCCCAACAATCCGGATCCTTGTTTGATTGACTTCGGAAGCATGGAAAGTTGAGTCAACCTTGAGCCGGTCAGGATCAAACTACTGGCAGTGGGCCGAATTAGCCTACAGTATTGCATTCAAACTACTGTGGCACCAAGGCTCCCATGTGCTACCATGGCTTAAGCAACCGGTCATAAATTGAGGACTATCTTGCCATTGGAACCATTGCCATGGAAAAAACCATATGGAACCATACAGTTGTGAACTTGTTTTAAAAGGAAAAAAAAACGGAATAGAAGTGCCAACGGATAGAGGTGCAAATCTCCTTCGGGAAGAGACCTTTCCTTCCTCAGCATTGTGTTCAACAAACACCACAGGTTTATACATTAAAGTTGGTAATGATGGTGGTGATGGTGATGGAAGAAGGAGAAGGAGGAGAAGGAGGAGAAGGCGTAGTAGTAGTACCTAGTAGTAGTAGTTGTTCTTCCGGAAGGATGCTGGGGGACAAAGAAAGCCCTTGCTCTAGAGTTCTGGGTGCTCCGTCATTGATCGTTTTCAAGAAAATGTTGGACAGCCATTTGCCTGGGATGCAACACAGTCTCCTGCTTGAGCAGTGGGTTGGACTAGAAGACCTCCAATGTCCCTCCCAGCCCTAGGATACCCTCACACTGCTTAACCACGATTTAACTCAACACAGAAAAAGAGACAAACCCTCAACATCGAAGTGGATTTGTGCACGCCAGGCGTGCCCGAGAGAAAATGTGCGATCATCAATCAGCTCCTGCCACAGAGAACTTTCAGCCAGATGTGGACGTCCCCGAGTCTCTTATTTATGTCGGTCTTTTGGTTTCCTTGGGCAAGATGAAACACGTAGAAATGCAGGCAAATGAATTGCAAATGCCCCCACACAGACCCATCCGCGTAGAAGAAAGCTAAATTTAGAAAAGTGATTCCAAATGAATAGACTTATAGACTGAATATATATATATGATATAGATATAGATATAGATATAGATATAGATATAGATATAGATATAGATATAGATATAGATATAGATATAGATATAGATAGATAGATAGATAGATAGAGATAGAGATAGAGATAGA
Source organism: Natrix helvetica (assembly GCF_964273705.1). Taxonomy (NCBI): domain Eukaryota; kingdom Metazoa; phylum Chordata; class Lepidosauria; order Squamata; family Natricidae; genus Natrix; species Natrix helvetica. The sequence goes on from NC_138556.1 coordinate 19,615,018, forward strand.
GAGATAGAGAGATAGAGAGATAGAGAGATAGAGAGATAGAGAGATAGAGATAGAGAGATAGAGAGCTCTATAGCTCCAGCAACCGCTTCCTGTTGGGGCCCTAAGGAGCCCTGGTGGACAGGTGAGGAGTGGTTGGGGGGGTGAGGAGAGGCCGGAGAGGTGCCCCTCGACATGAGTGACATCAAGTTGGCCATGCACACCCAGTCACATGACCACGTAGGCACGCCCACCCAGCCAATCATTAGGCAGATCATATTAGTGGTCCACAAGATTTAAAATTAGTGGTCCCTGAGGTCCGAAGGATTGGAGACCCCTTCCCTAGATGACCTCCTGCGATTGAGTTTGAAGACCAAAGCCAAGTTTTTTAAAATTGAAGAGGTGAGGAAAGAAGGACAGGAAGACGGAAAGTCTTCACTTGGGAAACTGTGATGCTTCAAACACTTAAGTTTAATAAGTGATGCAATTTACATCATTTGGCAGCTGGGGTGCCAGAGCTTAAGTCGGACATGGCAGGGAATCAATAGAAATTAACTAGCTCGACACAACGGGTCTGACTCCGTGCAGATTGACAAGTTCCATATTTGGGCAGCTGTGCTGGAATCCAGCATCTTGTCACCATCCCTGTTCCTCATTCATGTTCCATGTTCTCATCCGTGTTCCTCTTGGCCTTTTCCATCGCATCCAAAGAGCCCCCAGCCAAAAAAACAGAAGTTTCGGGACGTCCTCCGTTTTGGAGAAGAGGGAAAGAGAATTGAGGCTGGGCCAGACAATTAAGCTTTTTTGGGGGGGGTGTTTGCTTCGAGATCAGCTACCCCTTCCGCACAGACACACATGGGGGGGGGGGATTTAAAAGGAATGAAGATCTGATTTTCCCCACCCCTACTATTTTAAGGGCAACCCTGTCTTTGGATGGAAATATAGACAAATTCTTAAGCCTCCTTGTTAATGAGTGCTAAAGTATTTTGGACACAGCTTCAGGCCAAACCACATGGAAAGAGTGATGAATTGGGGAAAGGAGGAGGAGGAGAAAAGGGGAAGGGGAGTGGGAATTGGGGAAAGGAGGAGAGAGGAGAGGGAGGGAGGGAGGGAGGGAGGGAGGGAGGGAGAAATGAAATGAGAGGAGAGGGGAAAGGAGGAGGAGGAGAAAAGGGGAAGAGGGAATTGGGGAAAGGAGAAGAGAGGAGAGGGAGGGAGGGAGAAATGAAATAAGCAGAGGAAAGGGGAGAGGAGAGTGGAAAGGAGGAGGAGAGAGGAGATGGAGGGAGGAAGACATGAAATGAGGAAAGGAGAGGAGAGAAGAGATCTATTGACACAAAATAGTTGCATCTTAAATAAATTTTACAGACATCTCAACCCATGGCTCCCTCTGGATTTTTTTGGGAGTACGCTGAACTTCCACAATTTCATTCTTTTCTGTGGAATAACTCTTCCTTCAGATCTTCCTAAATCTCCTTGTCCCTTTTATTTCATTGGATGGCCATTAAGATAAGAAAAGGACACCCACACACTGATTTCTACAAGACAGCAGGGAGAGGGAAGAGAGAGAAGTACACCAGGGGCTGTTTTCCATGGCAGCTACTTTTCCTTGTCATGTTTATTTCCGCCCTTGGGCCATCGTTCAACCACTGGGTGGCCAGGGGATTCACACAATAGTAACACAAAACAGGAGACCCTGGGTTGGCCTGAACGCTGCCAGGCCCAGCTGGGAGTCCATGTTTCCACAATAGAAGTTCAACAGTTCAATCTCTCTCTTGATGCTTGAAGGCATCAAAGGTCAACCTTGGGTTGGCAACTCTCAATCAACCATGCTTGTCCTTCAAAGCATTGTTCCACAACGGTCGTTGCCCTCAGCTAATCTAATTGACCGGGGATGATGGAAACCATAGTTCAGTACCCCGAGAAGAAACTAGATGGGGGATTCCAAGGGGCTCCTACAACAGGGATAAGGCTTGTGGACTTCAACTCCCAGAATCCTGAGAGTTGAAGGCCACAGATCTTAAATTGCTGAGGTCCTAGAACAGTGAGGGTCAACCTTTTCGGCACTGAGTGCCCAAACTGGAACATGTGTCCATGCGTGGGCACCAGAGCGCCGGAAAATCTGAAGACCAACTGGCCGGCACACGCATTCCTGGTTTTTGGCTGCTTTGGGGGCCATGTTTTGGGTCATTTTCAGACCAGTTTTCTGGCCGGTTTCAGGCCGTTCTTCGAGCCATTTTAGGCCATTTTTTAGGCTGTTTTGGGGGCATTTTTGGCCCATTTTTGATTGTTTTCTGGGCGCTTTAACACCTGTGAAGACCAGCTGGTGATGGCGCATATGCCCACCCAGAGGGCTCTGCGTGCCATCTCTGGCATGTGCCTTAGGTTCGCCATCACAGTTCTACGGCCATCTTGAAGTCTTCTTGAGCATCTGGCTGACCAGCTACACGTCTCAACTCCCATCAACGGTCAGGGAGCCCCTGAAGGAGTCGTCCGAGGATGATCGTAACACCTGGGTGATTTCTGGTGGGAACGCGCCATCCCTTCTCCGCGTTGCGTCTTAAACTTTGCTCACCCTCTCTGAGCAAACGCCTGGAATGGACAGCCAGGGATCTGCTTCCTGGCAGGGGAGACCTTGCTTTGTGGCCAAGGTGAGCCAGATGTTCCAGCGTTCTCAGCTCGGCCTGGCGTTGATTTATGCCACATTCCATCCTCGAAAGAGAAAGGTAAAAGAGGCAGATTCCCATCGGAGGTCTATTGGGCTGGAAAGAGAGGTGGGAAGAGACCGGGAAGAGAGGAACGAGGAGGCCCACGCTTCAGGTCAATTCAGCCCTGGAGAATCTGACAGCAAGCAGACCTTCAGAAGGAGAGAGTTCAGAAACGAGGGAGCAAGCAGTTTTTTGCTCTCCTTCCAGTTGAAAAAGAAAAGGTTTCTGACTCAGCTGCAAAGGTTAATTTTCTCTTCCATCGCTTCATGGTTCTAAAAAAAGCTGAACGCCGTTCTTAAAAGCAGCAGTAAAAACTATCAGGGGGAAGGGGGGAAAAAAGAAGCAGCAAATTCTTAATATTTGGCAGCCTCTCTTTAAACTTCCCAACGGCTCCGAATAGGAACCCTCCGACTGATCGTCCCTTTGACGCAGCCAGATGTCGACTTCAGCCACGGATGGGGAAAAACCAAGATTATTTCCATGCTGGTTGTGAGAATAACTCCAAGGAATTTTTAAGGACCGAGGAGCTCGGAACAATGACGCGAGTCAGAAAATACGGTACTCCTCGGATTACGACTGTCATTGAGCCCGGAATTCTGGTCGCTGGTACTCGTAAGCTGAGCGACTGGTTTGTTGTTCCACTGATTAATTGTTCTCACTGTCAGGAAATTTCTCCTCAGTTCTAAGTTGCTTCTCTCCTGGATTAGTTTCCACCCATTGCTTCTTTTCATTAAACTAGACATCCCCAGTTCCTGCAACCGTTCTTCATATGTTTTAGTCTCCAGTCCCCTAATCCTCTTTCTTGCTCTTCTCTGCACTCTTTCCAGAGTCTCCACATCTTTTCTACATCTTTTTTAAAAAGTGGTTGTCCACTAGGATTCCAAGTAGTTCTGGGGAGTCTCGTGGTAACTTCCAGCGGTCATTCAGCGACCAGTCTTAAGTTGAGGACTACACGTAGGGGCAAAAAAATAAATAAAACAACGTGATATATGGCGAACATACAGAATACGGACTAAGGATTGCACCATCCCTAAATAAAACAGTGCTTCTTTAAAGCTCTCCTGACCTACAGACTGAAGTTTTGCACAAGGATCTCCTCCCTTCCTTCCTTCGCAGAGGGGAGGATTGCTAAGGAAAAGGTTTCCATACGACAGTAATGGCAAACGTTTTTGGTACCGAGTCGCACGGAAACATCGCGTCTGCACATGCGCACTCATCGGTGCCACACTGCAAAGAAATCCAAACTTCTGGGTTCTAGCATGCATGCGCACACGGCGATTAGCTGGCTGGCACCCATGCGCAGGCCGTTTTTTGGCACTGCCATGCATGCAAAGGGATCGCGCTCTGGAAAAGCCGAACTTCCGGGTCCTGGCATGCATGCACAGCCGACAATCAGCTGGCCGCCACATATGCGCACAGCAGTTTTCAGGACAGCTGATCTATGCATGCGCACCAGAAACCTGGAAGACAATAAGACAAGGCCGTGCATGCCGTGCGACATGGCTTCGTGTGCCACTTTGGGCCATAGGTTCACTATCATGGCCATAGGAGAAAAAAGGAGAAATGACCATTAGAAAAAATGCCAAGATGATTTATTCGTCCTCGTGATGATTTTCCAGAGAGCCAAATGGACAGAGAATGAAAAAGTCACGGGGGGGCAGGGGGGACAGTGAGCTGAGGTTTCATCTCCCAAAAATTCCAGTCCATCTTTTGCTGGCCCTCCTGGCAACTTTCGGTCGAGGTGAAAGAATGCAATTTCTCCTTGCTAAGATGAAGAGAGTGCTGCTCTTTGGAAGGCTGGGGTGTGTGTGTGTGTGTGTGTGTGTCCCTTTCTCACACTCACACCCCTGGATGCCTCAACCGTCCTTCAAAACAAACCAAAAAGTTGTCTCAACTCAACGCTCCAAGAATGATTTTACAAAGCATCTCAGCCACGTCTCTCTCAAAGCATTTCTTCCATTGGTTTGACATCCGCTTTTCAGAAGGTGAATAAAAACCACAGCCGAGAGGATTTGACCTGTCCCAAAAGGTGCTTTCTTTCCAAAGGCAACTGGGCTTTCTGGTTGGGCTTGAAGAGGTTTTGCTCCCCAGCCCAAGAAGCTTCTTCAGTTCAGATGTAATGGTGGAGAAGGGAAAGATTTATATCCCTTTGCATCTGGTCCTTAACACTCTTAAGAGTCATCTGAATCCTGTAGTCTGTGATTTTTCCTGGAAATCTTGTTCATACTCTCCCACTATTAGAAGGACTCTCAGAAAGAGGACCAACGACCAGATGACTGCAAGGAATATTAATCCTTCCATCCTCCACCAGAACTGAAGAAGCTTCTTGGATGAGAAGTGAGACATTTTCAAGCAAAACAAGAAAGTCCAGCTGGCCTTTGAAAGAAAGCATTTTGGGACAACCATAACCTGGATGTCTGAGGACCTCCATAGATATTCTCCTCGTCCGTATTTTAGTATACAGGCTGCTGAATCGAGCATTGCAGGCCCAGTGGCCCAACTTGTGAAGGTCAGGATGGAGTCCTTGACTTCCAGGATTCCACAGATTCCTCAAGCCTTGAGAGGCTTTCTACAGGCTACGCAGGTGTAAGGCTAAATCTCAGGGCCCAGAAGGCACCACCAGGAAGGTTTCAGCACCTGCAAATTATGCTAATGCCATTAAGATCTGCGATACTCAAAATAAAACGTCTAGACGAAGAGAGCAGATGCAAAGAAATGCAACCACCACCCGTTTTCTTCACCCCTGTATTTTGAATTAACTTCACAACCATTTGTCTAGCGGTAGATTTTAAGGCGATGGAAACCAGATGTCATTCTGGGCTATCCTCCCCCCCTGTGTGTGTAAGTGTTAAAGGCGCAACCTGAAAAATCTACAAAGGAAGGCAGACTTTTGTCTTTCTATTCTGATCCCTGCGTAGGTAGAAGATATGAAAATTTAGGCAGCTTGACTCCCCTTTTCCAATGATTCCGGAAGAGATTTTTATTCCGTATCTGTTCAGGACCCATGGACTTGGGGGGTTCTCTGCCAAATAGCTTGGACTACAATTCCCATCTCCCTGCCGGCAGAGCTCAGACCAGGGGTGAAATCCAGCAGGTTCTGACAGGTTCTGGAGAACCAGTAGCGGAAATTTTGAGTAGTTCAGAGAACAGGCAAATACCACCTCTGGCTGGTGCCAGAGTGGGGAGGGAATGGAGATTTTGCAGTATCCTTTCCCCTGCCACGCCCACCAAGCCACACCATGCCCACCAAGCCACGCCCACAGAACCAGTAGTAAAAAAAAATGAATTTCAGACTGGTCTACACACAAAACCACAAGAACTGAAATATGAAACTGCGGAAGGATCTGGTGTGGGCATCCAGCAGAGAATCAGAAAGGAGAATGATTGACATCAACCCTGACCTACTATCACTTCCAAGGGCACAGCTGTTGAGCCAGCACTAGCGGGAGAAATGCGAGAGGGTTCACACGGGAGGTTGGTGGCACAAACTTTACGGAAAGAAAGCCCAGACAGGATTCAATTTCGAGGCAATTCAAAATGTTGTCAGCGGTGAAATTGTGGCTCACACAAACAGCGGCTTTGCCAAACCAGCCGGGCTCCGAAATCAAGAATTATTCTGAACAGGGATTTGCAAAAATTATAAATGTTATGGTCAAAGAGTTAACCTTACAGAAGTAGAAGAGAGTGGGACATGAAGTCACCAAGAAACTCCCTCCAGGGACTTTTTAAATTTTTGAAATGTCTTCAGTCTGGCAGGGTCTCCATGCCTAGGGGGCTTTGATACAGGTTAAAAAGAAGCAGCACTGCATATATGCCATTTTAACTTTTTTTTTATCTTCCAACATCACCTAATTCTGGTTCGTTGAATAAGCTGCAACTATCTTAAGAGTAGAGGGACGCGGTGGCTCAGTGGCTAAGATGCCGAGCTTGTCGATTAGAAAGGTTGGCAGTTTGGCGCTTCGAATCCCTAGTGCCGTGTAACGGAGTGAGTTCCTGTTACTTGTCCCGGCTTCTGCCAACCTAGAAGTTCGAAAGCAGGTTAAAAAATGCAAGTAGAAAAATAGGGACCACCTTTGGTGGGAAGGTAACAGCCTTTCGTGCACCTTCAGCGTTGAGTCATGCCAGCCACATGACCACGGAGACGTCTTCGGACAGCGCTGGCTCTTTGGCTTTGAAATGGAGATGAGCACTGCCCCCTAGAGTCGGGAACGACTAGCACATGTGTGCGAGGGGAACCTTTGCCTTTTCTCTTAAGAGTTGCTAAGTCTTAAACCATGGTTTAAAAACTACAAGGGGCTTTGGTCATAGAACACAGTAAAAGCCATAACTGAGGAACCTGCGTTATACCTTGTAAGAACAGCCTTGCTGGATCAAGCCAAGGTCTACTTTCGTCCAGGAATTTGCTCCACACCATGACCAACCAAAGTATCTCAAGAGGTTTGCAATCGGGGGGTGGAGATCTAGCCCTTGAGAGGACCTGCAAGTTAGTGGCCCTCACATCTTGTTTGAACGAATCCCACTGGTTAATTCTGAAGGACCGCTTCTTTCTCTATGTTCTACATCTCCAATCAGTTTGACCAGATGACCTTGGTCAAAAAAGGTCCACTTTTCTCCATTCCATCCTTCATTTCATACACTTCAAACGTGTTGCCCTTCCGTCAAATTGATTCTAAAAGTGAATGAATCTCAAACATCCTAGTCTTGTCTCGTAAAGAAGCCCTCTTTTGGGTTGTCTTCTTCTTCCCTGGTTCTCAGGAGGACCTTGAATTACGATCAGGGTCCTGTGGCTTCTTTAGGATGAGACAGTAGATAGCGCTTTAACTGGCCGGAACTTGGAATGAAGATGATCCTAAAAGGAAACCAGGAGACCAAGAAAGGAGCTGCCAGCATCTCTACAAACATCTTACCTGTTCCTCTTCGTGGTCAAGGAGAGCCAGGAGAAAAAGAAGAGCTCCTCAGGAACCCAACCTGAAAAATGCCACCTTACAGTTCAAGCAGAAAGTTCATAGTCCTGGCAGTTTTGTTTCCAGAAGGGACCAGCAGCCAATGCAAACACCTCTCGTGTTTACCATTCAAGGACCTGCATTAATTTCTTGGCAAATTGTGTAGGGAAACCTGCCAGGGATGACAAAATCATCCCAGGAACTCTTAACCTGCTTAAATCAGGGATTAATTGGGTCCTCCAGTCTATTTCGGTCATAAGGATTCTGCTTTGCCCAAGGCATGTCAGAGGATTAACCTCCATAATGGAACACAGCCCCATGACCGAGCTGGAAAAAAACCTCCCTGCCATTAAAAAAAAATGAAGTACACAGGTTTGAACAAAACCAGAAGGAGGGAGGAGATCAACCAGGATGATGAGGGGAATGGAGACTAAAACATGAAAAACGGTTGCAGGAACCGGGCCTGGCTAGTCTAGGGAAGAGAAGGACCAGGGGAGACAGGAGAGCATCTTCCAATATCTGAGGGGCTGCGACAGGGAGGAGGAAGGGGATCAAGCTATTCTCCAAGGCACCTGAAGGCCAGAGAAGGAATAATGGATGGAAACTGACCAAGGAGAGATTCAACCTGGAAATAAGGAGGAATTTTCTGAGAGTGAGATAGTGAACAATCAACCCATGGGACAGAAGTTGCCTTCAGAAGTTGTGGGAGCTTCATCCCTGGAGGCTTTCAAGAAGAGACTGGACTGCCATCTGTCGGGAAAGGTGTTGGGCCTCTTACTTGGGCAGGGGGGGGTTGGACTAGATGACCTACAAGGTCCCTTCCAACTCATCTGACACACTGGAGAAAACGGGCTAATATTTGCACCAACATCTCTTTAGGGAGCACTCGACTGCCCAAACATCCATCATCACCCGATTTCAGAAGAAGGCAAGTTGCTAAACAGGACAGAAGAATTTGGGGTACAACGATCCCGATTTTGATGTCTTTTTGGCACGAGTTGAAAACCTTTTTATTCACTCAGGTTTGTTTTATGCTTTCAGGTTTTGCCATAAACCCACTTTCAGCCTCCGGATACTTTCGCCCTTTCTAAATATTTCACCGGCGCTCTGCCTTTTATTCCTGCGCTATTTGCTCTTGAAAGAAGAGTTCCTTTGGGAATCGTCAACAGAATAATTTATTAACTGCCAATCCTCAAACTCCCGTGTTTTTCACCTGCAACCTTTCTGCTGCTATCGCCGCCACCCGCAGCAGCCGCAGCAGCAGGAAAAGAAGAAGCCGTTCAGGACCGAAGGAGGAAGCCCTGGGTCTCCTTTCTTTCCAAAGAGTGCCTGAACATGCAAAGAGTTATAAAACCAGCAACAAGTGGGGGGGGGGGGGGAGTGCAAGAAAGTGAGGGTCCTTTGGCCTCAGCAAATAATAATAATAATAATAATAATAATAAT